>NC_141687.1:808849646-809497503 GCF_964263255.1 Lissotriton vulgaris | reverse complement strand
GTGGGGAGAGGTGGGAACCAAGTATGTGTGAAGGAGGCAAGTCACCCATGAATAAGAATGCACACAAAGCCAAGTGTGGCGGTGATGTGCTGGACAGACAACAGTATGCAGAGCACAGACCTGTCCATGTGGACCAGCATACTTCTGGTGTTTGTAGTGTTGTGGACAGCAGACACAACCATGTTACCTCAGGCAGTGGGGAAGAGCTTGGACATGTAGCTAACCCCCCCCCGTAAGTGAAAATGTTGCAATGTACCATGCACGCAGAAAGCTGGCATGCACAAACGGAGTAATGAAGGAGTTCAAGACCGCTGAGGGTCCAGGATCACACATGCCAAGTGTTGTGTGCATCTGCATTGCCGCAGCATGAGCGAAATGCCTAGACATATTAGATGCGCCAGTGCAGCCAGGCATCTACTCTACATCTGTGTCCGCACTATCCTTACCATAGGCCTACACTCACGTGGCCCACCACCTACAATGACCAACATCACAGTGTTGTTGTCGGGCTTGTGGACATGCGCAGACAGGCATGGCAATGGTGTGTCTTAGGAGTGCAAGTGATGCAACCGCGCAGTGCACACAAGTAAAAATGCTCGGGGAAGTGAGGAGCAGCTGTGAGGCAATGTAACGCACAGTGATGCCACTCATATGTCACATGCAAGACATGTCAAACATGAATCCCAAAGTCGCACACATCCCAAACCCCACCACCAACAAGCCAATTCACATATCATGAATGCAAGTAGATTCCAAACTTCCACTAGGGATGAAAGCTCCTTTGTTTAAACTATTAGGCGGGAGCACATCTGCACCTCCGACCTCAGAATTGTATGTGCCCGGCACCCCCTGACAGATACCATGGCAGCTGATACTGACTCCCACACTACGCACAGCCCGATGAAGGAACAATGTATACACACTACACAGACAGAAGTCCTTGCTCGAAGTTATCTAGCATGGAATGGCCTCCATAAGTAACACCACACCATCCCAGGCATACAACCGTTGCACACACTAAAACAACGAATTGATCCGAGATGTGGCATTTCGTCCACAGAACTGGAACAGCTCAGAACAGTGCACCTTCAACCAGAACCACTGACGCAATGGACGAACATCCCCGACACATGCACAAAGCCTGTCATGTGGAACTGTACTGTGAACGAATGCTGCATTTACTGGGGGCACTGCCATTGGCAGAGATGCGGATCAGTTACAGTCTGAGCTTCGGCCTTGCTAATGTCACCTGCATTCAGCCTGTGTTGCATTGTCGATCGTGCATATTCATGTGGTGCATGGATGTCTGCCTATCCAACAGCACGGTAGATGAACTGGATTTTGACATGTGTGTGCGCCCCCTGTTGGCACACAACCTGGAGTGTCACTGTGATACCCGTTTAAGGGTTGCCCTGATACTTGGCATACATGCTGACAGCTAGACCTGGGAGATTGCACAAATTCTCGTGTGCAGTGACCACATTGGACCCCTCCCCTATTGGTCTGTAGTGCAAGTTGGTGAAAGGGGGTGAACGCAGCACAACTGTCCGGACCTGCTAATGGATGGACTCACCATCCTGTCCGATGAAGTCGACAATCACCTCATGTCGAAAATGTTAGCCTACGAACCTGCAATCGCTTTCATGGACGAGTAACTACGTACCTGCAGCCACAACACAGATTGGAATACATCGCACATGTCCCGACACCTAGTTGCATCTTGGAGATCTGGCCACATATCCCACGATACCAGTGGACATGGCTGCATTCGCCTAAACTACAAATTCATGAGCGGACAATAACGCTGCTTAACACACACCTGTGAAAGGTGACGCACTCCCCTGGAGTGGACAGCGGTGCTTTGCAACGTTCCTCATTCTGACATACTGCTGCATTGGTCTGCATGTTGGGGCACATATTTAGCCCATACTGACATGCAAATGCTAATAAAGTCTAAGCACCTTCACTTGGATTCAACTGTGATGAGTGATGATTTGAATGACAATGTGTGTCTCAATGGCTATCTGTGTCATGGCCATACATGCGTATTGATAGCATTACCCAGGGAGTACCTTTTTGTGGAATCACTGTTGTTACATATATTCATACTTTAATTCTTGATTGATTATGGCCATGACACATCTGTGTGAGTTGTAATGTTTATTTACTTTCAGTGGAGTGTTGAAGCTGGACCAGTACAGGGCCATGCAAACCCCACTTTACATTGTTGGCCCGTGGAGGGCCAGCCTAAGTCCTTTCGGGATTGACAAGTTCATAGGGAGTGGAAGACTACAGTACACAGTGTGATTGCTGTGTCATTGGTAACCAAACCAAATATGGCAGTCTATGTCGAGGTCCAAGGTGAGTGTCACTCAGTGTATAGGGGGACAGAGGGAGGTGTTATGCCAGGGCATGATGCAGATGGCAGAACCAAGCTGAACACAGGCATATGGCGGAGATGAATGCTACCACTTAATTCTTTCCACATAGCCAGATTCATCATCATCTTCGTCCTCTGATGTGTTAGGTGCCTCACATGCGGGTGGTGGTGTTTTGTCTGCATCACTGTGTGGCACTGACACTTCAGGGGGAGGAGAAGTGGATGGAGTGGTGGCACCAGCATCCATCTGCGCCTGGCCTTGTGGTGGCAATGCCATGATGAGGATCTGCAGGGCATGGAAGATCACAGCTACATCTCGCTGGTGCGCGGCCGTGGCAGACATATGTGAGGTTTGCACCTGCTCCATGTTCTCCATGATCATTCACACATGATGCAACTCCTTGCGGACATCGCTGGGGCCACTCTGACTAGACAGTTGTTCTTGACTCACCGTCATGACTCCAGCGATGTCAACCAGATCTTGTTGTAGAGCAATGAGCGGACAGTGAGTGTCTGTTGGGGACTGTGAGTGGTCCCAGATGGGACTTAGACACACACGTATGTCATCTACTTTGGTTGCCATGAGGTTGTACCCCACCCGCAGCTGGTGTGACATCTCCTCCTGGCACCATAACACATGGCGTTGGAAGGCCATGTGTTGGTCGTGGGGGTCCTGGGAGACAGCCGTGGTGGTGGGTGCTTCCTGCTGTGTGGTCTGTGCAGGGGTGGGGTCTCATCAATGCAGCTGTACTACCCTGCTCTGGGAGGTGGGGTGCCGGAGCTGTCCCTGAGCTGTTGCAGTGCGTCTGTGTAGACGTTGGGGAGGTCTTCTTCATCATCAGTCCTGAGTCATTGTGTCTGCTGTGCAGGAGGTGTTGATTATCCCTCTGCAATGTGTAGGGGAAATGCAGATTTATATTGTGTTCACATGTATGTTCACGCATTGTACAAGTTTACTCTCAGACTGCATGGCAATGTACATTGTGACTGTTTATGAGAAGACACCTATTTGAAGTGGGACACTTGGCATTTCTACGCCATCAGGGATGTGAGGTTATAGTTGTACATTGTCATCTCACAGTTTCCTGCTAAACCACATGCGAATGGCAATGGTCTAAACACATGCGGCAGCAGTTGTGTCCTTTGTTCTGTTGTGACAGTGTAGTAGTTCATACAACATTGATGTCAATGTTGGGGTGCTCTGCATCTTAGGTGTGTGTGCTGCATTGTGGGTGTGTTGCCCCTTCGGCTCTGATTTGTCTGGCCCTTATCCCTTTCAGGCGGTGTGCCTTTCACTTCTGTGCTCATACAGTGCTGAGATGTTGCAGAATTGGTAAATTGGGCTTTTGGTCTGAGTCGTGACTCTTGGGCATATTTTGTCCGCAGATGTGCTATGCTTACTTGTGCATGTGTGCCATTGTGCCCATCTCCCCCCGTCCACCCAGTCCCTGGTCGTTACTCACCCTGTTGGTGTTGGCTCAGGTCATGTTGTGCAGTGTCCGGTCCCCGAAATCTTGCCACCATCTCCCCAATGATGGTCCCAGGCTGGTCCGCCATGGGACTTGTGGGGTTCTGGTTGTCCTCTGTACTTGCTCCGGCTACCTCCATGGTGCTTCGCAGTTGTATGTGTATTGTTTGTGTTTTTTGTTGCCTCTTTTATAGTGATTTTTCCCGCCTGACTTGTGGGACCTGCTGCGTATCGCTGCATTTATTCTCGCAGTTGGGCCCATTGCATATTTTTTCATGTTCGGGTTCAGATTTTTATCTCAACCCCGGTGATTTTACCGCGGACATTTGACACGTTGTCGGGATACTATCACATGTTACCGCTGTGTTGTGAATAGGACGTTGACACAGAGTTATTTTCCCGTGATAGACGGCGATATAAGAAATTGCATTGACCGACTTTGGCGATGGTTATCACACGTTCTTGATAATATCCCCTTAGTGTACGGGTTCAAATAAACCATCTCTACCACAAATGATCTTAGCAGTCGTGAACTAATTTTGTTCGCAAAAGTTATTTTTTTTCCTCTGTTGTTTGAGCAGAGTCTTTTGTGATTTCTCCCTCCACACAAGCATACATCACTATAGACAGTGGCATAAAGTAAAATGCTGCCACTCCCCTTCCGGGATGTCAAGAAGCCCCCTCTGGGTCTGATGTGTCACAGATATTCGTTTGACTTGGGCTGAATGGATGCCCTCTGAAGGGCTCCTAAAATTTTAGGCCCCAGGGGCTGAAGGAGCCTGCTTTACACCTTGTCTACAGCTCACCTTTCTTTAAAAGGTATATCCAGGTCATATTCAAGGACTGCGTTACTGCTTCCTTTTAGAGCCCACGGCTGTGTGCCACTCTTAAAATGTCCCCGGAATCTGAATCTTAATTCGAACTGCCCCACAAAGCAGTGATAAGTGGCTCAGTCATCAATTTTGTTCTTTGCAAAAACCAGATCAATCGCTTACTCAATTATTCAATCAATCCATTGATCCTTCATTCATTTGCTAGTCAAACTAGCAAAAGATTGCATTACATAAACCAATTTTTGCGAGAAATATCAAATTATTGGAGCTCTACTTACTGCAAACCCCAGAGTGTCTCTCTCTTTCCTTTTCCATCTCTCGGTCTTTCTCACTCTGTTTCCTTATGGCTCAACCCCTCTTCATTTCCTCCCCTCCCCTCACTTTCTCCCTCTCAGCCTCGGCTTCATCTTCACAGTTTCTAGTAATATTTAGAGAGAAAGCGCAATGAAATAAAACGCCTGTCCCCGGAAGTGGCGTAGTGCTGTTTAATATAAAACACGTTTCAATCATGTTTCCACATGTTTCAAGATCAGTGTACAGCGACGTGCTATGGAAGAGGAGACTGGAGAAGGGGAAGGTGGGGGAAGTGACAGATGATTTTTGTTGGGAAGCAGCGCACCCTGGCACCAAGGTGTACCTTGCATTATGTGGCAATTTCAAACCCTGTATTCCATTTACTAGTATTTGGCTGAATTGAGACATTTTCTGGCTGTAAAATATAGATTTGTAAAATGTCAGGGACTTTGTTTCATTTGCTCAATAAATACTTTGAATAATGTGTTATCAATATTGCCGATTTCATATTGAATACCGAGTGCATTTCACATTAAAATGAAATCTAAGGAATAGACATTTTCTGTTGCTAATAAGCTATCCTATCCCCATAGGCTGTATATATATTAATGCATTATTGTTAACGATGGTCATTTTTTTAATCCAGTTTATAGCTTTCAAGGTTTTCTCTTAATGCTGACAAGGCTAGGATCTTGAATCTGTCCATATTTGGATTGCACCAGAAAGCGATGTACGGGAAACCCGAGCTTATAAACATTTTATGGTGATTGCATTTTGTTCATACTGTTCATAGATCTTATTTTATGATTGATATAATATAAAAATATATAAATAATACAAAAATAAAACGGATGGAGCTAAACCTACAGGGCTTGGAGGTTATAGGAGGGTTTGGAATATAAACCGTTGTGAGCAAACATTATTGTAAACAAATAAGTATGAATATACTTTGTGGACATTTGTGTTGGTTAGATGCATTTGTCAAGTGGAAATCAAATTACTTCTAGGAGCTGCATTGCTGAAACTCATTTGCCATACACTTAAATGAAAAAGAAGTGCACTCCACAGAGATAGTGCTACAAGTCTGTTAACTAATAATTAGGATCTGATTTAGAGGTTGCCGGAAGTAGTGTTGTTTCGGGATGGAGGACATTGTCTCTGCCATCCTGAGGGTACTCCCCGCAGTACAATTACAGATGACTGCCGCCCTTCAGTCATCTCTCTACATTGAATGGTACCACTGTCACAACTGTTCAATGTGCTACAAGCTTGATGTACGGCCATCATCAGTTTTCACTGCCATACATTTTTTTTTGAGAAATAAACTCCCAAAGTAGGATTTTGATTAAAAAAAACTAATGACCCCCACGCCCTCTGAGTTTTTTCCCCATGGACTGTGGGTAATTTTTTTTTCTGTTCCTCACTGCCAGGATTTTTTGCAAGCCGCGAAGAACAGGAAAAAAGGCATAACACCATCAACTCTAAATATGGTGAACAATGTAATGTCCATCCACTGATGGTCCCTACTCCGTTGGGCTGGTAGAGGAAATATTTGGTTGATGGAGCCAAAGGGGGCTCCATAGATGGAATTCTAAAGATCTGTCTTACTCTAAATGTGGAGGGTGCACTAAGGGTTTGGTGGGCAGGGTAATCTGTTGCATTTGCGAGTGAGTACCCAGTCGGCAAAATTCTAAATCGGGCCCTTAGTTCTATTTCAGAAATCTGTTCAATTGGTAATTTAATGACTAAAGTGGCTGTTCTCTGCCACAAACATTTTCTCCAGTTCAGGGGACACTCACGTCAGAAGCACCTGGTGTCACAGCAATCGTGGAAAATGATTCCTATCAGACATTTACAGGAGAATTTTTCTGATCGTTTCCAGTGTGGGAAGGAGTTGGATTGAAGTTTGCGAATTAAAAACAAACACACATTTGTGGGCATTTGCAAACTTAAAAGGCAAATCATGCCTCTGAATGCCTCACCCACTACCCATATAGAGCTTACGAGTGCAGATTTCTTCACACTCATGGCCGAAAAAAAACTGCCCCTTAAAACCATTTACGCCTACCAGAAATCCCGTTGGCCCACGGATGGAGGAGATGCAGCATGATCGCAAGGAGATGCAGCATGATTCCACGCAGAAATTTGCTCTAACAGCCTGATTCATCAAAGTACCGTTTTGCGAGTCTCTAATAGAGAATCATAAGGAATCGCTATTAGAGACTTGCAAAACGGTATTCATGTAGGAATAGCAAAATAAAATGCGATTCCTACAAATTCCTTATTTGCAATTAGCAAATTGCTAATCGCAAATAAGGAAAAAACTCCCCATTCATTCCTATGGGCCAAAAGGCCCATAGGAATGAATGGGGAGTATTCCTTATTTGCGATTAGCAATTTGCTAATCGCAAATAAGATAGCGATTTGAAGGGTGCCAGGGGTGTCCAAAGGACACCCTGTAGCACCCCTTAAATGCACATTTGAACAGGTGTTGCGCACACACATGTCCAAAGGACATGTGTGTGTGTAACATGCAAAAGAAAAAAATGCACTAAAGTGCTTTTTACTCTTTTTTCGCAATTTACCACCAAGTCAGACTTGGTGGTAAATTGCGACCAAATTATTGAGATTTTGCATTTACTAATTGGTTGATGAATTGGATTTAAGGAATCTCTATTAGAGATTCCTTAAATCTAATTCCTCGCAAATATGCGATTTCTTAAATAGAGACTTTTGCTTTTGGGATGATGAATCCCAAAAGCAAAAATTGCACTTGCAAAGGGCCAGATTCTCAGAATCTGGCCCTTTGCGAGCGCAATTATGCTTGATGAATCAGGCTGTTTGTTCTTTTCAACCAGTCTGTCATCTATTTTTCTAAAGCGCTTGCAATCAACAATGAGCACATTTTTAAGAGTTCTCCACTTTGCCTGATAAGTGAAGTGATGTACAGAGAAATAAAATGATTTTCTCAGGATTGCAAAAAGTGGAAAAGCAGTTAGAAGAACTCCGGCTTACAGGCATCTCATTGGACATTTCGGGCACCAAAGAACATCTCTTTGGGATGGACATATTTACCTTACTATGTCAAATTAAAATTCGGACTCAAAGTCTTTCAAAAACTACCTGTATGTCTTTCAGTCACTATGGTCAGGAGATATGTAGTGAGCTTGACAGTTTGAATGAGAAAAACTCAGAAAAGCTAAAGACAATTTATGAGTTCAGACAATATAAGGCAAGCACAAATAGGTTGACATCAGCCTCCCTCCATCCTTACCTTGGTGAAATGAAACAGTATTTTCTCTTGTCCCTTGAGAGAAAACAGAAATACAGAAAGTCAGAAATCAACTACAATAGATTACTAATACATCTAAAAGATTTGATGGATTCACCAAAAATCCCATAGTTGTTCTTGGAAATTTAGAACGATTGTAGGTTTTACATGTGTGCTAATACCTGGTTACATTTGTCGATGTAGAATTTTTATTGGGAAGAAAATTTGCATTATGTGCATTTAAAATATGAACTCTTTTTTTCCTCTTTTACATTTTTTTTATTGAGCAGACGCATAAAGAGAAAACCAACAACCGATAAAAACAGGGAATTTTAATACACAGTTTGACCAATATTGAGAAACAATTGAATAAAATAGACACTATGAAGTGCATAATGGCATATTCCAGCAATAACCAGGCTAAATACAGATGTTATCAAATTCAGAGGTTATTATCCCTACTTAATACTAAAGTGCAGTGCTAAAGTGCTTCCAGTGCAAATTTCCTTCGTCATCCTTGGCTACTCATCCTAATGTGCAAAATTAAAGTGCATAATTGTTTTTTTTTTTTTTTTGCTCCCTTCATCATTTGTAACTCCCTTGCATTCTAAACAAGACTTTGTGGTACGATATGGGCTTCTTCTTCCACCGTAATTTCTAGCTTCGCCATATATTTCCACACAGCAGTGAACTTTTTAGTTGCGCCTACTCTGTTTGCATATGCTTCTTCAAATTTCCTTTTGCGTTTCATAACCCTGCAAAAGTAGGTATTTTTGATGACCTCCAATTCTGTAGTATCATGGAGCATGGTACGAGGGAGGCGATTGCTATAAATGTCTCCTCACCTCTTGTCATTGCTAAGTTCACCCCTTGTCTAGTAATACCAAAGAGAGCTACATCTACTTCGGGATCTAATCTCTTCTGGATCCCCTGGCTAATGGCAAAGAAGATCCTTCCCCAAAATTGTGCTAGCCTTGGACAAGAAAAAAATGTATGTAACAAATCTCCCTTACCTTCTGCCTGGCAACGGAAGCATTTACTCTCCAATTCTGGATAGATTCTATGGAGTGGTTTAGGTGTGTAATATGCCATCCATCGAGACAGAAAGGCCATTCTTTTAAAATTAGCAGCTTTTAAGGCCTTGCTACCTAACTGAGAAATGGCCTGCCAATCCCGATTCGAAAGTGTACATTGTGTCTCCTGAGTGACTTTTTAAAGTAATTTCTTGACCATCATTGATTCTTCCTGGGAGCATAAAAGACGGTACCAGTTTCCCACCCATCTTAACTTTGCTCCCAGTAGGGCAGTCACGAATTTAGTGGGACCGGTACTTAAAGGGAGATTGTATTTATTTAAAAAATATACAATCTGTATGTATTCAAAAAAGCAAGGCTTGTTCCAGTCACCACTTCTCTTTTGGACCTCTTGCCAAGTAATCACTCTATTTCCTATTAGAAAATGTCCCAACTCTTGAGACCCCAATTATACCAACAGCTTAGATGGCTAGTCCTAATTTGAAGACCCAGACGTTTACATTTGCCTAATTTTAAATAGTGAAACACTGTAGCACCTGCTTGCTTATAAAATGTCTGTAGTCCATAAGAATATTCTTGTAAAGTCTTGTACCTAGTTTTTTAGGGAGTTTTGCTGTTTTTAAAAATATTGGGATCTGTGAGCCAATTTCTTGCACCATTTTATCCGCAAAAAAGTGATCTACTGATCCTTTCGAGTCCACTAAATGAGCTGTGAAGTCTAAAATAGCTACGCAAACAAATGATGGACAGAATTCTGAATAAATCATACATTCACCCCAAGTCCAGAGATCTGGGTTAAATCCATTGTTCTATTGCTCACTATGCCACCCCAGTTAAGACCCAGCCATAGGCAAATCAGTCTTGACCCTGCGCCTCATGGGAAAAGTCCTGACCGAACTGTCAAGCCAGGTTTTCAGGAAGAAAATCACTTTCCCTATTGATAATTAAGATCTCAGTCTTGTTCTGATTGATTTTATAACCCCCAATCTGTTCAAACTGAGCACATTCTGCTAATACTTGCTCTATATTCTGGCTAACTATTTTTTTTCCCTCAAGGAAATGTATTTTCTCTGTGGACCCCTACTCTCATCCTTCATATATCATCATAGAATATTGGAAGATGCTGTTGACTTGATATTAAAGGAGATTTCAAAAGTGTTGTTGAAAAAACATAACTAAGTGGTGCAACCAGAAGAGCAAATGGTAGTCATAAATTAAGAGCTCGATATTCACCATCAATGGAAATTAAGTTGTGGTCTGCTTCAGCGATGGGGTTTTCCAAAGGTTAGATAAAATCCAAATTGTCCATATTGGGAATCATCACTTATCATAGACATTCAGGAAATTATCTGATTTGATGTCAATGATTTATCAAAAATGCATTTTAGATTTTGAAAACGTTTACATAGGTCATTTAGGAGCTATTGAAGGATTTGTGGAGTTTTTGAGAAGCAAAGTACATCTCTGTTGGTGGAAAGTCCATCAAATGTACACTCAGGGTTGTAGGAGTGGAGTTAAATACAGGAGGAAAAAAGCAAAAAATAGAGAACACATAAAAAATCTTAGATTTGTAGGTTTTCAGAAGCACTGTGCAAGAAGTTCCTGTTCTGTAAGACATGTAAAAATACTCATGATAAAGGCAGGAATAAGTGTTTTTTCAGGTGTAGAAACAGCAGAAACAATTCCATAGCCAGGAGGGCTGTACTGTTACCATGAAGAGCAGGGTCAAGAATGATTTGCATAAGGCTGGGTCCAAACTGAGGTAGCATGGTGAACAAAAGAATGATGTGTTGGGATGCTACCCAAAGCTATTACCAGTAGTTAGACTTACAGGAAGCAGCCTCCCATCACTTTTTGTGTGTTTCATGTACCGCCCTAAGTGGCAAGGGTTTGTGCAGACGTGGTTCCTGTGCTCACTGTGTCACTGGAACCAAGCTGTACCCAGTTGATGAGGCCAAAACTAAAGTGAAACCAGTCCTCGGTTTCTTGCGTTCCAGTACAGTGAAGGCCTAGTTTGACTGTTCAGGCTGCTCTATTCCCATGAGGAGCAGGGTCAAAACTGAGTAGCATATGGCTGGGTCCAAACTGAGGTGGTATGGTGAGTAAAAGAACGATGGATTGGAGTGCTACGCGATCTATTGTGTTTTGTAATATATTAGGTAAAATGGTGTAGACGTTATAGGAAGTTGTAAAGAGAAACTCATGAAATAATCAAAACATGTACCTGTATGAAAAAAGTGTTGTACTTCCTCATGGCTGCTATCGGGAATCTGTGCGCTAAGGTTCTCCCAGAGCCTGTTTAGTTCTTGATCAGAGCATGACCAAACCTCCGGCTAGAGCTGGAAAGCAGGGGAAACCCATTGGAAACTGATTCCAATAGCTATTTCTGGGAACATGCTGAATTTGTCCTGCTGTCCTTTTCTGACATGGGGACATAATTCAGCAGTGCCTTCATGCTTCCTGCATTTCGTATGGACCAGCCACCTGCAAGCAAGGAGGGGGCTTTCTTCTTATTACTTACAACTGGTCCTAAAACAAAGGCATGATTTAAAGGGTCATCAGCCCTTCTTATTTCAGCTATCTCATTGGTTGGACACCATCTGGAGCTTAACACCTAGATGCTAATATAATGTGAGGAAACAAAGGCACATAGCTTATCACTTCACAAGTACTTTAGAGAAACTATGACTTGGAGGCTGTTTTTTTACTTTGTTCAGACCCCTAAGAGACGTGCATGTATTTTACAGGTGTAAGAAGTATCTGTGTGTATGAGTAATTACTCATAAAATGATTTAAAAGGCACCTAATTTTTTTTCTTTTATAGTACTACATACCAATGTAGGATGTTAGAGTGGTTTATCTTACACAGAGAGGCACAATAAAACATACAAATGTACAAATCAATGTACAAAGTATGTTACGTATGACAAAGAGTGTTATAAGGTGTAATACACACGTATCTATACTTGTAGATATTATATGGTAAAAGTAAATGGTCGGGAGAAACACAAATTCAGGATATCAAATGACATTCAGTGATTGTGGTTCGTACTAAAAATACTTTATTACTTGTAAAAGTAACACTTCTATGCAATCTTAGGATAACAAAAGACTGAGAAAGAAAACAATACTTATCTGAACCCATGATTTACAGTGTGCATGCAGCTCCTTGATGTTGGCAAATAGATCACTGTGCTATAAGAAATATTGCAGCTCATGAACTCGAAGTAACAAAGTGATCTAATTGTCAAAAGCAGTAGCCCATTTAGTAACTAGGTAAAATACAAATCTGTGATTTGCATGTTACACAATGTGTGTGCATTGCAGCAACACATTAACCCTCTATGCTACTTCAGGTCTCAAAACTGGGACTCGACAAACACTTAACACTCCAAGAATTGAGTTAACCAATAGACGTCTGTTACCACTATTATAATCCCCTTAAAATGATTGCGTACACAAAGATCTCTCCAGCATGTGTCTTAACCATGTAATATATGTTAAAATGCAGCCTCTTTCTGGCCCATTTAGTAAGCTACAATAGATTTACTGTCACATATGTCCTTATTGGCAATTTATTTGCAGCAGAGTTAAAAAAAAATATATGTATACGTTTACTGGCTCTGCTTTTCAAGCTTCACCCCTCGTAACTTAACCCTCTTTCCTCTGCCTCACCTTGACCACCAATTTATGGTTTCCCTCAACATTTTTTTTTTTATTCCAGCACTGCCTCGGGCCCTCCAGGGGTGTTCCAAGAGTCCTCAATAGTCAGTCCAGCCCTGCTTGTTCCCCCGTAGGAACCCTCAAGCCCTACTTGGCAGCAAGTTTGGCACGAGCTTTGCCACACATTCCTCAGCACTCAATCGTTCTTTCATTGCAAATGACGCCCCTAGGATGTTTTCTCCAGGCTTGTGCTTGAAGAAATCCCCTAAGCCGAGAACTGAAATGAAAAGCAGAAGTAGCAAAGTCCTGTTTATTGATTTACATTTTAGAATGGATCCCACTGAGGTACGGGCCAAGAACAGGGACATAAAAAAATCTCTAAGTCACGAAGAGTGGTAAAACATTGTGCATAAGGACGTGTAAATGGCCACCGCTGTATAAATGCTAAATCCGCTTTTCTGCATTTCATGTCATCTGGTAGTTAGCTGTTACAGCCTTACTGCTTCGCCAGGTTTATATAATGATATGCAAATGCTATTATATTAAAGAACAAGGAGTCGCCTTCATCAACATTAATATTTGATTTTTATACCATACTAAAATTGGACGCGGCATTGTACGCGTTTCAAATGGTAACTCAGCACACGGTGTGCATTTTTTGCCAGTGATTCGTAAAATTAAAATATATACGCGTGTTTCCTCTTCATTGTCGTGTGAACCTTGAGTGACCCCGAGCACGCGCACGCCCACGCGCCGGGCATATTTATTCAAAGTATTATTTCATTCGGGCTAATGTAGGATAATCACTGCTCTCGAAATATTGCTCCCCTCCTACTTTACAAGGCCACAGCTGAATGGGCGGTGAAATGTCAACGCTGACTTGTTTCTCCTGTTTTTATTGGCTGATCCGTCGCTCGAATGCTGAGCGCCCTATCCCCGCCCAAGGGCCTGTCAGTGTCACACAAAGCACAAGAGGCCGAGCGCTCGCGCTCAGGAGGCCGCATTCCCGCTCTTTTATACCGAATAAAATATTTCCACCGGTGCATCTGCCACTTGCTAATTCAATTACACTTGGGAGACCAAAAGGTGCGCTGTCTGAGGAGAAGCGTAATAAATTTACAGTCGGCCTTCACTCCTTACATGTCTTGCTACTGAACACAGGCGCATATATATGCAGATTTCAATAGCAAGGCAGACGGATGCCCATAAATAGAAGATATTGCACTTCGTTGGCTAGGAAGGTGGAAAAGAAAAGTACTTGTTGGGTAGTACCATTAACATGCAGCTGAACAGTAAGGGACATAACCCTTTACTGCAGACAGCGTAATCCCACAGAGCGCGAAAGCCTCTACCCCAGCTTTAAGCGCATATGGAAAAATTGTGCCTTTCATATTGACTTTTCATGTAGGAGAATAAAATCCCCTTGAAATATATCATTACTATTGGTCGTATTTTTTCATGTTTGAGCACATTTTTGTTTAAATACCACAGTGAGATGTTTGCCATCCAGTTATTTATGTCTATATTGTCGGGGTTTTGTGAAGTGCTAAGGGAAGGAGTGTGAGGGAGTATACCTGATGGTATCACGAGTAGTGGGTGTCCACGGTGTTTCAAGTCCTGATCCCGGAATTCAACCTTGAATCTCAATGTCGTGTTATTGTCATCTGTGAAGTGTTTTCCACCCTTACTACACCACCAGGGGTCGGTGAGGGACAAGCCTTTGTTGATGGGAACCAAAGAGTAGCATAGTCATTTGCAGAGTTTGTCAGTTATTATTGACCCACAACTCCTGTCTTGAACACTTTGGTTATTTCTTTATTTTAGTTCTTTATTAATACTTCAAGACATTCTTAGGCAAAGAGCAAAATCAACTTTTTTGTTTCTTTCTTTAAATCAGACATCGTTCTACTTATAAAGATCAAGAGGACCTCTAACAAATGTACACTCAGCATAATAATACTATTGGGGTGGGCAGGGGGAGGGAGTCATAACCCTCATCTTCACCTATTAAAAAAAATACCTGTCAGACAAGCCACACAACCAGAACCAAGCTTGGCCTAGTCGGCCTAGTCTGTTGACACACATTACAACATTCACTTGCTGTCCACAAAAGAGAAGGCTTGTTCAAAAGGTTTGTGACTGATACAAAAATATATATGGATAAAAAACACCACCTACATGTTCAACCATTCCCACATTTGCCAACCCGCACGGGCTCTTAGAATATAGAACATGCAGAACCACAGCTGTCCAGGTGGCCATTTTAGAAAGTGCCATCTACAAATCTTTGATCCATTGTGTTCTTAGCTATGTATCTTTAAAAAAAGCAACATGGTGGCTTTTCAGCAAAGCCTATTAAATATTGTGAAAAGGGTACAGTGCCCCAACTCACCATCCCACACAGTGGTGGGTAACTGGCATTTTTTATGATCGACACTCTCTGCAATTCTGTTTATCCATATGTATTGTTGAACTGCACAATAACTCGAATGTTCGCATAAATAAACTGAACTGCGGCGTAATGACAGCTGGAAGTCTATCTGATTTTATAAAATGAAAGGAAAATAATAAAATAAGGGGCTTCTATGATGTATGTAACTTTGAATTAAAATGATTCTTGAGCCCCAGAGGGCTACAGATCCCATTACTGTAGTTATTTGCGGGTGCAGGGGCTCACTGAGACACTATAGATTGAATCACCTTCTATAGTCAGAGAGCCCTACAAATCAACTGCGTAAAGCCCAAACTGATAGCAAAGGCAATACCTGAAAGAGCCATTCACTACGAAAGACAGTAAAACCAACATGAAAAGCCATTTTGCGCACTGCCGCGGTTTCTGATTTTAGATCAGTTAGGACTGTAACACCCTATCACGAATGCATAGGGCCAAATCACCATGTAAAGGCGAACGTAGTGATTACATGCATACGATACTGTAAAAACAACTCACCCACTTAAAGGCAACCCAAAAGTGATTTTGCACTTAGGAAAAATGAGGCAAAAACACAATAAACAAGTAACATGATATCTCAAAATTAATAAATGATTGGGGGAAAAAATAACATTTTAGTGACTACAGACAAGAGAATACTATGCAAAATTGTAAAGAAAATCCATACTACACACTAAAATATTGGTACCAAAAAAACGTTCTATAGCTCATTACCCCGAAACCTTCTAACAGGCGCTGTGTGTGTAAACAATTTGACAAAACACCTGGTAAAGTGCACCATAAAGTGATGCCACATGCTGCTTGCAATGAAACAGATGTTTAAAAACACAGACGTTGGTGCCACTAGAATGTTTTTAAAAAAACACGAGTAGATGCTGATGCCACAGAAAGCTATATCGGGTCATAAATACGATTTTCTATAACCTGGAAACTGCGATGGACTTACCAATGCAGCTAAAAGACTGCATACGTCAAGCACAAAAACAGAACATTAACCAAGAAATACTAAAAAGAAAACTACAAAAACCATGATGCCTGGTAGGAGATTCCCCTAGCCAAGGACATAGAACACATTATCAAAGCAGGCATTCAGCAGAGAAACAGAACCAAAGAGGCCATGAGTACTGAACTGAAAATGATGGGGTCCTGTTCACAAAAGCATGGAAGAGTGTATACAGTAGTACTTCTGTAATAATCTTTCATGCACCCCTATACACCTTTGCGAACTGGCCCCAAAGTATCTAAAATTTGACTAAAGTTGGAATATTCAGTGAAAATTCCTGAACCACAAGTACAATTAGAAAGGATCATATCTTCCTTTACACTTTTACTAATGGGGTCTTGGACATTTCAGGATCAATTCACAAAGGTATGTAAGAGTTCCTAAAACAATACTCCTGTAGTATTACTTCCCATACTCATAAATGCTTTTTTGAATCAGTCCCTTCCGGTGTTCTTTGTTGCTTTGGCAATGGGGCTGACGGTGGCCAGAGATGCTCCACACATCTCTGAACCATTGGGCAATCTGCAGTGATGAAGAGCTGCACTAACTGCATGCGGGGAAGAATATCTACAATGCCACCATATACACAGAAGGGAGATTTTTTAAGGAGTAAGTTTGCTGCAGAATTTTAAACCTTTTCAATATAGTGAAAAAATATATTTCTCATGGCTAACAATGCTGCATAAAAGGCCTCAAAAATACTAAGTGAAAAAGAAAGTGCTACTATAGCCAGGGCACTCCAGGAAGTATCAGTCAAATATGGTAAAAAAATTGTCAAGCATCTCGAATGAAAATTGTCAATAGCTGAACCTATAATTTGAAAGGCTCTGCACTGACCATTCGAGTAGAAACCTACTCATGGCTGGAGCTTTCCTTAGGAGTGGTAAGGTGGTGGTCAGAGGGCATCATTTATTGGTGGCATTAGTTCTCTAAAGTCCCAACTAAATTACCTTTTCAGTGTATGGAGAGAGCTCCTGTAGTGAGATGATGTGGATAGAAGAAGATCATTGCATCATTCTTGAATGTTCTCCTCCTAGCAAATCATAAGAAATTATGTCGCTACTGCGCAGGACCAACAACAGATGCCTGTCTCATAATGAACCAGGACCATCAACAGCTGCCTGTCTCACAATGAACCAGGACCATCAACAGCTGCCTGTGTCGCAATAAGCCAGGACCATCGACAGCTGCCTGTCTCACAATAAGCCAGGACCATTGACAGCTGCCAGTCTCACAATAAACAAGCATTGGAAATGCAATAGGTCTCGCAGCATTAGAGTTAGTGCTTTTAGAATTGTTTATGGTTTTTTTTTGTAAATCTTTAGCATTTTTGTTTCCTGTAGCCAATGCTAAAGAATTACAAATAAAAAAAGCCATAAACAATTCTAAAAGCTCTAACTCAAATGCTCCGAGACCTATTGCACTGTGTGAGGGTGAGGGGTTGAGGGTGAGTGAGGGTGAGGGTGGGTGAGGGTGAGTGAGGGTGAGTGAGGGTGAGTGAGGGGTTGAGGGTGAGTGAGGGTGAGGGGTTGAGGGTGAGTGAGAGTGAGGGTGAGTGAGGGTGAGGGGTTGATGTTGAGGGTGAGGGGTTGAGGGTGAGTGAGGGTGAGTGAGGGGTTGAGGGTGAGTGAAGGTGAGTTAGGGTGAGGGGTTGAGGGTGAGTTAGGGTGAGGGGTTGAGGGTGAGTGAGGGTGAGGGTGAGGGGTTGAGGGTGAGTGAGGATGAGTGAGAGTGAGGGTGAGTGAGGGGTTGAGGGTGAGGGGTTGAGGGTGAGTGAGGGTGAGTGAGGGTGAGGGTGAGTGAGGGTGAGTGAGGGTGAGTGAGGGTGAGGGGTTGAGGGTGAGTGAGGGTGGGTGAGGGTGAGTGAGGGTGAGGGGTTGAGGGTGAGTGAGGGTGAGAGGGTGAGGGTGAGTGAGGGTGAGGGGTTGAGGGTGAGGGGTTGAGGGTGAGTGAGGGTGAGTGAGGGTGAGGGGTTGAGGGTGAGTGAGGGTGAGGGGTTGAGGGTAAGTGAGGGTGAGGGGTTGAGGGTGAGTGAGGGTGAGGGGGTGAGGGTGAGGGTGAGTGAGGAGTGAGAGTGAGGGTGAGTGAGGGGTTGAGGGTGAGGTGCTGAGGGTGAGTGAGGGTGAGGGGTTGAGGGTGAGTGAGGAGTTGAGGGTGAGTGAGGAGTTGAGGGTGAGTGAGGGTGAGTGAGGGTGAGGGTGAGGGGTTGAGGGTGAGTGAGGGTGAGTGAGGGTTCAAATCGGTTTTTGGGGGGTAGCTTTGAAATCAGTAGTCTTCGATCTGAACCGGGAGGGTTGGAATGTAAGGTGTCTGGCAGTGGATTAATGAGTCATGACCTGTATTTAAGACCATCCGCCTCGATATCAGGCGAGACGAGATTTACTCGTACAACCGTGGGCTTCTGAGCAGAGCTTCGGGCATAGACACTTTGTTTTTAAAATAAATTAAACACTGCTCTTAGTCCCAAGTCAGACACTCTATCACTGACGCTTTGGGAGCTTACGGGATTATTGCCCCAGCTACCATGTCAGCGAGGGAACGAGAGAAGCACCGGGAAGCCAGCAGCTCCCAGTGCACTACAGGAGGCCTCGCTGCGGTGAGTTAATCGACCTCTATACAAGAACGCCCAATGCCCTCCCGCATGCCAGAGTCCACAGGGCCATTCGTCAGGAAGTGGTGCGTGGCAGCGCAGACCTCAGCGTGCGCCGGCCCTGTGCGGCTGGGTCGTTCTTTCCTGATAATCAAGGGTCAGTTCCGGGGCAGCTAGAGAGAGACCTCTTCCGCTGCAGAAAGGTTGGCTGGCCCACCTTTTTTGGGGCGGGTTATGTGTTTTCTAACCAATGGCAGAGTAAACTGGAAAATACAGCCACAAAGACTCTCCAAGCTCCGCCTATCATCCTGTCAATCTGTTTAACACCAGTTTTCCGATAATCTTCTCTTGTTTTGGAAATTGAAGTTTAATAGAAATGGACTTAAAGTAGAGACGCCCGGATGTTTGTGATCTTCATTTGGAAGTTTTCAGGTAAGGCTTACATGCAGGAACATTCCGCCTGGATCCGGAAAGTTAATGCGTAGGATGTTATCGCTAACCGATTGAGTAAACGGAGGGTAAGTGAGGTACAGGAGAGCTAGGGATTTAGAAATACTGAAGACATACGTCGGATAGAAAAGTGTGCCAATTTGGAACAGGAGGCAGAGTTGCAGCAGAGGTTGGGGAGGCGTTGTAGAGAAGTCACGGCAGAGAGAGCAATACAGGGCACATGTATACTTTATGTGGCAGGGAGGAAAGAGGCACTGATTCAGGTCTGTGATTCGGAAAGAGTGACTGACTGCAACAAGATCGTAAATGTTGATGTTAGGCAGGTGGCAAACATGGTAGCTTAGGGCAGGGGAGGGGGCGGAGCGGGGAGAGGGAACAGATGGAGCGAAGGCTGATAAGGGGAGGGGGGAGGAGAAATGCGACACGGCGGGCAGGGGAGGGGGCGGAGCGGGGAGAGGGAACAGACGGAGGGAAGGCAGATAAGGGGAGGGGGAGGAGAAATGCGACACGGCGGGCAGGGGAGGGGGCGGAGCGGGGGCCTAGTGCGGCTGAGGGAACTGATGTGCACGCGCTTTTAAGCTCAATGCGCATGCGCATTGAGCTTAAAAGTCACGGGCACTGCAAGGAATCGCCACGATTCCTTGCAAGTTGGATAAAGAGTGGATAAGCCCCCATAGTCTCGCTTGCTCGATGCGCATGCGCATCGACAGGCGAGACCTAACCAGGACCATTGACAGCTGCCTGTCTCACAATGAACCAGGTCCATCGACAGCTGCCTGTCTCACAATGAACCAGGACCATCAACAGCTGCCTGTCTCACAATGAACCAGGACCATCAACAGCTGCCTGTCTCACAATGAACCAGGACCATCAACAGCTGCCTGTCTCACAGTAAGCCAGGCAGAACCAATCACTTCGATTCTTGAGAGCTTAAGTGCAATTCACAATATTTCTGAAGATAGCAAGTTGATGCAATGCTTGCACATCAGAAGAACGGAAATATGTATGGATGGCGTGAGATAACCATGCACATAGATATACAAGTAGACCAACGGATAGGCAGATGGAAAAATAGAATCAAATCGACAGGTATTTGTTTTCATAAGTATTATTGGTTTTGTAATGGTCATAGACCCCAAAATCGAACAAATCAAAGCAGCTGGTAAGTATGAATCCTTTGAAATTTCAGAGCCTTGACTGCGTGCCCTTTACTGGAGTCACACACGACACCTTAGCTGACAAACAAGCAACATCAGCAGTGACAGCATCAATGGCACCCCAATGCCCACAGATTCTATGGGCAAAATACGTCTAGTTGTGTACCAGGACATGTGATCAGTGAGCAGCCTTTACCAGTGTTAGCTTGTGTACTTGCAAGAGGTTTCAAGCCTGTGACCCTTTAACCATTCATTTCTTTCATTCGCAAGGATTGTTTGCAGTGCTCCACAGGGCTCATCAATGAGTCAGACTTTATTTCTTGTATCCACTTGTAATTGTAATTTGCAGAATTATATAGCTCGGCTTATCTACCGTGAGGGTATCCAGGCGCTGTCCATGAGGGTGATTAGGTGATCTGCCCAGAATCACGGGATGTTGAGCCGATGCAGAGATGTGAACCCGGAACCTTAGCTCCTGAGTTAGTAACTCTGGCCACTGCACCCCATCTTGCTAGCCTTATTTCTCCTCTTGGTCTGACCTTAGTATTTTATTCTGATGACATACAATTAGTGGTTTTGGTGATGGCTAAATCGGCAACCACAAAGAATCTATTAACTGGTCTTTCCACTGTGGCGAACTGGATGCAGACTAGGGGCCAGATGTATGCAGATAGCATTTTGCGATTCCCTAAATGCGAATCACAAGGATTCGCAATTAGGAAATCACAAAATGGAATGTATGAAGGTATATAGTGCAGCTTTTGTGATTCATAGGGGGTCGCAAATGACCTACTTCATGAATATTAATGAGGAAGGTTGTAATTTGCAACCCCCTAGGAATTGCAAAAATCACAGTGGTGGCGGCCTGCTGAGATCAGCAGACCACCAAATCCGTGATCGCTTTTAAATAAAGCAATCTTTTTTTTTTTTGTAAAGCTGCCCGTTTTCCTTAAAGGAAAACGTGAAGCTTTACAAAAAAAAAGAAAAGTTTTGTTTTCATTTTTTAAGAGCAGGTAGTGGTCCGTGGAACCACTGTCTACTCTTAAAAGTGGTTTACAAACATTCACAAAGGGGAAGGGATTCCTTGGGGACCCCTTCCCATTTGCGAATGGGTTACCACCTACTTGAAGTAAGGTGATAAAATGCTACTGTTTTGCGACCAAAATTGCGGTAAAAAACATTCATACATACCGATGCAATTCGGTATTAGGAAGGGACGTCCTAAACACGCCCCTTCCTACTACCGAAACACAAACCCATTGTGCGATTCGGTAACAGGTTACCGAATCGCAAATTTGGGTTTGCTGCATCGGAAAAGCAATTTTTGCATTCGCAAACGCAAAAAGGCCTGATAAATCTGCCCCTAATTCCCTTAAGTTAAACGGGGTAAGACAGAAATCCTTACATTTGGACCCTATTCTTAACTTGGCTAATACTGTTTCAGTAGCAGAAATGTTTAGTAGTAGCAATTCCTCAATCCTCAGCTTTTTGCGTTTTCCACTCTAACCTCCCTTTGAATGATCTGAAGGCAAACGTTCACCATGTCAGGAATTGAATAAATTAAACTACTTGAAAGTTTAAGCGTCAATTAAATATGACTGCTTTACATAGAAGCAAAAATATGAGACAATAAGAAAACAAGCAAACCAGCAGTGAAAGCCTTACATCTTCCCTAATGAACAATGCACCACATTTGTGATGATCTGCTTGAATCACAGTTGTGTGATAGAAACGTCACTATTTCTAAAAGCATGACCCCGAGAAGGAGGCTTGCAAAACACACGCTCAGAAGGCTTGAATGAACTTCCCTCGCAGGGAAAAGGATGAGACAATGCTGTTAGGATACGTGTACAAACAGTGACATCTAAAGATTTTGGGGACCCTGGGTAATACATATTTTGGAGCCCATGTAAGGGACACATTTTAATTTTATTACTTATTTCTTGTTACTCAAGCCTCTCTGAAGGCAAAGATTCTAAATCATGTGTTAAAGTGCAACAGACTTGCATTACTCAGTTGAAATATATTTTGCCTTGGACCCCAAAAATCCTTCCGATGGCATGGAGTAGAGACACAAAGTCATTGGTTCTGAAAGCCAGATGGTTAGAAAGGACTAGAAAGGGAATAAAACACACAAAGAGTCAGATAGAGAGAAACTTCATGTTCTATGGGAGCCACACGTATCACTGTAAGTAGCTGCTGTGTATTATGTATAGATTTGCTAATGGTCGACTTTTATAAACACGTTGGAAACCTTGCAAAAAACTGTCCCAAATATTTTAGGTTCCTGTTTTTCACTGGGGACACTACGCACAATTCCTTTTTTCTTTTCATACTAGAATTTTGTTTGTGAAAAATATAAACTACGATTGTGCCAAACTGAACCAAAGGTGTATGTAGTTTCTTCGTCTTCTGACATCATCCCAACCCTTTCATTGCGATTACGCATTTTATTATCACTATAAAGTTATATTGTTTCACAGGAACCACTGTCTCTAATAATAATTTACCTACCTTGGTTCCTTAGTGAGTAGGGTCCCCTTGTCCTTGTTCTCGACTTGTTGAGTGGGGGCCCTGGACAATAGCCTACTTTGTCCATGCCTTTTAATGTCTTAGTATTAAAAACGCAGGACCGCAATGATTTTCCAAACCTTTCTGTTCATGCTATCTGCACCTCAGCTACTTTTATGCACTTCCCTGTGGCACATGCTCGTTAACAAATGTAATCTACCTCCTGCCATCTAACAGGTTCTCTGAACTAAAGGTGGTGCTACAAAAACATGAATTACAAAAATATTTTAAGTACATGAAAATATTGTTTATTAGTGGTGGCAGCCATTAGCGAGGCGTGAGATAACAGTCTGCTTTAAGTGTCAAGCCACAGGAGCAAAAAGTTTGGACATTGAAAGAGGAATAAGGGAAAATATATTGCACGAAATTACTGTTCTACATTCACTAACGCGGTGGTGCAGATTCACATAAGCATTTATGAGTATGGGAAGCAGTATTATCAGAGTACTGTTTTACATGACTTTCATGCCATGAAATGTTAAACTTCCTATTGGTAAAAATGCAAATAGGGCACAGACCTGTCTGTTTGTACTAACAGCATATGAATATTTCATGAATATTCCCATTTTAGATGATTTGGGGCCAATTCAACAAGTGTATTAAGAGTACATAAAACAGTACTACTTGATGTACTTCAATCTGCCTTTGTGAATCTGCCATGAAACGTCAACATCCGCAATAGTAAATGTGCAGCTGGCACAGTTCTTTCCATATACACTAATTTAATTGTATATACTCCTTCACTATTCAAATTTTGTTCCAATTTTATTGTTCCACATTGGCGTGTACGAGTTATGAAAAGAGTACTATCTTATGTACGCCAAAAAGGCGTTTATGGTCGATTTCAGCTTGTTTTTTGTTTCAACCTTGTCTATCAGACGGATTGTAGATTTAATTGACCAAAAAGCGGTGCCTTCTGAGTTTGCAATCTGGGGTTTGCATTTAATAATAATCAACTAACCAGTGATACCTTGGAACAGCTTCAGACATCAGAGTACCTTATTCAGCATGCAAATGGTGGAATGCGCCAGCCTGCAGCTAAAGTGACATCTGCAGAAGGTGAACGTGTCTTTGCATATAATAAGTGCAGAGCGGGCAATGAAATAAACCATTTTCTATGGTAAACAGGTCCACCAGATGGCGCTGTTGTCTATAACTGAAGTGTCGCGCCTGATCACAAACACATTTCTTCAGTTCTCCACTTGAAAATCCACATCCGCGCCATTTCGGCATAAGAGAAAACAGAAACAATGCAGTCAGCTGTTGTGGTGGAGGTTGCAATAACATGATAAGTCTGATGGATATGAAAAGACAGAAATGCATTTACAACAAAGGCCTCATGTATGGCCCGTTATTAAAATAACGATCACATTTGGTCTCCAGATGTGCTTTTTATGAACATATCTGTAATGTACAGGCTACCGAGGCCTTCTATAACAGAGTGCGTGCACATTTGGTGCCAACAAAAAACGGGTTTGTGGTATAAATCTCGCTTTAACTGTGTAATTTACCCACAGTACAGGGGACGGGCATTCTTGTCTAAAATGACTCCTGGAAGGAGGGTATTGCATGCGGGATCCGCCGCATTCCGCGGCTCCTACGGGGTGCCATGGAAATGGCACAAAATATGCTGATTTCAGCCAAAAATATGTTGTTTACTTTTGAAAAGCGTCGAATGTATAATTTGAGGATTTAGCTCTTATTCGCTACCTATGCTATGTAATAGGAAACAGACAAAAGTCGCCGTTCAGATGTAAGACACCAAGTTGCCTGTCAGTTAATGTTAAAAGCGGTTGAAACCAACCATAGGCAGAGAATGGGGGAAAGGCAACTAAGAAAGAAATAGCTAACAGTTTCTCAAAACTATTAAGTGAAATATGAACTATTCTGAGTAAACTAAAACCTTGTAGAGGCCTTTCCCTCGAGAAATATAAACACAACCTGATCTATGGAGTGGTGTTTTTTAAATTCTCGCCAGAAGCCTAACTATATAAACCACTGCAAGCAAGGACCATTTCAGAGGAGCATCTTATAAGAAAACTCCACTAATAATGCATACTTTGCTTTTTATCTCTTATAATAAATGCTGGATGTGAATTAGCTGACCTGAAGACGTGTTTCGCAGAAGATTGTCCTTCTTCAGGGTAAATTCATATAGTGCACTAGTTTGAATTTATGGCTATAACCAATGTTTTAAAAATCGATCATCATAGCACACCATGTTCCTATTCTGTTATAAGTGGACATTTGATCATTGCATTGGAACATTAAAACATTTTTGAAAATCCTCAATGAATAGAAATTAGCATCTTGCCATTTTTTTTCGGCCCCTTGTCATATCTTAGCTGTGGAGGCAAACTTAAGAGTGCGACTCTGCGTTGTCTAGGGATCTTAAAAAGAAATCCAGTTGACTGAGATGAATAGCCCCGTCCACATGGTGTCTGTTGACCACTACTGTCCTATCAGCATGTATCTGATGAGGTAGACTTACATTTCACCTTCTTTATCAGAGGGGCATTAAATCCTTTTTATGACTTGATGGAGACGGATCTGAGGGATTTCTGGCTCCATCATTTCAAGTTAATTAATTCTCCTGCTGCACGTTATAATCGACCTGAAGTGCCTGGCCCCATCCCAGAGTGATTTTAACTCTAGGCTCCACAGTTTTTTGAATTTAATATTCAATTCTTGAATTTACTGTTATAGCATTAGCTCACGACAGAGCCCCACAAAAAGCAATCGTTTCTCAGACTATCTTTATTGGCATTTTTACTATGTTGCAAAAACAGACAAATATGCAATGACAAAATACATTTGTCGTGTATCTATGCAGTAAGGCATGTAATTTATCTGTAATAGCGCGAACTGCATCACCACTCATAGTTGGGGTGTGCAGTGAGGTGTTTGTTGTAAGTTAAAGTCATAGATCATCACAATTGTAGATGAAACAAGAAATAGAGTAAAAGTCATCTGTTGAAGTCAATTGTCAACCCTGCAGACGGGAAGGGAGAGAGCACAACTGGTACCATTAAGGTCGAGGAGTGGTCTGGGTGTTGCCACATGGTGTTAGCTGGGGTGTATAATTGCTCTAACAATAAGCATAAAAGTCTTTCTCGAAAGATGCACTAGATTATGGTGGTAGAGTGTCATCTTTAGGGTCGTTTATTCAGATTGAGCATCATGTCCTCCCAGTCGTTAGCTACAGCTCGAAGGTCCCAGAGTACCAGTGTGCAATCGATTACTACCTTTCGAGCGATTGCCATCTTTTACGCTATTTGCAAGCATTTCTCTCATCACTTTTTGTCTTTGAGGCAATACATTTACTGCCTTTCCTTTTCAATCACAGTTAAAACAATAAATGTCCAATTGTTCGGCATAGCCAAGATCCTTTTTTAGGAGTGAATTGGAGACTTAATGTCTAGGAAGTACTGGAATAATTATAAATCACAGGAATCTAATACAGTCTGGTATGGATCCTCTTTGCCAACAAATCCTGTAGCATTGCAATGGAAGTGAGAATCTAGCTGGATAATTTACATCTATAAAAGGCAGAATCTTACCAAATTTCTTATCCAATACCATCAGATTTGAGTTAATATCGTTTAGGTTTTCTGAATACTCTTCACACATAAATGATATGCAGCTGGAAATTATCGTGAAAACTGAAGAGGTCTAGGGACTTCATGGTAGAAGAGTTGTTCATTCTCACTTTTTTCTATCTGTATTATTTAAACGAGCTTGCATCTTTTCCAGTTTTAGAAGGCTTTCATTTTTACATCTACATTCTAAGTATTTCCCACTTTATCCCTTCTAAAGTTTCAAGGTTTGAAAGCACTGTGTAATAAGCATTAGCCCCCAGAGATCACATTTAAAGGTCCCATCTTTAAGACATCCATTCAGAATAAACTGACTGTGATATTTGGAAACTGTCAATGCTTTGGCAAATAATGGATGTAACACAGCCTTATAACCCAGGATGGATGTTTGCAAAACAGGCCCTCATGCATACCTAAGGCAAATAGCCATGAAATGAAGGTCTCTCAAGGCCCGAGGTCTCCATTTGGAGGGAGGAGCTTTTCAAATGGGTGGAAGCAGCAACTACTGCTATGGCTGCTTTACAGAGGAGAAACTGAATAAATATTATGGCTACAATATGGGACAGATTACTGTTAAGTCTAGCAAAGAGATGCGATGATAGGTCCATTTGGCATTCCAAGGCTTGTTGTGCTGAAGGTAGGAGCTGCTACTATCGGGAAAAGAGGCAGGCGGGGGAGGGTGGGGAACGGGGGATGACGGAAACAAACAGAAAAAAAATACAACAAAACGTACCCACTTCTGCCAGCATTGCGTCGCACTCTTCTGCTCCTCTTCTCTGCAGGTATGCACAGGCTCCCAGCCTGCCATGGGGCCAATCCTGAAGCTGCTCTCATGCAAGAGCAGCTTTAGGATTAGGCCTGGGCACTCATGATTTGTGCTCCAGGATAGACTGGGAGTCTGTGCTTGCTCTCTAGCCAACCCAACAATGCAGCTAGGTTGGAGAGCTTCCCTGCGCATGTGGGTTTGGCCGGCCTTGGACGGCCGGCAAAACCTACATGTGCAGGGAAGGCAGTGATACTCCCCTCCAGCCTGTCCCCACCCTAGCCCATCCCACATGCCTCAGTACAAGCTAAATTAAATAGGTTGTAAACCCGTTTTATTATAGTTTTATTTTTTACACTTTTTAAAGTGCTGGCGGGGGGTAAACACTCCTCCTCCAAAGTGGAGGAGCCACCACTGGCTGAAGGCCACCCAATTTGGCCATCATTATGACCCTGCCATTGTTAACTTGCATCTGACTACTTAACATCAACTGTGACTAGTTTACCCATAGTCAGCTGTCCATATTTAGGTCCTGCCTACTAGAAATTACATATGTTTTCAGTTGCAAGGCATATTGTGGTTTAGCAAGAACATAGAAGGGCTTGTCGCTCGCCCATTACTTACTATTGGTTGTCTTTCCTGTCACTCTCATTTGCCTGCTTCTTATTCATGAGGGGAGAGGATGTGGTTCTCGGCTACTCTGCCGACTTTGGTACTGGAAACCAGGGTTCGAGCCTCGGGGTCGTGTCCACATCCTGTGAACAGCCGCGGCCGGCAGTGGGAGTACCTGCAGGGCGGTGAGGTGGGGAGGGGGAGGGGCAGGGTGGGGGGTAGTAATGTATGGATTACGAAGCTTCCCATGTAAGTAAACATTTGATTAAATAAAATGAATTTCGTTGCGCGCCCTGCATACCCAAATGCGATGCAGTGCACGCAACGAAATTCGTTTTATTTATTTAAATGTTTACTTACCTGTAAAACTCCGTAATCCATACATTACTACCCCCCACCCTACCCCTCCCTGTCCTCACGTCATCGCCCTGCAGGTACTCCCACTGCCGGCGTGGCTGCCTGTGATTCTGGGCAAATCACTTAATCTCCCCGTGTCTGAATGTGTAATGTAAATACGGTGCTCATGTAAAGCAATCCAATACCTTCGGGTCAAGTTCGCTCTATATAAATATGCAACAAAAAAAACAGAAAAAAAAGTGATGAAGCATTGCCCCTTTACCATCACTGTGACTGGCTGGCCTCTCTGCTTGCTTTTGAAGCACAACTTTTTTCTTTTGTATTGAGCACTCCATAAGAGTGCATGCGTTTTTGACCTGTCTCCCTCGTGTACTTCTCTCTCCCTGTACTCTGTGTTACTTTCTGTCATCTGTGTGCTTCTACCTGTTGTGCTCGCCTATGTGATTCTCCCCATTTCCACTCTATTCCCTCCCTGTTGTTTACCCCACCTGAGCTTTCCTTCTCTGTCGCCGTTGTTGCTTCTCCAGCACCCTCTTTGTTGCTTCTGTGTCCCTCCTACCCTCCTCTAAGTAGCGTTTATGTCCGTACCAACCTCATTTGTGTTGCTTTCATGTTCCCCTGACCTACTCATATTGCTGCCACACCCTACACAATGCTTCCATTTCCCTCTCACTTTAAAAAAAAGAAAAACCTTTGCTCGTTTTCTTTTTTTTTAGTTACAGATCCAGCTCGGATCGGTAACTAAAAGGAGAAGAAAAGCATATGCGTCACTTTGCAGATGTACGCATGCATGGTGCGCCAGCTATAAAATGACACAGGTGCCAAACACATTTTTTCCTTTTTTCCCCAAGAGTTCTATACAGCGCGAACTTGACCCAAAGGTATCAGAACGCTTTACATAAGCACCGTGGGCCTCATTTATGAAAAGTGATGCATCGCTGCGTGAAAACAGCGATGCGTCACTTTTCACTGCGCACTCCTTGCAACACCAATGATGCGTCATATTTAATGTATGACGCATCATGTCGCAAGGACTTACAGATACATCAGTATTTCTGACGTTTCTGTAAGCGCAAAAGTGACGCATTGTTGGAGTGTGTCACAAAAGTGACGCAACTCCAGCAATGCGTCCTTTCACATGGGGAAAGCCCCATATGAAAGGGCCTGCGTCAGTCTTACTCCTGCTGTGAGGCAGGCGCAAGATTTTGACGCAACAGCATCCTAAAAGTGACGCAGTGAAATCTCATAGATTTCACTGCGTCACTATTACGAGGCTTTTTGCGGGGGAACACCCCCTCTGCATACATTATACCTGATGCAGGTATGATGTGGCGCAGGGGTTTAAAAAGTGACGCATCTACCTAGATGCGTCACTTTTTAAATATGGCGGAACAAGGCACATATTTTATGCCGCTGGTGCGTCACAAAAAGTGACGCACCGGCGGCGTAAAACTGACGCAAGGCCTCATAAATAAGGGCCCAGTTGCTCACAGATGGATACATTGATATTTTTTTTGTTAGGCATGCGGAGATTACGTGATTTGCCCAGAATCACAGGATGTTGAGCAACACTGCCGAGACTCCAACCCGGTTCCCCAGCGTTGAGGTCGACCACTCTAGCCGTAAGGTCACATCCTCTCCCCTAACTTTGGCCACACATCACAGCAACGGAGAGATACTGTGCAGCGTGGCTAAAAACCATTATCAAAGCAAGAGCTAAGAGAGAGCACAAGCACTTTACCACTTTACTTGCTTCTTGTACGGGTGAACAAGTAAAGTTTCCATGGTTCATTGTGCTATGTGGCTGTCCAGGAGCATGCATCATTCTTGATGTACTTGGCCAATTGCCCCCTTCAGGTAGCGTGGGTCAATGGAAGCACTCTGATTTGCGTCACAAGACCTCTATTCCTGTCACACTCCTCCTTACCTGCTGCTCCTTTCCCCTTTGTTGTCTGTAACCTTGTTCTTGACTGCCCCTTATGGGTGGTGCATACTATCCTTAGGGTGCGCTACTCTGCACTCACACACTATGCTGTGTAGGCAGGGTTACCTCTCTGGTCCCATGCAGGGTTGGACTGTCCTATATGGCAATCAGGCAGTGCCCGATGGGCTACTCTGACAGATCAGTGTGTGCAGGGCCAGACTGGCCGTAACGGGCATCGGGCGTTTGCCTGGGAGGCTGGAAGGATGTGTGCTGCTTTTGGAGCGGTGAGGGCCAGTTTTGTTACTAGTGGCCGGTTTTGCAACAATGCCACAATATCGGCCTCCAGTAACAAAAAAACAGTAGTGCTTGGGCTACAGCTTTGTTATGCGGCAGTACTTCACACTCGCCCCCTGGGAGATGGGCGCCAGTCCTACAAAATTGCCAGGGCGGCTTTGGATTCCCAGTCCGACCCTGAATGTATGGGCCAGTCTTTAGCAGTTGTGGGCCGGTTTTATCTTCAGGTTGGCCTTTTTTTCTGTTGATTTCCATGATGTTGCCACTTTTTTAGGTCGAGGCTTGACAGCGAATGCGCTGTCTGCAAGACTGTTGTAAGAAGCATAGCGAGTGTAATCCCGCCTGCTGGCCGTCATTGGTTAACTCCTGCTTTAATATTATTGCTTGGCTCCTAATTGGTCGGTGCTCCGATACATCACTTCCGTTTTTATCAGAAGCAGCACCGACCAACTACAATTTTATTACGCCCAAAGTGTTTCTGTGTAGCATTTAGGGACTACTTGTTTTATTGTGTGTCATCACGACGTATAGCACGGCTGGCGCCCAGTTTCATGTTTTATTATTTTGTAACCATGGCGCCATGAATAGAAGTTAAATTGCAGGGGCGCCGCAGTTTATATTTTATCAGGGCGCCCACCTTCATCATTATGTTATACTTCTATCAGCTCCCCTATGGTTTGTATGTAGTAGAGGCGCGTGCACTGAAACAGCGCTTAACGCTCGCTCTGATGAAGTGTGGCCCATCTCAGCATCGAAGAGAAACCGCTGTGCTCCGAGATGAATTAAGGTCTGCTGGGCATGGCAGTTTGCGGAGCTTGCATCACAAGCTCTGCGCACTCGCTTTCTACTGTGTGGCCGTACTAGAGGAAGAATTTGGAGGGTGTGACTTGAGTTTACTGCGTGTACAACAGAAGAGCCTGGGAAACCAGAGGGACTCTTTGCTTGGCTCAATATGTGCAGGGGGTAGGGTGGGTGAAGAAGGAATGTGTCATCACTTTATTGGCCTGCCACCTTTTCAATAACTGCACATAAAATACAGGTGTCTTCAACAAAAAAATAAATGCAGTTAAATTGGGAAATGCAGTCTTTTAAGATGAAAAATCAAATAGTTAATGTGAGCGCTGCTGATGTCGGGGTTTGACCGGAGACAAAAGCACTGGGGATATATCTTTATAGCATGCACTATCTCAACCCAGTCACTCTCACGGCATACACACACTCAGTCATCCTACTTCCCACCCACTCACTCTCACAGTGCTCTCCTCAACTCTTCTCCCCGGCAGGTACCTCCCAAATGCAGCCCGGGCTCTTTAGCATCTGCATGATTCAAACACTGGTGGCACTGGAGCCTACCAAACCCGGCTGCCGCCTTCCTCTTCCAGTAGGAAAGCAAGATCATGGGCTTCAGCAGGGGCAGCTCTAGGCTCATGGCGGCCCTGGGCAGGGAGCGTAGGTAGGGGTCCTGGAAGATGGTGTCCAGGCGGGGCGGAGCGCAGAGGCCAGTGAAGAGGGGGGTGGGGGGGGGGGTCAGGGTGTTTGGAAGTGGAACAGAGCCAGAGGCTGCCAAATCCCTGCCAGGGGCCACCACGCAAATATGTATCCATCCTCAGAGGATTATTATATTAACTATATATATTGGCGTGGTGGCCCCTGGGGTTTGGTGGCCCTGTGCAGGTGCACAGCTTGCAAATGCCTAAGGCCGCCCCTGGCTTCAGGAATGTAGAAAGGACGCATAGTTAGGGAGGATTGCATACATTTGGCTTAACAGAGCGGGCATCAGGGCTGAGAAGAAGGACATGAAATGCGAAGAGGAAGCAAGAGCCGGAAAAGCAGCACCTCCAAGCTAGAGAGGCAGCAGGCGTGTAACAGGGGGGGGGGATGAGCCTAGTTGTAGGGTATTCGTTGGTGTCTGGAGACGCATTTGAATTAGCTGGTGGCTCCATATTATTGTCAATATAAAGTTTTCGATCCTGGGCATTATAAACGATTTTCATGTGAGGTGCACAAAGACTACAGCTCCCACAATGCATCACGTTGCAGAGCGCTTTTCTGGCTTAAAAGACAGACATGCAGTGCCAAAGTAAGCACAGTACCGAATACACTTTGCAGAATACAGTTTTAGTGCTTTTTTTCTTAACTTGTAGTTGCCATCACAACATGTAAACAGTAATTAACATGCTGTGATTGCTGCTGCAGGCGTAGATAGTTTTCTTCACTTAAAGCGAACTGAGCAAATTGAAGGTATGTATTGAAGCTAGCAAAGGCAGAGTTTAGGTGAACCAGGTAACAAGAGCACTTACTGGTGAACCAGTCCAGCCAATAGACGACGAGAAGTCCTGCGACAGCAAAAGAACACGAGCATTGCAGCACTCCTTCCTTGTCTTCAGGATCGTGAGAAGCCAAAAGTGAAACTTGCCGCACTTGGCCCCTCAGGACTCATCAGTTAATAAAAACAAGCATTGGCATAGCCAATAGGTCTCACCTTTGAGACCTTATAAGTGTTTAGTTATCCAGCACAATATCCTTGGTGCAACAACATCAAGTGTTGCATGGCTAAACACTTATAAGGTCCCAAAGGCGAGGCCTATTGGCTATGCCAATGCTTGTTTGTTTTTTAGCTATCTCCTTCACTAAAGGGGGGCACTTTTATTTTGGTGTCCGGCCGCTTATTATTCCCAATCTTAACCTGGCCCCTTTAGATTCCCTAACGAGTAATGGGTCTTCGCCCTTTTGCCTCTTGCACGGGTGTATACCACCGGCACTATTTGATGACATTAATGAACAATAAAACCCAGCGGCAGGACAGCAAAGGACCCCGTGCACAGCAAAGGCCCCGGTATGCTTAGCCCCTGGCTCCCTCGCTGCCACAGCAAGCCCCACTCACCTGTAGGTTCGCGCAAGGTCACCGAAGTGCTGCGGCGCTTTACTGTCGTTTAATCTGCAGAACCTGTTCTAACCGTGGAACGGCAGCATTTGCTTAATTGCAAGGATGGCCTTTTTAATTAAAAATCAATCAGCTTGATTTTATCGCTTTAGAAGGTGTAGGAGAACTATTGGGCAAATGTTCTCGCTATTTTAATTAAAACTAATGTGGAATAAATAATTGGTGCTTAAGGATCTGCTTGTTCATCGGTTTGAGGGCCAGGCATGCCCCGTTATCCAGTGATTTCTAATACTCTTCACAGGGTTAGCAAGCTTTAAAGAGCCGCTGTTTACCACAGTTAGGGCGCTGAGCTTCAGTGACGGTGTGTTTTGCTTTTTAAAATAAATGGCTGTTTCCATGTTTTGCGTATTTTTTTTTATTGCCAATGGAATTCTATGCACACATCTGTGTAGGACCAGATCCCACATAATGGTTCATATCGATAAAGTATATAAAATAAGACAGGGTGCACACGTAAAATGTTGTTCCCTCATCAAAAAAACTAGAGAGCAAGCGACTTAAAACGAAATTAATAAAAAACAAACAAACAAAAAATAGCATCAGCCCCGTAAATGATCTGAAATTACTGTTAAAATCTGTTGGTCAAAAGACAGAAAGAACCTCCGGCACAATATAGTTCCTACCGCTAGGCGCCGCTATTCCCCTGTTTCTTTTTTATTACTCTCTGCGTCTGTGTGAACAGCAAGCAAACTACCTCACAAACGGTATAGAATGTGCTACCGTGAAAACTTTACAACGGTTATATTCGAGCTCTCTGAAAAACTGAAGACCGGTTTATATTTCCAATGAGGGTGAAACAAAAAAAAACGGACCCTGTTGTAATGTAATCTGGTGCTCATGTAAAGCGCTATAATGTCCTAGGCCTAGACCGTGCTATGTAAAACTTCAAAAAGAAAATAAAACAAAAAACACACGACTAAGTAAGGATCAGGCAAGAGTATGTTCCAGGGAAGCTGTTAAGAAGTCTTTACTCATTTTTAGTGCTTTCTGTAAGGGAAAGAGGAAATGCATACTGCACTGGGCGCATTTTCTTTTTTCAGCCTTCAATTAACGCATTGTCTAATTACATTACATGTCCTTGTGTTGCCCTAAAACATCACTCAAATAACTATGCTGTCTTTCAAAGTTGTTCTTAGGAACTTTGACTCCGATTTATCAAGACTTTCCATAGTCCGTGCATTTTAAAGGCTTCGGTAATATTCACAAGGCCACGCAGGGTGTGACCTGCGCCTCCTTTCATGGCTTTGTAAAGAAAATGAAACACAGCGGCTTGTGCTGCGTTACATTGCATTTCAATCTGGAATGCCTTCCACGAGTCGAGCACCGGCACTCCCTTGCACCCACCCATGGATTTTGGCACATTCCCAGATTTACTGAAGGTAGCAAACCTGGGATTATTCCAAAATGCAAAGAAAAACCAAAGGTGATGATGGACGGAGCGTTGACAATACAAACACTCACCCCCAGTCAACTGATCTGAGTTTAATCCATCACCGTTCTTTAGCTCACTCTGCCACCCCAGTTCAGACATGGCCATATGCAAATCAGTCCGACCCTGTGCCTCATGGGAACAGTCCAGCCCGAACTGCCAAGCCATGTCTTCCCTCGACCGGAATCAAGCTTCCGTGGACTGGTTTCTGGCATTTCAGCCGTCTTCAGCCCGGCTTGCTTGAATCCAGTGGCAAAGTGAGCAAGGGACTCACGTCTGAGCATACCCTGCCACACTTAGGGCGAACAAAGAAAAACCAAAGGTGGTGATGGACGGAGCGTTGACAATACAAACACTCACCCCCAGTCAACTGATCTGGGTTTAATCCATCACCGTTCTTTATTCCAAAATGCTACACCTGCCCCAGTGAGGCGTAACGAAGAGACATATATATCTGTATTTCTCCTCATTACTTCCTCTTTCAATGCTTGATGCATTCCGCATCACACATAGAAAAAGGAAAATGCCTCTAAGGATTGCTTCTGTGCAGGCAGGTGTTCCTTCCTGCACGCAAACAATCCTGTCCGTACTGCAGGCACCGTGCAAGGGTGCCTGCTTTGGTGCTAGGCCGCACACAGTGCATCAGTGCAGGGAGAGGGCATAAATGCTCCATATCTATATAAATATGGGGTATATCTGCTCTTCCCCTTTCCCATAACGCGGCATGGCATCTTTTGCCTACTGCCCTGCATTACGTGAAAGATTAGTAAATATACCCCTCTCTGTCACTGCTGCCGAATGCAGAGGTTGGCGAATATCAAAGCTGCCTGATCTTGATCCTACCTCATGCCTCTTTCTTTAACCTACAGTTTCTGACTCTTTATTCTAATCCTGCAGATTTATTTTCATTCCACCTTTCTCCATTTGTTGTGTTTACCTTTTTTCTTTTTCTTTCTCTTCCTTTCTTCTTTTTCATCCTCTCTCTCTCTTGCTCTGGAACATTGTTTGGTGATGAAAAATGAACCTCTGGTCACCAAAAACGAATGCTGACCAGCGGCAGCTGTTCCGTTATGGCGGAGGAGCATTGCCCCTCCCCACCAGCAGATGTAAAACTTGAAAAATAAAATGATAATGAAACAGATTTATTATCATTTTATTTTTCATCACAGGGCCTAGTCTTGGGGTTGGGCCATCAAGATGACAGGCATGGCGGAGGAGTGGTGGGCACTGCTGCAAGTGTACATATGGGTTTAGCCGGCGTCTTAGGACGGCCAAACCAACATGCGCACAGAGATGTCTCCAACCCGAGTTGCCTGTTTGAAGACAGCAGGCATAGGCTCACAGTCTCTCTTGAGCGCAAATACAGCCCTCTCAGGCCAATCCTAGAGCTTTTCATATGCTGCCAGCAGAAAGAGAGCAGCGTCTGGATTGGCCGTAGGGGAGTCTGGGAGTCTGTGCTGCAGTGGAGCCAGAGGAGCAGAAAAGGGCGATGCAGCAGGCGACAGGTAAGTTCCTTTTTTTGTGATGTTATTGTCGTCCACCCTCTTCCTCCCTACAACTTTTCCCTGACAGCATCCGCTCCTGGTGCCAATGCCCACCTGGAGCCACCTGCACAAATTAAACACGGTTTTCAAGGTTTTGAAACATGCGTAGATGATCGGCTGTAACAAACAGGTGATTCTTCTGGTGCTTTGCTCATGCACGCGTTTGTTCTGTTTTTTATTTTTCTCACATTATACTTCAAATGAACCAGAGGTATTAACTCGATTCGTGGTTCAATTTTCCCTCAGCTATCGCTTGACATTCGCCCTGCTCATGTTCAGACGTCTGCAAATTAGTCTCATGGTTTAAACAATCCGTCTTTACCGAGAATGTGCAGTTGCAAATATTGAAAGCCAGTCATAAAAGTGCCTTCAGACAAAGCATGGCAGCCACTGAACCAAGCCACTTTACAGCCGCTGTATAGAAACGGTCATTAAATGTGTGACGTCCTCTGGGACCCCCTCCCACCCCCTGGTGGCGCTAGCACACCGAGAGACCAGCCGCGGCTAGAAACCCTCTTCTAGAACTGAGGGGCACCGATCTAGGCATCTGTTCCGCCAACCATCAGCGGAAAAACACTCCCATAAAACAGGGGCAATTGACAAGCATTGCCAAGGCCAAACGGTCTCGAAGGATTGAAGAAGAAAGGCGTTTGATGTTTAATTCATAATAGAAGCCTTGAAATTGTGATGACGTCTATTTCTATTGACTTTTGCCAATGACGTGTGCTGCCAACATGCGCAGTTGTGAAACACAGTCAATAGTGGTGACCTGCCACCTTTCAACTACAGAAAACATTGCTGTATATACTTGACAGTTGAATGTCTTTCATAATTTCCCCCCCAACTCTCTTGCTTTTCAACATTCCATTGGATGCCATATCTTGGTGCATGTCAATTAAATTCCACTATCATCTCAGTCAAGTCGGAGGTAGCTGTGTGTTTCGCTGCTTCAGTTTCCGAACTGGGGGTGATTTATTTCAGGCAAAACAGAAGCGAGAGCTCTTTGAGCTATCCCTTGCACTCCATCCTTTTCTAGCTAACATTTCTCGCATGTGAGGACATTGCACCCACTACCAGGCCCCAACCAGGCAATATGAATAGAGAAGCAGGACCCCCAAGGGCCATCGGCTTGAAATGACAGTCTTGTGAACAACTACCTATTGGCAGATTATTACAGAAACCTTTCACCCCAACCAGGATAGGATTTCTGTAATACTCTGCCAATAAGTAGTTGTTCACAAGACTGTCATTTCAAGCAGATGGCCCTTGCTCATTCTCAGGGCTTAATGTGAGCCGGTGGTTTTCGGTGCTCGGCACTGGTACTTTACTGTCAGCACCAGTACCTATGCCAGTCTGCCAAATGGTGGCGCTATTTTTCGAATTCAGCGATAAGCACAAAAACTGTTGTTTATTAACTCAATATACATTGAGAAATGACTGATACTTGCTGCCAAAGCCTTTCTTTTAACTTTGGGGTCCTGAAATTGTCAGAATTGTCACACTTGTGCATTAGTTAAGCTGTTACTGTAATTGACAGCTGCAATGACTAGTGCAATGATGCAGAGGGGCCTGCTGACTGGAGCCCCAGCACTTTAATTTTGACAAATTAAGCACTGCTCCTCCTTATTTGGTCATATAATACAGATGGCATAAACAGTAGAAATTCCGCACAGCTTTAGCAACCAGCAATGTGTAAAGCTTTGCTTGGTAATACATGAAAGTGAAAATGTTTGCTGATCTCAGTAAAATGCAATATGCATTTATCACAGCCTACTTGGCCCTTCCGGTACACAAGAGGGTGGTGATGGACGGAGCATCTGAATCAATCAAACACTCACACCCAGTCAAAAGATCTGGGTTTAATCCATCACCGCTCTTTAGCCCACTCTGCCACCCCAGTTCAGACATGGCTATATGCAAATCAGTCTGACCCTGTGCCTCATGGGAACAGTCCAGCCCGAACTGCCAAGCCATGCCTTCCCTGGACTGGAAACAAGCTTCCGAGGACTGGTTTCTGGCATTCCAGCCGTCTTCAGCCCGGCTTGCTTGAATCCAGTGGCAAAGTGAGCAAGGGACTCACGTCTGAGCATACCCTGCCACACTTGTGGCGGCCAAAAGCGGTATAAAAGGGGGTGGTGATGGACGGAGCATCTGAATCAATCAAACACTCACACCCAGTCAAAAGATCTGGGTTTAATCCATCACCGTTCTTTAGCCCAATCTGCCACCCCAGTTCAGACATGGCTATATGCAAATCAGTCTGACCCTGTGCCTCATGGGAACAGTCCAGCCCGAACTGCCAAGCCAATCCTTCCCTGGACCGGAAACAAGCTTCCGAGGACCGGTTTCTGGCATTCCAGCCGTCTTCAGCCCGGCTTGCTTGAATCCAGTGGCAAAGTGAGCAAGGGACTCACGTCTGAGCATACCCTGCCACACTTGTGGCGGCCAAAAGCGGTATAAAAGGGGGTGGTGATGGACGGAGCATCTGAATCAATCAAACACTCACACCCAGTCAAAAGATCTGGGTTTAATCCATCACCGTTCTTTAGCCCAATCTGCCACCCCAGTTCAGACATGGCTATATGCAAATCAGTCTGACCCTGTGCCTCATGGGAACAGTCCAGCCCGAACTGCCAAGCCAATCCTTCCCTGGACCGGAAACAAGCTTCCGAGGACCGGTTTCTGGCATTCCAGCCGTCTTCAGCCCGGCTTGCTTGAATCCAGTGGCAAAGTGAGCAAGGGACTCACGTCTGAGCATACCCTGCCACACAAGACAGGTTCTGACCCACCTATTTTGGGTGGCGGGTGTTGTATTTTCTTATTTTGTGTGGACAAAGTGATTGAATGAAATGTGGAGCTTCTACTGGTGGAAGGAAACAAGGAGACAGAAAGGCAGGTAAAGAGTGAGTATCTGGTTTGTGTAATGAGTACTGCTTTGAAGAGTGTGACGGGGAAGAGAGACTAAGGGTAGAGGAAAGTGTGTTTGATGGAGGAAGGGGATTGTTTATCAACTGAAGAGGCAAGTTGATTAGGTTTGCAAAGATGAATACAAATAGGAAGCCATTCCAGGTTTAAATTGCATTTGCTTTGAAATTGTAGCCCGTGATTTAGGATTTTTTGAAACAATGTCTCAAATAATGCTGTTGCATCAGGTGAACACAGAGAGTTTTTTTGTTATGTTATCCGATTGATTGAGTGCCCTTCCACCCATAGGGACTCTTGGTATGGAGGATCATCATTGTATATATGAGACAGAGTGCCTAAGTTCCAAACATATCGTTTAAAGAAATATATTTTACATTTTTATCCTAAATTGAAGTGAGAAGAAGTTTTCCTTATCTCCAAAACTTAAAAGATATGACCTCAAGTTCTGGCCTTGTAGAGAAGAAATTGATTGGAGAAGTACCACGGATGAGTACAAACATACTCAATCAATCTTTTAACAAGAAAAGCGGAGGCCGAACCGTAAAGGGCCTGATGAACCAAGTGTTAGGGTTTGGAAGGTAAGCTCACAAATAGGATGCCAGTGCGATTGTTTTCAATACACGTGCAATATTACAGAAGCATGAGAAAGATGTCTCAAGGCAGACAGCTTGGAAGATTTAATGCCCAGTTGCAGAAGTCAAGATGAGAGCCACTGAAGGGTGAAACTGTAGTATCTCGTATGTTATATACAAAAAAGATTAAAAATAGCAGCAGCGGCCTGTCCATGACGGTGGAGGGGCCAGGCCCCACACCTTTTGGACATGAAGAGTGTCTGTCAGGCTGAATAAAGGCTAGTCTAACAGACACTTTATTTTCAGGTCATCCAGGAGCTAGATATGTGCCAAATACTCAGGCTCCTGACTGCTTGAGGTGAACTTTACTGGCCAGAGGATGCCACAGCTCCTGTGGGGATCACTTCCTCAGCTTGGCAAAGGTCTTCAAGTCCTTCCGCCTTGTGATGACGGCAAGCGTTAGTGATAGCCTCGTACCAGGGCGTTTCAGTTTTAATCCCTGAAGTGCCCAAGGTTGAGTGTCTGTCACTGACACCGCGTCACAGAATGGCAGAGGGGGGGGGGGGAGTGAGCAGTCTCTCTGCTACTCTGTGATCAGGTATGGACCTTAGGACAGCCAATGAGGGGAGACAGCAGTCCCAACCCCCCCGGCACCTCAGAGGCTTCCCTCCCTGAGAGCTGCAGCAGGTAAGTGTTGTGTTTTAATTCACTGATGCATGCGTGTACGTATGATTGTATGTGTATTTGTGAGTTAATGTTGTGAATGGAGGTGTGTGCACGTAAATGCATGGGGGTAAGTGAGTGTGGATGTGTGTGTGGGCCCCCACTAAGCTGTACTTACCAACCGCCACAGAAGAATAGTACATCTTTAGCTTCACCTGTGCACTTACCTTTAATTACTTTGTTCCTCAATATTGTTGTAACAATATTTTCTTTTGTTGGTATTCAGGTTTTGATATTCCTCAATACAATCTGAATAAGAGTCCCTCATTAATGTGAATGAAAGGATGCTGGTCTGTTGGGAGTACAGCAGCATATTGCTAGCATGTCAGTGAAATTTAGGGCCTTACTTAGAGTATGGCAGATTAGATACTCCGTCAAAACATCACAAATATCCCCTCCACCATACAGCATACCGTGTGGTGATCATCCGGAATGGACAGGTCCATTTTATTCTGTGTCACTAGAGTGAGGCCTACAGGGTCCCTCGCCTTTTTAGAAAGGCACCGCTCTGTGTGCTTAACTCATTTTTGGCCCACAGCCGGATGTAGAGTGCTAAAAATTGCAGGAGTGGTGAATATGCCCTATGTCTATGTATGCCTGGGAAGGGTACAGTACAGGTGCAGGGACAGAGCAGTACTGAACAGTACAAGCATGCTTAGAATATGCCCTTAGTGTATGTATGCCTGCAAGGAATACATTAAATGAGAGATGTATGGCTGTGCAGTGCATGCATAATGAAAATATGAGCTGGGTATAGAAGTACAATACATGAAGGATGAAATGTTGTGCAGCATGCACATGGTGAGTGCATGTGTTTTTAAATACCACAAAATGCCACAATACAGAAGAGATTCAGTACTGAGCAGTGTACACAGAGTGATGTTGTGTGCTGAATGTATGTGCACCTGGGGTGGCACCACACATGGAGGTGACAGTGCTGCACAACATGTATGCTATGTATGTACACTGAGTGTAAATGTGCCTACAATGTAACATTAAATGGAGGACCCTGGGTTCAATTTTGGGAAGCCCAGGCCTGCCTGCTGAAAACATGAGAAGTAGAAGAATCCTCCCAAACAGATTTGTGGATTGCTGCATTCCTGTAAGCTGTGTGGGACACACTGGAAGACGGGAGAGAGAGACTCCTCTTGTACACTTCAAAGAGTGGATCTTTGATTTAGTGATAGATTACAAGGAAGGGGCTTGGACACATCACAGGAAGGAGATGAGGCTGATAAGGGAACCATAAAGAGTAGGGCTGGGAGGCTAGGAATAACATTTTGATTCATATATCCCTGTGGCTGACATCCATGAGTGAATCCGTCACTCCCATGGCTTGTGTTGTGGGTCTTTCAACTTCAGAGTCTTTCCAGCTGTGACTGATAGCCTTTCAAAAAGGAAAGAATAGAAAGAAGAGGGTGCACTTCAAAGAACCCCAAAATAATACTTCAAAGATCTAGACCCTATATCACATTTGGTGTCTGGAAATGGACTGTAAGAAGGGGAGGATGAGACCCCAAATTAATCATCTGCCAAACAGCCAGATGGATTGCATGAGAAGGAGAAGCTTGCAAGAATTCTGCATGTGAATCACCATGCTGGGAGCACTAAGCCTGTACAGTCTTGTTGCAGTGATCCTATATGCCAGAGGGGCCACTGTAGTGTGGTTGATTGCACCAGGGAGTCTGAGTATTGCCTGCAAGTACCACAGCAACCATATATGCCACGAGGGGCTGCTGGTACTGAGACTGCCTGAAGTTCAGGTCGTTGCCTAACAACGTAGAAGCTGCAACCCGTGGGTCGAGCCTGTGCATCAAGATCATCCCCTGATTTACCCAGAGGACTTTAGAGTATGCTGAGGAGGATACTGCAGCATTGCTGGGCTCCAGTCTGTAGCATAAAGTTCAATTCCCTTGTGTGGAGAAAACAGACTTACTGCGTGTACGAAAGCAGCTCCAAACTCTGAGGAAGCCGGCAGCATGGCTCGGGAGAGAGCCTGAGCCTGCCGGGTGCTACTGGGTGCTGCTGCGTGTACCACAAACAGCCCGACTTCTCAGAACATGACTGGTGGATGCAAGTGCCCCATGTTCGTGTACCCACTGAAACTCTGAGTGTTTCCATGCTGCAGGAGTGGGGAAGACTTGAATCTGGCCTTTGGGTCCCCAGAGGACTTGCTGCTGAAGGTGCTGTGCTGCGATAGGCATGTTTGGCAATTTCCTAAGAGTTGAAGGGGAACTCTTAAGTAAGGCCTGCTAGTGAGCATTCCCGAGATGCAGTTATCAGTAAGTGGGGAATAACTCGGACCACGTTGTAAGCAAGAGGGTCAGACAGGGATTGGCCTGACTTACACTAGAGCCTCAACCGCACAGGAATTATGTTATTGTTTACAAATGTCATTACCTCTTTGAATACGTAAAGTTAGAAATAAAATATTTGTTTTCATACAGAAACAAGTATTTGACTGGAAATTGATGTAATGACATTACTTAGTGCATTGTTAGTTATGAGTCATGCTCACTAATCTGTAACTACACTTCCAACCCAAGGGAGCTTTTGACTGCTCATCCACAGCTACCACTGAGATAGGTCAGGCCCGGGACATCAGGAGAAAAGGATCCCAGCCACCACAGTTGCCCCAGTAGCCCCGGAGTGCCCCATGGCCCTCTGAAAGGGGTTCTGAGACAAGTTAATTATAAGTTCTCCCCATCCAACTTCACCTCAAAATCTCAAAGACCTCTTATGTCTGAGTCCGACACAAAATCCAGATTCTATGATAAAAACAAATGCTTGGATGAAGGTCTTGTGAAAGTAAACGCATGGGGCCAGTTTCCCATAAAAAAAGAAGTACATCTGTTCTGGCAGATTTACAAACTCACATGGGTGCAGATTTATGACCTTACGGATTTCTCTTTTATTTTTTAGGTTATGCCTGGAAACGTCCACCAGTCACAACTTCCTTAAAATGTCTTAAGAATCAATTATCGCATTAAAAACACACTCTTATATTTTTGCATGGGAAACTAGAGCAAATACAAACAAATTTTTTTTCTTCCAAGAAGATAGATATTAGTCCCATAAAAAAAAACGTTTTGCCACACTCTCACCGGTTTTGGTGGTATTTCTACTCCATTCCCAACATGGGAAGGGATTTTATAATGCTGTTATCAGGATTAACATCTCCAGGGTGGGGAGGGTTCGGAGCAGAATTGGTGAGTACCTATAAGTGTGCAAGTGTTAAGAGGTTCACAGTCTTCAAGGACATTCCCACCTGCGAGGACCTATTTACCTCAACTAGGAAGACATATAATCACCCAGGAGCTTCTGGGCGAGTAAATCCTTTTGCAGCTTTCATGACTGGAAAAAGTATTTTTTCAGTTGTAAAACACAATATTGGTTACTGTAACTTAAAAGTACACATGCAAATAGCTTTGGGATCAAGCCTTAACTGTCCCTCAAGTTCCTCGGCCACTAACACAATCTTTCGGGGTACTCTGAAAGCTTTCAAAGCTGCCAATTGCAACTTCATTCGAGCAACGTGAGCTGTATTTGAAATAAATTCCTACAAAAAAATTTGAAAAATTTCATCGAACATCATCATCCCTGAAAAGTTTTCTAGTATTTCCATATGCAAAAAGTGTAAACGGCCAATTCAGCATTTGTACAAGACCAGCGAACACCCAGGAAGACCTTGACTTTACCCTTCAAGCTTCCACTGAACACAAAGAGCCAGGAATTTTTGGACCAACATGTTCTATAATGTGTTTTTGTTCATTTGTGGATGCCAAGCCATGCACGCCGTTCTTGGCTGAGATGTGGCTACTATGATTACGTCCTCTTTAACTTTTGCCTTTTGACTGATATTTTGGGTATGAGAGCAATAGGGCTAATTGTTTAAAGCAACCCATTGGTCCACTGCATGGCCAGTGCCATCCAGTCTTGTGCTTGCGGATGAGGGAGGGGCCCATGAAGTACCAAACGTGTAACGGACCTGAAAATAAAAAATCTGGGTTGAGAACCGACTCTCTTGACGATGAGAACTTCTTAATCGATCAACTAATCCGAATGGTTATTGTCTATCCTTTGTCTATGAACGAACAGAAAGAAAAGGCTCGAGGGGGTCCTATCTAACTCAACTTTCTATTGACAATAGCACCTCGATTGTTATTCGATATGTTTCAACTTTTTTAGATGCAGTGTTCGCATGCTTATAAATGGATATCTTCTACTGGGCACCTCATACAGTCACAATATCTAGTGAAAGTAGAACAGATACATCAAAACGAATTTATTTTACATCTTTAAATATAACAAATAAATCTCAAAGACGTTTATAAAAATTTTTTTCACCATCCTTGCAAATCGTACATAATTACAGCAAAAGATAGTCATTAAATAATTCCCCATCATGAGCCGTTTAGAGATAGTACACTCAAGCATGAGGCCGTCAAATTAACTTCAGGGTGAAACATATGGTTGAATTTAAACAATGGTCGGTAAATTGTCCTTTTTAAATCTTCTTAGCGGGCTTCTCAAACTATACAGTCAAATCCTTTGCCTACGACTGCCATTACGGAAATCAAATGCCTCTTAATTCAAAGTCCTGGCTGAAAACTTATCTATGATAATGCCCTGGACTTCGGACATCCTCCATCTATCAAATGATTGGTCCACTGAGTGCTTCCTTTATTGCCAAAGATGGCGACTATGGAAGCCAAGGATAGAAGGTCCGTAGAGCAGTGATCTTCAAGCTGTGGTGCAGGACTTTATGGTGTATGGGGATTTCACCAGACATCCAGGAGGACATAAAATTGTGGTAGGAATACATTTGTTTGCTTCTGCCACTTTACAAGTGTCTCTGATTGTCAAAATTATTTTGCTAAAGGACTGGATAAATTGTGATTTGAAATGAAAATATGAAAGTTGTTTGAAACATTTGTACTGCTAAATAGTTTAATGTGAAAAAATAAAAGATAACATTAACCAACCCCAACTCCAGCAACTCCAAGGAACTTTTCAGTGTCATCCAGGAATTCACCAATCCCGCAGCAAAACTACGGTCAGCACCCCATCCCAAGACCTCTACGACAAGCTCGGATCCTACTTCCACCTGAAGATCAAACACCTCTACGAAAAATGTGCCGATCATACGCCCGACTCCGCAGCCGGCCCGGCCTCCAGCCACCAGCCACACCAGTCTGCCTCCCATATCCTCCTGAGCACCAATCACGGCCAAAGAGACCATCTCAACCATGAAAAGCATTCACTCAGAGACAACCACCACCTATCTACCACAGAGCCGACACCGCCATCGCACCCGGACTGCAATGCACCATCAACACCACCTTTGAAACCGGCATCTTCATAGATGACTGGAAACATGCAAAAGTTAGGCCTCTGCTCAAGATGCACTCAGCCGATCCTGCAGATCTCAAGAATTACTGGCCCATTTAGCTGCTCCTCTTTGCTGCCAAAGTCACAGAGAAAACTGTCAATGCGGAACTGACGACATTTATCAAAGACAACGACATCCTCGACCCGTCTCAATCCGGATTCCGAAGCAACCACAGCACCGAGAAAGTCCTAATCGCTGCCACGGACGGCATCCGCACCCTCCTCGACCAAGGCCACACCGCAGCCCAGATTCTACTTGACCTATCAGCAGCCTTCGACACCGTCTCCCATCACACACTCACAGCCAGACTACCCAACTCCGGCATACAAGGAACCGTCCTCGAGTGGATCCGATCATTCCTCACCAGCAGAAACCAAAGGATCAGACTGCCGCCCTTCCGCTCAGAGGCCACGGAAATCACCTGCGGAGTCCCTCAGGGGTCATCTCTCAGCCCGACCTTCTTCAACATCTACATCGTCCCCCTTGCCACCATCGTCCGACAACACGGCCTCAGCATTGTATCCTATGCTAACAAAACCCAGCTCATCTTCTCCCTCACCAAGGACCCCACCACAGCCAGACTCAATATCCAGAAAGGAATGCAGGAAGTCGCAGCCTGGATGACCAACAGCTGCCTACTCATCTCAGAGAAAACAGAAGTCCTCGTCCTCAGAACAATCCCCTCAGCATGGGACAACATCTGGTGGCCCACCACCCTTGGCAGACCATGCCGGAAACCTCAGCATCGTACTTGACTCATCCCTCTCCATGAACCGACAGGTCAACGCCGTCGCCTTCAGCTGCTTCAACACCCTCCGCAACCTCCTAAAGATATTCAAATGTATACCCACGAGTCAAGAAAGACAGTCACCCATGCACTGATCACCAGCAGGCTGAACTATGGCAATGCATTCTACTCTGGCATAATCAAGTGCCTGTTCTGCAAACTCCAGACAATACAGAACACCGCATCCAGACTCGACCATGGCATTCCCCAACTCGAGCACATCAGCCAACTCCTACGGAAGCTCAACTGGCTTCCTGTGGAGAAAACTGTCACTTTCAAGATCCTCACCCACGCCTACAAGTGCCTACCCGACACTGGACTCAAATACCTCAACGACAGAGTCACCTTCCACGTACCCAAAAGAAACCTCCGATCAGCCAACCTCACCCTCGCCGAAACCCATCGCATCCACAGAGCCAAATCCGGAGGAAGATCCCTCTCCTACATCGCGGCCAAGACCTGGAATAAGCTCCCGTCAGACATCAGATGCGCCCCCTCCCTGAACACCTAGAAGAAGACTCTCAAGACCTGGCTCTTGGACTGAACCGCACTGCTGACCGCCCTTCCCAGCACCTTGAGACCCTCACCGGTGAGTATTGTGCTTACAATTCCCTGATTGATTGATTTTTCCTAGACTATTCCCTTTATCCTTCCATCTATTATGACAACCTCCACCATCAATGCAGCCCCACCCTTCATCCACTCCTATAAACTCTCAATCTTCTTTTGTGAGCTGACACTGTATCACATTTCACATTTGTGATAATTGTGGCCAGACTAAGTGTATCAATCAGAATGTCATTTTAGTTCATACTCCTGCTGAATGTTGCACATTGCCAGGTATAAAAGTAGACATTTTCCCCCAAAGTAATTTGCATGTGGGTACTGTATTGGGCATCAGGGTGGATGTTATCATGTCAAAAAGGAAGCATGTGAAGCTGATGAGGATAATACAAAAGAATCAACCATCTCTACGGAGAGATAAAATGATAAAGGATGACAAAAAGTGCTACAGACGAGAAGGCAGGCTACCCACAGGTGGAATAGGGAGTCTGCCTGGAGCAAACTACACTTTGCAATTAAAACTCGCAATTCTCAAACTGTTTTGGTCCTTAATTGTTGGAGGCGCAGGGTTCCACAAAGCTCAGATGTACATTTTATATCACATGATACCTGGAAATCGTATGTAGATGATCTATACTCCTGAAGGAATTCCACTACGCAGGATCCATCAAAGTACTTAAAGACTGAGCTGCAAATGTCCAGAATGGAATTAGACAGTTGATGTACTAAAAGCTGACCCTCATTTATGGAGTGCTTTGCCCCACAATCTATTTACAAGGGTTCTGGAATTTAGGCGTTAATCCATTGTTATGGAAAGGAGCCATGATACATCACTTACATAAAAACAGGCTCGAAGAAGGATCCAAGAAACAACCCCCTTATTGTCCTCCTTGATGCCAAAGGGAAACTTTTTGCAAAATTCCTATCCGTCAATCTGCACACCTGGGCTTCCAATTCAAAGTTAATGCCACTAAATCAAACTGCCTTTAGGTCTGGCTGCTTAACGGCCGACAAGATTACAGCCCTCAAACCTTTAGTAAACAAAACCTTGAGAAGGAATCTGACCCTATATGAATGTTCATGGACTATTCTTCTGTATTTGACAAAGTAACCTGGAAAAAACATTCGGAGAAAATATCGAACAGTTTAATCAGACAATATTGCATTTTCTAGTATCACTACAGGACACAACCTGGTTTCAAATTAAGTTAGTCAAAAAGGCTTTATCAGCTAAAGTCCCAATAACAAATGCTCTTAAGCAGGGCTATATGTTCGCCCCTTTACTTTCTTTCGCTGTATATGGTAGATTTGTCATCATTTCTAGACTGCAGTGAAGGCCTCTTACTCTCCAAGGTTAGGAGGCAGATTAGTTATTTGGCCTATGCAGGTGATATCATTATATTCTCGCTGACTCTGTCTGGTCAAATTTAGAGAAATTCTATACAAAAAATGAACTGTCAAAATGATTTCAAAATCTATTTGTCAATCTATATTAGACTTGAGAAAAAACCCCGTAAAGTCTGCATTTATTATTGCTTATTATAGGACAATCAGGGAAGCTTTCTTGCGTTACCTTTGTGCAAAATACTGTCAAGAAATTGGGAAATTGGCCTTTCGCTCTCTTTTGAAAAGGTAATTGAGGAATTATGTTATATATTTTTTTATATTTCATACGTTGTTTTAATAATTCAATAATATAATTATTGCAGTTGTGCTTTTAACTATCGTAACAGATATATTAATATTTCCATAAATAAATCATTTCATTCATGCATTCCTTCATTCAATGCAGATTCAGTTTCGGGGTTTACTTCGATATGGCAGTAAAAAACTCCTGACAGGGACAGCAAAACGTGTCCTGTGAAATTACCTGTAGGGCAAACCCTAAAGTAATTGGTGTCTGAAATACTCAAAGTTGGAGTGTATGAGGTTTTCACTTCACCCATGTAGTTAGGAGAGGTCTGGAAATCGTTCAGTGATGATAGATCGAGTTTCCCAACTTTGCCTGACTTTGCACAAAGAGAAGTAAAACTCACCTAATCCCACTGCAGTCTATATTTCCATCTGGAGGATTTCAAGTAAGTGGGACGAGAGACACCTCCCACATCAAAACACTACAGCAGTAACCTGAATGTGATATCCTATTCTATGCATACATATTTCACATAGGTTTATTATTTTCCATGACTGTTTATAATTTACATTTTCTTATTTTATATATTTATGTTTATTTTTAATTTCGTATTGTTATGCGAAAGACAGATTTCAATGCTGGCAGCATCTGGTTAATAAAATAAATCTCCTCTCAGAGAATGTACAGGGAGTGAGTAGGCCAAGATTCTCCAACCATAAGCTTGTGAGCTACTGTTAGCTCTTCAGCTGTGTACAGCCCCGCCCACTGATTAGACGCTTTTGCTTGGTTGAATTAATATATTATGCCACATTTGAGAGTGTGCATTCAAGCCAAAAATGCACGTATTTTCAGAACTCATTAGCTGATATTTGGTGAAAAATGGATGCATTTCCAAAATATATTTCCAAGTGATATTTGATTGATCATGTGGCGTTGGGGAGACTTATTACTAATACCAACATCTTGGTGCCAAGTGTATTGCAGATGTGGCATCAACTAATACCCATGTAGAGGCATTCCAAATTGACAAAGCCTTTTTTTTACATTGCTGCTGGCAGTCTTGCCCGATGCACTGTGGTGATTGCTGCTAGTAACCCTGCTCATAGAGGCCACTAATTTAGTCTTGTCTGATGTGGTCACTAGTACAACAATAATATTAGTAGCTCTAGAGGATTTTCATTGAACAGAAATAGCTTTTACTACATCAAAGGTTGGATATCAGATACAGTGCGTCACTTGTATGATAAGGTACTGTGCTCCCCAGTATCATGCTAAGGACAAAAGAAAAACTACCTTGAATGTCTTTTCTACAAGCTGCAGTGAATATTCACCTGGTGCTGTCAGGGCACTGCTTAATTTGAGGTGGTGGTTTCTGGTGCTCAGCATCAGCCCTTAATGCCAACATGGGCACTTAGGAGGGTCTGCCACATGATGGCGCTGTTTTTGTAATTTAAATATGAGCACAACATCAGTTGTTTATTAATGCAATTTACTAATACCCTCGGTCCAAGCCAATTTTATAGCGTTTGGGGCCTGGGATAATCTGAATTGTCACACCTATAGGAGTTTGATGGTTAGTTGTTGTGTTGGTACTGTCATTGCCAGCACTAGCAGGGGCAATGGGCTGTGAAAGCTGCAGTGGCATCCTGACGAGGGCCCTGGTACTTATTTTGGAGGGGCCGGATGCTTATTTATTTTGATTTTTTTACAAATTAAGCACTGTGTCTGCAGCTCTCTACTCTAAAAGTATTACTAAAGGGCAATACAAAATGCATTCGTAAACCGTAATGACATGGTTTTTATACGAACGTAAGTGCATGTTATTGGCTTTCATTTAACATTTCATGAGGTAATCTAGGTGAATGCTTTTTAATATGACCACAGCTTGACCTTGTGGTATTCATCGGGCAAAGGTTAAGCCTAGGTGTGAAAAAATAATGACTATTGCATCTGCTCTGCAAATTGTTTCCTCCTTCGTCTCCCCGATAGGCTGTATAAATTAAGTACTGCAGAAGCTTTAATATGAAAGCTCGTGCAGTGTTTGACTTTCGATGGTAGTCTGCCAGGATATTTATTCTGTATTAACAGTGGAAAATGTGTTCAAACAAGGTTATAGACCAATATTTTATGATGTGTTATTTGCAAGTTAAATGCCCAACTTTAATAAACACACTGCTCTCTCAAGTTCTATATGTCTTATTGAGTTTAAAAAGACAACACAATCTAAATATAATTAGAGGATACAGAACAACAATCATGCAATATGAATCAATATAGCCACTGAGCGGTTCTGATGACATCATAAACCACAAGGACGAGGACCTAAATCTCATTTGAACCCCAAAGTGATATTATAGGGCAATTTGACACATAATTCATTATGATTTTTTTTATATTATACGTTTTTTTTTACATTATATGTTTATCTGTGCGGCATAATCGGAATCATAGTAAACCTGACAATCGTAAAACTGCACACTTGAGGACTGTCATTATGATGATGTATCTCGGGACTGACATTATGATATCTGTATTGCACAGTGAGCCGTGAAATATTTCCCATATTTCATGGTACCCTGTGAAATGTGGGTTTATATACCATTGAATTTTGTGCAAAAAACTCCATTACATGTAATGTATTTATCTCGGGGTGAAATATATTTTGTGAAATGAGGAATGATCATTGGAATGTGGATTAGAAGTACCGATTTCCCAAGTAATTCCTCCACACAGTAAAGTCTTCATTCGTATTTGTACAAAAAATTGAGCTGTTGTGCGTCTTTGTCATCATTAGCTAGAATTTGCCCAATACGTTTGGAGGCTGATAGTACCATTATTGTGTGCTATATCCACCAGATTTAGAAGCCAGCCTGGAAAATTGCAGAATAAACGACTGTTACCTCCAGTTATTCCCGCATCTTGCTTCTGCCATTTACAAGCAACCATCAACATTTTTAACATCACTGAGGGGGATCCACCATTAATTTGAAAGTTATTCTGCATTTGAATTTTATATAAAAAAAAAATATATATATATATATATATATATATTCACTGAAAAAACAGAGGTTTCACACCAGTTATAGTTAGGAATTAGCATTTAAAAAACCAATTAATTTCACTGAAAAAAAACATAGGTTTCATACCAGTTATAGTTAGCTGGAAATTTTACTGACATAAAACCATTGAAATTCCCACGTTATAGTTAGTTGGACTCACTATAACTTGCGCGCCTGCAATGCACTGCTGATGACGTCACATATTGCATCACTCATGACATGGTCAGTGACATCGCTCATGACATCACTGATGACACCATCCAGTGAATATGTGTCTTTCTTAAAAATAAATATGTTTTATATATGTATATGTAAAGGTCGATGGAAGAATGAATGTTTAAATAAGTGTCTAAATGGATGTTTTTAAAAAAAAATTGATTGGTTAACTGGCTTATTAAGTGTATCTTAGTAAATACATATATTAGTGAGAAATGTTTAAATATTTAAATATATGTATTAGTGTTTCACTTTGTGTGTAAGTGGCTGCATGGGTTTGTGAGTAGCTACATGTGTGTGTATATGGGTTATTAGATGTTGTTTTTAGTATCAGTATGAGTGTCTGTATGGTTTGGTGGGGGTATGACGTAGCACATAGATGCATCAATGACTGACTCTCTGTATGTGTTTTGAACACAACATATGTGCAGGACTGAATGGGTGGATGAGTGTGTATATGTGTGTGTTAGTGAGTGAATGACTGTCTCACTAGTGTCTTTATCAGTAACGACATATGTTTTAATCTAGTATATGTGAGTATTGATGTATATAAGTGAGTATATGTGAGAGATTGTAAGAGTTCCTGTTTAAATAAGTATGTGTTTCTATAAGTGATTGTTTAAGAGAGTAAGTATGTGTAAGTTTCCTTAGAAGTAAGGTGGTAGTGTGTGTATAGTTGTATATGCTAATAAATGGATGTTCAATAGTTTACTTGCATGTGTGTGAGTAACTTTTGGAAGACTGTCAATGTGTAACAGGATGTATATGTGTATCACTACATATGATGAGTGAGTATATGTATGAGTGACTATATAAAACTGTTGCTGAATGAGTGGATGTGTATAAGATGGTGGTATTACTGAATTGATTGTTGTAACTGGTATGGGTATCTCCATTTTTTTGAAAATGTTAGTTTCTATTTTTGAATATGTGTTTCAAGGGTTACATTACACTGAAAGGAGGTCTGTCACTCTGTCACAAGGATGGTGTCATCAGTGATGTCATGAGTGATGTCACTGACCATGTCATGAGTGATGTAATATGTGACGTCATCAGCAGTGCATTGCAGGCGCACAAGTTATAGTGAGTCCAACTAACTATAACGTGGGAATTTCAATGGTTTTATGTCAGTAAAAGTTCCAGCTAACTATAACTGGTGTGAAACCTATGGTTTTTTTCAGTGAATTTAATTGGTTTTTTGAATGCTAATTCCTAACTATAACTGGTGTGAAACCTCTGGTTTTTTCAGTGAATTTCATAGGTTTTTTAAATGCTAATTCCTAACTATATATAGGGCCTCAAACCTATGAAATGTAATATTTTTTGTAATGAATCCTACATTGTACATTTATATAATACTTTTTTTTTCTTTTTTTGCCCTGGTGCGCTCCCGGTGCACGCCCCGGTGTGCGCACCGGAAAGCGCACTTGTCCGGCGCGCCCCGGGGCGCGCACCGGTGAGCGTCCCGTTAGCGCTATTGCCGCAAACGAAAAAGTCATTGTGACGTATCGCGTAGCCGCGTCCGCGTGATACGAATGGCGTAAGCGCACCCGGAAGCACTCGAGCGAATAAGATCGCGCAACGTAAGCATCCGAAGCGCTTACGCGACGCGCCCCTGGGCGCGCCCCGGGGCGCGTAGCGTAAGCGCGTCGGGTCATGTGATCTAAAAATAACACTTTTTATTGGTTCAGGACAGTTTTGGTTTCCAAATGATGAAAGCCCTGGTCATGTGACCTTAAAATAACTATTTTCATTGGTTGTTATCAGTTTTTTTACAACTAATGAAAACCCCACCCATTTCCTTCATTTCTTCTTTCACTTTGGAGACAGCAAGACCTGTTTTTTTCTGTCCTACCATTTTGTGGAAACAATGGCAGCTAGACCATCCAGCAGTAGTGAGGACTCAGATGGCTTCATTCAGGAAGAGCCTCCTCAGCCCAAGATCAAGGAGCATTTTATTTGGAAATTTTTTTCAATATCTGAAGGATTAAAAAAGGTGAATGCTCCCAAAGTAGTATGCAAAATCTGCCAAACTGTGCTTTCCCAAGGAGACCCAAAAAGGAAGTACAGTTTTGGCAATTCGACAATGATTCGCCACGTCCAACGAAGGCACCCCCAGAACTATGCCCGGGAGAGTGTCCGAGACCTGGCACGTAATCCCCCAAGGGATGGTGCCTCTACATCTACAGGAGGAGCCACAACATCAGGGAGAGGACGTGCAGCGGAATTGGTGATGATTCCGAACATTCAACCTGTTTTTATTGACATTACTAATAAGTGCAAGCAATGCGATGAACTACTTTGCTATGGTGAGCAGAGCATCAAGCTCATTGCACGCAAGAGGCAAGAACACCGCTGCCTTCCCCAGCCCTAATTTGTCCCCTTTTTTTGGATCCTGTTGAGCAGTTTTGCATTTCCGTTTTTGTTTTTGTTCTGAAAAAAACATAAAAAAAGAAGAAAAAAACTGTTCTTTTTAGAACTACCTCCAGTTCTCAAAAAAGAGCTATATTCTTATCAAATTCAAAATGAGTAACTGAAGTGGAGTGCAGTGAGAGAGAAGAGGAAATGAAAATGAGTGAGAAAGCAAAGAAAGGGACGAGAGGGGAAGGGAAGTGAAGTAGGGGGACTGAAAGAAGGTGGGGAGCGAGAGTGAGGAGAAGTAGAGTGAACATGGGGAATATGGATAAGTGAAGAAAATGTAGTAAAGGAACGGTGGTGTGGAAGGGTAAGAAAAGACTGACGCAAGCCCTTTCACATTATACCTGCGCCAGGTGTAATGTATGCAAAGGCGGCGTATTGACGCAAGAAAGGGTCGTAGAAGTGATGCAGTGAAATCTATGAGATTTCACTCCGTCACTTTTAGGACACCATTGCGTCAAAATCTTGCGCCTGTCTCACAGCAGGCGTAAGACTGACGCAGGCCCTTTCACATGGGGCTGGCCCCATGTGAAAGGATGCATTGCTGGAGTTGCATTAATTTTGTGACACACTCCAGCAATGCACCACTACCTCTAAGCACTTTAAATTATTATTTTACTGTTTCACTGGGTTTTTAACATGGTACGCTCCCCGGTCCGCTCCCCGGTGCGCGTACCGGGCGCTCCCCCCGCGCAAATCCAAAAACATTTGTTTTGCCCCGCGGGGCCCTTTTATGGCCCCCACATCAAACCCTGGGGATCAGGGGGGGTCTACTCTGCCCCCTTATGGTCATTTCCCCCTTTATTTTTGCCTCCTCTTGTGTCTCGATCTTACCGAGTCACAAGATGGCGGCCGCTCCGGACTGTTTCGAATGTTTACAGACACCCGAAAGCCAATCAGCTTTTCGCGCGCAAGTCGCGTAGCGCGCCCGGAGCGCTCCCCGGTGCGCGTACCGGGGCGCGGCCATAGATATATATATATTTTTGAACCTAAATTACTCAAAATCCACTGGAGCACATATCTTGAGACATAGCAAAGGCACATCGGGCTACCAGTCCCTACAATTTTGCCAAGTTTGGTGGAAATCCATTCAGCCGTTCGGGCCAAAAGTGAGTTTGATCGCTCTATGGAAATTAACATGGGGAAAACACGTTTTGGGACCCCCCTTTTTGTCTCGGCCCCCGCTTGACGAATCCCCCCCAAACTTTCAAGGAAGGACCGGAGCTCCACGAGGCAAATTTGAGGAAATTTTGAGGCAGATTCGTCAACCGGCGCCAAAGTTATTCCAAATAAAATTTAGAGATTTTGCATTGAAAAAAATCCTAACTATAACTACCTACTGGCGACCGCCAGTAGGTGATATATATATACTACCCTACACAGAAAATCTACCGCTGGTAATATCACTCTACACGCGAGTAGCATGCATCCAAGACATACTATTTTTAGTATCCCTTATGGAGAAATCCTGAGACTAAAAAGGATCTGTAGCACTGATTTTGATTTTGAAACTTGCCTAGGTGAAATGATTGTCCGTTTTAAAGCACGCGGATACACTGATGACATGCTTAAATTGGCCATTGACAAATCAAAATTTAGAATCAGAGAAAGCTTATTCATATCTAATGAACAAGAAAGTGGTTCCCAAGCTATCTCTGTTAGACACACTGTTAATTCCAACTGTCCACGCCTGATAACTACCTTCAGTAATGAGGACAGACAGCTCAAAGTGATTGTAAAAAAGAATTGGCCCATTTTATTAAGTGACAGCATTTTAGGGCCCATGCTTCCTTCATCTCCGATAATCACTTTTAGAAGAGCTCAAAACATGGGATCTTCCTTAAATAGGGCAGCCCCTGAGCTAAAACAGAAGAAAATATGGCTTCAACCAGCTAGAGGTTTCCGCAAATGCTCCAGCTGTCGAGCATGTAAATTCGGTGCTAATACCTCTTGATATTCGACCCCTTTCTGTCCTGAAGGTAAGCTTATTAATGGCAATTACCATTGTAAAACGGACCATGCTGTATATGTCCTGACTTGCACCTGCGGCTTAAACTACATTGGTAGTACCAGGCTGCAGGTGCATGTCAGGATATTGCAGCATCTGAGAGCCATTATCCATAGTGATCCAGCCTACCCCGTTGCCCGCCACTTCAAGACTGTCCATAACAAGGATGTGTCATGTCTCAAATATTATGGAAAGGGGCGACCACTCGGTCCCCCCGAACGTATGGCAGGGTGCCCGGATCCCCCCGGGAAACCATTTTGGGCGGGGGGCGTGTCTCGGCTGGTATGCCCGAAGCGGCGTAGCCGGGGCGCGCCTTTTCCCGCCCAAGAAGGGGTTGTCCTAGACACCTACACCGTTGGTCACGCCCCGTAGGCGTACCAGAGGAGGGTACACGCCCTCCCGAAGAGGAATAAAAGGAGCAACAATCCAGAGAAGCATCCTCTTGTTCCTGTGCTTGGAAGCTGCACCCTCTCGTTGCACGTGAGCCCTAGACGGAACAAGGAGCAATTTTGAGAACTTGTAATTTTTGTGTTTCTCTTCCAGGAGCCTTCCCTCCCAGCATCGGCGGACCACCGGACCCAGGACCTCGTCGAGCAGCTAAGCAGCAAGGGTCGAGTCTCTGACAACGATGCCTGGCAAGAAGGTCGGAAAGAAGGCAGGGACGGAGCAGATGCTCCGCATGCTGATGAAAGACATGGCGGACATGAAAAAGAAAATGGCGGCAATGAATAATACGGGCAGACCGAAGAAGGTGATCGGACCAGCATTGCCGGGGGTAGTCCCCGCAGGGAGAGGTAAAAGGGCCAGGAATAGGGCGGCAGGGGGGGAGTCCCCAGTTCCCGAGTCACCCCCGGTAAGCCCGGTTAGTCCAGTCGAGGCCCCGGTACCTGTACCGATCCCGGATGCGGGCCAGCCGATTCCGGTAGTAGTTACGCCCACCAGCGAGGAGGAAATGCCTCCGGAGTTGGCCGCCCAGTTGGCCGCATGGCTTGGAAAGAATACCGAGGGTGCAGCGGTGCCCGGAGACACGGCCAAAGAGGCTAGGTTGCTAATGAAGCAGTTGCGGCAATCGCGAGATGCTGCAAAGGCGAATGTCCCTCTTGTCCCCTCACAGATTCCCTCGGAAGAACCAGCGGCTAGCGGTGGAAAATCAGCAGGACCGGCTATGGAGTCTGGTAAGCAGCCATTGCCAATGGCAAATGGGGGGTCTTTGCCCTCAAGGGGGGAGAAAGTAGTTCAGCATATTCCTCTGGCCACGAAAGAGATGATTTGGGCTGATAAATATGTCAATATGTTTTCGCTCCTGACTGATCATCACGAGATTGAGTATGTTAAGGCTCAGAAGGATTTGTTGCATCCGAGTGTGTGGCGCGCAAAAATGGCGGGCTTCAGGGTGGATGAGACGATCTCGAATTGGGCCAAGGCCTTTGGGATGTTTACTGCTATTATGGGTGAACGTAAGCCAGAGATTATGACTGAATTAGTCTGTTATCAGACACGTATAATGGATTTCTATGAAACATATGAGGGCGATCTATGGAGGGGTTATGATAGTAAGTTTCGTAAGGCCAAGGAGCACGATTCGTCTCTGACGTGGGACTGTCTCGACTTCGTCTCTTGGCAGAAGCAGCTCTTGCCGGGCACGACGAAGTCGTCCTCGCTTGGCGAGTATGGGTCGGCGCCTTCCCGCCATCAATCGGCGGCGCCCTTTCGACCAAACCCCGCAGGTGATCACCAACCCAGGAGTGGTGGGAATGGGGGTAGAAAAGGGGTTTGCTGGAATTTTAACAGAGGCAAGTGCACGAGGCCACATGGGACATGTAAGTTCAGGCATGAGTGTGCAGGTTGCGGACATTCTTCACACCCGGAGAGTTCGTGCAGAGCCAAGAATGGGGATGCCGGGGTAGAGGAGGTACCAAACAGGTCTAATATCGGCCAAGGGGTACCACTACCTACTCCCGTAGATATCATGGCAATGATCCCCTGGCTAAACGAATACCCTGATCATGTCTCTGCTGGGGTGTTACGGGACGGCTTCTCGTATGGTTTCCATATCCCGGCGGGGGATTTTCGGGGGGACTCACTGTGCAGAAATCAACTGTCCGTTCAGCAGCACCCGGTGGTGATAGAAAACAAGATTGCGAAGGAAGTTGCCCGGGGCCGGGTCGCCGGCCCATATAGGCACCCGCCAGTTCCTAATTTCATTTGTTCACCGTTGGGAGTAGTCCCCAAGAAGGACCCAGGTGAGTTTAGGTTAATTCATAACTTGTCGGCTCCTAGGGGTCTTTCGGTAAACAATGCGATTGATCCAGGAGTCTGTTCGGTGCGGTACGCATCCTTTGATGAGGCCGTCGCCATGTTGAATCGCCTGGGGCCCGGAGCGCTGATGGCCAAATCGGATATTGAGTCAGCATTCCGGTTGCTCCCGGTACATCCTCAGGATCAGCGTCTGTTAGGTTTTGTGTTTCAAGGACGCTATTACATGGATAGATGTATGCCAATGGGTTGCTCCATCTCTTGTGCTTATTTTGAGAAATTCAGCTGTTTTCTGCAATGGACGTTCACCAGAGCTACGGGCTATACGCAGGTTATGCACTACCTAGATGATTTTTTGTTCTTGGGGCCAGCCGGGGACACGGAATGTGCACAGGCTTTACTGGAATTTTGCAATCTCATGAAACGATTCGGCGTGCCATTGGCATCGGGGAAAACTGTGGGGCCATCTACTTCACTCGAGTTTCTTGGAATTGAGCTCGATTCAGTGGAGGGATGCTTCCGTTTGCCCAGGGACAAGGTTATGAAATTTATGGCCTCGCTAGAATTGTGCATTAGCAAAGAGAAGGTAACTCTCCATCAGTTGCAGCAAGCGGTGGGCCAGCTTAACTTTGCCCTCAGAGTGATACCAATGGCCCGTCCCTTTTCCCGCTCTATTGCACAAGCCATGGTCAGTCTCAAAGAAGGACACCACCGCACAAGACTGTCTGCAGAGGTTCGCCAGGATATGCGCATATGGTTGGCATTTCTGGCGGATTTCAACGGTCGAGTGGTATGGAGCAAACCACCAGCATCCTCGGACGAGCTGGGTTTGTGGACCGACTCGGCAGGGAGCGTGGGATTTGGCGCCATCTTTGGTAATCAATGGTCGGCGCAAACATGGCCGACGTGGTGGCACACCAGTGGGCTAACAGGTAACATTGGGTTTCTTGAATTGTTCCCCATTTTGATGGCCCTGAAGGCATGGCCGGACAATTTCTGTGATCGCTCTGTGGTATTTTGGTCCGATAACATGACCGTGGTTGAATGCATAAATAACCAGGCAGCACGCTGCAAGTTGATTCTGAGATTGTTAAAGGAAATTGTACTACTGTGCATGAGACTGAACGTTCAGTTTAGGGCAAGGCATGTGCCGGGTGTACTGAACCAGGCGGCTGATGCACTCTCTCGTTCCCACATGCAGGCCTTCAGGGGTTATCTACCTTCTGCGGATCTAGTGGCGGCACCATTTCCCGAAGCTCTATGGTCACTCGGTGCCCCGGATTACAGGACCTCGTGGGAGCCAGCTTAGCCCCCAGGACATGGAAGGCGTAAGAAGGAGCGTTTCGTTCCTATTGTGCATTTTTGGGTCCAGCAGGAGGGGATAAGTGGGGACAGGAGGAGTATGTACTGAAGTTTTTAGTAGCACTCCACAAGGCAGGCCGATCAGCAGCGACGGCCAATAGGCACCGGGCCGCCATTGCATTCATGGCGCAGGCTTACGGCATCAAGGACCCTACATCGTCCTTTTTGGTTAAGAAGGCACTACGAGGGTGGCATTGCTCGAGGGTCATAGAGTAGACGAGAGGCGCCCGATTGGGTTAGAAAGATTGTCCCTGTTGATGTCAGTGCTCCCCGCGACATGTTCCTCCCAGTCCGAAGCAGTGCTGTTCCGGGCCGCTTTCGCATTAGCATTCCATGGGGCTATGCGGGTGAGCGAGCTGGTGGCAAGAAATAAGAAGGATGTGGGGGGAGGTCTATGTCGGGAACACGTTCAGATCAAGGGTGATTCAATGGTAATCACAATAGCCAGGTCTAAAACCGACCAGGGTGCGATGGGGGACAGTATTGTGGTCCAGCGCATGCGAGGGCCCCCCATGTGCCCGGTGCAGTGCGTTGAGGAATACCTGGCGCAAAGGGCGGTAGCATGGGGGGGAAGCTTGCTGAGACACACCGACGCCACCCCACTGACAAGGTTTCAGTTTCAGCTGCTGTTAACTTTGGCAATCGTGGCAGCGGGCTTGGACCCGAGCGATTTTGGGACCCATTCCTTCAGGATAGGGGCTGCTACAGAAGCTACAGCCAGGGGTCAAAGTGTGGAAATGGTGAAACGATTGGGACGATGGTCCTCGAACTGTTATAAAAGGTATGTGCGGTTGCACATGTTGTGAAGCTAATGTCATGCACTCACGCTTCTTGTCTTTTGTTTGGTTTACAGTTTCACGAGCTTGCGAGGCGGGGCGGACTGTGCAGTCGACCCGACACCCGGGAACCAGCGGTCAAAGATCACCGGCTGAGGAAAGAGTGGTGTGGGTCGTGGGCCACTCATACGTGAGGCGTGCCGCGGACGTATTCAAAGCAGGTGACATGATTCACGCAGCTGGGGAATACGGGTACAGGGTGACCTTCCATGGAAGGGGCGGGCTCTGTATTGACCGGTTTCAGTGTTTTGTTGAGGAACTGTTAGGGCGGACAAGGTCACCGCCGTCTATAATCATAGTGCATCTGGGGGGCAATGACTTGGTGGCGCTCGGTCGGCGAGTACTCCTCGAGCAGGTTCTATCCACTGTTAGCTGGTTGGCAAAGAGGATTCCGGGGTGCACGATAGCATGGCCACACATGATTCCAAGGAAGGTGTGGCGGGGGGCCCTCTCTGTGTCAGCTTTGAATCATTCAGTAAAGAAAGTTAATAACAAGCTGGGTAGATTGTTTCGTTCAGGACAGTTGCACTGTATTCCGCATGGATGTATCCGGGGGGATAACATGTATCTCGAAGACGGGGTTCATTTGTCCCGGGAGGGGAATGTCTTACTCATAGGAGACTTCATAGCATGGTTACGGGGTTTGTATAGTCATGACCTTTAGTAGGAGTGTGGGGGGTCCGGATAGCCGGTCAACTATCCGGCCTGTGGCGGTAAGGTCATGTTCGGTGAGCAGTAATTTCAAGATCCCTAGAGGGGGCGCCACCCATTATGGATGGGAGCGCCCGGGGGGAGGCGGCCATTGGCCCCTCACAAGGGGAGGCGGCACCCACTAAGTATGGGGTCGCCGAAGGGAAGGCGGTCATAGGCCCCTCCCAGGGGAGGAGGCGGCTCGATGCCCCTCCTAGAATTTCCCGGGGCCAGGATATCCGCGACGGCGGATGTGGTGAACAGTGTGGGGTGGGAGGGGGGTCCACGCTACCTTCTAGACACCTCACACGAGTCCTCGGACGACCACTAAGATGGCGTTGAGTTAAATAAGGGGCCCCCGCTAAGACAAGGGAAATTGGAAGTTGGCACAGAGGTACAGTCCTCTGTGCGACCGCCCCTCACACCGTGAGGGGGGAGTTCTGGTAGTAGGGATCTGACACCGGTTACGACCTTGCCGTTGGCCCGTAATGTTAGGATGTACAATTTTTATTTAGAAAGTATGCATTTGCAGGATGTTTAGACTCGGCTAGGAGAACCTTTGTATTAGAGATTTGTTAAGGTTAGCCAATAAACGTGACTGCAGTGAAATGTATAAATGAAAATTGTACATGATATGAAACTGTTATTTTAATGTTTTAATTTTGTTTCATATTTTTAATAAATACGTCCGGGAGGGTAACTCCCTCCCGCCTTCCAAAAGTTCAGAACTGCGTCCGTCTTCCCATCCTTGGGGATTGTGTTGGGAGGGGGTGATAGGCATCCCGGCCATATGGAAAGGGGCAACCACTCGGTCCCCCCGAATGTATGGCAGGGTGCCCGGATCCCCCCGGGAAACCATTTTGGGCGGGGGGCGTGTCTCGGCTGGTATGCCCGAAGCGGCGTAGCCGGGGCGCGCCTTTTCCCGCCCAAGAAGGGGTTGTCCTAGACACCTACACCGTTGGTCACGCCCCGTAGGCGTACCAGAGGAGGGTACACGCCCTCCCGAAGAGGAATAAAAGGAGCAACAATCCAGAGAAGCATCCTCTTGTTCCTGTGCTTGGAAGCTGCACCCTCTCGTTGCACGTGAGCCCTAGACGGAACAAGGAGCAATTTTGACCCACCCACCAGCCCCTTATGGCAACGTTAGTAATGCAATGAAGTGGATTTGCGTTGATAGTATCTTTTTCCAAGGTTTTTTAGTGTGCAATAAAGATGTCAAATGTTTGAACTGCAATAAAGTGATTTGCTTCATAACAATTTTTCTCATCCAGTTGAGCGGAGTATCACAGTCTAATTGAATGTGTAGCATGTGTAAATAAGTGGATGAATAGTACAATGTCCAGTTAACCGCTTTGTCGCTCTCTTCATTAGGTTCAAAAAACGTCGTATTTATTTTGGTCGGGCGGTAAGGTCATGATCGGTGAGCAGTAATTTCAAGATCCCTAGAGGGGGCGCCACCCATTATGGATGGGAGCGCCCGGGGGGAGGCGGCCATTGGCCCCTCACAAGGGGAGGCGGCACCCACTAAGTATGGGGTCGCCGAAGGGAAGGCGGTCATAGGCCCCTCCCAGGGGAGGAGGCGGCTCGATGCCCCTCCTAGGAATTTCCCGGGGCCAGGATATCCGCGACGGCGGATGTGGTGAACAGTGTGGGGTGGGAGGGGGGTCCACGCTACCTTCTAGACACCTCACACGAGTCCTCGGACGACCACTAAGATGGCGTCGAGTTAAATAAGGGGCCCGCTAAGACAAGGGAAATTGGAAGTTGGCACAGAGGTACAGTCCTCTGTGCGACCGCCCCTCACACCGTGAGGGGGGAGTTCTGGTAGTAGGGATCTGACACCGGTTACGACCTTGCCGTTTGCCCGTAATGTTAGGATGTACAATTTTTATTTAGAAAGTATGCATTTGCAGGATGTTTAGACTCGGCTAGGAGAACCTTTGTATTAGAGATTTGTTAAGGTTAGCCAATAAACGTGACTGCAGTGAAATGTATAAATGAAAATTGTACATGATATGAAACTGTTATTTTAATGTTTTAATTTTGTTTCATATTTTTAATAAATACGGCCGGGAGGGTAACTCCCTCCCGCCTTCCAAAAGTTCAGAACTGCGTCCGTCTTCCCATCCTTGGGGATTGTGTTGGGAGGGGGTGATAGGCATCCCGGCCATATGTGGTAGGAGCTATTCCATTACTCAGAAAAGGAGGTGATCGTGATCTTATGCTTAGACAGCTGGAAACTAGAATGATTTTAGAATTCGGCAGCAGATGGCCTAATAGTTTAAACACCACGGAAGAGATGCACCACTATATATGAATATACTGCACATCATTTTGATTGGTTGCTCTCTCCCATGTCTCTTAACATTCAATATGGCCACTTTCTGCTCAATAGTTAGGATCCCTATTATTGAGTGCGACACTATTTTCAGTGGCTATATATATATATATATATATATATATATATATATATATATATATATATATATATATATATATATATATATATATATATATATATATATATATATATATTTGTTCTTTCTGTGCGCTTTGTGTATATACCAGTATAGCTTTTCCCCTTTTTCCCCTCTTTGATTATGTTTGATAAAATGTATGATATACATATAGGGATAAATTGTAAATACTTTTTGATCTAAAGATATTTAATTATTTATGTATGTATATATACTGATTCAGCTTTTTAATTCTATACCATCAATTTGTATTTCTCTTCTCTATTTTCAGATTGTGATATCTTCATTCAAAGTGAACATTTCTATTGTCTTCCCTATTTATATTATTTATGCATTTAAAAAAAAAAAAATATATATATATATATATATATATATGTATAGGTGCATGATGATGATTCGTTTTTTCAATTTATTTTTTATTTTTCATGTTATAACATGTTTCGATACATAGTTTGTTCAGATTCATGGTTTTTGCACATATAAACATGGTTTTACTGCTTTTTAGGAATTGTTTTAATAAATTCTAATGTTATCTCAATGACCTGAGATTGTAGAGTTGAAGACATTGAATAACTTCTTGACTATGCAGTATGCACTTTTTGCAGTTTCTTGCACATTTCTATATGCACTTTAACATAACATAACATGTGTATTTGTAAAGCGCACGTTCACCACTACGGGTATCTTGGCGCTGAATAACAGATGTTTGTTGTTACCCAACTCAATGGTACTCATTTTATCGACCTCAGATGGATGAAAGGCTGAGTGGACCCGCCGGGATTTGAACCTGTGACCATGAGGTCGAACACAGGCCCCTGCAGTAGACGCATTAGTCCACTGAGCCACCAGACCCGGCTGGGCTCTCAATTGCTGCTTCTTTAATTGTCACACTAGTCACTGTATGACTTGACTATGAAATATATTCGTTGAAAATCTATTCATACAACTTGAATATTGTATTTATACAGAAATATTTTCGTTATCAATGTTATTGATTTTCGAAGCTTTCAAGGATTTATCCTGTCATTTCTTTTCATAAAGGTTTTAAAACGAGTAGAATGAGCAAACATATAAATGGTTTTCTCTTTTGTCTATGTCTATGACCATGTGACCTGTGACATCATCACTAGAGGTGTGGTTATTTTCTAAAAGCATACAAAAAACGCAATTGTTACTCAGTAAAATTACAGTGTGAACAAGGGCAAGTTGGCCCGAAACGCGTAGCTGTTTCCTCTGTGAGCAATAAATTTCATCTTGCTGTACCTGGCTGGCCTGTCTCCTTCGTTGCTGGCGTGCTGTTGCGCATAGCGGTTACTTTAAGGAGTTGATTTTATATATATATATATATATATATATATATATATAAAAATATGTATATATATCCATACTAATATAATAAAGAGAGAGCCTAAACCTTTGAGGCGGGTAATCTCAGGAACCACAGCACCAATCACAACACCCAATACAGCGTTGGAAAGGGCAGTTGCAGCAGAAGGATATAGGGTATGCAGATGCTCCCCATATACATTTAAAAGGTAAAAGAACCATGCCAGCAAAGTAGTCCCTTGTGCACATGTCTGCATTTTGCTGTGGGCGTGTGCTGGGGGCGTGACAAACGCTGGGGGCGTGTGGTACGTTCCGCCCTTCATGCCATGTCTCATATTGTTTGCTAATCCCACCCTGCTCCCTTTAAATACCACTGCCCCCATAATCATATCCCACCCTTACTCCTTAACCCCTTCCATGCTCATGACGAGCTCAGCTCGTCATGAGGCACAGTTGAGCTGTGCTGATGGCGAGCTGAGCTCGTCATGAATATAGGAGCTTTCCAATTTCCAGCACAGGGGAAAAATAACCACAGCAGCGATGTGGTTAAAATACTCCAACACCCTTAAACACTAACCCATATTAACCCTATAAATATAACCTGTACCCCAAAACCAAAACCTAGCCCTAAACCTTAAAAATACCCCTGTACCCAAAAACCCAAACCTAGCCCTGAACCCTATAAATACCCCTGTACCTCAAAACCCAAACATATCCCTAAACCCTAAAAATACCCCTGTACCCCAAAACCCAAACCTAGCCCTGAACCCTATAAATACCCCTAAACCTCAAAACCCAAACCTACCCCTGTACCCCAAAACCCAAACCTAGCCATGAACCCTAAAATACCACTGTACCCCAAACCCAAACCTACCCCTGAAGCCTAAAATACCCCTATACCCCAAATCCCAAACCTAGCCCTGAACCCTTAAAATACCCCTGTACAGCAGAACCCAAACCTACCCCTGAAACCTTAAAATACCCCTGTACCCCAAAACCCAAGCCTAGCCCTGAACCCTAAAAATGACCCTGTACCCCAAAACCCAAACCTACCCCTGAACCCTAAAATACCCCTGTACACCAAAACCCAAACCTAACCCTGAACCCTAAAAATACCCCTGTACCCCAAAACCCAAACCTAGCCCTGAACCCTTAAAATACCCCTGTACCCCAAAACCCAAACCTACCCCTGAACCCTAAAAATACCCCTATACCCCAAAACCCAAACCTAGCCCTGAACCCTAAAAATATCCCTGTACCCCAAAACCCATACCTATCCCTAAACCCTAAAAATACCCCTATACCCCAAAACCCAAACCTAGCCCTGAACCCTAAAAATACCCCTGTACCCCAAAACCCATACCTATCCCTGAACCCTAAAACTACCCCTGTACCCCTTAACCCAAAATTATATCTGAACCCTTAAAATACCCAAACACCCCAAAACATATACCTCAACCCCAAAACATATACCCCTATACCCATACTTACCTTATCGAAACCTTAAAAAAAACACGCTTTTACCATTCATGCATTTACACGAATTTCATTGTAAATGTATGCGTGGTAAAAGCATATAAAATGTAATGCTATGCGTTATAATGGCATGTATGCGAAGTGATGGTATGTGGAAAGAAAGTTGCGGAATAATGGGTGTTTACCCTCCCCCGATGAGTACATTGGTGGCGCGGCGGCCCACATCTCCAGCACCATACTCCTATTTTTTCACCACCCATTTGAAAAATGCACAGGTCTCTCTCCTTGATGGCCAGCACCGACATACTCTTTTAGACACATCTCCCACCACAAGTTCTAGAATTGTGAATTTGAGAGCTGGGTAGGCATGGGCGGAAAATCCGTTCCGCTCGCGGATTTTGCGGATTTTCGGGAAATCCGCAATCCGCGAGATTTGCGAATCTCCCGCAAAATCCGCAAATCCGCGAGCAGCGGATTTTGCTCGCACTGCTCGCACTGTTCGCGTGAGTTCGCGCCCCGCGAATAAGTGCAAAATTGCAGAAATACGATCTTAGCAAAACTGAAAGTAACTACTTACCAGGTTCAAAAGTTCAGGCTCATCATTAGTAGCCATTTCCTGTAGTGCTTCCTGAGGGGCCCCTCCAGAGTTCAGTTGCCAGTTGAAACTATTATGTGACCCTGCTCTGAACCTCAGAATAGTTACACATATGCCACAAAGGTCCTGAATTACAGCTAAGGGAGACAAGCAGGAGCCAGGCTGGAAGTTAAAATCCATTAATCAGCCCCTAATTCATTATTGTCAGTTGGGGCAGGGCAGGTGTTGTAACTAATTTTGCAACAATGAAAGCACTTAGCAAGTGCAAAAGATCACTAATCAGGGCGCACTAAGGAAGCAGGTGCCAGCTAAAAAAATATTCTGTGACACATTAATCAGCCCCAAATTAATTCAGGTCACTTGAGGCAGGGAAGGTGTGCTTTGCTTTGCCGAAAATAATGTACACTGGACAACCAGAGGGTGTGGTGATGAAACAGAGGGTGGCATGGGTGGGCCAGAGGGTGGCATGAGTAGTCAGAGAGTGGCAGTGGTGACAGAGAGTGGCAGTGATGAAGAAGAGTGTCCCAAACAGGCTGGACACGTAGAAACAACAAGTTCGCGAAACTTGCGACCCGACAGGTAAGTTCGCAATTTGCGAAAGTGTACAAAACCCTCGCGAACTGGCAGAAACACGGGCGAACACAAAAAAAAAAAAATCCGCAAATTCGCGGGAATTCGCGGATTTTGCGGATTGCGAATCTGCAAATCCGCAAAATTCGCGAACGCGAGATCCGCAAAATTCGCTCATGCTTACGAGCTACGTTCGAATCTTGGCATCAGCTCAACTTTCTGTGATTCCAGGCAAATGGCTTTGTCTCCCCGTGCCTACCACAAATGAATGTGTTCTTCTGTAATGTAAATTGTGCTCATGCCACGTTGTCGAGTTCACACTATATAATATTGCAAGGAAAAATAAAGTAGGGAAACTCGAGTTCACACACTACTGAACGCGCACTCTTAAGTGCATCAGCAGTGCACTGTGAATCGGAGCGTTTCACAGGCCTGTCACAGATAAGAAATGCTATCAAAACGAAATCCTACAAAACAATATACTACTGGCCAGCAGCAATTCATACCCGGACAACGTCGGGACAGGCTGCTAGTATATATATATATATACATATATATATATATATATATATATATATATGCTCGAAGGTGTCCACCTTTGAGTAGCACGCGAACAGCAGCTTGGTTTATGTATAGGTGAGGGCGGGGATCCACTCGTAGACGCCGCTCCGTACGGGATCTGCCCGACGCGTTTCGTAGCTCCATTTGCTTCTCTTCAGGGGCTTTAACGGAAGCGGTGTGTGCAACCGCCGACCCACTTCCCCATTTAATATATAACAGACCCACCGATGGGAGGCTCAAATGAGACTGTGTATTCTGGGAAGTGTGGTCAGGGAAGCACACAATCAAGTCCTGTATGGACTCCACAAGTGGGCCCGTCCTCGATTCCAAGTACGACTGCTGCTTCACTGTAGTGACCCCCAGGGTACCGGGGTGGTGCATACTCCGCGGCTGGACGGCCGCGTATAAATCAATGCTCAAAGGTGTCCACCTTTGAGTAGCACGCGAACAGCAGCTTGGTTTATGTATAGGTGAGGGCGGGGATCCACTCGTAGACGCCGCTCCGTACGGGATCTGCCCGACGCGTTTCGAAGCTCCATTTGCTTCTCTTCAGGGGCTTTAACGGAAGCGGTGTGTCCGTCCTCACCTATACATAAACCAAGCTGCTGTTCGCGTGCTACTCAAAGGTGGACACCTTCGAGCATTGATATATATATATATATATATATATATATATATGTTTTTTAACATGGAGCTATTACAATTGAGACAAAATTGTTCTGAAGTTTTTTAATGTGTTTTATGGCTTAGGCTAAAATTAGGTCTCAGTTAGGCCTCAACTTAATCTTCGTGTAAATATGGCTCCCATTTCATAATGTTCATTGTGTGTTTATGTTTCTCGTTTGACACCACATCTAGTAAAATGTGCACTGTAAGCACAGAGAAAGCCTTTTGTTAATTTCTAAGGGTCTGCCTGATAGCAATCTGTATAGCATTCATTCATAATGGTTTTCTGTTGCTTATGTGACAAGTTTGTTCTAACACTTCTGCATAACATGTGGTCAGAAGGGGTGAATCAATATTCATGTAGTGGGGTAGAGTTATATGATGTTTTTAGAATAGTGTAGTATTATTTGTTAAAAGAATGATACCTTGCTCACACCAGGCTGACTTTGCAATTTCCATCATTTTCTATGGTGAAGTTGGGTATATAAACCCTCGTATTTGGGGGCTGAGCGAGAGACTTTTTGGAGACTTTTGGGGTTCTACTAGGAATCCTGTCATATTCTTTATTGACCTGAGGCATAGTCTATTTTTCGTGATTTTGCTAATTATTGCATTATTTCTGTAACTGGTAATTACTGTCATGCTGATTATCTAAGACATGATGCACCCACATTACCGTTACAACTTCTAGGTAATTTTCAGAAATGTTTGTAGTGCTATTTAGTGGTAAAACATTCCAATGCCTAATATCAGATAGTTTTAGGTCTGGCGTTAGACAAGACCCTTTGTTGCTAATATTTGTTAATAAAAAATATACTTACCAAATATTTATCAAGAGGGGCTTTAAACTAGCCCTGTTCATGCTTTAGTCTGTTATTGGGTCACTCCCAATTTGCTTCTGCCCACACCAGCATACAGCATGGGGAAAAATCTGAGTCCACTATAGTCACTGGCTTAATTCCCTGTGAGTAGCCAGATTCTGCTCCTTCACAAGGCACACATCTGCCTGCTAAGCGGTATACTTCAGCTTCACTTTGGCCCTTGGTGTTGAGGTTATACCTCACCCCTTCATGTTTTGCCTGCATTTAGTGGCAGTACATCTTTAAGCCTACTCCCTCCAACTAACGTAATACATGTAATACATCAGCCGGGTCTGGTGGGTCAGTGGAATAATGCGTCCATTGCAGGGGCATGTGTTCGACCTCATGGTCACAGTATCAAATCCCAGCAGGTCCACTCAGCCTTTCATCCATCTGAGGTCGATAAAATGAGTACCATTGAGTTAGGTAACAATGAACATCTGTTATTTAGCGTTAAGAGATGGGTGAACGTGCGCTTTACAAATACACGTTATGTTTTGTGATAGTATTACATTTGTGATAAATGAATGCCTATTTTTATGACGTTACTAAATTGAGGTATGTATACATGCATACATTTTATATCTAGTAATACTACTTAAATGCAAATGTTTGGAGAAGCAGGTACAAAAAAGGCTTTATTTTTAAATGGTACAAGTGTAGTAAATTTAGGCTAGTAATCCCGGCCCCCTGATATACCTCAGTAAAAAAATTGTTGTCCAGAGATTTTCATTTTTGATTTGTGTTTTTTAATCATAGAGAAGTAATTTAGCTTGGGTAGACATTGCTGATCTGGGCCTAATTTTTCTGGATGAACTTTTAAAAAATGTCGGATGTGTTGCAGTGATGATGTGATATTTCAGGAACTATGAGACCTCTATAATTCATTTTGGCGTCGAAACAGGTTTTGGAGTTCAAGTAGTCTTATAGAGACAGAAAATATCTGTTCATAGCAACCCTTCAACCATTTTTCAATGGCAGTTATAAAAGAGGAAGAAGAAACATATCTAGAAATGCAACTAATATTAATGTTTTTAAATCCCTTTATGTGTACACAAAACAATGTTTATTTTATGAATATGAAAAAAAATAATAATGTTTATCACTCCTGTTTTAGACACATTTCAAAGTACACTTTATTTATTTGTTTTGGCAATTGCTCGTGGTACATTTGAAGAATTTTGAACATTTGAGAAGAGCAAACAGACAGGGACATCTTTTTGTAGCACAGGTTTTGCAAGTACATAAACGTGTAAGTTCTGTGGGTACCACCCCATCCATTTATTTATTTATTTATTTCAAAAGTTTGTATTCACAACCTAATTCACACAGATATTTTTCTACATATGCATGATCCAAAACATTTACACATTTTCTGATCAAGTAAAACACTATTTCAATGTGTCTATGCACAGAATATAACGTCAGTGGAAGGTCACTCAGCGGGACTCACTGTACCGAAGATCGCCAAATGTGTGACAGTCAGAACTAATTTTCCACACATGCACAAAGTATTTTTCTATGTCTTTAAAGTCACATTCTTCTTCTGTATCAGTAAATCCTTTCAGAAACTTCACAGTTTCCGCATTTAAAATTCCAAGTTTGTTCCAATTTTGCTCATAGTTTCATCAACTGTAAATATATGTGCCTTGATAAGAACACTGGGTATCTCTGGGTCAAGTTTCTTGTACAACCCAAGAAGTGGGATTAAGTGTCTTTTCTCGCCTATTCCATAATGTGTCCATAACTCTGACAAAGCTTGACTTATGACCATTACAACAACTCTAAGTAGCACAATAACATCTGTGTCATTTGACAGCACAATGACTCAATGGAACAGCTCACTCAACATGTGGCACAACACGAAGGTCAGCGTCCCCCAATTTGTTGTTAAGTTCTTGAATAATATGGCCCATACCTTTTGAATGTATCTATGCCAGCACAAAGTCCTCATTGATAATCATTCCACTTGCAATAATTGAAAATTCAGTGTTCACTGAAGCATCAGCAATGTGTGGCAAGTTAACAATTCCAAGATCATCCTGTTCAATGTTTATTACCAGAATGGATCAAGTTGCAGAGGTATAGGTGCCAAAGTTTAGATGCAGGCAAGGTCACTTGTACGACTTGTAGACATACATTCATCGGATTCTCTCACATTCTTTGACAGATAGTTCAAGAAAACTGTCAAAGACAATGTGCAGTTCTTGCAAAGTGCACACTGACTTTGACATCTGTAGAACAGTCTGAACGAACTCTCCAAAGTTTTGCCTGGATGAAATCTTGACCATTTGCAAATGCGACCTATAGTCCACAACAACAGCAGTTTTCAATGAGGACACCTTTTCGAATAGAAATTCTTCAGGTAGTTTTTTGTTAGCTCTTGTATGCAGTTGTGCTTCACTGGGTTGGTTGCAGCATCTCCATCAAATAATGCGTTAGTTGAAAGAAGGACATGCAACAGAATGTCCTTGATAAATTCATCCCTTTCTTTTGCCACATCCATCTCTTTATGTGCTTGCAAAAGTAGTTTTTTTGTAACCTGTTTTGTAGTAGGTTTTACTATGACATCTTTAGTCATTATGGCAAACAGCTTTTCTCTTTCAATACAAATATCTCCTACTTCAGTTCAGCGTATAGTTTCAATCCATGTTCCATGGCATGTAGTGGATGTGTCTTTATATCGTTATACACATATTATTTGGTCACAAAGCTGTGTAGTTGCACAGGCTCAGTCATTTCAAAGGGGTTTCCTTGCTTCTGCATGAAATGAAGACGCCTGTCATCATGTTTATTAAAACATTCCCCTCTCTTTCCCACAAGTTCATGATGAGGAACAGTTTCATGATGGTCCATTAATTTTGAATTTGTCATCTCTCTGAAAACATTGCAAATAGAGAGGACTTCAAGGTAAACTAGCTGCCACTGAGCAACATATTCACTTTATGTGTCTCACCAACAATTCCCTTGGACCCTTTATGTGATCTACGGTTCATCTGTTTCAGTTTCATAGCTGGAGCCACAGCATTGAAACTTCCCTCTCCATCTTTCACCCATAACTCAGGTAATTTATGCCATTGAATTGGCAAAACACAGTAATCAGTTACTCTACAGTCTTCACGTGCAGCTCCCAATCACCTATTCGAACAGCATGTACCAAGTTTTTTTACTAGAGCTATCATGTGTAAAACATTTGCCAAGTAGTTGTAAAGTTCTGATGTATCTTCATATTCTTTGACAAACTCTACAAATTTGGTTTTCGGGTTTTCTGATTTGGAATTGAGTGTATTGAATATTGCCTGGGTTTGCATTATGTCTTTTGAATGAAGTGCACCGGGAGCCTTAATCACTAGTGAGATGAGATATGCAAAACCTAATATGTCATTCTTTTTCCAGATGACATTCCAATGCAATGCAATGTAACAAATTAACATAATGAGTTCTGCTCAGTACTGACTGGACAGTTTTAAAACAATTAAGAATGTTTCAAAAGAAATGCTACTAATGACTGTCTTTGATAACGTAATGAATGAGCTTATGAAGATATCATGTAGTAAATGTGACCTATTTTTGCTAGTATACCCTATGTATAAAAAATACAGATGCATTATGAAATAGAAAACAACCGACCCTAAAGTAATATAAAGTTGATATAATGATACATTTGTTTCGACCTTGCAGGATTTGCTTAGACAGTATATATATATCATTTATTTACAAATATTCACATTTGCACTATATATGTTTTTTATTCTTCTCTATGTAGGTTTATGTTGTACCCCAGTCTACATGTAAGATATGAATGACGGTCACCTGACGAAGGCCTTTGGCCAAAACGCGTTGTGTTCCATTCTACCGCATTTGCCTTCTTCACAAAACTTTTCCACCGACTGAATATATCGTATAGCACTTTTTTTGTATTTATGTTGAAATTGTCTTGTTTTTTGCCAATATGTATATTGTATTTCACTAAATGTTATTTATATAAATTACACATGTCTTTTATGAACTAAGTGAAGAAATGGAAAAAAATGATAGAGATTCTTTTCAAACATCAAAAAAATATAAAAGTAAATAAATAGAATGAAAAATAAAAGAATCAAATAATTTTGATATATTACTGTCTCTATGAATTATTATTGTCTATTATATAGCATTTGAATTAAGGTCGATATAAGGGCGAAATAATTATCACTGGTTTGCTGCATACTGTCTTTCTCAAATTGTGTTTATGTATTCCCTACGATTAGCAAACTGACTAGAATGTAGGGGTCCCCCTTTTTTCCAACCATGGACAGTTTTATCAGCCTCAAGAAGTGCATTATCTATGCCACATCCACTGAGATAACGTCTTGCATACTGCAACGCAACTTTTGTTATGTGGAAAACGCCCATCATTGGATAAAGGTCATCAAATTCTACTGGATTCCTCATAAAAAATCTCAGCTACAATACCGAAAACACCTTCATCGCAGAAAATTGGCACAACAGGTTGGTCTTCAAGCTGAGCATGCACATTTGGGATTTTTTTTAGATCTGTGTATACTTAGTCTGTGCCTGGAGATGGTATTACTGGTAAAAACCCAACTTTCTTCAGGGACTGTATTCTGGGAGCTCAGAGCATGAATTTCAGCCCATGGAGGATTGGCTTTTCTTCATCCTTTAGTCCGCACCAAATAAGTGATATAATAAATTTAGTTAAACCATCTTTGCGAATCGCAGCATCAAGTGAAAGAAGATCCATGTCCTCAGCCATTTTCAAACTTTCTCGTAGACTAGGATGTGTTGATGACTTGTAATTATCTTACACACATTGGCAAGGCAGTTGGGTTATAAGTTTGCAGCTTCGTTTGCTTATACCTACAGCTGACACAGCTTGTTTTCCAGCACATACTTCAGTGGTACAGTCTTGAAAAAGCACCATGTCAGTATCATGTGTGCCTGATGTTCCAGACAGAGAGCTGTCTTCAAAATCAAAATTATCAACGGCTGCAATTGTAAATCCTTTTCTGGTAAAGTGACTTGGGAATGGTGTGCTATTGAATTCAGAAGATTTTACAGCCTGAGCTGCTAACAAGCTCCTGCTCTGCGCTATGTCATTATAACTTGTCGATACACCAATCCTATTCATTGAAGTGATTAGCTCTCTACTTTTGCACTTGTCATAGATTGCGTGGGCAGTCATCATGTGTAGTGGAGTTTTCTTTTTGCAGTGATTTAATTAATAAAACATGATTTGGAAAAGACAGTACATTTGAAATGAAATGAAAAAATAAATTTATTAAGCGCACGTACACCAACTGCTTCTTGGCGCTTTGGATGGCAGAGGAAAAACTGCTAGTTGATAACCTGAGCAGAAGAAAGAAACAGCTGAACGAAGGCTTGAGAAAATAACCAAGTTTTCAGAGCCTTTCTAAAATTGAGATAAGAGGGGATGAGACGGAGGCCTGGGGGCAAAGAGTTCCAAAAAAGGGGAGCTTGGGAAGAAAATCTCAGTCCACCCAATCTTTTCCGTTTAAACGGACATGTCGATAACAAGTTAGAGGTCGAAGAAAGAAGGGCTCGAGATGGAATGTATCGATCAAGGCGGCAGGAGATGAATGCCGGGCCTTGCTGAGCGAGGGCTTGATGAGTGAGGCAGCCCAACTTGAAGAGGCAGCGCTGGATCACAGGGAGCCAGTGCAGTCGCTTCAGGAGGGGCCTCGCTGAGCTTGTTCTGGGCTGGCGAAAAATCAGCCTGGCCGCTTGGTTCTGGATCAGCTGGAGAAGGCGGGATTGATAGAGGGGAATCCCCGCATAAAGCGCATTTCCGTAATCAATACGGGACATGACCAGCCCAAGCATGGTCTGAACCAGGGCCTCATGGGTGAGGAACCTGCTGATCTTCCTAATGCGGCGAAGATGGAAAAAGCAAGCTGAGAGAACCGATTTAATTTGTGGTTTCATAGTCAGGTCCCCACTGATGGTAACTCCAAGACTCTTCACTGAACTCACCGGGCATGGGGCACTGCCCAACGATGGCGGCCAGAAGTTGGAACTCCAGGGGTTGGCCGGAGGCCCGGTCAATACAATCACGGTCTTTCCAGGGTTCAGCTTAAGTTGGTTTGCATTCATCCAATTACCAATAAAAGACATGGTGGATTGGAATCTTTCGATGGAGATAGGGGAGGAATCAATATCAAAGATGAGCTGGAGGTCGTCTGCGTAATTGAAGACAACCCCAGGTAGCTCTTGCAACTTAGAAATAAGGGGAGAAATATAGAGATTAAATAATAAGGGGGAAAGAGAAGAGCCCTGTGGGACACCACAGGTCAGGTTTTTGGGTTCAGATGTGAAAAGATCGAGGCGAACACCTTGCTCACGATCCTGTAAAAAGGAAGTGAGCCAACTCAGTGAGGTGCCCCTGATGCCGGCGCTCTCGACCCGTTGAAGAAGAATGGTATGGTCAACGGTGTCGAAAGCTGCCGACAGATCAAGGAGCACCAGAGCTTGAGAGATATTATTATCCGCTCCCTTTCTCAGTTCGTCATGAACTGCCACCATAACGGCTTCAGTCGAGTGGCGTGGTCTAAAACCAGCCTGATGTTCATTCAAGAACTGAGAATTTTCTACAAAAGAACAAAGGCAGTTCGTTACATGGGCTTCCAGAAGTTTACCCAAGAAAGGGAGTAAAGATATTGGGCGGAAATTACTCAAGACCTGAGGGTCAGCCCCGGGTTTTTTGAGAATTGGTGAGACAACAGCGGATTTGAATGCATTGGGAACTATCCCTAATGCGAGAGAATTATTAAGAAGTGAGAGGGGAGTCTCTGGGAGACTAAGAAAGATTTCACGGGCAATATGAGCAGGGCAACAATCGGCGGGGGAGCCAGAACGAACTTTTCTAAGGAGGGATATGAACATTTCCAGTGTAATTGGGGGAAAGGTAGAAAATGAGGCATTGTTTTCTGAAGCACTGGCTGTATATGGACCTGCATCAGGTAAGGGAATGCTGGCCTTGATTAGGGCAATCTTCTCTACAAAATAGTTATTCAGGGAATCACAGAGGGGCTGTGAAAAAGAGGGGGTCATGGTGATCCGATCAGGTTTAGCCAACTCGTCAACAATAGAGAATATCTCCCTTGGCTTGTTAGTAGCGTTCAGCATTTTTTCAGAAAAATATTTGGTTTTGGCCTCTAGAATGGCCAGCTTATATGCTTTAAGTGCTGCAAGAAATGTGATCTTTCTAAATAGGCAGTAGTCTGCTCTCCACTTGCGCTCAGTTGGATGGAGTGATAATTTTAAGTCAAGTAGTGATTTATTAAACCAGCGTTGCGCATCATGCTTGCGCTTGAACCTGAGTTTCTTCAAGGGAGCAACGATGTCTCGAGCGTCTGTAACCCAGGTATGGATTCTGTCAGCCTGGGTGTGGACAGACAGGGAGAAATTTGCCTCGTCCAAAAAGGAGGGAGGGATGGAGGCCAATGAAAGACAAAGTGAGGGGACGTCTACCTTACCCCAATTCCGAGTAAGCGGGCAATTAGTGGGGCAGCGTATAATAGAGGGGGCTTTAGGTACGAGAAAAGAGATGAAAGAGTGGTCTGACCAAGCACATGGAGAAACCTGTAGGTTTAACACTTCCTGGTTTTGAGCCCAAAGCTGGTCAAGAATATGGTCCTTGTTATGGGTAGCCACATGAACGTACTGTAGAAAGTTCAAACTAGTTAAAAGATCAGTGAACTCCCTAGAGGAGGTACTTTCCTGTAGAGATTGGGGCCAATAATTAAAATCGCCTATAATGAGAGTCTGTGCATGGTTGATGGCCAGTTCAGCAGCTATGTCACCAAAAGAGGGCAGAAAGCTGGGCAGCTGTCCTGAGGGGCGATAAAAAAACAGCGACAGTGAGGGGGAAGTTTTCTAGGTCAAATTTAAAAATTACGTAATCCACCGATTGTATGGGGTGCATGCTAGGAGATTTAACTTCATGAGCATGAGAAATTCTAGTGGCAGCCCCACCCCCCATCTTACCCTCTTGCCGGTTCACTTGAAGGATATAATAGCCATCAGGAAGGGCGGCCAGAATGTCAGGGGTGGTATCGGCTGTAAGCCATGTTTCAGATAGTAACAGTATATTAATTGTTTCAAGGAAATATAATATCTCTGCTTGGTGATTCACCAATGAGCGGGTATTTAAGTACCAGAAAGATAGACAATTCTGGTCATAACCAGACCGGTCAGGGGAATCGCTACGTTGCAAAATAGCCGAACCTAGGCTAGCGGCGGACACTGTGGCCGGGTTAGGCTGAGACAGTCCGGGCGATTGCAATGAGGTAGATCAAACATCGGGAGCTAAGCAGTGTTCGAATGGAGGATTATGGCCACATAGAGAAATGCGTTTTGGGGGGAATATACCCTAGTAGACTGTTGGCCGGCAGGGTGGGTAGCCCCTAGGCCCGGATTGGCGCGGACGGGTGCAGACGTGCTTGCCTTTGGCGCACCTTTGTCGCGCCGCCGGTGCACCCGCTGCGTGCGTCCGCTGCGCGTTGTCATATGGGTCTGGTTTTAAGGTGAGGGGGCGTGAGCGCTAGACCGCTCACCTCCTCCAACCGGAAGTAGAGAGGTGTTGCAGAGTGTCACACCGATGGGCTCCCTCCACAACAATCGAGCGCAGACTGCTCGCGGTGGAACGGGGAGTCCAGCGGGGACGACACGACTATAAAGAGTAAGTGGAAGTGCAGGCGTTTAAAAACACATTTGCACAGCATAAGCCTGTCGGTCCAAGGGATTGTCTTCCACTTCTTCGCTTATATCTTCAAAGCCATCATCAATTTTGTCAGCTTCTGAAAACTTTAGTTTGTACAGTTTTAATTTGCTTATAGTAAACAATGATGTAAAAAATTTTAAAACACCATTCTGTGAGCCATTCTTGTTGACTCCCATGATTTGCAGAGCTCTGTGGCATCATAAAAATTGTTATTAAGCCCAAAATCTAAATCTTTCAGGACACTTCTTAAGATGGTTCCTGCTGATTTTACTGCATCCTGTGATCCTCTTTTGGCAGCAAGAACTTCAGGAGTCAAATCAGCCGAGAATACCACAAGTGGCTCATTCTTTTTGTTAAACTGACAAAAATGAATTGTCATTGTAAATTATCACCAGAAAAATCTTTATTACATTATAAAGGATCAATAAAGTTTCATCAAATTTGTATTAGTCTATGACCGTTATTTGTCTAATCTCACTGTGTGACCCATAGCCAGCACTCAAAGGTGGCTTTTAAATTTAATTTGCTTCTTCAAAGCGTGCAAACTTAACTACAGACAACACATTTGCCTTTTTAAAAAAATGTATTCCAGAAAATGTTGGCCCCGATTAGCAATGTCTTCCCAAGCTAAAACACTTCTCTAATGATACAAAAACACAAATCAAAAATGAAGATCTCCGGCTAACATGTTTTTTTAGAGGTATATCGAGGGACCAGGACTATAGCAATCATAGGCACATCAAGGGGAAAATAATACACTTAAAGATGGCAGCCATCCTCAATAAGCTATCCCAAGCTCTTTGGGTTGCTATTCCCTAATCTACTTTGGCAATTTTCACTAACAGTGCTATGTGCTCCCCTGTGGAAAACTAAGCTTGTTGGCTCGGTATTTGGAGGCACTGAAGCAGAAGAGAATGACAATGTCTAATGGAGAGGTCATCACAGCTCTTTTTGTTGTTGTTGTAATCTTTAGTGCCAATGTGAGAAAATTAGTTATTAGTTGAGGGGTAACCACAAACCTTGTCAGGCTGACCCCTTAAAAATACTAAATTATCCTGAGTTGAGCCCCCTGGAAGGTATGATATAAATTTCTGAGACAGTAATAAAGTCAGAATAATAGAGAGAAATTTGATAACCAAAATTGCATCAAAATGACAAAAATCCAGCAGGGAGCCAGAGATAGGAATTTTAAAAGTTTTAAGTAAATATAGTGCAAAGAAGCACAATTTGTCAATGATAGGTAATGAGTGCTTTAGAACAGAAAATAGGCGCAATTTAATAGTGAACGTGATGGATCATGTGTGAGATTTAGTAACCAGTTTTGTTCTGGTTAACGATTTTACCTTCTGACTTTAGATTTTTAAAATCCTAATTCACTACAGGAGTATGCCTTTAAAGATCTTGAGGACCTCAAGGTAGACACTTAAGAGGCTAACAGGGTGATTGGCAGGAATGTCCTGTCAAGTTGTGAACAAGTGAAGTAGTGTGGCTCACTGGTTAGAGGCGGCAGACCCGAGAGCAGAGGACGGCCCGGGACCAGGGTTCGATTCCCGGCGCGGCAGGTTTCTGGACCAGGGTCAGCGGACTCGATAATTCTCTCGCCTCGGTGCCCACTCTGATCAGCGATCACACTCGGCAACTCTGGGCATTAGCTTGCCTCATCTTCACTAACGGCCCCACCAGACTGCCGGGGATGCCTGGTCTCACCCTGGAGATACCCATTAAGGGACCATCTCTCAGGGAAGCCAGGAAGGGTTTCGCAGCGGTCGAAGCGCTACGGGTATGTAGTGCGCTATATAAATGCCAATACATTTACATTTACATTTACAAGTTCCAGTTGCAACTACTCGGCTGGGCAGTTGTAGGATAAAGCCTCTTGTAGCTTGTTGTGCCCCTGTAGCTTGAACAGTACGCTAGCCTTATGAGCCCTTGAGTCCACTTCTTCGTCCTGGGTAGAAGAGGGAGAACAGTTCGGGTCTTCTAGCATCTTCTCAGGTCTCAGGAAGAACGTTCCTTTCTTTTCTGACATTCCACAGGTCGATGAGTGTTCTGAAGTGGGTGTCTGGAGATGCCACATTTATGCCTGGCATAAGAGTTTGAGCGGGAATAAACCCTGGGGTTGTCCTAACCAATTGGATGAAGTTTCTCTTGGCTAACCTTTCTACTTTGAGCATTTGCAAGATGGCCAGAGTCTTCGGCCATGCTAAACTTGAACTCTGAGGCCTTGAGGTGTATTTGGGGAGTATACTATGATAATCCTAGTGTCCTCCCACATCTAAAACTAAAATCAAGTTTTGGGTAGTCCCTCTACCCCTAATATATTTAAAAGCAGAAGTCCGGTAGGACAAATAGAGTTTTCAGCAACACTCCAGCAAGATCTGACACTGCGATGTCAATAAGAGATCCACTATGATAGAGGCTGGTCTCACTGGAGAGATAGAAGAAGGGTGCAGGCCTGGCTGTTAGCTCATCAGCTTGTGACAGGGTAGGCCTCTTTGAAGTTAATCAAGTCCTTGGACCCACCCAATAGCCCGTGCCAAGGGCACAACAAGACCCAAAAAAGCATAAAACGCTATTTGGGATATTTGGCCACATCGGACCAGGACAAAGTCACAAGTTCAGGCCGACTATGATGGAGCGCAGGCCAGATACAGGGACCCAATTAAAACCTAGTACTTTAAATCCTGGTTGCAGAGCATTGTGTGGCTCTGCCTTGAAGATGCATCACGCAGCCGAGACAATGCATCGGTTCTGAAATGCGGCGATGCTGTTGTGTGGTCATGTTGTGTCAACATCAAGAATTCCATTGACGGGGCTCGCAATGCAAAATCCAGTGTCGGGAATGTGATGTTGTAGCTGAGGCTATGCATCGATTCGGATGAGCGGTGAAACTGTGATGTGGAGTTTCGCTGTTGAGCCTGCCGTTAGCAAGAGATGTGATGCAGTGCACAGTGGCGGTTCTGAATGCAGTGTGTCGGTCCCACATATGTGTGTTCCAAACAGCAATATGACCTTTTTTTGCAATTTGCCCAAGCCTCGCAGAAGCTGAGATCTATCAATTCTGCTCAGGGATGCTCTACTCAGTTGAAGTGATGTGTCAGCTATGCCCTGGGATGCATTGCTAAGTACAGAAGATGTGTTGGTTCCGTTTACAAGCACCTTAATCCCTCCTCCAATGGTCCCGGACTGGGGAGGCACAACTTTGCATGGTAGACTTACAGATGGCAGAGTCCAGGTGCAGGGGGTTGGAAGCCTGTTATGTCTCAGAGGATTCAAATCAGGGGGTCAGCCAACTAGCCCTTGGAGCCACTTTGCGTTCTGGGTTTAAGAGGGGTAAGTCCAGTCCTTCTTACACAGGCAAAAGGGAGACTTCAAACATCATGCCTTTGAAGTGCACAGATGTCCTACTTCCCCTGCCCTGACTCCAGACTAACTAAAGGGGGTATGCAGCTCTTTGTGTTGGAACAGGACATAGCCTATTCAGGTGTAAGTGAGGCTGTACCCAGCTCCTCCCTCCCATCCTGATGACCCATTGAACCATACCTAAGCTCCCATTGTATTTGGCTGTCTAGAAGGAATACACAAAGCCCAACTGCCAACTACACCCAGTCAGGTGACCAGAGACAAGCTTCATGCATCAAATGGCTAAGGTAAGAAAATGCCAAATTTCTAAAAGTGGAATTTTCAGAATTGTATTTAAAATACGACTTCACAATAAGTGTGGATTTTAATTTAGAATTCCAGAGACACCAAACTTGACTTAGTGATATCTTCCCATTTGGAAATGAAACTTATAAAATGTAATAAGGTAACCCCAATGTTATCCTATGGGAGATATAAGCCCTGCACTAGTGAAAAACAAATGTAAGAGTTTTTCATTACCACCAGGGCATGTAAAACTTAAAGGTACCTGTCCTGCTTTTTTAATACATGCACCTTGCCCCCTGAGCTGTCCAGGGCCTACCCTAGGGGTAACTGATATACATTAAAAAGGAAGGCTTGGGCCTGGAACAAGGTATATTTTGCCAGTTTAAAACAGCTCTCACAGGTTCTCAGGCCAACCAGCAGCATTTAATTTACAGGCCCTGGACTTTACTAGGAACTTATACGTAAGGGTCCTGGACCTTACTAGGAATTTATAAGTAATCAAATATGCCAATAGGGGTTAAGCCAATATTGTCATGTTTAGCGGCGAGGGCACATGCACTTTAGCACTAGTTAGCAGTGGTAAAGTGCTCAAAGTCCTAAGGCCAACAAAATGAACTCAGCAACAAGTAGGAGAAGGAAGGCAAAGAGTCTGGGGGTGACCCTGCAAAAATGGCCATTTCCAAAAATAGTTTAATATACCAATGAGTATAACAATTGTACCATACTTGAAGGAGGACTACAAGCACTTTACCACTGGTTAGCAGAGGTAAATTGTACAGTACTATAACCAGCAAAAATAGGGTTCAGCAAAAAGGCAAAAAAGAAATCATGGCTGACTCTGCAGAAAAGGTAAATTTTCCAACAGCCCCTCATAGCCTGCTGAGGATATTTCAATGCTTTGATCTCCAGACGATTTTCCATTACATACGTTAGTAGCTCTTCTTTTGTTTTTTCTGTAACAGCACTGTGCAGAAAGTTCCAGAACAGAAAGTATGATCTTCCTGTATAGGTATGCCTGTCTTTCTAGTGCATTGAGGACTTGGCACAACCTACACCTGTGTGACACAATTACATGACCCTTCAAGACTGGGACACTTCCCATTGTCACCCAGTTTTGAGAAGTTCTAAAAACATCCTTGTTTGTTTACATTGCATATTGTTGCACAGATTTATGGTTTTAAATTCTTGTTTTGAATTTTTTTTATGAAGGCTCTGTGTAAATAAAAATGAATTATTACAATAAAGGATGTTTTTTCTCGATCTATGCCATGGGGAAGAATCTGCCCTTTGCATTGCTAGGACAGACAGGGTCTCACCCTTAAAACTTGCTGCACTAAGTTCTAACAAGTGAGCTGTAGTAGAGATAATGAGGTACCTGTAGACTTCTTCAGGTAAGTTACCAAGACTTTATTGAGCCAGCAAAGTAACAAACACTTCTTCAGCTGGCCAGAAGAGTAACTGACATAAATAGAATCTCTAGCAAGACCCATACTAGAATACATCAAGGGAATTCTAGAAGGGTCAGGGAACAAGGACACAAAGAAAGGGCTGGAACATAGTTATAACAACATGTGAGTAACTTAATATGGTTAACACATCTTCCTCCTTTATACAAACAAAGATAACTTCATTCTCCTGGACACCAAAGAGAAATACAAGAAAGAAAAAACAAGTAGAAAGCATTGTTCAACAAATGAAATAATTAAAGTACGCAGGTTGCCAGCGACATCTTAAACATCTGGTCCCATGAGACTTCTGTGAATCTTCTTCACCATAAAACATGTGTGAGATTTCACTATTGGCACTGGCATCACCCCCACCTCCTTCCCTTCGACTGCCAACAGAAGGATCCAAAGCAGGACTGGAATCTTCAGCCAGCATGTATCCACTACTCCTCTGCATGTCATCAAAATTTAGATTAGGGGTGGCAAACTCAAAAGAATGTGTGGCCTTAGCCTTTTGGTATATACCACATGCTGAAGGTTCCATTTCTCCTCATTTTCCACAACCACAAAATGAGGATAAACACACTTGACTGAAAAAGGACCTCTGAATTTGGTCAGACCCTTGCTAAACCTGCCCAGTTTGCTTTGACTAGGTCACCTTTAGAAATGTGGCCCTTACTGCCTTGAGATAAACCAACAGGTTGTGTACCCATCACACCACCACTTGAAACAAACTCCTTTATCCAAGCGGGTGTCAGTTTCATGCCAGGAACTCTACCTCGCATGAGTTCAGAGGGAGACTTATCGCCTTTGTTGAGCTTTGTGGTGTGATAGGCCCAAACCATTTCTTCCATCATATTCTGGGAAATTCGTCCACTGACACATTCCATCTGGATAATGCCCTTGACTTCACGATAAGCTCTCTTGCATAAACCATTACCCTGTGGGTTGTACAGAGATGTATGATGATGCACAACACCAAACTCAGCAAGAAATGTTTACCTGTCCCGAGAGATGAGTTGAGTGCCATTATCTGGAATCATTATAGAAAGAAAGCCTTGTTCCTGGAATAAACTGTTAAAAAAGACAATAGTGCTTTCTGTGGTGATGTCTCTCACAAACTTCACACTCCACCATTTAAAAAACCATCAATAACTATGATGGAAAAATGCCCTATAAAAGCCAAACAAATGCTGTGCCAGGCACAACCTGGGTTATGGATATGGCCGACCGCTGATTTGGATCCTACCTTGAGTCTTTTCTCACCCTCTTAACACACAGAACATTTCCCCATGCAAGAGGTCACTTGTTTATCCATGCCCGGCCACCAAAAATTAGTTTTAACCGATGTTGAGTCAATGTTTGACCCAAATGTCCCTCATGGGCAAGAGTCAGAAGCTTCAACCTCACCAAATGGAGGAACAAACCTGTCTCCCCTCATGAGGACAGTGGTACCACAAATAGATAACTCCTCCAAGAATTTGAAAAAAGGTTGCACTGAAACTAGAACACAACTCTCCTGCCTGGAACCTGACTTAATGATATCCATGACTGTAATAAGGACGTGATCAGCATCCATCTCCATGCACCACACCTCGCAAGAAAAAGTTCCTTTGCCAACAGCAACCGCATCACGAAAAGAAGCAACAGCTCCATCTTCACTAATTACCGTAAAAGATTAACTATCTAAGGTTTCCCATTTGAGAGATAGTTGTAAAGACAATTAGCTTGAAGATTTCTCGAACCTTGAATATGAGTAACTTCATATTGATACTCTTGTAGCCTGGCCACCTTGCTGCGCACTTGCCTTCACCGCCATGCAACAAAATCTTTACTAATGGCTTATGATCAGTTTGAAGTACAAATCTTGTGCCCCATAGATAAATGTGGCAGTACTCAACACCCCAAGCTGCTGATAGTGCCTCCCTCTCGATGACTGAGTAGTTCTGTTAAGATGACATGCGCGTCCTGGACGCAAAAGCAACAGTTTTTGTAATAATACAACACCTAAACCAGTAGCACTAGCATCGACCATGAGAATGGAGAAGCATTTGATATCAAAAGGTGCCAACAGATTTGCCTCACAAATTTCTTTTTTTATGTTATTGAAATAAGCATTTTGTTGTTCCCCCATTCAAACATCACAACTTTCTTTAGTAAATGTCTTAAAGACAAGGTTTTATCAGAAAAGTTTTGAACAAACTTAGAATAGTATTCAATAAGGCCCATGAAAGACCTTAGTTAATCTTTATCAGTAGGAAATGGGGCTAGTTGAATGGCAGGCAGTAAGGTTTTTTATGTTTTATTCCTAAAGCTGAAATTTTATAGCCTAAATATTGAATATGTTTAAGTAAAATGGTACACTTTTCTTTACGAAGAGTAAGTCTCACATCAGCAATTCTGTGTAGCACGGATTTGAGAACTCGGTTGTGATCACTAACAGAATTTCCAAACACAAGAATATCAACTTGAAAAAATATAGCTTTGTCAATGCCTTTAAAAATGTCGGTGACCATCCGCTGGAACACACTGGCCGCAGATGATAGCCCAAAGGGCAGACTTGTAAACTGAAATGTTTCTTCTGTAGTAATAAAAGCTGTAAGGTGTTTAGAACACTCATGTAATTTTATATAATGATATGTGCTTTTGAGATCGAGTTTAGAGAAAAACTTTGCAACTTTCAAAGTGGAAACCAGTTCACCTATATTAGGCAAGGGAAAGGTATCAGCAACAACACATTTGTTCAGGGTACTCAAGTCCACACAGAACTAAATTTTTCCATCAGCTTTTTTAGTGATCATCACTGGAGATACCCAACTGGACGCTTCTACAGGCTCGATCACACCCCTGTAGCATTTCTTTAATGAGAGACTTCATCTCATCCCTGACTACTAGAGGCACGCTTCTAAGTTTATGTTGAACTGGCAAAGCGTCTCTCTTCAACAATATTTTGTGAACATAGCCTTTAAGTTCTCCTAACTCAGCTCTAAAGACCACACTAGAGTCTTTAAGTATGTCATCCAGACTCTCATCATCGACGACCATCACTTCCGAGGGAGCTCTAGGGTTCACAATAATATGGGGATCATATTGGTGAATCCACCCTAAAATGGGGGGACCATCCACTGCGACGTAAATCTTACCTTTGGTGGACCTATTGGAGAATAAAATCTGTGCTTCGAAAAAACCTAATAAATCTATGGACTCGCCTTGGCATCCTGCAGGTGAAATATCACTGGGTTGCAAAGATTTTGCAAACCAATCTTGATCAAACATTTTTTGTGGAAATATGGTGTATCTAGACCCCATGTCAACCATAAGGGACACCTGTTGCCCATCAATTAAAAATAAGGCTTTAGGCCTGTTCTCTCTTCTTAGATTTTCGGAATGATCATTATCATCCTCAACAACAGGAAGTCTATCATTGTCGTTTTTCCTCCATGTTAACCTTCTTGAACAAGATCTACTTTGGGGCGTGTTTTTTGTTTTACACATTTTAGAGAAATGTCCGAAACAGACACACTTTATTTGTTAGAAACAAAGCAAAACCTCGACTCAGATGTGTGCCCATTGCTACCACACCTTGAACAGAATTTGACAGCTAACCTTGTGGAAGGAGAGGATTCTACGTAGGGTTTTAGTATGCAGGGAGATTGGCGCTTTAAACTGGTAGCAGTGAAGTGGGAAAAACACAAATAATGCTGTGCTACTAGGTCTGGGGAAACCCAAAACAACCCCTGAAAGGAGTGGCAAGGGCCCACTCTGTAAATTGAAGCAAAAGTCCTGTGCACATATTAGGTTTGATTTCTACAAATGTCGCTTAGAAACATAATAATGTTTAAGCAGGAAATGAAAACAGGGTCGACACCACTGGATTTTTTTCTTGGGTGAAATATATTGTAAACTTTCTTCAAAAGAAAACGAGCCGACATGTGTATCGTCAATTGGGCAGTAACCCGTGACTCTTCAGGGCTGGGGATTACAAAAAAGTATATGGTACAGTACAAGAATAAATATTCCAAAAAGAATCAATAACAGGGAAGTGTAATGGTGCAGGAAAACACCTCCATGTGCGTGGAAACCCTATAAGAACTGTGAAAAGGAACAAAAGGCAAGTGACTTATCGCAATTGGAAGACAAGACCTGTTGTGTAGTGAACAATCAGAAAATTGAGAGAAAATCAGGCACTGAAAAGGAAAAGGGAAACAAAATATCCTTAACATATATAGATCAACAGTTAAGTAAACATACTTTCTGTTCAGTAATGGTAATGAAAATGGTGCGACCATGGTGGAGTGACAATTGAGTGCGAGCATATGGATTGATGATAAATTTCACATTTAAGAGAGGTATACACTTAGATTGAGGCGCCAAGAGACTACCTGGATTATGACCCTTTACTCCGTTAAACATGGCTAAAATTCTGATCACGAGCTCCAGTATTTTTTAGGGTCATGATTCCTTGGCTTTAACACTTTTGCGGTTTCTCTGTAGTTTTCCATGATGTCACCTGGAATGATCACTATTTTCTTATTCCCTGCTTACTTGCTCAGTCTCACTACAGTTTTGTTATCACCCTGTTCAGGAACACTTCCCTGTTATTGATTCCTTTTGGAATATTTATTTTTGTACTGTATCATATATTTTTTTGTAATACCTCGCCCTGAAGAGTCACAGGTTACTGCCTGATTGACGAAACACGTATCGGCTGGTTTTCCTTTGAAAAAAGTTTACAATATATTTCACCCAAGAAAATATCCAGTGGTGCCGACCTTGTTTTAATTTCCTGCTTAAACATTACTATGTTTCTAAGAGACATTTGTAGAAATCAAACCTAACGTGTGCACAGGACTTTTGCTTCAAACTTGTGGAATTAGTTTCCTTGCCAATTAACCTATTTTTGTTACTAAGTAGTGCCACAGAAGAATCATCATCATCCTGGTCACTCCCTTCACATGCATATTTCTCTGAAACCTCAGATACTTCTTGGCAAGTGTTGTGTTTTTTTAATTCTTTCATACAACATTCAGATTGTTCAATAACCTTTGCCAAATCAATGGCTACTTTCAATGTGGGATTCTTGGCTGCCCACAATCTTTCTTGAATTTTTCTATTGTTACGTTGTACAATTAATTGGTCCCTTATTAATTCATCTGTCATCACACCGAAATTGCATTTAACGGAAAGTTCTCTCAACCTGGCAAACAAAATTGTTAACGTCCGCTTTTTAAAAAATTGTATTTACCTTGTGTCACTTCTATTTTCTTGTATTTTTAACTGGGCACTCACCCGGCTGACACCTCCTGCAGCGGGCTCGAGACTCGCCTGAACAGCGACTCCTTCGCTGCACCGACCAAACCCAAAACAAACATTAGACCGCCATTGTCGGCGAGGAATTGAGGCCACGCCCACATTGAGGCCACGCCCACCCGCCACAGTACTAAAGCGCTGTTATCAGCGCCAACTTATCAGAACCTCTAATCTCCTGAGGCGGAAGCCGGGAGACGTCCGCTTTTTAAAAAATTGTATTTAACTTGTGTCACTTCTATTTTCTTGTATTTTTAACTGGGCACTCACCCGGCTGACACCTCCTGCAGCGGGCTCGAGACTCGCCTGAACAGCGACTCCTTCGCTGCACCGACCAAACCCAAAACAAACATTAGACCGCCATTGTCGGCGAGGAATTGAGGCCACGCCCACATTGAGGCCACGCCCACCCGCCACAGTACTAAAGCGCTGTTATCAGCGCCAACTTATCAGAACCTCTAATCTCCTGAGGCGGAAGCCGGGAGACGTCCGCTTTTTAAAAAATTGTATTTACCTTGTGTCACTTCTATTTTCTTGTATTTTTAACTGGGCACTCACCCGGCTGACACCTCCTGCAGCGGGCTCGAGACTCGCCTGAACAGCGACTCCTTCGCTGCACCGACCAAACCCAAAACAAACATTAGACCGCCATTGTCGGCGAGGAATTGAGGCCACGCCCACATTGAGGCCACGCCCACTCGCCACAGTACTAAAGCGCTGTTATCAGCGCCAACTTATCAGAACCTCTAATCTCCTGAGGCGGAAGCCGGGAGACGTCCGCTTTTTAAAAAATTGTATTTACCTTGTGTCACTTCTATTTTCTTGTATTTTTAACTGGGCACTCACCCGGCTGACACCTCCTGCAGCGGGCTCGAGACTCGCCTGAACAGCGACTCCTTCGCTGCACCGACCAAACCCAAAACAAACATTAGACCGCCATTGTCGGCGAGGAATTGAGGCCACGCCCACATTGAGGCCACGCCCACCCGCCCCCTTTCCTATCCATAAAGATGTGCAACCACAGGACGCGCAGCGGACGAGCGCAGCGGGAGCGCCGTCTGCGCGCCGAAGGCGAGCCTAAGGCAAGCCCGTCTGCGCCCGTCCGCGCACGATCGGGCCCAGGACCAGACTCTATGCCTGTCCCTCCAACTACAAAGGTAAGCTACTCTCGTAGAGAGCTACTTAGCCTTAGACCTAGAAAAAGCAGCGCATGCCACGCTCCGCAAGACCCGAACATTCCCTACTTCAGCTGCATCAACTGCAAACCGACGAAGCTACTCCTCCCTAAATCCCCGGTCCCACCGCCTGTCCTCAAAATGGCGACTCTTAATTGCAGATCGCTCCTGAAGCATGCCCTGCTTATTAATCATCTTATTGTCGATCTAAACTTGGACATACTCTTCTTGACAGAAACCTGGATCACTGAGCACTCCAATTCCGATATGGTACTGGCTCTCCCCCCCGGCTTTCTCATCTTGTCCCAACCACGCCCTTTAGGTAGAGGAGGTGGTATTGCCATCATTTTCAGGGACCACCTCGCCTGCCGCATTAACACGATGGCAACCCCGGAATCAGAGAGCTGTCTCTTCACTTTTCAGATTACTCCGACCAGCTCCCTGTCAGGCCTTCTGGTGTACCGGCCTCCCGGCCACTTCGCCCCCTTCGCAGCATCCCTCTTGGAAATTGTCTCCTCTTCAGCCCACTTGTCTTCAAACTTCCTCATAACAGGTGACCTCAACATACACTTTGACGACCCGCTGGACACAGGTGCTGCCGATCTTATTCACGACCTGGCTTCTCATGGCCTTCTCCTTGCCAACACCGGTCCAACACATGTTAAAGGGCACCTTCTCGACCCAGTGTTTTCGAACATCCCCTCCCTCCAATTTATTAACTCCCAACCACTTCCATGGACGGACCATTTTGTGATCACTTTCCACATTCCTGGGGCCATCAAGAAACCCCATAAAGCCCCCATCTTTACTAAAGATAGATCGTGGGCCAAACTCTCTGTGGTGGACTGGTCCATAGCTCTGGACTCTTCTACCCCGAGCCTCGCGGCTGACCCGTCCGAGGCTGACACCCAAGTAAGAGGCTGGCTCTCCTCCTCCCTCGATAGCCTCATTCCCTTAAAAAATCGGGAGATCAAAGATAGGACAATGGGCCATGCCCTGTGGTACACCCCGGAACTCCGAGACCTCCGCAAAGAATGCAAAAAAGCGGAAAGACTGTGGAGGAAAGATTGGCTACATAGCAATAAAGACACCTACAACATAGCGGTAAGACGCTACAAATCGGCCATTAAACTAGCCAAAACCACCTTCCACGACAACAGAATTAAAAATGCGGCCAATTCGGCCAAAGAATCCTTCCTGATAGTTAAGGAATTGCTCAACATCCCTTCAGCTCCCGCTGCCTCTCTTCCCCCTCCGGACAGATGCAAGGACTTAGACTCATACTTCGATTCCAAAATTACGCGGATCTTGGAGTCCCTTCCCCCAATCAGCCCCCCCATCCCGGTTGATTCAGCCGCCTGCTCCATCAGCCCGCGGCTGTCCTCCTTTAGAGGAGTCTCCCTCGATGAGGTCACCACCACGCTGGCCAAAATGAGAAGTGGTTCCCCCCTGGACCCGGCACCCGTCAGATTCTTAAAAACCGTTTCTCCCAGTACTTCACCCACCATTAGGTATCTGATTAATACATCTCTTGCCCAAGGCACAGTGCCCTCCTCATGGAAGAGTGCAGTTGTCAAGGCCTTGCTGAAAAAGCCCAACCTGAACCCGGGCGATATGGCCAACTACAGACCCATTTCGCTCCTTCCCTGCATCAGCAAGGTGGCTGAGAAATTAGTCAACGTGCAACTCTCCCAATTCCTCGAGACAAATAAAATTCTATGTCATTCACAAACCGGATTCCGGCCGGGCCACGGCACAGACACCGCACTCCTCTCCGTCATCGAGGAGGCTAGGTGTATCCTGGATTCAGGAGGATCAGTGGCAGTGATCCTCCTGGACCTCAGTGCCGCATTCGACACGGTGGACCACCGTGTCCTCCTCCATCGCCTGGCCAAGGCAGGAATTGTGGGAACCGCACATGCTTGGATCAAATCCTTCCTCTCGGGTCGCTCATTTCAGGTGTGGGACGGCAACTCCCGCTCAGACCCCCTCCCGCTCACATGTGGTGTGCCCCAGGGGTCCTCGCTTAGTCCCACCCTGTTTAATGTCTATATGGCCCCGTTAGAGGATGTGGTTACCCCCTATGGGATAAAAATAGTCAATTATGCCGACAACACCCAACTCGTCGTCTCTCTTTCCCAGTTGGACAATAACCCTGAAATCCTACTTAACTGCCTGCAAGACATACATACTTGGATGTGCGAATCCTCGCTGAAGCTGAACGGGACAAAAACAGAAATCATGCTTCTGGGCAACAAATGGTCCTCCGTCCCTCCTTCAGTCTGGCCGGATTCCTTCGGTGACATCCCGACGCCTAAAACAGAAATTAAAACACTGGGCTTCTGGTTGGAACAGGACCTCTCCTTGAAGACCCAGGCAGTCAAGACCGCGGGGACCTGTTTTGGCCTTTTACGTTCAATTCGCAAGATCCTCCCCCTCCTGCCCCCCCTGTCCAGGAAACTTCTAGTTCAAGGGCTCATACTAGCACGTCTGGACTACGGCAACGCCGCATACCTCGGCGCTCCTGAAACCACCCTGGCCAAACTCCAGCGTGCACAAAACGCCGCGGCGAGACTCATTCTCAACCTTCCTCCCAGAGCCCCGACCACACCGGCCCTGAAATCTCTGCACTGGCTTCCGGTCCGCCAGCGAGTGGAGTTTAAGGCCATGTGCATCACGCACAAACTCATCAATGGGGCTGGACCTGCCGCCCTCAAAGATATGATCACACCTTATAAAGCCCACAGAAACCTTCGCTCGGACAACGAACATCTGGCCACAGTCCCAAGATTCAAGAAGTCGCGTACCGGTGGCCGCCGCTTCTCGGTCAACTCCGCCTCTAAATGGAACGCTCTTCCTCGCCTGCTGCGCCTGGAATCTAGCCACGCACTTTTCCGCAAAAAACTCAAAACCCTCCTCTTTCCCAAATAGTTCCTGGTCTCCGCCTGTCCTGGATTTTACATTCTTATAGCGCGGGGATGCCCTCGGGTCACCAGGCGCTCTATAAATCTCAAAATAAATAATAAATAATAAATAAATGTACTCCTCACTGCGTTGTCGGTGTGTACACATTTTGTATCATTTCATCACTAAGTTCTCCTCATTGGCGTATCTAACTTCAAGTCTGTATATTGCCTCTTTGTATTCATCGGGTACTGGTTGACCGTTAGCTTGCATGGCTTGTGGCAAGAATGTGAAAACACGTCGACCTTCTTTGCCCAACGTGCTCTATAAAAGTGCTTTCTTCCTTTTCGCTGAAAATTCTTCCCCATCCAAAGCATACAAGTAATTGTCAAATATGACAATCCAGTCCTCCCAAGGTATGGAGGGTGTGCTGGGCCTATTTAATTATTGAGGAGGTAGTACTACAACAATATAGTGTGTAGACATGGTGGAAAGTGTTAAATAATAATGACCAATGAAATCAATTAATAAGTGTGCACATCACCGTGAATAATGTGCTTTAAAATAGTGATGAGCAATATAAGGGTTATGTTACATTCTGTATATAGTTACAAAGTATGTTATGTCCCTTTAAATGCTTTGCACCTCCAGTGTTCTTATTACCATGCTTAGAACCTGTATTGCTGCTAGGCACCTGGTCAGTTACTACTGTTCCTGCCTGCCAGCTGGATGCTGTGTTGCTGTGCCGCCTTATATGAATTAAAATCACAAAGCTTATTTCTGCTTCTGCCTGCTTTGTAACAAAATTTGGCGACGAGGGTCAAGCAAGAAAGGACTTCACTCCATCAACTTTTAAGCGGCACAGGTGTGGAGTAAAAAAATTGGATTTGTACCTTCCAGCAACCTCAAATTAAGAAGAACCACTTGAGAAGAAGATTCCTGTTGTTGTACTGGAAACCCGGTAATTTTATCTCATTTGACTCGAGAGATCTACATTTTCAATGGAAATATAGTTTTTAAGCTTTATTTCCTTTTGAAACGGCACATCAGCGCGAGGTTTGCTCACCTGTTCCACCGCGTGCATTATTCATCGCGAGGCTCTCCAGATTGCATCACGTTCAGAACCCGTGTGAGTACTTCAAAAGAAATCAAAGTGTCTCCCTCTCCGGATTGCATCACTGTCTGAACCCGTGTGAGTATTTCAAAACAAAACAAAGACGCATGCGCGTTTGAAGGAACGTATTCAGCACATGCGCATTCAGGGGAGGAACACTATTCACTGAAGCCTCTTGACGCAGAGAAAACGTTGCGTCCTACGTCACTGGGAAACTACGTGCGGCCATTTTGTTTTCTTTCGTAACCATGGCAACATGTTTCCGACTTGCAGTGCGCTAACCTTGATTTCTTCGCTGTTCTAATACCGATACAAACGCTTTTGTGACTAAAAGTAAGTGGCGCCTATTCTTGACACTGTTCAGCACTAGGAGAGAAACGTACAATATTCATTAAGTTGCTTCAAGTATTTTTTTTTTTTGTTCTCTCACAATTCATTTTTTACAGTGAACTTTCTTCATAAGGCTACTTATACTTTTCTTCACGTATTTGTTTACATATAAGGGTATATATTTGACAGCTATGGCTATGCAATTTGATCCGCCGGACAAATTTTTACAAAATAAAGGGGACCCTCCTTTACCTTGGACACGTTGGATGGAGGAGTTCATCAATTATATGAAGGCAATTGATGTTGAACGCATGGGAGCTGAAAGGAAGAAGAGCATTCTTCTACACTGTTCAGGGTCAGAGGGACACATGGTTTTTAAAGCTCTCCCACAAATTCCACCTGCTGAAGGTGAAGGTGAAGGTAGCAATGTGTACAAGGAAGCTTTGTTAAGACTAGAGAAAAGGTTTAAACCAGTTACAAATATTGCGTTAAATAGATATAAGTTTTATACTAGAGCACAACATGATTCTGAATCATTTGATGATTTTATTACTGCTCTCAGGTCGTTATCCATTCATTGCAATTTTGGCACTATGTGTGATGAAATGTTACAGGATCAAATTATTGTTCACGTAAAAAATAAGAAAACACAAGAGCGATTGTGGGAGTTAGGAGATCCCAAATTGTCTGAGGCAATTGCTATTGCTAAATCGTTAGAACAGTCTGAGAAGTGGATGGTTACAGTTAAAAAACATTCTGAACATAAAACTGAGTTGGTTGACGAAGTCTGTGCAGTCAAACGCACGGAGCCCAATTCAAATGTAGGTTTTCATCCCAGTTCTAACTTTAATCCCAACAAGACAAATTTTCATGGCACTGTAAGAAAATTCGATAAAACCTTTATATGTTTCAGGTGTGGAAGTAAAACGCATTTAGCTTCATATGGTGGTTGTCCCGCTATTAACAGGGAATGTAGAAAATGTGGTAGGTTGGGACACTTTTCTAACATGTGTAAGGATGTTAAAAAATCCATTCCTAATTTCCAGGTAAAGATGGCATCTGTTCTGGAAGAAGCTACCAAAGTATGCAAGTGTGAATGTGCGGGTAACCACTGTGGTGAAAATAAGGGTTTTGTTGTGTTTGTGCAAGAGGGTATGTCAAATGTCAATGATCCCACTGATTCCATGGGTATTAAAAAACCACTTTGTGATGTTGAAGTTTTAAATATCAAACTGAACCTCATGGCTGATTCAGGTTCTCCATGGACAATTATTACCAAAGAATATTTTGACATCAAATTAAGTTCAGTTCTTTGTCTTAAATTTTTTTTACCATCTGATATTTGTGCTTTAAGTTTCAATGAAACCAAAATTGACATGTTTTTTTTTTTGTTGTAGATCTTACTTTCAAAGGGAAAAGTGTGAGTGTTAAGTTGTACATAGCTCTCAAAGGTATTAATGTACTGGGTTGGAGAGACCAATGGAAGTTTGGTATTATTCTCAATCCTCGTGCGGAGGAGCCAGTAATGTTGGATGTGAATGCGGATGTAAGTAACATTGCTTTGGTTGAAAAGGACGATTTAAGCAATTTGACTACGTTAATTAAAACAGAGTTCAAAGATGTTTTTTCAGATAAGTTGGGAATGATTAAGGATTATTCTCACAGAATCAAACTCAAGCATGATGTGATTCCTCTCAAACAAAAGCTGAGAGGCGTACCCATCAATGTTAGAGAGGAGCTTAAGAAAATGCTTAATGATTTAGTTTCAGAGAAAATTATTGAACCTATAGAGTCTGCAGAATGGGTTTCGCCCATCATTTTAGTTAGGAAACCGGATAAAAGTTTGAGAATGTGTGTGGACCTTCGAGCTCTCAATGCCAATATCATTGTAGACTGTCATCCACTGCCCAATATAAATGAAGTGGTATCAATGTTAGAGGGGGCAAAGGTTTTCTCCACTTTAGACCTAAGATCAGCCTACCACCAGGTTCCACTTACTGAAGACTCAAAATGTTTAACTGCATTTATTACTCCTCAGGGTTTATACCAGTATACCAAAATGCCGTTTGGTTTAGCCTCGGCGGCTTCGGTATTTCAGAGGGTCATGTTTAATTTGTTTAGAGACTTTGATAACTTTGTCAAGTGCTTCCAGGATGACATTTTAATTTTTTCAGCCACTACTGATGAGCATTTACAACATCTACGTAGTGTGTGTCGGAAGTTGGAGGAAAATGGTCTTACATTAAAATCTAGCAAGTGTAAAATGTTTCAACATTCTTTAGAATATCTGGGACATACGTTGTCTGGGGATGGTGTGGTTCCGAAAAAGTCAAATGTGGATGGAATTACTAATGCACCTGCTCCTGAAAATAAGGAACAATTACTCTCGTTTGCAGGTATGTGCGAATATTATAGCAAATGTGTATATTACTTTGCATCTAAGATGGAACCTTTAAGAAGACTTCTCAGGAATAATTCTGTTTTTCTTTGGGGACAGGAACAACAAACAGCTTTTGATCTTATCAAGTCTGATATTTTACAAGCTCCTACTCTTAGGCCTTTTTGTCTAAACAAAATGTGCATAATCACTGTGGATGCCAGTATGTACGGTTTGGGTGCTGTTTTGTCTCAAATTTCAGAGAAGGAGGAGTGGAATGTTTGTTTTGCTTCACGTACCCTCAATGATACTGAACGGCGATATGCTGTAATTGAAAAAGAACTTTTGGCCTGTGTATGGGCCATAGAACATTTTCGTAATTATATTTGGGGCAGTAAGTTTATGTTGAGGACTGACCATAAACCTCTGGTTATTATTCTCTCTACGGGTGGTGGATGGAGTTCTACTGCTCGCATAGCCAGATTGACTTCAAGATTGCAGGAATACTGTTTCACTCCAGAGTTTGTTCCTGGTAAAAAGAATGTTATTGCAGACTTCATGTCTCGCATGCCTTGTAAGACTAGTTTGGAAAAGAAACCTGAAGATGCTGATATTGTTATGTGTTTACAAGATGTTTTGTCAGGGTCTTTTGATGACATTTCTGAACAGACTTGGAAACTTGCTGATGAACAAGATGCCACTTTACAGAGCATTAAGCAGTACATTTTGGAAGGCTGGCCTGACAAAAAGAACTTATCTGATAATGTTTTACCCATGTTTTCTGTTGTGGATGAGTTGGAATTAGAAAATGGTTTGATTTTTAAGTCTGGCAAATGTGTTCCTCCTGTTGGTATCCAGAAGGTAATTTTGGATTTGGCACATAAAATGCATCCAGGAATGTCGGCTATGAAGCGTCTCATAAGAAATTACTTTTGGTGGCCTGGTATAGATAGAATGGCTGATCGCAAGGTAAGGGAATGTGAGGTTTGTATGGGAAGTGAAAGGATGTTGAAGGTTAATGTTCCTCCCTTGAAGTGTTCTACTTGGCCAAGTGAACCTTGGAAGAAAATTGCTTTTGATATTTCCGGTCCCTTTATGTGTCTCCCAGTTGATTCTCGCTATGTTTTGGTTCTTGTGGATTACCACTCTAAGTGGCTTGAGGTCAGGTTCGTTTCTTCAGTCTCAACTAATGTTGTGATAGATTTCTTCAAGGAGGTTTATTCCAGAGAGGGTTCTCCGTCAGTTCTTGTAACTGATAATGGGGTGCAACTTACTTCTGTAGAGATGGAAAGTTTTCTTAAACAACTCAATATAAAACATTCTTTAGTTTCTGTTTATGAACCACATGAAAATGGTTTGGTTGAACGTTTCAACAGAGTCTTGAAAGGGTTTGTTTCCGAGGTCATTAAACTTGGATCCAATTGGAAGAATTCCTTAAGAGAAAAACTGTGGTTATACAGAATAACTCCCCATTCAACAACTGAAGTCAGTCCTTTCCGTCTGTTAAAGGGGCGGGATCCAGCTTCCTCAATTTGTCCATGGTGGTTAAAAGACAAATGTTCTAATATTTCTTTCTCTGAGAATCTGTTAAAGGATGTTGCACAAAAAGTGGAATGCAAACAGCTTAAAGTTAAAGAATGGTATGACAACAAGTGGAAAACCAAAGAGCCAAATTTCTCCATTGGGGATTGGGTTAGGATTAAAAAACCTGGTTTCATCACAAAATGTTCAAACAAGTTTGGTAAACCTATGAAGATTGTTAAAGTTTTTACCAACAGTGTTATTACTCAGGATGGCAAGTTATGGAACATCAAACGTGTTGCTAAATGTCCTTTCTCTCAGAAAAATTCTGAACCTGATGTACAATTGTATCCCAATGATGACATTGCTTCAAGAGTTAAGATTTCGTCTCGCTCTATATTTCCTTCTTCTAAATTGGCTGATTATGTTACTTAAGTTTCCTTTTCATCCTCCCTTATTTTCTGTTATGAAAGGGAGATGTGTTACATTCTGTATATAGTTACAATGTATGTTATGTCCCTTTAAATGCTTTGCATCCTCCAGTGTTCTTATTACCATGCTTAGAACCTGTATTGCTGCTAGGCACCTGGTCAGTTGCTACTGTTCCTGCCTGCCAGCTGGATGCTGTGTTGCTGTGCCGCCTTATATGAATTAAAATCACAAAGCTTATTTCTGCTTCTGCCTGCTTTGTAACAGGTTACTTTAAAAGGTAGGTGTGCACATAACTGTGAATGATGTGCTTAATAAAAAGGCCAAGGAGTGAGTTCGCAAACAGACTGTTGCACAAGACCAACAGAAAAATGCCTGTAGTGTGCGTGTCACCGTCTTGACACGTGCTGACCGCTTTTCCGTGCGGTGTATGAACCAGTAAAAACCTGGACACGCTAACAGTGTGTGTGTCACCTTAGACACAGCTATGAACACGCTACTGGTGTGCGTGTCACTGGAGTCACCACGGAAACGACAAAAATGGCCACGGAGCGTGAGATGAACGTAGCAACATCACTCCGGAAAAACTGAAGCGTTGACTCGTAGAGCAGATGCAACCGCTTCTCTTGAATAAAATGTCCGACATCTTTTGCGATGTGATGACGCGCAGACCAATGAAGTTTCACTCACGGTTGTTGAAGACTGTATGGGTGATGTTACTGGGAATGAAGAGGCTGTCTTCGGGAATCCGTTTACGAATAACTCACCGAGGGTGAAGAGTTCTTCTGGGGGAAACCAGACCAGGACTTGGGTTACTAGATTGAAGACCACGATTTCAGAAGTGGTCTGAAGTGTTCTCTACTGGACTCAGCTAACAGCTCGCTGGACTCATTTAACAGCTCAACAGCATGAGGTTGGGGTTACTCTTCTGGTCAGTGCAACAGCACGATCGTCACCAAAAACTGTAGTAGAGGAAGTGGGGTAGTTGGAGACTTCTTCAGGTAAGTTAGTAAGACTTTATTGAGCTAGCAGCCTAATGAACACTTCTTCAGCTGACCAGAAGAGTAACTGACAAAATGGAATCTCTAGCAAGAACCACACTAGATTACAGCAAGAAAATTCTAGAAGGGTTAGGGAACAAGGACACAAAAAAAGGGCTGGAACATAGTTATAACATCATGTGAGTAATTTAATATGTATAACATGAACCATTGTGAAGAACTATTTTAGTAGATTCAGTCAACTCATGTCAGTCTCTGTTTCACAGTTTTACCAATTAAGTGCACAATACAATTAAATAATTTATATTGAAGGCTATTCTCTTGCAGTACTTTTTAGTCCTTTGTTTTTTGGGACATTGCATGTGAGACATATCTTAATTTGATATTCGTAAGAGTTGTGCACCCAATTGTCTGTTGAAGAAAAGTGGAAGGTGTGCAGGGGGAGCCAGGCTACAATGTACTGGACTGCAGATGCATACCAGCCAACTCACTTGGTGCCACCGTGTGTCACATGATTTCGACTCCATTCACACAATCACACGGTGAGGATCCGAAATAAAATGGTAGCAGGGAAAACAAGCTGAAACCTCTGTAACAGTGGAATTCCAGCTCGTTTTTGGAGGCTGTAAGCAGCTGATGTATATTAAAAGGTGTGAAATCACCCCAGAACATCCGTAACAGACTCAAAAGACCCTTTGTTTTAGGTTTTGTTTGGGAGGGGGTGAGGGCTTGGTGTGGGGCAGAGTGCCTCTTACATAGCTCTCTGCATCAGGCCCCACCCCCTGTAAGGCCAGCCCCATCTCACACAGTGAATTGTTTTGTAAGTTGGCAGGTATGCATATGCCTCTCATTTATGGTAAAGAACTGGGCTATAAGCTATACTGCTATAGGTGTATGTCTTTTAGAGCGCACACAGTAATTCCGAATTCTCTGGGCAGTGTGTTGCTGTTTCTGAGACATTAGAGTGCAGCCCACTATGGCTCTTTGCAATGGTTTTCTAACTAGAGACATCCATGATCTTCTGACCATATCTTTGCACCTTTTATGTGCACACCCATAATATCTTTGGCCAAAGCATCTCAAACTAACAAATCATTCCCTTGTAAACTACACATGTTATTGATCTTTCTGCCTGGCAGATTGGATGCTTTGTGGAGCACTGAAAATCCTAAAAAACTTCATTAAAAGTCAAGGGCTAAATTCCAATCCCTATGAAAATGTTTGTTTTCACAGGAATTGGAATTACGAGTTGTGTAATAATTATCACACCCTCTTTTCCACTGATAGATTTGACAGAGCGTCATGATATTCCGGAAATTGTAGGAGTGCATCATAATCGTGGATAGTACGGACCTGCGTATATCTTTGCGTTGTATTAAAAAGTGATCATTAGTAATGTGGGGTAATGACGTAATGTGTCATTGAATTGATAGAAAATTATTTCATGCCATTCGAGAGGGTAAAATGGTATTTAGATGAAATAATGAAATCCTCGATGTTCATTGCAAATGCTTAATGAAGTAGTTCATGTGTAGTGCAATGCATTAGATTTGAACGTGCATCATATTAAAGTCTGGACAAGTACAGATAATTAATTGTGCCTTAACGTGTTGAAGCTTAGCGCTTGCAGATGTAACATTTATTAATGCATGTAATTCTTGATGAGTAAAGGCCTAAATGAATGTTCACGTTTGCTATGACAGACCTATTCGTATTTTCTTATGTTAGCTGAAGTGTGTAGGCCTAAATGTGCTTTCCCTGGTAAAGAGGCAGTCAGCGAAATTCATGTGTGTGCAAAGTTGTTTTGTTTTAAGGATTCTGTTGCAGGTGCAAGGACACCGTTCTCGTTAGTTAGACTGCCGCCTTTTGTTTTAGGAGTTAGGAATGGAGGAGACCCGCAAAAAAGTATACTGGAATGCCGATAATTGGAAGAAGCCTGAGACCCAAGGACATACCAACCGTTGCTGGATGGAGTACAGGTTTTTGTGGAAAATTACGTACGAGAGGTGCCTGGCCAGAGGAGGTGTTTCAGGGGTGTGTTCTATCAATTGTGCATTTTGCATTAGGGACAGTGCCCCGAGGGAGGAGAGGGCAAAGAGCCGTTAGAAGACAGAAGGACGGGATCGATTCTTAGAAAGGAGACTTCAAAAAATTCTTTAGCTTTGGCTACTGACCCTTTCAACGTGACTGTACTTCTTAGGAAGTCTTCATGAGCTGACACCTTTTCTTGATCTTGCCTCTGTTAAATATTGCAGGGATTTGTTAGCATGAGCTGAAAGCCATTTTGTATTTCGGGCAGCCATCTTGTTTGCCATGTGCTGCCACGTGCTCGCCATGTGCTCTGTCCTCCCTCAGTGACTGCTCTTGTAATCTGCCTGGAAACTAGGGGTGGGCGGCCAGCTACGCTCCGTGCACGGAGTGTGCGTAGTGCCGCCTACTCCGCATTTTGCGGAGCTGGCGGAGCCAGGCGGCACTACGCACGCTCCGCAGACGGAGCGTAGCTGGCCGCCACCCGCCTCCCTCCCGCCCTCCCTAAATACTTTCAAATAAAGGAATGCAATAATTTAAAAAGCACTTACCTTGCCGCCGCTGCCCGCCGCGTCCCCGGGGCTCGTTATCTTCCGTCTTCCGTCTTCTTGAGTAATGCGCATGCGCGGGCGGCCGCGCATGCGCATTTTCACGAGAAAATGCGCATGCGCGGCCGCCCACGCATGCGCATTACTAAAGAAGACGGAAGATAGCGAGCCCCGGGGACGCGGCGGGCAGCGGCGGCAAGGAAGTGCTTTTTAAATTATTTCATTCCTTTATTTGAAAGTATTTAGGGAGGGCGGGAGGGAGGCGGGTGGCGGGGCTGGCGGCCAGTGGTTTTGCGGAGTGGGGCTACGCGGAGTGCGGAGGTGGGCGTAGTTTCTCGCCCACTTCGCGTAGCTCCGCGAAGCCCCACTCCGCCAACTCCGCCCAGGGTTACTGGAAACGAACTATATTTAGCATCTTCCACCTTCGCACATGCTCAGAAGGGCCTAGCTAGTAGAATGCACCTGCTTCTCTAGTATAACTGTCAGGCTATTTTGCTGCTGTATGGAGAAGTAACTCTCCTCCCACTTTGTTGGGCAAGCAGATCTTGCATGCCCATCTTAGGCATTTTGCTTGCTTACATGAGCCAGGACTGCCCCTTGTTCTAATACTGACTATGTAACCCTAAGCATATATAAGGCCCCTGTTTTCTGTACTCCTTAGAATGCCTCATTCTGTTGCTAAGGCTTCTGTGTGACATAGTCTCCCTCATCTGAGGTGAATAAATGTATTCTTTTTATATTTCAGGTTCTGTGCCAATTTCTTCTTTGTTGGTTTAAAAGGACCAAGTATCAGTGGGACCCCTGAGAAGGTTTCTATTTTCTACAAATGGCGCCCAACATGGGGTTCATCAGAGAAGTGGCTATCTAAGGAGTGATCTTGTCAGGAGACAGAAATCTACTGTGGAGGACAGGACAGGACTCTACTAAGGAGGTACTCTGTGCACGAAGATTCTGGGGATTCTCTGTCTCTGCAGCCCAGTATATTTCTGCTCTTCCTGGGGCGTGGCTTGCAGCTCGGGGAACATGGCCGCACTGTAGTGCTGCTCCGCCAGCCATCGAACTAAATCAGCTAGTATCCTTGCCCTAATCTCTCTAAATGTCGGAATAATTCCTCGGAGTGAATTACTGAAGCCCTGCAGCCACCGTAGCACTGTGCAGCGTCTTAAATGGACTTGGAAACTGAGTTTGCTGATCCACACCGGGACTGTCCGGGACCTGCTGAAAATGGCAGCGGTCGAAAATGCGGAGGGAATGACCGGAACAGAGGCCGCCGTGTGAAACAACGCTTGCTGGTGAGAGGACGACAAACAGCAACGCTCTTACCCTTTTCCCGGCGCTCGTCTCGCTTGTGCGACTGCAGCTGAAAAGGGAGACGCCGAACGGCAAAACAACGGAGGCGGAGATCAGCGGCACCTGAAGAGGTAACCGGGGACAACATCACGCGAGGTCCCGGTGCAGAGGACAATCATAGGCCGCAACTGGGGGTGGAGCTCCGCGCAAACGGAGTTACGTGCATAAAGCAGGCGCGTTACAGAGACACTTACCTGTCGCCTCCCATGGACCTGTGGCAGAGAGTCTGGGGGCCGTCACCCCGTCCCACCTCCCCCTCCTGGCGCGAAGTGAACATATATACAATCAATAGGGGGCAATTGGAAGGCCTGCTACTGGACTGACATCGGACATCCTCACAGCGGCATGTGCGGCACAGGACGAGATACACGCGAGTGCTAGCTGGGTGTGCCGAGAGCGCTGCACTTGGGGAGATCAGCTAACGCCACGCGCAGAGCCACGCAGCTGCTGATACAGCGAGAGGCAGTGCAGAGGCGGGCAAAGTATCGACACGGGACAGACCACTGCTCGGGCTCCACATATTAGCCACCAGTAGCAGATCGGACTGGGAAAAAGTGGGCGCTCCATGCACTGTGCACTGCGTACCCCGCGCGGGTGCACCACGTGGCCGAGACATCCAGACAGCAGCGAGTGCGGTGTACGAAGAGACTGGTAGGCACGCTGTTTGGCGTTCTTGGGGCGCCAACTGATAGCTTCCGGCTGATTACTACGAGGTGACAGAACTGCTTAGTAAGCGCATTACACTATTGTAGGCCTTGGCGCATCCTGGAGGCAGCTGGCAGGGAGTGGCAGTAAGTGACCCATGGCAATACATCAGGAGTGGGCACCTATTTCATTACTGCAGCCCTCCCACAGACTGGCTCACATGGGGAAACCGGACAAAACTCAGCCCAGAATCACGTTTGAGCTGAGGAAGGGGGGACGCCCAGGACAAACTTCAACGTCGGACACAGAACACAATGCTGCTGCAACGCCAAACTCCGCTCTTGAAAAAACTCTAGTTGCTATACAAAATAGTTTACAGTCAATAGACGGTAAAATCGAAGTCTTAACTGGTAGGATGGACCAGTTCTCATCAAAACTTGATAAACACACAGTCCGATTAAATGAGGCTGAACAGCGGATATCGGATACGGAGGATGGCCTACGACAAGTTGCGGACAAAATTGGAGAACTCCCCAAGCTATTGGAGGTCATACAGACTAGGAGCGAGGATAGTGAAGCGAGATCCCGCAGGAACAACATTCGCATAATAGGGCTGCCAGAATCCACAAACGTAGAGAAGCTGGAGGACTACGTTGAGGCTTTGCTACTGGAAATATGCGGCAAGGATGAGCTGTCCCCATTATTCGCTGTCGAGCGCCCATACAGATCACTGGCGGCGCATCCTCCACCGGGTACGCCTCCGAGGCCCATAATCGCCAGGCTGCTAAATTTTCGAGACAGGGATACAGTCCTGCGCATCTCTCGACAAAAAGGCTCCATTGACCACCAAGGGAACACATTATCGTTTTATCCGGATTTTACGCCCACTGTCCAGGCAGCGCGTAAGGAATACCAAAAAGTCAAGAAACCCCTGCAGAAAGAGCAAATACTGTATGCAATGTTATATCCGGCGAGATTGCGCATTGGAACATTCGAGAAAGGTAACATTTTCACGACGCCCAAGCAGGCTATGGACCATGCAAAATCCCTGCGGCGCCAGTAACAACAGTCATCTGCCTCTCCAACATCTGACATTGACGAATGAACAGGAAGGAGGGTATGTTGATCGCTTGCGAAGGCATTACAATGCTCACACCTATACCCAGTTTGAGATGGCGTGTGACCCAAAGTAAGTGTTATGGCAGGCAAACTAACTTAAGGGTGGATACTCACCTGCCGGCACGGGAGAGATACTGTGAAACATGATGGAATCGATGGCTCCCCTCCCTATGGATACCTGGGAGTGGTGGAAGCCGCCATGACCCCCTATGGGTGATCCCCAACCTGATTTTTGGGTAACTATGTTGTTGTTTGTTATGGAGTTAAATGGGGTACATGTCTTTAGCGATTGGGGTGTGCTGAAGTGGGAGGTGGGAGGGGGGGTTCTTTTTGCTATTTCAGATCAAGGGCAATTGTTTCTTGTTACAATACATCCCAGACACATTGTGAAAAGTGGCACTCACATACAGACTCAAATGCTGGACACATTACCTTGCCACTGATACCACCATGACGGGAACCACATATAAGGCTATATCGTGGAATGTACGTCGGCTTAACACACCACAGAAGATACGACAGGTATTAGCGCACTTGGATCGACACAATGTCACACTAGCACTATTACAAGAGACTCACCTCACTAAGGTAACGGAGGACAAAGTAGCTAGAAAATGGGCGACGTATAGACTTGCTTCCTCCTACTCCTCATATGCAAGGGGTGTCCTAATATTAATAAAGAAGGGGCCGCTTTCAAGATGCTAGACTTTGCTACGGATGAGGAAGGTAGATGGGCGATGGTACTGGGGAAACTGGGACATGCAACAGTGACGATTATAAGTTGGTGCACAGACATAATATCGACTTCAAAATATCGACAGGACATAATATTGAGTTTTAAATTCGGACTGGACAAAATATCGACAGGACAGAATATAGATAACCAAAATATTGTTTTTAAGGTAAGTAATGTAATATCGACTGTTAAAAATATAGAAAGTTAAAATATCAAAGTATATAATATAGATAGTAAAAAATATTGATTTTTTAATAATATCTAATTTTTTATAGTGTATTTTTATGTTATAATATGTGTGAAAAGTGTGTATTTATGTTATAATTAATTTTTATTAAAGAATTTTGTATTTATAATTATTGCGTAATTTAATTCTGTAGCGGGTTGTGGGTTTATAGGGGAATAGGGTGGGAAGTAATTTAATTATAATTAAATAAATATGTAAATTTATTGATTGATAGTAAATTTTAATTAATTGTTAATTAATTAATATTTGTTAATTAAATACATTTTAATTGGTAATTAATGTTAATTAATTGATTAATTCCTAATTATGTAAATTTTACTAATTTATTTTCTGTAGCGGGTTGTGAGTTTATAGGGGAATTGGGTGGGAAGTAATTAAATTATAAGTAATTAAATATGTAAAATTATTTATTGGTATTTATTTAGAATTAATGATTAAATAAGTATTTATGGGTAATTATAAAAATTTTATTTGCCAATTAATTAAATGTAATTGATTAATTGTTAATTATGTTAATTTTAATAATTTATTCTCTGTAGCGGGTTGTGGGTTTATAGGGGAATAGGGTGGGAAGTAATTTAATTATAATTAATTAAATATGTAAATTTATTGATTGATAGTACATTTTAATTAATTGTTAATTAATATGTGTTAATTAAATACATTTTAATTGGTAATTAATTTTAAATATGTAAATTTTACTAATTTATTTTCTGTAGCGGGTTGTGAGTTTATAGGGGAACTGGATGGGAAGTAATTAAATTATAAGTAATTAAATATGTAAAATTATTTATTGGTATTTATTTAGAATTAATTATTAATTAAGTATTTATGGGTAATTATAAAATTTTTATTTGCCAATTAATTAAATGTAATTGATTAATTGTTAATTATGTTAATGTTAATAATTTATTTTCTGTAGCGGGTTGTGGGTTTATAGCAGTGGCGTAACGAAACTTGAGGGGGCCCCCCTGCAAACTACATGGAGGGGCCCCCCTCCCATTTTCCGTGCCAGTCTAGAGCTCTCTAGGCCAGCGACGCGCCATACTGCAGGGGATGCGGGCTATTGTTACGCCAATGTCACCAATCCAGCCGTTATAAGTAACACTGGATGGTGGAGTTAAAGGTTGGGCGTAGTCTGCCCGCAGGCTACCATAGGTGGTGGTTCATTCATTACAGGGTCCCTGCCATCAGAACGCCGGGGAAGTTTGCCAAATTAAAGGTGGGTTTCCTGGTGCAGACTCCCGTCATGATGTACAACATCGGGCCTACTCATCGTTCAGTTTTGACAAAAGTGCATCCACTGCCCCTTCTCGTTTCAAAACATTAGACAATGTGACAAAGCAGTATTTCAAAAGCAGATGTAACTACAAAGAGCAAATTTTGATAATACATTTTTATTAGTAGACAAAGCAATCTTAAGAGGCATTGCATAGCTTCATACACACTGTGACCCCAATTCCATAACAGTCAGTCTCTCTCTCTCTCTCTCTCTCTCTCCCTCTCTCTCTCTCTGTCTCTCAGTGAGTCAGTCTCTCTCAGTCAATCTCTCTCTCTGTCATTCAGCCTCTCTCAGTCAGTCAGTCTCTCTCAGTCAGTCAGTCTGTCAGTCTCTCTATCTCTCTCTTTCTGTCAGTCTGTCAGTCCTCTCTCTGTCTGCCAGTCTCTCTCTCTCTCTCTCTCTCTCTCTCTCTCTCTCTCTCTCTCTCATTCAGTTTCTCGGCCAGTCAGTCTCTTGGTGTTATGGCTGCCTTTTTGCTAGCTCTTTGGAGAAGGAGAATGATGGAGAGTGACTCCAGCCTATCACCCCCATAGCATAGGGATTAGGCCGATAGACAGGGACCCTGTCTTACATATATAAGGGCATTTTCGTACTATTTTCCTTAGAGTAAGGCTTATGAATTTAAGTTAGGGGATAGATACATAAGTAGTAGTCATGATTTGCTCATTTGCTAACATGCTGGGCTATTTTCCATGGAGCTATGCATATTATGGGCTCCGTAGGCCTTAAACGAGACAGACTCCATTTTGCTTTCTGCCCGGTAGCTTGAGAAGGCTTTCTAGGTGAAGTGTAATGTTTTAGTTTCAAGCTGTTGTTCGCTTGGAGAGAACCGGTTCAGGCTGACCCTTATCGAAGGAATGTATTTTTCTCCACTCCGAAGACACAACTTCAGGCCGGCCGGCTGGGAAAGTGTCCTTGGTACGGGGAGGTACAAGAATTTGGTGGGCGGCAGGTTACTGGCCGTGAATTTCCATGAAGGAACGGGCTTTGATATTAGCGAAGGTGTTAGTCAGTTTTGTCAGTTAGTCCGTAGGCGGCATCTAGCCGTTAGCATCTCTGCCATTATTCATTTTCATGGTGGACAAGTCGCCATCTTTGAAGTCAGAGAAAGATTTAAGACCGAAACTCTCTGAGAAAGACTGAACGAGAAGTAGCGCGGAGCGCACTGATACAGAGAGAGAGAGAGACGGTAGCTAATAATCAGCAAGGTTCCGGTGTCCTGAGGGGAAGCAGACGAGGTTGAGCCTAGCGGTGCAGACGTGTACTTGTGACGGCTGAGGGTGACTGCAAGCCGAGCCAGGATACAGAGACGAGAAGGGAACCTAGATGACTGCCGAGTCCAGACTTCCCATTAACAAGGTGATATCTGTCTACCTTAATTAGGATGTGCACTCTAATCTTTACCTTTTTCTTGCAAAAGTTACACTGCATAGTAATGTGATTTGTGTCTATTGTTAATAAATACCCTAATTCATATAGAATTATTGTGTACCTGGTGCTTATGTTCAATCTTGGTAAACTGTACTTCTAGTCGAACGCTGTTTAGGTGAACGGATGAGACATCCCGATCAGGTAAATGGTGATTGAATAAAGAGGGAGTGAGTGGACCTTTGATGCCAAGAGCAGGGAGTACACTATACAATCTGGAACTATATTCAAAGTTATTATTGTAGTTTTGTCCCGAGTGGATCGCTGAGATATCATCCCAACAATTGTTCATAGGAATGTGGTCGTCGTTGATATGCGGCGTTAGTGAGAGCGTTGGGGGGGAGACCAACGTGGATACCCACTGGATTGTGGCTTGAATAAGTGAGAACGCCAGGGAGGATACTGGCGCTTAGTTTCGCCAGATTGCGAACAGTTTGGAAAAGGGAGCATTGGGTTCTGCAGGCCCATGTGTAGACACACCGGATTGTGTGTCAGATCTGCCCTAGGGTAGAACGGTCTGGGACGGGGTGGCCGCGAGACCAACTGATGTGAATAAGGTATTGTAGAAAATCCGTACATACATATATTGTCATTCCCCATCCTTAGGTGCGACCTGTATATTAATCTGTATATCTACTCATTGTGAATACGATCTGAGGAGGGAAGGTGAGTACGTTTTGGCTGGGTCACAGGGGCCCCTGGGGGCTGATCCCATCTAAACAGAAAATCCAGCCATTACACTTGGTCAGTCAGCTTTCAGTCTCTGAGTCAGTCAGTCTCTACTCTCTCTCCACTCTATCTCTCTATTCTCTCTCTCAATTCTGTCCAATCTATCTCCACCGTCTCTCTCTCTCCACTGTCTCTCTCTCCACTGTCTATCTCTCTACTCTCTCTCCACTCTCTCTCTCTCTCTCTCTCTCTCTCTCTCTCTCTCCCCACTTTCTCCCTCCACTGTCTCTCCACTCTCTCTCTCTACTCTCTCCCTCTCTCCACTCTCTCTCTCTCCCCACTCTCTCTCTTTTCACTCTCTCTTCACTCTCTCACTCTTCACTCTCTCCACTCTCTCTCTCTCTCTCTCCACTCTCTCTCTATCTCCACTCTCTCTCTCTCCACTCTCTCTCTCTCTCCACTCTCTCTCTCTCCACTCTCTCTCTCTCTCTCTCCACTCTCTCACTCTCTCTCTCTCCACTCTCTCTCTCCCTCTCTTTCTCAGTGAGCCAGTCTCCCTCTCCCTGTCATTCAGTCTCTCTCAGTCAGTCTCTCTCCGTCAGTCAGTCTGTTAGTCTCTCTATCTCTCTCTTTCTGTCAATCAGTCAATCTCTCTCTCAGTCAGTTTCTCAGCTAGTCAGTTTCTTGGTCAGTCAGTATTCAGTCTCTGAGTCAGTCAGTCTCTACTCTCTCTCCACTCTCTCTCTCCATTCTCTCACTCAACTCTGTCCAATCTATCTTCACTGTCTCCCTCTCCACTGTCTCTCTCTCTCCACTGTCTCTCTCTCCACTTTCTCTCTCTCTACTCTCTCTCTACTCTCTCTCCACTCTCTCTCTCTCTACTCTCTCTCCACTCTCTCCCTCCACTCGCTCTACTCTCTCTCTACTCTCTCTCTCTCCCCACTCTCTCTTCTCTCTCTACTCTCTCTTCTCTCTCTCCACTCTCTCTCTCTCTCTCTCTCCACTCTCTCTCCCCACTCTCTCTTCTCTCTCTACTCTCTCTTCTCTCTCTCCACTCTCTCTCTCTCTCTCTCTCTCTCTCTCTCTCTCTCTCTCTCTCCACTCTCTCCCCACTCTCTCTACTCTCTCTCCACTCTCTCTACTCTCTCTCCACTCTCTCTCCAATCTCTCCACTCTCTCCACTGGCGCCACATTCTCTCTCTCCACTGTCTCTCACTCCACTGTCTCTCTCCACTCTCCAGTCTCTCTCTCTCCACTCTCTCTCTCTCTCCACTCTCTCTCGCTGCACATAAAAAGGTAACATGAGGGGAAGCGCTGAAGAATGCTGCATCAATAGAAGCAATATTAGCTATAACTCATTTGCGCTTGGGGTTTTGTTCAATGGGTTTGCAACATTTTATGCTGCTAAGTTAAACTACATTTGGGCTCATGCGGCAAAATGTAATGTACAACGGTTTACTAATTAGAGGATTCTGACTGGCTTCCCCTATTGAAAACATTTGAGCAGTGGATTCAATATTATGATAGTATTTACCTAAGCACTGGAGAGAGGGTGTATTAAATAGGACCGTGGAGCATGTTTCGTGTGTGCCTTATGGGCTGTATTAAAGAGGAGGCATTTATTTGTGTCTTAAACAGTTGTTATGCTGTTACTGTTGAGCTATAGTGTTCTTGCCATCAAAAATACACGTCATACATTTGCTGACTCCTCCATTTTTATGGAGATACTGGTGGAGATCAGAGAAATGACAGCTCAATCGCTTGAGATCTTGGGGAGGAAACATGGGAATAATTATCAACAAGCAAAAGCAGGCTGCACAGGAAATGCGACTAAACAACAAGTACTAACGTGGCCCAATCAGAGGAGATTAGCAAGCTGGCATTGAGAAGGGTAGATGCAGACCTAGACAAGTTGCAGCGCTGCCTAATGCCCACGTCTTGCTTGACAACATGGTAAGGCATGGTGAAAATTAAGGTATGGTGTGGTGCATAGAATTTGTGAAGCGGGCACTTGCCATTGCTATAGCTGTGTGGTTGCATTGTGCTATGGTCTTACAAGTCCTGAGATAAAAATCCTGAACTTCCTGAAAAAAAAGAGAAAAGTGATACGTGTGACTTAATCTTAGTCACTGCTAATTACTCTGAGTGATATTTCAGTTTATGATGTTATTCTCACTGTGCCACTAAATACAGAGTCCAATCATATGCAAAACAGCCTCGATCAAACAGGAACAGCCCAACCTAAACTGGTAGACCAGACCACATCCGTGCTCCAATGGATCACAAGCAAACTCAGATCAGCTTTGGCCTGTTTTGGAATTGTTAGTAAGGTACCGATTGGGTCCTGTGGGATAGTGAGCTAGGTGCATGCCCAACCTTGACTGGGCATACATGTCATAGGCAGGGCATCCCACTGAGAAAAGTTAAAATGTGAGGATGGCATGCTTGAATTAATCTCAGTCACTGTTAAATACTTTAGACCACACTCCAGTGCATGATTGTTTTCCCCACTGTGCCACTGCAAACAGGGACCAGCCCTATGAAAATCAGCCCTGTCCTACTCTAATAAGAAGGCTGCAGTGCACCCTGAACTGTTAGGCCACACTAGCAGGAAGGAACACATGGAGCCCTACACCTCATAAGGCATTGTGTGGCCACATCAGCGAGGTGCAGCTCGAGCCCTGTGACACTGCAAGCGATGGGACCCCTGGGAGTCTGACTGAGAAAAACACACATGTGATAGATGGGTTGATTGTTTGAATAGAGATTAGCCACTGGTAATTTGTCTCGCTCACATTCGCACCTCTCGGCTGGTCTCGAAGTACAGAACACAGCACTTGTATAACACTTTTACAGTTCAGGACCAAGGTAAGCAGAAATTAAGGTAAATCACCCCAAGGAGCACACTAAATAAATACCGGATGAACTCACAGGCAACAACAGGCAGCACCACATACGCAAAGGAATGAGGCCTAAACAACAAGGGCCTCATTTATGAAAAAACGAGGACTGGCTGAAGGTGCCACACCTACCATTCTGTTGTTCTAGCACGCGTTGCCAACAGGTAGAGAAACATAGTGCCCAGCTAGCAAAGGAAACAGGTAGAACCAGGATGGCACATGCCCTCAGTTACAGAGTGCTCAGCTGTCAAGAGGCACATTCGTGGAACTGGTGTGCTAGAAGCAGGCAGGTGGTGCTCAAGTCCCAGATGCCTAGGACAAGGAAAGACTACAAGGAAGACTATGCATAGCTCGAGCTATGTGGAAACTGGAAATAGTGAAATGAATCGTTTCTAAATAGGTCCTAGAGTGTTGTGGGCAACATTTACACGGCATTCTGCAGGCCATCACGATAGCACTCCCTCCCCCAGTGAACACATAACTGATCCTGACACCCATCGCTTTCTGCTTCGGTCGGTTATATACTGCTTCCACCCCCCCCCCTCTCTCTACATCTCAGACATCCAGCCCGGCCCCTGCCAGTGCTAAAATGAATATTTCCTTAACGGTCCGTTCCCGCCATCTCCCTTCTGCAATCTGCGCCTCTCTCTAAAACCGGTGTACCATCGTTTTGATCACACAACATACTCGAGTTTCACACGCTCATCGCTCACCTTAGGCCTGGCTGGCTAGCCTGCAGATTTCCTTTGAGGGCGGGTGCCGGGGTGAGCCACAGAAGACAGGGCGACTGACACTGGGCAAGGCCAGGCAGGGGCTAGTACTGTTTTAAGTACCATGGCGGCCACACCCTTCTGGCTTCTCCTAAGTCACCGCAGTACCAGTACTAAGTCACGCGCTCTTTTACAATGCGCATGACAAAATTGACATTAGTCACGAGGCCCGCCCCACCCTTAAGACCGCGGCACCGCAGCGCGCAGACGCATAGACAACAACTGCGTGCCGCCACGCCAATGGACCTTAATTTTCAGTTAGCTTTATTTCGATATAAAAACATATCATAAAAGCAACACATCACATCAATTAAAAGACATTTTTAGCACAGTCAATACAATGACCGACAAAATCAACATTGAATATTTTAAAAAGCGATCAATAATAATTTTAAGAAAGAGCAAAAGAGGGAAGGAGCATGTTACTGGATCAACAGCTTTTTTGCAGTTCTTATACACCAAGCCCAACCTAGAAATTTTGCCATACAGCAGGCGAAGAAAGGTCTTGCATCTGTGCGCAGTATGCGCAGGGCTTCCAGATGAGATCTCGTTCCCAGGCTCCTGCATAGGGGCTTCAACCACAACCTTCTGGGCATTACATAGGTGTTGCACTCGAACAACAGGTGCGCAACGGACTCAACCCTCATATCGCAAAAGGGACAAAATGGTACAGTTTGTAAGGGGGGTTTCCAGGTCGAGGTAAACTGACCCAAAGGGAGTACCCCCACCCTGAATTTGATGTACAGAGATCTGTCGCCTGAATTGTGAATTAAATCCAAATAGGGTTCCCTAAAAGGGAGCTCTTTGATTAACAAAAACTGGGCAACAGATTTGCAGTGATTTGGATTGCACATTCTTTCGTTGTCCACCCATGACCAGTACACCTTTTTTAGCAGTTGTTTTGAGGGAGCTGATTTGTTGCCCCAAGCATCTCCTATACCCAGTTTATAAAGGAGGCACTTGACTTCCCTAAGCCAGGTGATCTTATAGCAGCCAGGAAGGGACAGGAGATCTTCTAGAGCATCTGCGTAACTGCGGAGTTCATGGACATTCCATATTCTGGACCATAATAAAAGGGGACGTAATTTTGCTTGCTCGCATATTGGGCGGGAGCAAGCATCTAGCAACAGGGGGATTGTGGGAGTACTGTGGGGCAGCCTCATAAGGTCTTTATGAAAATTGTTATCGAGGGAGGCCAAGGTGTCAACTCTCTGGGTGCCCCACAGTTCTGCACCGTATAGTGCTGCGCTTACAACCCTTGCCCTATAAATATCTAGAAGTGCCCCAATAGGTTTTAATGATGAGGCACGCTGTTCTTTAAGCAGGGCTCCTGCTACCCTCTTGTGAGCAAGAAACACCTTCTGGTGATGTGCCTTCCAGCTCATAGAGTCGGAAAGTGGTATGCCCAGATAATCGAATTCCTTGACTCTCTCCAAGGGGATGGAGTCTAGAACGGGGGGAGCAACGGATTTCTTGGGGGGGTTAAGGACAAGAAACTTGGTCTTACCTATATTTATAGCCAGACCTTTGTCGTCACAAAAGGTCTTGAAGCTAGAGAGCAGTTTTTGGATGCCCACTGGTGACTTAGAAATTAGAAGGGTATCGTCCGCAAATAGGAGCGTCGGGATTTTCTTCCCCGCCAGGGAGGGTGCGTCCGATGGATGTTGAAGGAGATACTCCACCACTCCGTTAACATAAAGAGAGAACAGAGTGGGGGCTAGCACACAACCCTGGCGGACGCCCCTATTTACCGGGATGCGAGATGTTTTTTCCCCCTGGGAACCCCATCTAATTTGGGCAAAATTGCTATCATGGAATTTTATAAGTAAGGCCAGCAAGTAAGGCGGTAAGCCTAACCCATTGAGGACATTCCACAGTAATGTTCGTGGGACCAGGTCGAAGGCTGTACGCAGGTCTATAAAGACCAAGTACAAACTGCCCCTTCCCAGCACCACTACTTTCCAATAAATCATTAGAAGGCGAAATGTCTGCTCAATGGTGCCAGTCCCCGTTCTAAAGCCTGCTTGAAGATCAGACAAAATCTGGTTTTCCTCTGCCCACTGCAAAATCCTGGTCAGTACTACTTTACCTGCGACTTTTTGGGTTGAATCCAGCAAACTAATGGGGCGATAGTTTGCCGGATCGTCTCTGCAACCTTTCTTAAAAATAGGGACCACTTCCGCACCCCTCCAAGAATCAGGGAAAGAACCTCCCAACAGGACCTCATTTAAGAGAGAAGCAATCAATCTGCTCCAACAAGCTGGATAGGACTTTAGCAAATCACCCGGAATCCCATCAGGGCCTGCAGCCTTATTGGGTACAATGCCCTTAATTGCCCTTTCTACCTCCTGTCTAGAGAATAAACCATCGCTACTTGGAAGATCATCTGCGGGGCAAGGTAAGGGAGTCAAAACATGGTGAGATGCCCCCAGTGGAGCAGAGTACAGCTTTGAGAAGTGTTCCAACCATACATCACCGGGGATATTACAGGTTAGCTGCTGGTCGATAGGCTTGTCCCTGGCTCTTAGCAGATCCCAAAACTCCTTGGCATTTTTCCTAGTGCTTGCTTCTGCTAGCTCCCGCCAGAAGTTTAGATCATGAGCCTCTTTTGCTTCTGCCACGTTTTTTTTTATAAAGTTTCCTCGCAGCTCTTATTCTGATAGGTTCTTGGTTCTTAACTGCAGAGATAAGTGCCCCCTTCGCTGCTCGACATTTAGAGGAGTACCACTTGTCTCTGGCCCTGGAGACACCTTTCAGACCCACCCTGGTACCGGATTGGGTGATAATAAACAAGTCACTCAAAGCCGCTATGGTCTCTGTAAATAGTGGTAAGGTCTTTTTAGTAGTGGGGCTTAAGGCATCGAGGCTGGAATCCACCTCTATCAGGATGGACCCGGCTTGTGCCATCCTTGCTTCGTCCGCCAAGACTCTTGCCCACTTCAGGCGCCTGCCGCAGTTTGAGGGAACGATTTCATGTGATGTTTTCCACTTATGGTCTAAAGTGACTTGGGACCCATCCTGCCAAGGAGAAGTAATGGATAGGGAGAGTGAGTTATGATCACTGTCGCAAGACACAATGACCTCCATGTCCTGGTGGAAAGACCAAAGATTGTAGTTAAGCATAATGAAATCGATTCTGGAAGATCGCCCCGGCCTGTTGTATGTATGAGCTCCCATAAGGTCCGATTTAGAGCGACCATTGGCTGGTCTCAGATTGTGTTCAAGGCAAAGGGCGTTGATGTCTATCGCGCTTTGTGTCCATTTGGGGATCGGGTCAAGGCTTAGGATAGGGATACCTCTCCTTGAGTCCTCTTCAAAGGTATCCAGAATATCTTCCCTAGCCAATGGCTCAAAGCAGCAATTAAAATCGCCAGCAAGAAGGACATAGGAGTCAATGTTACAGGAAGCTAAATCGCTGCTTAGGCCTGTTGAAGTTAGACGTGATGTCCCACCGCTAGAACCCCTCAAATAAATGTTAAAGACTTCTAGAATCCTCCCTCCTTTACAATGTATTGTTATCCATTGAAGGTCAGGAGATTTAGTAGACCTTTGGGTAACACTTAACCTTAGAGCGATGCTGACCCAAATCAAAAGACCGCCGGACGGGTGACCTTTGGAGCCAGGTTGTTGAACGGCTGGAACAAAGTAGGTTGAAAAACCTACTCTGTGTCTGGGTTCTTGGCACCAAGTTTCCTGTAGGAGGCAGATGCTGTAGGGTTCTAGGAAGGCAATCCATTCATGGACCTTAATTAAAAAGAAGTAAGTGCCGTACTGCGCAGTGTGCACCAACTATTTGAATAATTCAAATAGGCTCAAACAGGCTATCAGGGCGTGCGCACGCACGGCACCTTAATTCATGTTTAAAATAGAGGCCCAGGCACATTAATCTCCGTGGTGTGAGGAGCGCACTTTTTACAGGCCTGCCTTGCCTTGCTTACTGTGTAGCGTGTCTTCCTTTCTCTGCTAAGAGTGAGGGGGCCCCTGGCTGGAGCGTAGAGGCCCCCTGCGGGGGCCTGTGTTAATACGCCCGTGCCCGTCGCCCCTATATAATTAATGTTTGTTACACATTACATCGAGGCTCACCGTCCGAGCCAAGGACTCCGTGGTGTGTGGCGCGCGCACTGTAGTTTACTTTATAGGCTTGGTGACGTCTTCAAGACGTCTTACAGAGAGTGAGGGGGGCCCGGGGCCCCTGGAGCATCGAGGCCCCCCCCGCACTGCGGGGCCTGCGGGGTCCTGTGTTACGCCCCTGGTTTATAGGGGAATAGGGTGGGAAGTAATTTATTTATAATTAATTAAATAATTACATTTATTTATATTAATTTAATTTGAAATAATTGTTAAATAATTTTGAATTATTAAATAATTAATTGTTATTTTTTATTAATTAATATTAATAGGTGATCAATTGAAATAATTATTGTTAATTAGTAATTTTAATATATTAATTATTATATTATATATTTTTTTTAATTATTTTTAATTAATTATTAATAGATATTAATTTATACATTTTTAAATAATATATGAAGTATTTATTTTCCCTAATGTTGTATTCTCTGGAGTGGGAATAATAATTTTAACCATTACGCTATCCAAAGCTTTCTCTTACTGTTGCACCCACTGGAGTGGGAATAGTAATTTTTACCCTTACGCTATCCAACGCTTTCCCTACTGTTGCACCCACTGGAGTGGGAATAGTAATTTTAACCACTACGCTATCCACGCTTTCCCTACTGTTGCACTCTTTGGAGTAGGAATAGTAATTTTAACCCCTACGCTATCCAACGCTTTCCCTACTGTTGCACCCACTGGAGTGGGAATAATAATTTTAACCCCTACGCTATCCAACGCTTTCCCTACTGTTGCACCCACTAGAGTGGGAATAGTAATTTTAACCCCTACGCTATCCAACGCTTTCCCTACTGTTGCACCAACTGGAGTGGGAATAGTAATTTTTACCCCTACGCTGTCCAATGCTTTCCCTACTGTTGCACTTTTTGGAGTGGGAATAGTAATTTTTACCCTTACGCTATCCAACGCTTTCCCTACTGTTGCACTCTTTGGAGTGGGAATAGTAATTTTTACCCTTACGCTATCCAACGCTTTCACTACTGTTGCACTCTTTGGAGTGGGAATAGTAATTTTTACCCTTACGCTATCCAACACTTTCCCTACTGTTGCACCCACTGGAGTGGGAATATTATTTTTTACCCCTACGCTATCCAACGCTTTCCCTACTGTTGCACTTCTTGGAGTGGGAATAGTAATTTTTACCCTTACGCTATCCAACGCTTTCCCTACTATTGCACTCACTGGAGTGGGAATAGTAATTTTAACCCCTACGCTGTCCAACGCTTTCCCTACTGTTGCACTCTTTGGAGTGGGAATAGTAATTTTTACCCTTACGCTATCCAACGCTTTTCCTACTGTTGCACTCTTTGGAGTGGGAATAGTAATTTTTACCCTTACGCTATCCAACGCTTTCCCTACTGTTGCACCCACTGGAGTGGGAATATTATTTTTACCCCTACGCTATCCAACGCTTTCCCTACTGTTGCACTTTTTGGAGTGGGAATAGTAATTTTTACCCTTACGCTATCCAACGCTTTCCCTACTATTGCACTCACTGGAGTGGGAATAGTAATTTTAACCCCTACGCTGTCCAACGCTTTCCCTACTGTTGCACTCTTTGGAGTGGGAATAGTAATGTTTACCCTTACGCTATCCAACGCTTTTCCTACTGTTGCACTCTTTGGAGTGGGAATAGTAATTTTTACCCTTACGCTATCCAACGCTTTCCCTACTGTTGCACCCACTGGAGTGGGAATATTATTTTTTACCCCTACGCTATCCAACGCTTTCCCTACTGTTGCACTTTTTGGAGTGGGAATAGTAATTTTTACCCTTGCGCTATCCAACGCTTTCCCTACTGTTGCACTCACTGGAGTGGGAATAGTAATTTTAACCCCTACGCTATCCAACACTTTCCCTACTGTTGCACTCTTTGGAGTGGGAATAGTAATTTTTACCCTTGCGCTATCCAACGCTTTCCCTACTGTTGCACCCACTGGAGTGGGAATAGTATTTTTAACCCCTACGCTATCCAACGCTTTCCCTACCCTTGCACTCTTTGGAGTGGGAATAGTAGTTTTTTACACTTCTGCTATCGTACGGTAATATTATTGGATATTATTTAATTATAATATGTTACTATATATATGTTTTAACAAATATGATAGTAATTTTTTTAAATTATTTTCATTAATTATTTAATTATTATAAGTTAATTTAAGTATTTTCAAGTATATTTTAGTAATGAAATTTTAATAATAATTTAATTTAACACTGTTTTTAATTAAGTCGATATTTTTATAAACTATATTTTTGTAAACGATATTTTGTACTTGATATTTTTGTACTTACCGGTTTTTAGATACAAACTCGATATTCTGTCTGTCGATATTTTGTCAACGATATTTTTGCAAGTCGATATTCTGTCCCTCGATATTATTTCAGTGATCCTATAAGTTTCTATGGCCCAGTAGTGGACGATACAACGGCGTATGGGAACTTATATAGAACATTACGCACATGGCCGGACACAGCTATACTGTGGGGAGGAGATCTAAAAACTCACCTAGATCCTAAGATGGATAAATCAAACCCACAAGGGGCTAGGATGGTCAAAGTAGCTGTGTGCGTAAAAACTGGCATGCTAGAATTTGGGCTGGTTGATGCCTGGCGACACAGACACTCAGAGACACTAGCAGGCACACACATCACGCCGGCGACAAACTGATGGTCGAGATTGGACTACTGGCTGGTTAATGACGACGTCAACGCTTGGGTGACAGATGTCAAGACACTGCCCAGAACGCTCTCAGATCACAACCCGATATTGCTTACAAATACTATCCTCAAAATCAGAAACCACCATTTACATGGAGATTTAGAGCAGAGGCACTTCCAGATCCCACATATGCGGACACAATCAGGGTTGCCATATAGCGATACTTTGAGGAGAATGTTGGGTCAGTGGATAGCCAGGGGATACTCTGGGAGGCCTTCAAGTGCACGATCAGGGGAATTTGCATTAGCACGTCAGCAGGCATCTGAAAAGACATACAAAATAGGCTACATATGTTGGAAGGCAAGCTGAGGGAGCTTGAGACTCAGTATGACACTGAACGTGGTACAGAGACACTAGCACGCATACATGAGCTCGTCGATGAATATAATGAGCTAGCAGACTCAGAGGTCAAGTACATATCCAAAAGACACGTAGCTAGGCGATATGGAGAGGGAGGGAGACCGAGCAAATCACTGGCGGCTAAACTGACGTCTAGTACTATACAACGTCCCATTGACCATATAGTGGACAGCAATGGAGGGGTACACCACTCCCCAAAGGCAATCGTAGAGCAATTCTGTACTTTTTATAGCCTACTGTACACTTCTAGTGGGGGGACCGACAGGAAGGATTTGAATGAGTACTTGGATAACATTGCATGTGCATGGCTATCTGAAGTGCATAGGAAATACCTTAGCTTGCCGATAGATATAGAGGGTGTAGTGATGGCTATCAAATCACTCCCAAATGGGAAAGCACCGGGGTCTGATGGGCTGACTGCAGAATTTTGCAAGGCATACGCTACGATACTTGCACCTCACATACTGGCGATGTATGCAGAGGCTTATGAAGCAGGCACACTTCCACCGTCACTACGCCAGGCAATGATTATCACACTACTAAAGAAAGACAAACCCCCGGACGAATGTGAATCTTACCGCCCCCTGTCCCTTATCAACCTAGATGATAAAATATTAGCGAAGATCTTGGCCACGAAGCTACAGCCGTTAATGCCCCTCCTGGTCCTGACAGACCAATCTGGGTTTATCCCAGACCGATCTACGTCTCTAAACTTACGCACTATCTTTGCCATGTTACATGCCTTAAATCCGGACCTACCAGCCGTTGCAGTGTTATTGGATGCTGCAAAGGCGTTTGATTCCATAGAATGGAGTTACATGGTACAGATACTATATAGAATGGGCTTTCCCCCCATGTTTGTAAACTGGGTTCAATTACTATACACAGAGCCAAACGCTAGAGTTCGGATTGGCGGTGTCACATCTGAACCGCTGCAAATAGAACGAGGCACATGTCAGGGATGCCCATTACCCCCGTTGTTATTCGCCATTGTGCTGGAACCTCTGGTGTGCAAAATCCATCAGCTACACAGAGCTGCGGCGCTCAATTTTGATAACAGACCGGTGGGGATTTCACTTTATGCGGACGACATGATCTTGTACGTCTGTGAACCGTCCACGTATCTGTCTCCCCTTCTTCAAGAATATGTAAAGTTTAGTCTGCACTCTGGTCTCCACATTAATTGGAAAAAATCGGTGATAATTTCGTTAACCGCTGTCACCAAGTCTCCAATAGCGGAATACCCGCTTGTAAGGCCTGACGAACCGGTGAAATACTTGGGAGTGTGGTACACAGAGATCCGGGAGTGGTCATTGCTGAAAACTATGGTGCGGTCTATGCCTCCTTGGTCACTCAAGTCGACAAATGGCTAGGCTTGCCATTATCGCTAGCGGACCGGATAGCCATTATAAAGATGGTAATATTGCCTAAGTTCTTATATTTGTTCTGCAACATCCCTGTTCCCCTGACAGTTCACTTCTTTAAAACAGTCCAAACGCAATTATTACAGCTTGTGTGGGGCACAAAACAACCGAGAATCAGCTGGCGCACACTATCACTCCCATACGACAGTGGTGGATTTAAAGCGCCTGATATTTATATATTTTATCTCTGTTGTCAAGCTCAGTACGCTTACTACTGGTTTAAACATCATGCATTCACGCCACACGTGGCGGTAGAACAGGGCGACGCTGCTCCCATACCAATGAAGGGCATTATCACACATTCCGGTAGACACACACCGAGAACAGAGATTGACACAATTGACGTCACCACGGCGGCATGGCAGGCGATTGGGCGGAAGACCCACAAACTCTCCCTTTACGCCCCTACACTACCCATCGAGGGACATGCTGCTCTATCGGTTGCACAAGACAAGGGATCGATAAAGGCACTTAGCGAGGTCGGGATTGTAACTATGGGTGACCTATATGTAGAGGGAACGTATATATCTGGGGAGGAATTATCCTATATAACGAACCCGACGTTGTTGTTTAATTTTACCTGTTACAGGCTGAGACGGGCGGTAAAAGCTCACTACTGATTTCCCGGCAGAACCTGAAATGTCACTGCCACTCCAATTGGTAATCACGGCCCCTACAAAGAAGAAAATGGTCACTAAGTTGTACAAAGCAGTTCAAGCTGACGTACCACACACTATAGATACTAGCCTAGTGCGATGGAACACTGTACTAGATCCTCCTTTGAAGGAGGCAGACTAGGAGCGAATATGCTCGGTCACTGGGCGACTGACGCCAAACAGTAATTTAAGGATTATACATCTAAAGTTTCTGCACCAGACATACCACACCCCTCACAAACTGTGGAAAATAGGTTTACGCAAGGAGGGGAAGTGCAAAAGATGTGATTTGGACCCTGCTGGCTTTCTGCATTTGGCTTGGGAATGCGGTCATGTCCATGCATTTTGGGACGATGTTTTGTCTAGTGTTGTAAAGATGACGGGGACTGTGCTGCAAAATACTCCAGCACTGTGTCTGCTGGGACATGCTCCACAGCTGAAAGGTGTCACGGGTAGGCTAGTACAGGTGGCCTTGCTGTTAGCAAAAAGACGAACTCTGTTCACGTGGGACAGCGGAAAACACCATAAAGTCGAGGGATGGTTGAAGGATATGGTATACTGCAGGGACCAACTGGAGACATATGCAGAAGAGCTACCCACTGCATCAAAACCCAGAGACATTTGGGCCCCTTTAAGAGAATTCTTGCTGGCCTGCAGTGAAGGCAACTCTGAGTGTGAATCATAAATTATAACGGGGTGAGAGTAGGGAGTCCTGCTCATCTTATGGTGTGCTGTTGTGGAGTCGAATCCAGATGCACGATTTAGGATGTGGTGATAGGCTGATGAGTCGTTGATGATTGTGATGCACTACTTGAAATAGAAATGTCTTGCCCTTTGTTTGTGTTTCTGTTACAGTTCACTGCTTTCTACTCAATTAGCTACTTGGAAATTTAACATGTATATGCTACGGATCTGTTGTTTGATTCATGTAAACTGATGATTCGGAACCAAAAACAAGAAAAAGAGTCTATATCGATGGCACCATGCCTGCTTCAACATGTATATTGAGTCAAGGTATTCTTTAACGGGAATGCACTCATATGTGATTGGCTTTCCTCTGTTTTATGTGGACATGGCTTTGCACGGAACAGCGCTTCATGACTTGTATTTGCATCACTGACAGTTACTTGTGACGCGGCCGGCCCATAGCGGTTGTAGGCGGCTTGCTGTGTTAATCTTTACTAAGGATATGCCTGGTCCATAAGTTGAATACTGGTGAACCTGAGGAGCTGCCGGCCACTAGTTGGTTGTAGGCGTCCAGCTGTGTTATACGTTAGTCCTAATAAAGGTTTTTAAGACTCAATAAAAATAATAATAATATTTCTGGTTTTCCTGATTTTGATCCTCCACATGATGTCACTCCTGACTGAGAACCTTTTTGGCGTGAGTATTCTAAAAAACGACTGTTAGGTCATTCAGAACTTGGCAGTTAGAATTTAGACAACCATTTGATTGGTAAGAGTCGTTCTGCTGCACTTGCTGTTGGTTTTGATGCCTTGGATTGGTAAGGTAGTTTAGTAACACTTACTGTGGCTTAGATTTGCGTTGGTCAACTTTTGATTAGTATGTATGTAATATGTAAATTGCAATTTATGTAGGCTGGTAATAAGGAGATTTTTCTCCGTTTGAATTTGTTTGAACGGTGCAAGGTACGAAGAGTACCTTAAGCGCTACTTTGGTTATAATATTTGCGTATTTAGCAATATTTTTGGCGTGCCTGTTTCAAGCACACATCGAAGAATGTGTTGCTTTTTGGAGGTACCATAGTGAGATGTGAAGTGAATTAACCGGCTCCCTTGAGGGAATACCTAAATAGGTTTAGGTATAAAAATATATTTCTTCCTTGGTGATTCTGTATCCCCATGGAATTCAAATATGGACATAATACAAACAAGGATCCTTTTCTGCGCACGTTTATAAATGGAGATATGCAGAGCGATTTTTTGGTGTTCTGCCAGTCAAAGCTAGTGAATTGAGTGTATTTTGGCTTCTTTAAAATGAAACAGTCTGTTGGGCGTTTTTTTGCAGTATTTTGGACTACTATTGAGAGGCGCTTCTTGTAAATATGACTTACAACTAGTATTTACAAATGGTTTGGTTTAAGTACAGTCTGTGGGCTGTCCTTTGTTTCTGTCTTAAGTGTTGATCTGTAGGCTAAATGTGTGTTTAAATGTCTATGTGGTTTGTGGTTTTCACATTAGTGATACTTCTGTAAGTAAATAGCGATTGCGCTCTTTGTGTAAAGATTGCTAGCCGTAAGTGCACTGTATTGTGTGTTTTAAGTGTTTGACCCCCCCTTCGGTATATGTCTGGAATGAGCTCAATGTGTGTGTTTGTGTTTTCTTGCTGTCATCAGTCTGCTATGCAAAATGTCATTTAATTAATATTAAATACAAATTAAATAAAAATCCAGAAATGAACCATATGATTAGCTAAATAATTATATGTTACTATTTAATTAATACGAAAATGCCACTATGCACATGGACAAACTGCTAATGCTTGAAAGATAAAATTAGAATTCCCATTCAATAGGAATTAAATAGGCCTAAAAAATGAAATTGTGTGTTTTGCAATAAAGAAACAATTATAAAACATTTTCCTTAGATACTTTGTATTAGATATAAACAGGCAAACACATCATCTGAGTAAATTGGATGATGCTGAACTACACATATTTTAGAACTAGAAATGCCTCAGTTTTAAATAGACTGTCACAACAGCTGTGTTTTAACTGCTGAGCAGCAGCTGTTGTTTTGATTGTAGGCCACGGAGAGACAGGAATGTTGACTCAGCCAGGATTTTGTCACTACAGAACATGGTGTAAAATCCTGCATTTCAGACTACTGTTTTAAAAAGTTACAAAAATCAGGTTCATTATTTTGGATAACAGGAAAACATTTGAAGTAAGGATTTCCTTTTCTAAAGCCTTTTTACATAAGCATATCCGTAGTTCTGATTTTAAATAATGACTATCTTTTTTTTAAAAAGTGGCGCAAAAGGTTTCATGTTTCAAGTTAGGCTTCTGTGCCTAGGCTTATGAATGAATGTGTCTAAATATGATAGCAAAACACACAATATGGTGGACGGAATGTAGCACAATGGCAAAACATTCCCCCCAGTCACAGATCTGGGTTTAATCCATCATCATTTTGCTCACCAAGCCACCCCAGTTCAGACATGGCCATTTGCAAATCAGTCTTGACCCTGTGCCTCATGGGAACAGTCCAGCCCGAACTGCCAAGCCATGTCTTGTGTGTTTTGCTCTAAATATGATAGGCAAAGGATGCAGCTTGCTTTTCCTATGTGGAATTATCAAAATAATTGGTTTATTAAAAAAAGAAACAAAATTATTATGAAAAAATTATTTAAAAAAATAAGTGCTTTTAAAATTTGTTTTTTAATATTTATAAAGCTTAATACTCATACTGTGACCTCCTAGCATTAAAATTAAATTTAAGTTGTGTCGTACTGCATAATGAGGATATTTGCATATGAAATTTCCCTCTGCGCAGCCGTAAAAAACTCATTTTTATAAGGGTATAAAGGATATTTCTGATGCCCAAATCTCTGGGAATTGTAGAGAACATTCTGAGGATGACCATTATGCAAAGAAATTATAGGATATTCATTTTTTTTTTTTTTTTTTTTTTCTTTTATCCTCATTTGTGCGCAAAGCTCCAATTTATCAAAACCGAGAGAAAAAATCCACCACAGAGCGAATAGTCAAGAGGTCATGTATTGTGCCAACTCAGCCATATAGCTGGTGAGGGATTTGTCTATCGGGGGGTACGGCCGGTTCCCTTTTGGCACTACATACAGCGACCATAGACCCGCTTGGGATATTACCTCAGTTGATAGTGCCCGAGTCATCGAGACCGCCTTGAACTGTAGACATCAGTCTTGACAGCCAAGGTAGGCAATGCTCACATTAATCATCGGACCTGGGGAAAAAAAAAAAAAAAAAAAAAAAAACCCCAGGTAAAGGACATAACTAACCAAGCATTGCCCAGTATGCTCTAGTGTTTGGGTTTCCTACCCTAGCTAAATCAAGTTTAGAAATTTGGAGGAGGGATGTTCGCCATTCATGCACTGTAGGTGGTAGCGCATCTTTCCAGTGCCTGCATATCTCCCTACGTGCTGCAAGGATAGAGTAAAATATTAATCTTGTTGATGCATCATGAGTTTTGTTTCTTAAACCAAATATCACAAGCTCGAGGTCTATTGTGATGTTTTCGCCCACAGAATGCGACAACTTGTTTTTAATGGCTTCCCAATATTCTGATAAACTTGGACATTCCAAGAACATATGCGTATCGGTGGCAGCAGCTAGCCCACATCTAGGACATGAAACTGGGCCAGTTAATGAGAATTTCGTTAACCTATGGGGGGAATAATATGCCCTATGCAGAGTAAAAAGGTGGTTCCGACGAAGCCACGATGGTTTAACTAAGTCCCAAAGCAATGAGCAGGAAGCACTCCAGAGCTCTTCCACTTCGAGCCCCGGCATTAGTTCTGCCCATAAGTTTGTTGGTAGTTGAAAACTGACATCTATTTCATCTAATATTTTGTTATACCATCGGGAAATTTCTTTTTTCGCCACTGAGTTATCTAGTAAGGAAGTTATCAAGTCACTGTTGCCACCTATAGGCTGCTTGCTACGTCTCATAGACTGACCATAATATGTCTGAGCCCAGCTAGAAATCTGAATATATTTAAATCTTGACAACTCAGGGCCGACTTTGTTAATGAGGTAGTCCCATGGAAGTAAAGCCCCATCCATGAACAAATCGTCCCAACCGTCAATACCAGCTTCTAGTAAAGGTTTATTAAGGGCGTCTGTTGTCCATAGGGGGGGGGAAGGTAAGTTCCATATCGGTGCCCTAGCTGAGTAATAGCCTATCTTTATCGCTTGTCTTATTTTGTACCAAGTAGATACACAACCTTTTAGAATTTTCAATTTGATTTTTTTAAAGAATTTGGGGTCGCTGAACTTAAACAAGAAACCGGAATGATTAACTCCCTCACTGAGCAATAAGGTAGAAAAAAGAGGGCCCATCCCAGTAGATAACGGAGTTTTGAGCAACATACGCATGTGCGATAGTTGAAAGGCCCATGCGTATATTTGAAGGTCTGGTCCAGCTAGGCCCCCCTTCTCTCTCCGTCGTCTAATTTTTTTCCAAGAAATTCTGGCACTTTTGTTATTCCAAATAAAACTAGTAATAGCGCTCTGTAGTTTAGAAATTAATTTTGAATCAAAATAAAGTGGAATTGTATTAAATAAAAAAGACACTTTCGGTAGGATACTCATCTTAACCAGATTAAGCTTTCCCAGAACAGAAAGCGGGAGATGAGACCAATCTCTCATGAGTTTCCTGCACTCTGCACTAACTTTGTTGAAATTGAGAGAGGCGATTGCATTAATATCCTCAACTATGTTCACCCCTAAATATCGAATTTGGCTTTTAGATGTCCCGTTAATATTAGTTCTGTTGCAGTTCCAAGACATTGATTCTGTCTTAAGAGCATTGATCTCATACCCTGAAACTTTCCCAAATGTGTGAGCCTGTTCAATTATTTCTGGGTACGCCTCTTCGTAATCTGTGGAAAAAATCATAATATCGTCCGCATAAAGTGCCACCTTCTTATCCCAACCACCAAAAATAAAAGGTTTAATGAGTGTATTATCCCTTAGGATCTGAGCGAATGGCTCTATATATATGTCAAAAAGAAGGGGGGATAGGGGGCAACCCTGTCTAGTTCCTCTCATGATCTTAAAAGGTTCTGTCAGGCCTCCGTTAATTAGTAGGGAAGCAGAAGGGTTACGATACAGAAGCTGAACTGTCCTCCGAAATCCATCTCCTATACCAAAGCTCTTCAAGGCCTCCGATAGGTACAACCAATTCACCCTATCGAAGGCCTTCGTAGCATCTAGAGTGAGAACAACCAGTGGAATTTCCTCCTTTAGAGCAATATCGATTGAACCAATCAGTTCATATGTAAGCTCACAGAGTTGTCTCCCTTTTATAAAGCCCTTTTGATTCGGAGCAATTATATCCGGAGCTACCTGCCCCAGTCGGTTTGCTAAAATTGATGTAAAAATTTTATAGTCTGCATTTAGTATAGAGATGGGCCTATATGAGCCACAGTCTGAGGCGATTTTACCAGGTTTCAAAATTAGGGTTATGACGGCACTGTTCCATGATTCCGGTGGTGTTTTGCCCTCTCTAAGAATTTGGTTAAACAAAGTGGCTAGCACTGGTGAGAGTTCCGAGATAAGTTTTTTATAAATCTCGCTAGGCATACCATCTGTACCCACCGCCTTTCCGTTTTTTGATTTCTTAATAGCCTCCTCCACCTCCGCTATAGTAATTTCCCCTTCTAAATAGCGAGACTGTTCTACTGTTAGGGAGGGAAGAGGTATGCCCCCCAACCAATTGATTACGTCACCACGATTCGGCTTGAGATCATCTTGATATATAGTTTCGAAGAACTCTCTAAAAACTGCTCTGATTTCCTCATCTCTGGAGAAAGTACCTTCTGCTGAAATAACTGAACAGATATTATTTCGAGTCCGGTCAGATTTTGCTTTCCAGGCTAATAATTTACCTGCCCCCTCTCCATATTGAAAATGGGCAAGCTTACTTGCTTCCCATCTCTGCATGACCCGCTTCTCCAAAACTGCTGACAGTAAAAGTTTCAGCCTACTCAATTCTGCTTGTTTAAGATCAGAGGTTGGATCTTCTATGGGATCAGTGTTATCCATATCATTTTGTACTCTCGAAATGTCTCTCTCGATTGAGGCGACTTCTTCTATGTATTGTCTACTGCGGAAGGCTACTTTATTTTTAATAAGGCCTCTTAAAGTACACTTGAACGCGTCCCAAGTAATCCCTATTGGAACAGAATCTTTATTAGTGTTAAAAAAATGCTTTGTCTCTGATTGTAAAAATTCAATATCCTCTGTTGAGGAGAGAAGAGATCTATCAAAGGACCATGTTTTAGTGGGTGATGTTGTGGCTAATTTTAGTACTAATTCAATTGCAGAGTGGTCAGAAAGATGTATTGGGGTGTATTGTGTTGAGATAATATTTTCAGCAGAAGCTCTACTTATAAGGATGAAATCAATTCTAGACCTGTGTCTATATTTATGATTTCTGAATGAAAATTCTTGCCTTTGACCCTCTTTAAACCGCCAAATATCTAAATAGTCATATTGACGCATCAAACCTAACAGGCAGTTTCTAGATTTAGAAGTTGTTTTCTGTCTGCTGTTGGGGGTTTTATCTAAAAGCGGATTCAGAGTAATATTAAAGTCCCCTGCTATTATCACTGGGTCTGGAAAACTAAGCAAGTTGTTAAATAAAGTTTCCAGTGTTGAGGGATCATCTATGTTTGGACCATAGTATCCCACGAGTGTTAGCTTTGTGTCCCCCAATTCTATTGCCGCAATAACCCATCTACCTCCGGTATCTACTTTCTGCTGCTTAACTTTGAATATGACAGATTTTCTAAAAAATATCGAGACCCCCCGTGTGTTAGAGCCTTGTGTTGTCGAGATTGATGATTCTATCCATCTGTTCCTACGGACCAAGTCTAGTATTTCACTCTCTACTAAATGAGTCTCCTGGAGGATAATGATTCCCGCATCAGAGTCCCGGAGGTACTGCATGATTTTACTAGCTCGTGGTTTGGTGCGGAGGCCATTGACATTCCAGGACAACATTTTTATTTTACTCATTAGATTGTACAGTTATGACGTTTATTAAGTGTGGCTGTGACAGGAAGATGTTAGAAGATTCAAACAAATTGTTGCTTTGTGTCTTAAGATGAGAAAAAAACATTGTGTTGAAAGAAAAGCTATTTACATATAAGGATTGGAGCTCTTTACTAAAAGTGTGATTTTGCCCCCTTACCCCCCCGTGCCCACCCCGACTCCCACCCTGGGAAAACCCCGTACTCACCACCCGGAAAACTTCCGGAAGTAAGTGCTCCTAGCTCTTCCCCGTCTCATCACCTCATGCCCATACTATTTAAAAAGTGACTCGTTGGACGTGGCTGTGTAAAACGTACATTTTGTGTTCATTAGTTTTTATTTATTTATTTTTTTTTTTTTTTGTCGTCACACCTTCCACCCACTTTCCACCCATTTTTTTTTTTTTTTTTACGCATTTTTTTTCCCCTTGGTCATTCCCCTTATGCTTTCCTTCCTTCTCTTTCTTCCCTTTTTTTTTTTTTTTTTACTACTTGTATTGTATTCCTAGTATTTATTTGTTTATTTTTAATATTCATTTTTAAGTGTCCCAAATATCAAAGTCGAAATTAAGCAAAATTCACTAATTTAAAAACAAAATTCTGCATTCTGAGCAGCTTTTGAAGTGCCCTAGGCTTAGGTAAATGCATACATTTAGGTACAATACAAATAGCTGACTTCTATATTGTTAGACAAGTATATTTCACACAGCTTACAATTGAAAATATGTATAAAAACCAGCACAAGTTATTAAACTGACAAACAGGGGAATGGGTCAGCTCTCTGATTTCAGGGTGACTTTGAATAGGGAAAGCTGCATGGAAAATTTGCTCACAGAATAGGACAGCTGGGAAGAGTTAAAAGTCAGTTCTATATTTAGAAGCCTGGCAGGGCTACAAGAGAAAGGTCTGCTTTGACATTTTGACATCTGAAACTTTTTAAAAGACAAGATGGCAACGCAGGGAGAGAAGGAGGAGTTGTGCTTATTTTTTGTTGGCAAAAGCAAGTTTTTATGCACTCATATGAATATACCACAATACAATTGTATATGTGAGCTTGGCCATATATATAGCATTAATGCTTTTAGTTTGGTGCTTACTAGGGCTGAGCCAATGGGATTTAGTTTGAACTCATTCACCCTCATGTTTCACTTGCACATTTGCTAAAAAGGATTGGGGTTTGGGTATTCATATTCTTTACCTCCTCAAAAGTACTATTTACCTCTTATAACTTAGTTTATGCCTAGTTGCTACAAATAGGGGTTGATAGTGTTGACAGAAGGGAAACCTGTTTCAGGTTTCCTACTGTCAAAATGGGGGAAGGAGGCTAGCTCCATTACAAATTAAGGTTAGGTAAAATGTATGTTGCTCTCTCCTTTTCTCAAATCTTTTTTGCCTGTCTAAATTGTCTGTGAAATAGCAATAAGACAATTGGCCATTCAGTAATACTGTTTTAAACATTGTTAGCATTAATAAAATGAATAAAATATATGTTATGTTTCTGCCCATCCTGTTTGATGAAATTATGACAGGATCAGTAGTCTAGATTGTTGTTCCCTTATTTGACCTTTGAGGGGGACTAGATGTGGGTAGTTTTCGTTCTACAAATCTTAGGTGATAATACCATTATTGTATGTTATTCCATGCTACATAGTTTTGCAAGGGCATTGCTAGGTTTTTGTTAGCTAGTCCGTGTAAATTGACAGTCCTTATTAGAACTGATGTTGCAAAGTTTGGATCATGAAAAGTAGAACGCAGGGAAGATGCCCATGTGATCCTTAGCAAAAAAATGTTTTGAAGGAAATGTTTATAGATAAGAACCCCTGTTAAATTAGCAGTTTTAGATTTTTCCTGTTGCTCCTATAACATGAGAGCATGGTCCTAAGCGTACAATGTAGGTGCTTTTATTAAGAAGAATCATTTTAGAAGTGTCTGCAGTCCTGTACAAGTAATGTAAAGTTTATGAGCAAAAGTGTAGAACATTTCCTTTTTTTGAGGGTTTTCAGATTAGTACACAGGAATACACCAATGTAAGAATTTAGAGTATGTCTGTGTTGTTTTTCTCTTTTCCTCACAATTTAGTAAATGAATACAGACTTCCTTGGCTGCTTGGGATTGGGTGATGTATTACTCTTGTCAGTTCACCAAGGAGTTCCTTTTATACTTGCCAATAGGTACAGGCTGTTGTTTTTTTTTTTACTCTCAAATAGATAGATGGAAGTGGCTCTTGGGTGCCTTGCTAATATATGGGGCGTCCCAAGACTAGGAAGTATTCTGACACTATTCTCTCTGTTGATAGACTGTTTCTGTGCCTTGTCTAAAGACCTTTTGTTCTGTCCACCAATAGATATTTGCTGCTTTGCAACCATTGCCAGAGGGGCCCGGACATCAGATTCAGCCTGGGGAGTCAGCGTCAGCACCAGTCCAGCTTGAAGCCAAAGTGAAGATAACCAGCACAGGCATTGCTGGCAACTAGGACCTCAGTGAAGGCGGAAGCCCTGAAATGAATTGTGTACCCCTGCCACTGTCTTGGGAGAAAGACTGGGTCACAAATCAGAAAGGAGAAATCGTGGATCATGCCCAGCTGAGAGTCACAGACCGAACAGAATGGCGAGGAGGCTTTGCTTGAGGTGACCCCTTTTTCCACAAGGGTTACTTCAGAGATCCTAGCATAAGGCCTCTGAATCCTGGTCCTAAAGTAAATGCAAGTTTGCTCCTTTGTTTGTTGGTCAAGAGATACCTGGGTACACTGGATGCAATGTTTTGCCCCAACGAATGAGCAGTGCACCAGCAGAGCAATACAGGAGTTAGGGAAGGACTTGAGATTAGGGTACAGGTGCTGTGTCTCTGCTGCCTGTTTGATTGAAGTGAAGAAAACTGGTGTACTGCCTGAGACACTGGACAGAATCGCTAAGAGCATTTGCCTGGTGGGTGACTGCCCTATCCTGAAACAAGAGACTTTTTTTCCTTGAAACTGGGCTGTGATTCTTGAGTTGCGAGTTGTGCAGCTCCACCGTGGAAACAACAAGAGCCTGCCTGTGAGGCTCAAACGACACAGGAAGAAGACTCCTCTCTGGCCTGGTTGTACAGCGGCTTCAATTTCCACAAGGACGACTTCTTTTTTTGTCAATAATGTATCCCCTTAAGTCGTCCTTTGCAGCTCTTTGTTCTAATTCTTATGGCCCTGTGTGGTCCTCCTGGTCCCAGATATGCTTGATGTTCTAGCCCTCATAAAAGGAAAATGGACAAGTAGCCCTGAAAATGTTTACTAGATGGTTTTAGGATTTACTTTTGCTTAGGACTAAAAAAATGATAATTGTATTTGTAATAGTGGTCATTACTTTCTCCTACGATCTGTATGGTAATGATGACCCGATGCGCCGTTCCCTTTGCATTCCTGCTTATACTTTATATATACCCGCTTAAATAAATGTTTAGAATGGAAAATGCCCACCTAGCAATGAATTAGGGTATTGATAAATTTATGAAAATGAATGTGCAAATATTTTCTATGTTCCTACTGGATCAAAGGAATGTATTTAGCTCATGCTAATAGGACTATCTGTTAAATATTTTAGGGATTTTTTTTTTTTTTTTTTTTGGAAAACCTTTATTTGTAGAAAAAAATACACCGCTATTCAGCCTTATATCCCGGAGGCCAGGCAGCATTGAGGTAGCAGGTAAGATCGTGTACAATACTGTGCGCAGAAGCAATCAGGTTTAATTTTCAATAGCATCAAACTTAGTATAAATAAACCAAAGAAATAGGAAAGCCTCAAAAAGGCTAAGAGAAAAAGGCGTGCGCTAGGCACGAAAGGGAGTCAAAGAGAAAAAGGGGAGTGGCTGAGGACAGTACAGAAGTAGTGGAATTGCGCAGCGGGAGGGGGTCGAGGGCCGCACACCCAAGACAGCACACAATAGCAGTGACAACAAGAAGGCACGTGGGGGGTAACACACAAGGATAACCCATCTGGAACTGCGGGAAGGGGCTCTACGGGGAAGGTTGGACTTCAGAGTCAGTCTCTATTGGGGGTTCGCAAATGTCACCTCTATAGGAGTTCCAGGCTCCCCACACAGACCTCCACATTTTAGGCTTGCCCCTGGCCACGTACACCGTCTTTTCACGCAGCATGCACCAGTCCATGTTGGTTTCCCATAAGCTGAGGGAGGGAGGAGCAGGCGCACCCCATTTCTGGGCGATGTCCCTCTTGGCCACCATATTACCCAGGGTGACCCAACGGGTCTGGGCTACACTGTAATCATTCGGACACCAAACATTGAGGAGGCATCGCCGGGCCTCAGCTGGTAAGGCCACACCAGTCACTTCCGCCATCACCTCATGCACTCGCGTCGAATACCGGGCAACCCCAGGACACTCCCATATGATGTGCAGGAAAGTAGCAAGCATACCACAACCCCTCTGACACAGGCCAACCGTGGAAAGCCCCATATGTATGAGTCTAGGGCCAGTGACATACACCCTGTGTAGTATTTTCAACTGAACAAGGCGGAGTCGCGCTGATATGGCCACCTCCCTGGGGGAGGAGACCGCTGATTGCCACTCCTCGTCGTCCATCTCTATACCATCATTCACCCAGTGCAACCTCAATCGTTCAAGCAGATCTACTCTCACATTGATGAGTTTTTTGTACGTCAGGGAGATAGCGCTGTCCGGCATGTGGCCGTCCAGCACCCGATCCTCCAGGGGTGATGACTCAGGGATTGCATCTCCATCAGATATGTGAGGGGAGAGGGCATGACTAATCTGGGCGTGTCGGAAATATTCCGTCGGCGCCAGCTGGTACTCAGACTGTAGCATGTCAAACGACTTGACCCTCCCCCTCGCCATCATGTCCCCAACCTTAGATATCCCGATGGTGTCCCACCGGTCGAAACCTTTAGTTTTCCACAGCTTTCCCAGTATGTCTGAGTCATATAGGGGTGTGGCCAGGGTAATCCTATCCTTCCAGCCCAGAGTGTCAGTGACCGCGCGCCATATATGTACCATCGTTTTGGTTGGGCCCGTCAGCTTCCGGTCCAAGGACCTGGAGTATAAGGCTCTATAATAGTTCCCGTCGTTCACGAGCCACCGATCCATGGCGTAGCCCGGGCTGGCCGCTGGGCCATAAAGGCCGTGGTTGATGGCCGCAAGCTGGGACGCCCAGTAGTAGCGTCGCATATCCGGTAGGGCGATACCCCCGTCGTAACACGGTATGGTCAGCTTGAGCAACGAGATTCGTGGCCTCCCATCCCACAACAGTGCTCGCTGCAGGGATTCGATCTCTCCAAAGTATTTGGCCGGGACCGGATCTTGGGTGTTTTGCAAAGCGTAGAGGAAGCGAGGTAGCGCCATCATTTTGAATAAAGCGGCTCTGCCCATTAGGGAGATCGGTAGCTTCTTCCATCCCTCGACATCCCTGCGTAATCGCGCAAGCGGTGGTAGAAGGTTGTGTGAGTATCGGGCTCGGGGGTCGCGCGACACGTAAATGCCCAGGTATCGAAAGCCCTGCTGGGCTATCTGTATTGAGCACCCACGGGGGAGGCGCGGAGTGTCTCCACACAACGTGTATAGTGAGGATTTAGACCAGTTGATCACCAAGCCGGAATGGGTCCCGAAGGTACCCAGCAGGCCAAAAACCACAATAAGTGAGCGGCAAGGAGAGGTGAGATACAAGAGGATGTCGTCCGCGTAAAGCGACACTCGGTCCTCAAGGCCAGGTGACCACGTAATCCCGGAGACATCAGGGTGCGTCCTGATCCAAGCCGCCAGGGGTTCCAGTGCCAGGGCGAACAGGAGCGGCGAGAGCGGACAACCTTGTCTGGTGCCCCTGTGCAGCGCAAAGGAGGCCGACAGCCGACCATTGACGGCCACATTAGCCAACGGTGCGGTATACAGCAGTCGGACCCATCCGATGTAAGTGGGCCCAAACCCCAACTTGGCTAGGACAGCCCACAAGTAATTCCACTCCAGCGAGTCGAAAGCCATAGTGGCGTCAAGCGAGGCGAGAACTGCAGGCTCACGAAGCAGGTGAGCACGTGCCATGACCGCGTGAAGCCTCCTCAAGTTGAGCGCCGTGTTCCGGTGTGGTATGAAGCCGGACTGGTCCGGGTGAGCCAAGTCTGTGATCACACCCACCAGCCGGTTGGCCAGTAGTTTGGCCAGGATCTTGGGTTCGGCGTTCAGTAGCGAGATGGGTCTATAGGACCGGCACAAATCACATGGTTTTCCTTCTTTGTGGATCACCACAATGGTGGCGAGTCTCTGGTCGAGGGGGAGTTCTCCCGTCTCGCGGGCTTCAAGAAATATATTAAGCAATGGTGTGGCCAGCGCGTCGGCCTTGAGTTTATAAAGCTCGACCGGGATACCGTTGGGTCCCGGTGCTTTGCCGGAGCGCAGCGAGCGGATCGCCAGGGCCACCTCATCCACAGACAGGTCTCGATCCATGTCTTCTCGGTCAAGATCCGAGAGGCAGGGAAGGTCAATGTCCTCCAGAAAGGAGGCCGAGACAGACTCTGGGAGAGGATTTGCGGAGGTATATACCCCTTCAAAGTATTCAGCGAAGGACCCAACTATAGCCGCCGGGTCCGTCAGGGATAAACCATCCTCACCCACCAGTTCTGGGACCACCCGGGACGCCAGTTCCCGTCTATCCAGCCACGCCAAGAGCTTGCCCGCCTTATCACCCGAGTCATATATCCTGCCCTGCTGTTCTCTGCTCAAGGCCTTCGCTGCATCAGTGGTGGTCGCCCGGAGTTCGGACTGTTTAAGGGAGAGAGCGTGAATCAAGTCGGGAGACGGATCCAGCTCCAGTCGGGCGCTCAGGTCAGCGAGATCAGACTCCAGCCGCACCACGTCCTCCTCCCGGCGGCGGCGAGCCTCCGCAATCAGGGAGAAGGCCTCGCCACGAAGCACAGTTTTGAAGGCCTCCCAAAGGGAGACAGCGGAGTCAACGGAGCCAGTATTTTCGACAAAGTACCGGTCCATAGCTTTAGTCAGGAGAGCCCTGGTTTTCGGATCGCGAAAGTACCACGGGTTAATGGGAGCCACTCGCGAAGACGCGGGGATCTGGAAGTCAAAAGAGACCCAGACCGGGGAATGATCTGAAATACCCCTAGCTAAGAGACGCGCGGTGGACACAGACTGCGCCTGAGCAGCCGGGGTGAGGACGTAGTCTATTCTAGAAAAGCTACCGTGGGCACCCGAGAGAAAAGTGTACTGCCGCTGGGTAGGATGTAACAATCGCCAGCAATCAACCATCCCCATGGAACTCAAAAAATCCGGCAGCCAAGATTGGGAAGGGCGAAGATCCCTGGATGGAAAGCGGTCCAACTCCCCCGAGACTACAGAGTTGAAGTCCCCACCCACCAGCAACAATCCCTCGGGGAGACCTAAAATGGCGCCTCCCAGGTCCCTGAAAGTAGTCTCCTGCAGCCCCGGGGGAACATAAACCGAAACCAAAACTAGCGTGCGGCCCTCCCACTTGCCCACCAACGCCACGTATCTGCCTCTTTCATCAGCAAGTACAGACTCCACCTCCAACGGGAGGGACGTGCGCATCATGATGCCCACCCCTCTGGAACCCGAGGAGAACCCTGAGTGTGCCACCATTTTGTATCCCTGTCTATTCAAGGCCTTACAGGCATGTCCCACCAAGTGGGTCTCTTGTAGAAAAACCACATCAGGCGAACAGCGCTTGAGCATCTGCAACACAACACCCCTCTTAATACGGTCCCCCAACCCGTTAACATTCCAGCTCAACAAATTAAGAGATTTACCCCCCATCATCAAGGACGTTCCGCGCCCCCTCCCCCACCCACCACAGCGCCCACAGCAATAACATTTCAGTCCAGTAGTTCCTCAGCCAGAACAAAGAATAAGACAAAGAAAAAGTACGAAAAAACACACCCCAACTACCCACCACCCTGCACCCCTGCATCAGACTATAATCCACCCCAACTAGCAGTGTGCCTGTCGCCCCTTAACTAACCTACAAGAAGCCCACAGAGGAGAAAGGAGACATCCCATCCCCCCCCGTCATCCCCCATATTAATTACAGACCGAGTCAAGATAATAGCAGCAATGTCAAAAGCCGAAGCCCCTCACGGCAACCCAGCTCTCGGAAGGCAAGTAACCAAACAATCATTCCTGTGCTTCCGCGCCTCCGGCGGTCTCCTCCGTCTGGTCGGTCGGCTCATGTCGTTCCTGGGGCAGGGTATCCAGCCAGTGTCCCACCTCATCCGGGAAGTCAAAGAAGAAGGTCCGGTGGTCACGCTCAATGCGAAGCTTGGCAGGATAGAGCATAGAGTAGCGCAGGCCCATTTCCCTCAGTCTCCGTTTCACCCCCGTAAAGCTCTGGCGCTTTTTTTGAACAGCCTGGGTGAAATCCGGGAAGAAGTTCACATCAGAGTTCTGGAAGCGGAGAGGGCCCGCGGTCCTCGATGCTTGCAGGATAGCGTCTCTGTCCCTGTAATTGAACAGCCTCGCGATGATGGGGCGAGGGGAGGCACCCGATTTCGGCGGCCCACCCGGCATCCTGTGGGCCCGTTCCACCGAAAAGAACTTGCTCAGGCCCCCCGGTGCCAAGTTCTTAACCACCAGTTCTTCCACAAAGAGCTCAGTCGAGTCCTCCTCGGCCTTTTCCGGTACACCGGTGATGCGAACATTTTGGCGCCGCGCGCGACCCTCGAACTCGTCCAGTCGACGCGCCAGCATTCCGTTAGCCAGTTTCAGGTCGCGCACCTCCAACTGTATATCAGACACATCCGTGACCAGGCTGGAAGTCTTAAGGTCCAGCGATTTCACCCGGTCATTAGTTTTCCCGAGGTCGGTCCTGATGAGGTTTAACTCAATCTTCAGGGAGTCAACCTTGCTGGACAGTTCCTCGCGGAGAGTGTGCATCTCCGTCTTCACCCCCGAAATCGCTCCCATGACGTCCCGAAGCGTTATCTCGGAGTCGTCCGGCGATTCATCTCTCCCTGAGTCCTTAGTACGACCCGCCAGTACCGGTGATCCCTTAGACTGGGAGAATCGCTCCGGAATGGTGGACTGGGACTGGGATGGTTTCCTGTTGAGCCGCTGTGATTTGCCAGCGTCCGAGCCTCCCTTGCCCGCCATGTTGGCACTCTCGGGACGGGGGGACACCAGGGGCGAAAGAGTCCAGTGTAGTATGTCCAATGCACACGACGATATCTCCAAAGTCCAGTGTTGAGGCCGCCCAGCAAGGCGCTCAAGGATCAGAAGCACCCATCGGGATGAAGAAGCGTAGGCCGGGAGGTACCATGTGGAGACACCGCTGCACCCCACAACGGTTGCCAGTGATGCGGGCGGAGCCTCCGGGATCCGTCGAGCTAACTGAGTCTAGGAATGTCCGATTTTCATTCCGAAAGCGGGTGCCGCCTCAGGACCGGCTTAGCAACCGATTCCCACAATCGTGGGACAGGATGGATCACAGGATTATTGCGGAGGATCGGGAGGTCTTCGGAGCTCCGAGCTCACGCGGCCATCTTGGTTGGCAGCGAAGCTCCTCCCCATATTTTAGGGATTTGTTAGCATGAGCTGAAAGCCATTTTGTATTTTGGGCAGCCATCTTGTTTGCCATGTGCTGCCACGTGCTCGCCATGTGCTCTGTCCTCCCTCAGTGTTGACTGCTCTTGTAAACTGCCTAGAAACGAACTATATTTAGCATCTTCCACCTTCGCACATGCTCAGAAGGGCCTAGCTAGTAGAATGCACCTGCTTCTCTAGTATAACTGTCAGGCTATTTTTGCTGCTGTATGGAGAAGTAACTCTCCTCCCACTTTGTTGGGCAAGCAGATCTTGCATGCCCATCTTAGGCATTGTGCATGCTTACATGAGCCAGGACTGCCCCTTGGTCTTATGCTGACTATGTAACCCTAAGCATATATAAGGGCCCTGTTTTCTGTACTCCTTAGACTGCCTTATTCAGTTGCTAAGGCTTCTGTAAGACGTAATCTCCCTCATCTGAGGTGAATAAATGAATTCTTTTTATATTTCAGCTTCTGTGCCAATTTCTTCTTTGTTGGTTTAATAGGACCAAGTATCAGTGGGACCCCTGAGAAGGTTTCTATATTCTACACCTGGGAATTGTTAAGTAGGGATGCCACTTTGGTGATAGTGTAGGGACAGATTAATGGATTTCTTTTACAGCCACTAATGAAGACTGATTTAGACATTGGAGCAGTCATTGGCTGTTTAATATTTCTGGAAGTACTCATTCTTTTATGCTGCACTGAATTAGACTGGTGCGTAGTATGACATTTGTATTAGTGCCTATGTATTTCTTTAAAGGTGAGCTGCTGTAAAGAGGCACTCGGACCCCTTGCCTGCCGCACCGACCTGCAATAGTTGATTTCAGGCGCCCATAGCGACGAATGCGCTGTGTGAACCCAAATTATTTACTTTCAGGCACGTTTCCCTACCATAGCGACGTTTGCGCTTTTGGCACTGATTATGTTTTGACCCAATTTTCTAGTCCAAGTAGAATCTCGCCTACATAGAAGGGAACAATCGCCATTTGGAATCCATACTAAAAGACTGGAATCTAACTGATTTTATATTCATTGAAAAGCTGCGTCATCTGCCCAGCTGAATTGCACGAATAACCATCTTTGCCCTCTCCACTGGCAAGATTCCTTGAAACGCTGCGACATCTGCCCAGCTGTATTGCACGAATAACCATCCTTGCCCTCTCCACTGGCAAGTTTCAGGAGGCTCAACTGTCCTGATGAAGATCTAAAACAATATAGATCGAAACGCCGTCGACCTACCCAAGGAATTTCACGTGTACCATTGTATATAATTGTTGTGTGTTTTTATCCTTGTTGTGTGTGACAGTTCGTTCACTTTGATCACCTATGTCACGTCCTGCACCGTTCTATTCACCTGAGCACCTGCAATACAGTGTATATATATATTTTTATATATTGTTATGAGAAAAGAGTAAAAATAATAAAACTCCAATTTTTTCCTACTTCCAATGCTCCCTAGCGACTTATTAAATACTCGCTAAACACCCTCTGTTTTCTTTAAAGGACCGCATAAGGCCTACTCCGAACCACTGTTCTATATAATTATGTATTTCTTTAACCTCATTATTAGGTGCTTGTATGTTCAGTTACTTTTTGGCTTTGTAATAAAACCCCTTAATTTGGAATTCGGAGTCAGTGATCCTTCCTGAGTCTAAATTGATTGGTCCATGCAGACTAGTTGCTAATGTTTTGGATTTCTCCCCTTTACACTTTTCAGCAGGTAATAAAGGTCCAGTCAACCGAGGATTCTTAGTTAGGTTTGAGTCCACAGCTCTACAGCCACTACCTTAGTATGCCAGACCATCTCCTCAAACATTAAATTATGTTTTAAACTCTATTTGATAGCTCAGGTTAATTTCAGGCATACAGCATTATATGGACTAAACAAAGAGGTCAATCTAGTAGTCAAATATGAAACTTCATAGTCAAAAATTATTTAATTAATGGAAAGTTTATTGGTTTCTGGGTTCCTTCATAGGCCAGAAATGTATAAACTTTCCTTTAATTCAATAATTCTTGATTATAAAGTTTCATATTTGACTATTAAATTGACCTCAAAAACAGTATTTGTTTAAGATATAGCTTACACAGGATGGATGGATGACATTACAACACATACATTTACATCGCTGTACACTACATTGCGGTTTTTACAATGCAAGTCGTTACAACGGCTTGTGAGGGAGGGCGCTGGATTTAGGAGTAGTATAATTTACTGTTCCAACTCCAGTCTACGTACAGTAGGGAACGTGTTGGATAGTAAATTATACTATTCTTTGTCCTAGAGCGCCATCCAGCGCAAGTCGTACCGACTTGCGTTGTAAAAACCGCAATGTAATGGCATCGCGATGTAATCCCCGCGTTGTAAACAATGTTTCCCCACAGGACTGGAGAGTGGTGTCCTCTAATTCTTTTGAGGTCAGTGTCAAACCCGTAGAGAGCCTCCTTTCCCCGCCACTTCTTTCTGCCAAATACATTATATGGACTATTAATGTTTTAATTCATCCTAGTCTAAAAAATGCAGAACAAAAATAAGCCTTGGGAGTTGCCGATCAGAAAGTCGGTCTGGGTGTCATGGTGTTTTCCGCAAATCATATGCCTGTATTAATAATGGAAAATATGTCATAAATTGAACACTGTCTTCCACGTTCAGGAAGACACCATTTGCAGTCCCATGTATTTTCAGGGTGCTTCTCACAATGCTGGAACCTTTTAGCGCTGTGAGAGTGTCTGTCGGTGTCCGTCCATGCTTTGAGACACCTTTCTCACCTTACCTGTGAGAGTATCCTGCCTACTGCCATGGCCTCTGTAAGCTGTTCCAACTTTTCACTGAAATAGTAACATTCCTCTAAATCTTCTGACCTTTCATTAGTAGGCACTTTCAACGTGTAGCCAAAGGTAGTTTATGCTTTAGGAGACATTGACCTACTTCACCCAGACCTTAGCAAATGACTAAAAGCTGCCAGTAATTGGAGATGGCACTGCTGTTTTAAAGGGGAGGCAGCTGGCTGTGGTCATCCAGCACGTGCCTCTTTGAAGTGTGGAGATCTACATCAGAAGAAAGTGCTTGTTCATGGATCAGTGAGTTTCTGTCTAAACATCACTCAGTGAGAGACTGACTGAATCCATTTATGAATGTAACAAGACTGAGGCCATGAATGGATGAATGTGTGACTGAATCCACCAACCACACATTAATAAGCAAATTAATTCACGCTCATACAAAAGGCCAAATCTAATGGCATGGGTGGGAGGCCATCTGTGAATGGGTTGTTTTAGTTTTGTTTTTTTTAACGATAAACCGTTAAAATAAAACATGCATTGGTAAAGCCAATATATCATCTGCCAATTACAGCCCTAGTGGCGTTGCCAAAGCTAGCTTTGGCTCTGGTGTCTTACCAGTGGGTTCTAAATAACCAAACTGGAGAGAAGCCAAAGCAAAATATAACACTACTTGAACATTTTGGTCAATTTGAGGTAAAGTGTGAATTGATATTTTTGCATGCTATGTTCTGCAGAGTTTAATTTCATCACAATCGAAAAGCTGCTTAGTTTCAATTCACAGAATCCAGTGAAGTTCATGCCCATGTTTTATGTTAGGCTGCTCGTGTTTACATAAACATGCTCCTATGATTCCGTTTTATTTGAAAGTTCCATTTTCTTTGGAAAATTATGGGGCATATTACCAACGTTTAGCGATATTTACCGCTAACGATGCTTAGCAACACATTTTTTAACGCTAAGCATCGCCGGAAATTATCGCAGAGATAACTTGCTATTAGCAAGGTTTATCTCAGAAGTGATAAAAATCCTCACGCTATCTGCCAATTGAGAGATTATCGCTGGAAAACCAACGATAATCTCTTGAAGTCTGGCGTTAGCTTGATGATAGGGGCTCACAAACTTAGCCATGATATCCACCTTCTACAGGATATCATGCCTAAGTCAAGAAAATACCAGGTGTTAAAAAAGCAGTGCTAACCGCGGTTAGCGCTGCTTTTTATCACTAACAGGGTTAGCGAAATCCGTGATAATAGGAGCAATGTCGCTTAACAACATTTCTCCTATTATTTTTCTCCGGAACAATCCCCTTTGCATCTCATTAGAGATGCAAGGGGAAGCATAGAGAAAAAGGGTGCTAACATGCGAATTTGCGTGTTAGCACCCTGTTGCTGATAGGGAGATAATTTTATCTCCGCTTTCTTGGCCTTTAAAGCCAAAAAAGCGGAGATAAATCCCTTGATAATATGCCCCTATATTTTTCCTGATTTCCAAATTTTCGTGCTTTATTTTAGATCTTGTTCTCTTACACTGAGTGGGGAAAAGGAGCCTCTATCAGCGTTCCTTGTCTGTTGGAAATCGTTTGACTGTTTCTTTGATTGATTGATAAAGGCATGCTAGACACACCATGAACTAAATCAGCTTAAGCCACATTAAGTCTGGCCAGGGAGGTACAAGAGCCAGGGATGATGGAGGGCTGAACGTGCCAGGCGAATCAAAGCGCAGCAGAGCAGGGCCGGTGCTTGATTCTGAGCTCTGAGTTTTAGATTTGCTCGTCTAGATTCCTCTACATGGCTTCATTCAGAGGTCAAACATAAGAACGTCGCCCATTTGATTTGTGTTGCTGCCCCATTGAACTATAATATTCTGTCATCGCAGAAAGGGGCATCTCTGATCCTGTGCATGCAAACTTGCCATTTCACAGTACCCAGGACCAGAACAGGCAGTGATGGCTCCTCCACTAAGGCGGAGGAGCGCCGCCCCACTGCTTTGAAGCAGTGAAAGAAAGGAAAAATAAAATGATAATAACATAATGTTATTATCGTTTTATTTTGTCCTCCTGCTAAAGCTTTTCGTGATGGGGTCATGGAGCATGGCAGGGGAGGAGCAGCAGCACCCTCCTAAGTGCTCCATGACTATTTGGGGGGCCCTCTGGGGCTGGCTAAATAGTCATGTGCACTTTGCATGTTTTCCATGCAGACTCTGCTGTCATGCTGGTGACAGCTGCGTCATGATTGGCTTAAAGGAGTCTGGGAGCCTGTGTGCCCCTGCGCTGCCAGAAAAGAAGAGTATGAAGGAGAGGCAGCGGAACATTGCAGGTAAGTGAACTTTTTTTTTTTTAAATCGAGCCCCCTTTTCTTCCCGCCCTACCACTACTTTTCCAAAACGGCCGCCACTGCATGTTAGGGTGGGTGTACCAACACTGCTTTGTAAAAATATAACAATATCCCTGATACACAAGCAGAAGATTCCCTGAGATTCAGGGGCATTTTAGTCTAGCTTTTCAGCAATAGCTCTTGGGGGTTGTTTCAGAAAAACTTCAAAGAAGTGAATACTGAGTGGGCCCACTAAACATCCGCACCTTGGCATTCCCCAATGATGAAAGTGCATGGATGCACCAGGGATATGATGGGTAGTTTTGGAGGGGGGAAAAGATCTCTGCAAACCTATCTAGTTAGCAGACCACACACTTACTTTTGAAAGAGTCCCAAAGTTTCAAAATTCTGAAACAAGTCATAACCTTTAGGAAACATACAAGTATTGTTGAAGTAGAAGAAAGGGGAGTGATTGAGAGTATTTACCCAAAATTGTGTGAGAAGCTGAACTGAAGTCCACAGACCTGTAGAGTCCTTAAAGGTAAAATGTTCTTAAGAGGACAGGATTCACTCTCCTCTGGCCACCTGGTCTGAATAACAAGACAAACCTCAAAGAATGTGTAAGTAGGGGTAATGCTTAACAAACCAATACAATAGGAATACAATAAGAGATGAAAACTTCAATGTCAATGATCAATTTAAACAAAAAGAGTAACAAAAAGAATTAGATTAAAAAACAAATTCAAGCAGAACGGCTAAGGGCGTTTAAACATTATAGGCGGAATGATAATACCACCAATGGATATTCAGACTCCAATTAAGAATTTAGGTATTACCAGGTATTAATAAGCAGGAATACTACAACCGGTAATGCTGATAACACAGGGGCAACTGGTCCATTGATACATGATTGTGTGTGTAATCCAGACAATTTGGTTTCAGTATTCCTCATTCTAGCGAGCAAACATAGCCTTTTGATACCGTGCTGGAAACAAGAGAGAACACTCCAAGCACCCTGCATCACAAGGCAGCCATTTTGTTTAGATGCATGCATGTGTGAAGGCGCGTTTTTAATCCAATGCCATCCTGTGCCCGCAGCTCACATACACAAGCCAAGGCCACTTGAGGTGGCTAACTAGGCCTCTGCCAGGCAGAAGGAACTGTAGTTTTCTGAATTGGAGCCGCAAGTTCTAGCAGATGAGGAAAGAAATAGAAGGACAGATAGATAGGCCACCTCATGGTTACAACTGCTCCGAAGATCCAATTGTGCGTTTGACAACCCATCACTTAAAAGGTAAATTCAAGCTCATCACAACCTAAGACACTGAGGCCTACAAAAAATTATTCAAAGACTTAAAGAGGATAGTGGGGATCTTATCCTAAGCAATTATAGGAAATGTTTGACCCCTGAGGGTGGCCCTGCATCCGAAATGTTTCTGTAGCAATGGGGGTAAACCATGAGGCACATCTCTAGCCTGTCAAGTTCAAGTTCAAGTTCAAGAATTTATATAGCGCACTACGCACCCAGGGGGTCTCAAGGCGCTTGGGGAGGGGTTCATTATTTATCGAATAGCCAGGTTTTAAGTTCTTTTCTGAAGGAGATGTGGTTCTGTGTAAGGCGGAGGTGAGTGGGGAGAGAGTTCCAGGTCTTGGCCGCCAAGTAGGAGAAGGATCTACCTCCCATGGTGGATCTTTGGATACGCGGAACTGCGGCGAGGCCTTGATTGGAGGATCTTAGTTGGCGGGTGGGAGTGTAGAAGGATAGTCGAGTGTTGAGGCATTCAGGTCCTAGTTTGTAGAGGGCCTTGTGTGCGTGGGTGAGGAGACGGAATGTTATTCTCTTGTTGACGGGAAGCCAGTGGAGGTCTTTTAGATGGCCGGAAATGTGGTCTTGGCGAGGGATGTCCAAAATGAGTCTCGCCGATGCGTTTTGGATGCGTTGGAGTTTTTTCTATAATTTGGCTGTAATTCCGGCGTATAGGGTGTTTCCGTAGTCTAGTCGACTTGTAACCAGTGCGTGGGTGACAGTCTTTCTTGTCTCGGTGAGGATCCAATGGAAGATTTTTTTGAGCATACGAAGTATGTTGAAGCATGATGATGAGACGGCGTTTACTTGTCTGGCCATCGAGAGGGAGGAGTCTAGGATGAAGCCTAGGTTACGTGCGTGATCTGTGGGTGTGGGTGCTGAGCCCAGATCCGAAGGCCACCATGAGTCGTCCCAGGCAGAGGGGGATGATCCTAGGATGAGCACTTCCGTTTTGTCTGAGTTAAGTTTAAGGCGGCTGTTTTTCATCCATATGGCTACTTCTTTCATGCCTTCGTGGAGATTGGTTTTGGCGGTGTTGGGGTCTTTGGTGAGGGAAAGGATCAGCTGGGTGTCGTCAGCGTAGGAGATGATGTTAAGGTTGTGTTGACGCGCGATGGAAGCGAGAGGACTCATGTAAACGTTGAAGAGGGTGGGACTGAGTGAAGATCCTTGTGGTACACCGCAGATGACTTCGGTGGCCTCTGATTTGAATGGAGGAAGTTGGACTCTCTGGGTTCTTCCGGCGAGGAACAAGATGATCATTCCAAGGCTTTACCTTGTATGCCGATGTTGCTGAGGCGTTGTATGAGGGTGCTATGACAGACTGTGTCGAAGGCGGCGGAGAGGTCGAGTAGGATGAGGGCCACTGTTTCTCCGTTGTCTAGTAATGTTCGGATGTCGTCTGTTGCTGCGATGAGGGCGGTTTTGGTGCTGTGTTTGGCTCAAAAGCCGGACTGTGAGGGATCGAGGGAGTTGTTGGATTCGAGGAAGGCGGCGAGTTGGCTATTGACGGCTTTCTCAATGACTTTGGCCGGGAATGGGAGGAGGGATATGGGGCAGTAGTTTTTAAGTTCAGAGGGGTCAGCTGTGGGTTTCTTCAAGAGGGCGCTGACTTCGGCATGTTTCCAACTTTCTGGGAAGGTAGCAGAGTTGAAGGAGCAGTTGATGACATCACGGAGATGGGGTGCAATGATGGAGTCAGCATTGTTGAAGATGTGGTGGGGACATGGGTCGGTTGGCGAGCCAGAGTGGACGGAATTCATGAGGCGGATGGTGTCTTCAGCGGTGATTGGGTTCCAGGTGCTGAGGTTGTTAGAGGGCGGTTTAGGTTCTGAGGGGGGTGGAGAGGATTGTTCGTTGGAACTGTTTTCGAAGCTGTTATGTATGTTGGCAATTTTGTTGTAGAAGAAGGAGGATAACGAGTCGCAGTGGTCTTGGGAGGGAGTGATGTCGTTTGAGGCTGCGGTGGGGTTGGTGAATTCTTTGACGATGTTGAATAGTTCCTTGCTGTTATGGGCGTTGTTGTCGAGTCGACTCTTGAATGCTGATTTCTTGGTGGATCGAATCAGCTGGTGGTGTTTGCGGGTGGCTGTCTTGAAGGTGGTCATGTTGTCGGTGGTTGGGTTTTTTCTCCATTTTTTCTCGAGAGTACGGCATAGTTTCTTGGATTTCTTAAGGTCATTGTTGAACCAGGGGGCCTTTTTGTTGTTTTGTTTGGTGTGATGGTTTTTCAAGGGGCTAATTCGCCAGCGCTGTGAGTGATCCATTGTTTGAATTTGATGGCAGTTTCGTTTGGGTCCGATGAGAGGGCGGGTGGGTTTTGGTTGAGCGATGTGAGGAGTTGGTCGGTGGTGATTTTGTTCCATTTTCTTCGGGGAATAGGTTGTGGGGGGTTGTGGGTCGAGGTGGTTTTGTAGCTGAAGTGAACACAACAGTGGTCCGTCCAATGGAGAGCTGTGGTGTGATCGAAGGAGATGTGTTTGCTGGAGGTGAAGATTGGGTCGAGCGTATGTCCGGCTACATGGGTGGGGGTGTCAACAAGTTGTATGAGGCCGAGATTGGCCAGGTTGTCCAGAAGGGTGGTGGTGTTGCTGTCGTTTTTCTTTTCCAGGTGGAAGTTGAGGTCTCCTAGTAGAATGTAGTTCTCGGAGGCGAGGGCATGTGGACTGATGAAGTCAGTGATGTCTTCGCTGAATTGTTTACGGGTTCCTGGAGGCCTGTAGATGAGGGTGCCTCTGAGTGTGGTCCTAGGGTCGGTGTGGATCTGGAAGTGGAGGTGTTCGGCGGTTGTTAGGTTATCGTCGGAGCTGCTCGTGATTTTGATGGTGTTCTTATGGACGATGGCGATGCCACCTCCTGTTTGGACGGTGCGGTCTTTTCGGATGATCTTGTAATTGTCCGGGATGGCAATGGCGATGTCTGGTGTTGATGATGCGTTCATCCATGTTTCAGTAAGGAAGGCGACGTCCGGTGATGTAGTGTCGAGTAGATCCCAGAGTTCAGTGGCGTGTCAGTGGACCGAGCGGGTGTTCAGCAGGATGCATTTCAGGTGGTTAGAGTCTGAGCTGTGTTTGGGGTTAGTGGATGTGGTATGGGTCTTAATGCTGGTAAATTTGCAGGAGCGGCAGGCGAAGGGGCCGTGGGTACGTCCCGGGGCAACTTCGTAGCATTGTGGTGTATGTCCGGGGTTAAGGGCGAGGAGAAAGGCGGCGTCATACGTTAAGCGAGAGGGGTGGGAATGGCGGGGACCAGGAGGTCTGGCGCTGGGCCCGGTCCAGGCGCGGATGGGCGTAGACGGGCTTACCTTTGGCGCACCTTCGGCGCGCATAGGGCGCGACCGCTGCGCATGAACGCTGCGCGAAACACCATCTGTCATAAGTGGATAGTGGAGGGGGCGGGGGCGAGGGAGGAGCAGCTGGGAGGCGGGTGCGTGCTGGGTAGCCTCGCTACGAGGCACAACAAACAAAATGGCAGTACTAAATAAACAAACAGCCAACCAGGCGGGCAGTCCGAGCTACGATGCAATTTACAGTTCAGCAATGCGAGCGCACAGTAATTATTCTACAAAGTTTAAATTGCCAAGCAGTCACACTACGATACCCAGGCAGCAAACTGAAAGCTCAGGCAGCCAGAGCGAGCGCTACGAAGTCCGGCCCGGGAGCGAGGGGGAGCGACCTCTTCTCACAAGGATAGGGAGGTCACAGGGCTCCGATCACCGGAGCAAGCTGAAGGCAGTCCGTGGGAGGGAGGAGCAGCTGGGAGGCGGGTGCGTGCTGGGTAGCCTCGCTACGAGGCACAACAAACAAAATGGCAGCGCTAAATAAACAAGCAGCCAACCAGGCGGGCAGTCCGAGCTACGATGCAATTTACAGTTCAGCAATGCGAGCGCACAGTAATTATTCTTCAAAGTTTAAATTGCCAAGCAGTCACACTACAATACCCAGGCAGCAAACTGAAAGCTCAGGCAGCCAGAGCGAGCGCTACGAAGTCCGGCCAGGGAGCGAGGGGGAGCGACCTCTTCTCACGAGGATAGGGAGGTCCAGCCTGTAGGAAATACCTGATGAAGAAACAATGGTTTTCACCATGTGCACATTGTCAGATCATGTAGTAGCAGAAACAACAATACCAATGACGTCTACTGATTATCAGTACTAACTGCAATTGTGACATTTTGATGGGCAGTAAAAATATCCCTCTAATAACTGTGAGCAAATAGGCCTACAATGACAGGGGCCTCTGCATCTAAATACAACATGGTCAAGTGGAGCTGACTTGGCCATACACCACACCTGCTCCACACACTATGATGGCAAATGTCACAGGGATATGAACATAAATAGAATCATGAATATATAGGATGGGCCATGTGGATTATTCCCAGACTGTAGAAGGTCTAGGAATGCTGCAGATATAATGTTACCATCTTGGTGTAATGTTCACCCTACTGACGTCAGTATATGCAGGCTAATTCACACATAAGTCAATAGTAGGAAATTCCCCATTACGAAATAGGAGTTAAATTTGGAATGTGAGTGGACCTGTGAATTAAGTAATGTATCCCCACAGTCTATACCCAAGGAGAATCAGAAAGTAAATGTCACATCAATGCACAACGTTCATCTTGTTGTCCATGATTATGCAGCAGCCTATGTTTGATCGCCCAGTCTCCTGGAAGATGACACTGCACCAGAGGAGTTTGAGGTGACCAGCAGCCATCCACCAGCTGTGCCCCTTTGAGAATCCAGTTATCAGTTTCTAGTCAGACCTCGGCCTTCACTGCCTGTCCACCCACCAATTCTGATGCTGTTTTGACCACCACCTCAGCACCTGCTGCTGCTGTGACTGCCAATACCACTGCAACTGCCGCTGATGGAATCACTACTAACTCTGTATCAATTGTTGCCTTGATCACCACCTCTGCACCTCCTGCTTTTCTGGCTCCACTGCCACTTTTGTGCATGCTGCCACTGCCACCACCCTCATTGCACCTGTCATCACTACTTGTGTCACCATAGCAGCATCAACCGTGAATGTGATCTCTGAGATAACTTGCAGGTTTTTGCAATGCAGCATGTGGTCCTGACACTGATCCAAAGCAGAAGAACCAACTGGTCTTGCTCCTACAGCTTTTCTTCCTTCACTGGATGTGGTCATGTCACTTGTCCAAATGGGGCACAGGGTAGCTGCAATGAAGTCTGGAATGTCAACATACTAGCAGGAACTTGGGACACAACAACATAGCTGTCATGCAGTCCTCATTAAGGAGATTGTTTGCTGTCCAACCTCAGGAGTCAAGAATGCTACTGCACCACCACATACAGCAGAGGCATAACACAAAAACACAAAAGCAGCGCAGCACTATCAGGCAAACAAGGTGTGGGGGGGGGGGGTTATAAAGGGGCCCTACTGTATATGGCATTATATATTAACAATCTGATAAAACAACTGACTCATGGACAATTGGCCTTGGTTTTGTTTCAGAATCAAATACTCTAAACATCGGGAAGGCAGATGATGTCCTCCAGCCCAGGAACAGCATAATAGCATAGAGAAAGGTGGTATAATATGGTGCGGGTATAGTTGACGGGTTTGATGGTGATGAGGTGGGGGCTGGAATGAGCTATCAAGAAAAAAGGTATTATTGGGGATAGGGTGGGAAGCATGGTAGGACAGATAGGTAATGATTTATTAAACAGTGTAAGTGCAGAAATGAAGAGGAACTGGGTGGTAGTGTGGAAAATATGATATTGGACCTTGGGACCGGCGTTCTTCTTTCAAAAAACTTTTTAAAGTCTAAAGTTTGAAGTAATGTGCCATTTAGCGTTAAAGTATTTTGGAGTGAGTTGATTGGATTTAAAAATAATTGTTAAGGAGGTGGTGCCTGATGCTAGTACCATTTGCATCCCTACACTGTTACCCCTGTCTAACTTGGTATCATCATCACTTGGGTTCTCACTGGCTTCAACACCTCAACCCCTCCGTCATTGGCACATGTTGCCTAACTGCAACTTTATGCATCGTAAGAGAGAGTAGTATGATGGTATACGCTTATCAGAAGCACATGCCAAGGCAGAACCAGTGCAGTTAAAGGCAGAGAATCTCTCTCGCGCCTGTAGGTGGTATTGCAAAGCCCCAACCCAATCTCCAGAATTATCATACAGAAAATAATCATCTTTTATAACATAACATAACATGACATAACATAACATAACATAACATAACATAACATAACATAACATAACATAACATGTATTATATGTTATTCTTGTAGAGATGTGAACATAAATTACCATCTTATTTATGAACATCTCAAGAACTTAAAAACAATTAAGAGTGATGCTGACATCAACCTCATTATGCATACTCATCACTCACCCCTAACCCATTGGTCTGATTCCCCACTTATGTTGTATTGAGCTTGCTCAAACCAAATGCATTAATCTAACTGAACATTTGCTGAGTCATCTAATGCCCACTGTACAGCTGTATCCCAGTAAACCTAAAATCACAATTTTTTCAGCATCTCTCTCCAGCAACAAGCCAGGCACTGCTAAGGCCCCCCCAATGTTAGGTGTTTTATAGCCTTTTCTTATAATAAAGATTATGAAGCAAGGGTTGGCACTTTAACACTCAGATACAGCATTTGCTGAAGATAATAAAAACAATTCTTGTCTTGATTCTTAGGAAGCAGACAGAAGCTGCTGTCCTGTATCCTTTTTTTTAATTTCAAAGTATTTTATTAAGAACATTTTTAACACATACAATTATCGTCGCTTTACCATCGCTTGGTAACAACATAAACTGGCTATACTTGCCAATGATACAGGTAAATGGTCTCCATGTTCGGCGGTTCCCCTTTTCACTGTTCTACTATAGGAATGATAGTGAGTGGGTGGGGAAACACAGAAAAAAAGAAAGAAAGAGGAACAAGAAGAGAATTAAGTGGATAGTGCACCAGAAGAAGTTCACATTCGCGGGTCTAATTTGGCCTGCGGGAGATTGCTTTGTGGGCGATCGCCCTTCTTCAGTTGTGTTTATGGGGGTTCGTAGGGGTCTAAGTATTCATCAAGCGATGCCCACATTCCCCTGGTTGCTGGCCTCCAGGGTGAGTTCCGCAGTGCGATACTGTCTGCACCTCTGAGCTACGTTATCCAGTCGAGCCACCGCTTGAATGTCGCCTTAGCTGTTTCCTTCCATTTGGAGACCACCATTTTAACTGCAGAGATCAGAAGGAGGTCTAGCAAGTACCTGTCCTGTTGTGAGTCTAGGTCAGTGGTTATAAACGCTGTGGCAAGAGTGTGGAATTCTGGTTTAAGTGTGCATCCCAGCATTTTTTTAATAAAAATGAATATTTCCTCCCAGAACCTTCAAACTTTAGGGCAATAGAAGATGAGGTGTGCTAGGTCCCACTTTTCGTTCTCGCAGTTCCAGCATATATTGTTTTCCCTGAGGCCAAGCGCTGCTAGTCGCTAGTTGACCCTGTGCAAGTTCCTCTGGCACAGAACTTGCACAGGGGCAAATCTGCAAGCAAATCCTTTAGCCCCACACAGCAAACAAAGGAAGAGTCTTTCTCTGACTTTCATTAACGTCAGCAACAGAAAATATGCAACAACTGTATGTGACAATTGAGCAGAAATAAAGCTGATTAGCTACATCAGAATCGAAGTTGTACAGCTTGTTGTTAACGTCCTGCATCAGAACAGGCTGTTTAATTGATGCATTAACAAACTTTTGTTTAGTTCAAAGTATTTTATTAAACTTTTACAGACAGAGGAAGACAGTGGAAAACAAAATAAATACACCGTCGGAAAGGATGGATACATCATAGGGTGGGGGTGTAGGGTGTGCATAAGATGATGAATCAGTGGATATTCTGAAAAAATTGAGTGAACAGTATAATGCATTGAATATGAAGCATTAACAAACGTTTAAGTGTACAAACTAGACAATCGGAAAATGTATCAACACTTGTTACGCAAACAAAAAAAATTATCAAATCTATAGCAAAAAGCATGGCAATGTCATTGGCATTCCTCCTTTCTAAAGGTATTTATTTGTATCAAATATGCAAGGTTTACCACCTACTTTGGGGCGGAGGAGCGCGTTAGGGTCAAGTCACCGTCTGATCCCTGTTTACGAGCAATTTGCAATCTTTGTTCTTGAGTTTTTGGGATGTGGTATACAAAAGGTATTATTACATCCTATGACACTGCTTGCAGAAATCCTGTACTGAATTATTCGAAAAAGCTGCACTAACACTATTCAGCAAGGCGTGAAATGATAAAAAGTGGTCACATTAAAAGGTGATAGAAAATAAAAAATAATGAACATTACCACCAAAACTAAGGGGCATATTACCAAGGGCCTTATCGCCGCTTTAGCGGGAATTCTTCCCGCTAAAGCGGCGATAATTTTATCACCCTATTACCTAGCTGTCTCTAACACTAGTTAGCGACAGCTAGTAGGAGATAGCGATCATCTTGGGGCCCACTTTTTATGTCAGCGATAATTATCGCTAATGACATGCAAAGTGGGCGTGCCAAGATGTTACCGACTGGAAACAGTCGCTAACATCGCTATCTCCTATTACCTACTTTTGGAAATATTTGAGCTAAGCGCGAATATCTCCAAAAGCTAAAGCCTGCCCAGAGCAGTTCTTAGCCATGTTATCCAATGGTAGGTGGATAACATGGCTAAGAGCATTAGCTCGGTAATGCATGAATATCGCTGACTTTTCAGTGATATTCATGCATTTCAGCCGATTTTCATCACTTTTGAGATAAACCTTGATAATAGCAAGGTTTATCTGCGATAAAAATCGGCGGAGATCGGCGATAATAATATTGCCGCTAAGCCAACATAGCGATAATTATCGCTAGTTCTTGGTAATATGCCCCTAAATGCTATAAAGTGTTTCATAACAGACCACATATTATAGATCAATCGGAAAAATAATTGCCAGAAAAGTAACATTAAAATTGACCGCCAACTAATTAAAATCTAAAACATACCAAAAGAATCTAATGGAATAATAGTAAAATCCAACAAAAATGTACAGCAATGGTGAATATAAGGAACTTTAAAGATGTGAATAAATGAGATTCCAATGCAAAAGGATTTCACAAAAACACTAATTAAAGGAATCCAAGCCTCTGGGGGAATGGCGCTGCTGGCTAACATGACGGCTGCATAGATTCACAGTTCCACCACTTTGGCCCTTAATCTACTGTTTATCCTGCTCAAAAGCCCCCATGCTGCGACTCTCTTGACTGCCCTAACAGCCTGCTAACATATCCTACCTGGGACTACTGCTGTTTCAAGAGGTGGATTGCTGATGGGGGCGAATAGGTCTCATGGCCGGAGGACCCGTAGCCTGGAGGACCAGTGAGAGGACGCTGCAGTCATTTGTGGGCCTGTGAGCCTGCAACTGAGGGCAACAGGCCCCCAACTCGCTTTCCCATCTCTTCTGCACCCCCTCACCCTCCCTCGAGATGTCAGATAAAATGACTATACCCTAGGAGGACTGCAGGAAACCAGTTCCTACTGTGCAGCCTACAAGTGGGGTGCCCCTGGGCCTGGTCGTACTTGGGGAGAGCAGACTGGACTGTGTGTTCGACAAAGGTGGAGGCTTTGTGAGTGGCCACGCTCTCCCCCTATGGCCTGGTGGCTCCCCACCCTGATAGAATAATGCTGCAGCTTCCCTGGTGATTGCTCATTCTCCCCCCATTACATTGGATTTAGAGGGTGGACAGGGATTTAGTATTGGTGGATGGCCTGATGCCCCCTCTAGGGTCTCCAGACTAGTGAGCTGCTAAGGGCTTTTCATGTGGCAGCAGTGGCGGAGGAGTGCCAATGCTGAGCAGTGCGGAATCCCTAATGATATGCTGACCTGGTGGTCACAAAACGGGCCTGGTCTGACAAGCATTGATGGAGCACATACTACCAGTGGGGTAGTCTATGCTGAGAAAGAGTCTGGGTGTTGTCTGCCCATTCCTGTATACGGACCTCCTTTTTAGTATTTTGTCCTACTGAACATTGCTGCAGAGCGGGGGGATGGCACGGATGGCAGACACTGTATTAGGAGGTGCCTTTTCACCGAGGTCCTCCAGCATATGGCTAGCTACTTACCCCAGAGAAGGAAAGACTGTTCCCCTTTGTGAATAGTCTTAGAACCAATATTCCTTTTGTCTGTCTGCCTATGCTGCAGACAAAGTTCTGTTAACCACTGCACTGTTTGCAACCGGGCTTGGACACACCATCCTGTAGCATCTGTCAGGCCTGCTCTGGTCACCATGAGGAAGCTCAGATCTACATCGGCATCACAGATATGCGGGGAACGAGGATCTGGCCCTGTACCAAAGGGTGCATTGAGTTCATCACTCACCTCGTGGGACTCTTCAGAAAACTTGGACAGTATCCTCTCTGCAATCAAACACTCTAGGCCATGTCTTGGACAGAAAATCGATGCTGGAGCTTTTGGCCTTGGCCTACCCAAGGACGATCACAGAAGCTTAGAACTGAGTGGCCCAACAATAAAACACCCTTGAGACTGGGCAGAGCACCAGGTGGCCACGATGGGTCATCAGACAGAGATACTGTAGTATGCCCTCAATAGAGGCTTAAAAATGTGGCTTATGGCTGAGGCAGCTCCCAGTGGTGTGGTTCCCTCAGAGCATCAGATTGATGTTCATAGGTGATCTGACCGGAAGGTAGCAGAATTACTAAGACACTTTAGATCACCACACACCAGGAATAAGATTGCAACATCAAGTGGTGATGAATCCTCTGGATCCCATATCTCACTTTCTGGGTCCCACAGGATGTCACGCTTCAAACCACTGGTGACTTCATATCAGGGCTGTAATGCAGAGCACTTGTTACCCACTCCCCTTGTAACTCCAAAAGATTCTCAACTTTCTGGCTACACTATCTGTTATGGTTCCTTGATGGCGACGTCCTACGACTACTTGCCGGAACTCTAGCTCACGTAACTGTTATGCTGCCAAAAAGCTGTGCACCCCACTGCTCCTTGAGGAGATGATAACATCACCTCTATTTTCCACCAGTGGGTGCTCTTCACTATCCTCCTTGACATAGGCCTAACAAGGCATTTCATTAAGCTTGGCTGAAGCCTGGCTCTATACAATATGACAGTGTTTTCAATAAGCAGTTTGGACAGAGGGTAATGTTGCCTTCTGCCCTTTGTATTTGTGTTAATGTTCTGGTTATTTGTGTTCTCTTTGCGCAGGAGAACACAAGATACTTTGTTTCAGTAAGGGGAGACTGCAGGTGGGCATATCCTACTATATCCCCACTTAGCCAGGTGGCACAGCACTTACTTCTCCCACTCCGTGTCCACCCAGCTATGTTAGAGTCAGACATTAATTTTCTCAAATGGAATATAAGGGGTATGGATTCAGCTAGTAAGTGATATATGTGTATTCATAACTAAAACATTGAAGAAAACAAATAGCGTTCCTACATGAATCATGGATGACTGATCCAGAGATAGCCCCATAAAAAAGCGCTGACAAGACCAGTTATATTCCACAAATTATTCAGCCTACTCTTGAGGGTTGCTAATTTGGATGAGGACTGGTGTCCCCGTCCAACTGTGAATTACCCTCCAAGATCGGGAAGATCAGTATACTCTAGCGGAGGGCAGGCTGGATGGCAGGACACTCCTCCTGGGTAGCATCTATGCCCCTAACTCAGAACAGGTGGTTTTTAGGAACAATTGTCTGGTGTGTTGGTGCAATGGGTTCAACTTACTTGGATACTTGGCGAGAACTATAATAACGTGTTGATCCACAACAACATAATCGGTTATTTCCATCACAACAGTAGCCCCGCCTCTATCCGATTGATTGAGTGGGATGCATTTAAAGACACAATTAGAGGGCAGTGTGTGTCAGTGGCAGTGAGAGCTGGAAGCAGAACAGCATGCAAGTGAAGAGTTTTTGATACGGTTGGAGAATAGAGTGGTTGGGCAGGCAGAGCATTGACCATCCCTCTGGACAGCTGGTGCAAAACAATCCAACCTGCTTGAGGAACTCCATTGCATTAACTTTGCGGTGCATGCAGTAAGAAAACATAAACTTGTCCGATATCATGCCCCAGGTTACTGAGGAACAGAGGCCCGATTTGACTCTTCCTGTTAATGCTACAGAAATAATAGAAGCCATTAGGTCATTGGCCACCCCCAAAAAAAACCATGTGCAGCTGGACTCTCACTCGAGTTCTATAGTACCAAATCAGTAGCGTTAGCCCAGCGGTTGGCAAAGGTATACTAGTCTGCGCTGGTGGACGGTGTCCTCCCTGTGTCTCTGCGTGAGGCCTTGCACATTTCTATCCTGAAGTAAGGCAGAGACAGTCATATATCTCCTCATACAGACCCTTGAGGGTCCTGAACATGGACTGTCGGATCTTGTGTAAGCAATTGGCAGAAGGTTTGTTGCTACTTATTTAGGAACTACTGCACCCAGATCAAAATGGTTTTGTGTTGGGTAGGAGCATACCACTCAACATAAGAAGGCTATTTAGGATCGGGCAGGCACAGAGACAGCTGAGATTTATGTGAGTGGCAGCATGCTTGTATGGCAACCCAACACATTCCGCTATCTCGAAGTGTGCATATACCATTGTGAGAGTGACTAGCTGGATGGTAACCTGACCAGAATAATGGCATCGATCCGCAGTCAGATTGCATTCTGGAAAACATTCCTTCTCTCTATTACAGGCAGAATATCCTATCTAAAATGGTGGTGAGCCAATTGTTCTATTTTTTGCTACTCTACCTCTATAGTTCTTGGTTACCTTTTTCCAGGAATTGGGTTCTTTGCTGAGAGATTTTGTTTTGGTGCAACAGCTAATGGTGGTTGCACTTGCCTACGGCCTAGGAGGACTGAGAGGTCCCTATTTTGAGCATTAGTACCCACTGATGCAGTGCAGTATGTTAGCTGAGAGCCATCTTGAAGACACAACTTCCACACAACCCTCTTATGACCTGAAACATCTCCTGTGGTATTTTCAGATGCTGAGTACTGTGGCCCCACAGCCTCTGAGCCTACTTCAGGTGGCTCATTACTGCCTTAGATTAAACCTATGCATTACAGCATCAATTGTCCAGCCATTCTCTCCTGGGCACACAACGCAACGCGACGCAGGTTGCAGGCTTCACCACTTTTTGTAACCTTTAGCAGGACGGTGTCCTCCTACCTTTCGATGCGCTTGTATATAACATTCGCAGAGATCAGTTCTTGACCACACATTGACTAGGGGTGGGCAGTAATCTCTGCTCTGCGGGCAAAGTTTTGCCACTCCTCGCTCTGCTTGGAGCGCAGAGATCATCAAAAACTCCACCAGCTGCCATGTAGCAGAGGTTACCAGCGCACACCCTGGTAATTATGAGGAGTTCGGTATTTGTCATATCCAGTCATTGCTGAACACTGCTTTTTTGGTGTGCCATGCCAATTCTTGTTGCTGACAGCATGTATTACATGCATGACTTCCTAATGCCTGGGACCACTTATCACCATATATAATTCCAATGGGTAGTTCCTATGAATAGAACTTTTGTGCTCTTGTTTTCCCAGCGTTTGTTCCTGCTTGTGAGCGCTCATGTAATCCTTCAGTGTATCACAGCATGTTTATTTCTCTACAATGAAGTGTGTGCGACTTGTGATTAGTGCTTGAGATTCCTCATCAGAGTGCAATTGTGATAGTCATCACTGTGTTGAGTTCAATCAGTGCAAGTTTGTACTTGTATATGGTGAATGATAAGGCAAACAGTAACTCTTTGAATGGAAGGTTTGCACTTCAGACAAGAAATGCACTTGCCACTTCTGAGAATTGTTTGCTGCACTGAATTCATTTATTAAATCCTTTCTTCAAGTACTTGCATCAGACATGGTGGTTTAAAGGCTGAACTATTTGATATTGTCTCAGATTATTAAAGAAATTGAGGGAACACCAATCATTGATCCTAACAATGTCAGAAAGAGCATAGTTACTGTCCACCCATTCCAATATTACTATAACAGAAGTTAAGGTTTGACTAAATTATAATTTTATGTCAAAGGCCGGGAGGCCAATATTATGCATATTAATCCTTTATTGCTCCTCACACAGCAGCAACAAGAACTTAGAATTAGAACATTAAAACAATCCAGAACACTGAACATGCATATTGTCTAAACACCAGCAGCCATCTTCCTCTTTTATTGCTGCTCACACTAGAGATAAGTACTCATTTAGGATCATTAAGTTTGAATTTAATATGTATTAAGGAAATATGTATTAAGGAAATAATTTTATAGGTTTGATGATGTTTTTGATATCCAGATGTTATTTTAATTGATCTTATTGTGATTAATACTTGTATAATTATGCTTCAGAAGCTGAAAAGATTATGCTAATGGCTATTATAATTGTTTTATACTTCACCTTCAGTAGTGGCACTGGCTGCCTGCATATGGTAGCAGCTGGACGCCTTCCTTGTAACACATTGGAATCCCACTATGAGGGACACTCTTGTACCTCCCCCCTCAACTGTTGGTTGGTGCAACCAGGTAACAAGCTGGTACTGCCACAGCTAACACTGATAATAACCAGCAACAAGGAGATCTATATGACCCATAATCACTAAAGATTCTCTGTCCTGACCCTCACGGCACGTCCCCCCTCCATCTGTAAACCCCCATCTAACTAAATTATCAGCTAATTAGGCTTATGTTTTGCTGGGAACTGCAATGCCTCATACCACATACATCGTAAATCTACAACTTCAAAAGTGCTTTAGAAGAACCACAAATAAAAAACCAGCACCAAAATGGCCAATGAGTCTTGAGATTGCAGAAAAAATGCAAGTACGCTAAATCCTCACCATTGGGACCGTAACTCTGGGTGACCAATGGGAGAGATATTAACTTATACAAACACGGAGTTTCCCAATGGGCAACAAACAAGAATAGCGTAGTTTACAGACACAGTCACCAATGATCGCTAGGATATTTCAAGAGCGGGACCTGGGACACACAGGGCAACAAATGGCTGAGCTGGGGACCCTGGTGGACAAAGCAAGATCAGTATTCTCCCAGAACTGAAATGGTGTGGAGCAGGATTTCCTAGAGAGGTAGGTTTACTTTACTGGCATGGTAAATTTACTGATGTCTGCGTTTGTTCTGGTATAGAGCTCTGAGTACTTATTGTGGTCAATGTTATTAAGGTGGGTCACAGGCTGGAGTTTATATGAGACGAGGGTGTAGTGAGCAGTTCTTGGCAGTAGTGAATTGTTTACACGAGGAGCAGAGTCTCTGATAGGGTGGACCCGAGTTATGGTCGGTATTCCTAGTAACTTTGCATCTTGGGAAGTAAAATTGTAGCCTGGTGATAAGTGTTGTTTGCACTCCATACCCTGCCCCCACTGCACTTAAGGAGATTTACATTCCGCCTGCAATTGGAACTCCATGGAATCTCGGTGAGTTTTTCAGTAACTCTGTGGAATTCCGAGGGGTGAAAGTCCACGATCTCCGCTCAGGCCTAACACTGACCTGTGCCCTAGATTCATGCTGAAATGCCACAGCATCCAAACCGTCAGCTCACACTGTGATGCAATATATACATGTAATAGGTAACCCTGGGCAATGAACTCCGCTCTGCAATATATACATGTCATAGGCAATGTTCCCTCTAATTTTTTTCCTCTGTGTGCGGCAGTGGAGGGTCTCTGTGAGCTGCAACCATGGCTATGTGCGCCAGGAACCAAACCGTGCGTGTCTGCGGCGCCAAATAGCACTCAAAACGTTAACTTTAAAAAGTGAAAAAATGGTGCATTTTCACACATACAGAGCCAAAATAAGGGTCTTAAAGGCAGTTTACAAATTTATTGTATTGCCTGTATTTTCATTGTTGTGTCTCTGACTGCTGTTGTCTGTCTTAACCCGCTGCCTGTACGTGGTCTGTGCCCCTTTTTCTTCCCTCTGTTACCCTCGCTGTCTCTGTGCTCACTCTGTCCGGTCTTTCCTTCTGCTGCTCGTGTCTCTGCCCAGTTTTCCCTTCTGTTCCGCTCGCTGCCCCGTGCCTCTCTGCCCGTTCTGCCTTCTGTTCTTAGCTGCCCCTATATTTCTGTATTCTGTATTTTGCCTCTGTGCCATTAGTTTTTTGTGCCCGTCTGCCCTCTGTGCCACTCTTTTTTGTGACCTTCTGCCCTCTGTCCCGCTTCTTTTTGTGCCCTTCTGCCTTATCCACTTCATTTTCCCCTCATCTTTTGTGCCTTTCTGCCCTCTGTTCCACTTCACTTTCCCCTCGTTTTTTGCCTTTCTGCCCTCTGTCCCACTCGTTTTTGTGCCCTTCTGCCCTCTGTCCCACTCGTTTTTGTGCCTTTCTGCCCTCTGTCCCACTCGTTTTGTGCCCTTCTGCAATGTGTCCCACTCGTTTTTGTGCTGTTCTGCCCTCTGTCCCACTCATTTTTGTGCCCTTCTGCCTTCTGTCCCACTTGTTTTTTGTGCCCTTCTGCCCTCTGTCTCTCTCATTTTTGTGCCCTTGTGCCCTCTGTCCCACTCGTTTTAGTGCCTTTCTGCCCCCTGTCCCACTCGTTTTTGTTCCCTTCTGCCCTCTGTCCCACTCGTTTTTGTGCCCTTCTGCCCTCTGTCCCACTCGTTTTTGTGCCTTTCTGACATCTGTCCCACTCGTTTTTTTGCCCTTCTGCCCTCTGTCCTACTCGTTTTTGTGCCCTTCTGCCCTCTGTCCCACTCGTTTTTGTGCCTTTCTGCACTCTGTCCCACTCATTTTTGTGGCCTTCTGCCCTCTGTCCCACTCATTTTTGTGCCTTTCTGCCATCTGTCCCACTTGTTTTTGTGCCCTTCTGACCTCTGTCCCACTCGTTTTTGTGCCTTTCTGCCCTCTGTCCCACTTGTTTTGTGCCCTTCTGCCCTCTGCTCCGCTCGTTTTTGTGCCCTTCTGCCCTCTGTCCCACTCATTTATGTGCCCTTCTGCCATCTGTCCCACTCGTTTTTGTGCTTTCTGCCCTCTGTCCCACTCATTTTTGTGCCCTTCGGCCCTCTGTCCCACTTGTTTTGGTGCCCTTCTGCCCTCTGCCCCACTCGCTTTTGTGCCCTTCTGCCATGTGTCCCACTCGTTTTGGTGCCCTTCTGCCCTCTGTCCCACTCGTTTTTGTGCTCTTCTGCCATCTGTTCCACTCGTTATTGTGCCCTTCTGCCCTTTGTCCCACTCGTTTTTGTGCCCTTCTGCCATCTGTCCCACTCGTTTTTGTGCCTTTCTGCCATCTGTCCCACTCGTTTTTGCGCCCTTCTGCCCTCTGTCCCACTTGTTGTTTTCCTTATTTTATGCCCCTCTTGCCTTCTGTTCCGCTCGTTTACCCAGCCGCTGTGCCCCCTGCGGCCCTGCCCTCCTGACTGCCCACTGTGGCCTTTTGTTTAAATATTGCTGTTAATCGGAGCCCCCATTAACAAAAAGCCACAGTCTGCCCCGCGCTTTACTAACAAAAGCATAGACACTTTCCAAACACAGGGTGTTCATTAGCACACGCTGTGTTTGGAAAGTGTCTACGCTTTTGTTAGTAAAGCGCGGGGCAGAATGTGGCTTTTTGTTTAAGTATTGATGTTAATCGGAGCCTGTGAAGGGGCTCCCATTAACAGCAATATTTAACCAAATGGCCAGTCTGCCCCTCGCTCCCACATAGCCATCAGCCCCCGCCTCCTTACCTACACTCATCATGTTCCCGCCGCTCGCTTTTTCAAAGCGGCCTGTGGCGCGACTCTCTCGTGCGATGTCCTGTGTGCGTGCTCCGAACGAGTCGGTGTGCAGTGATGTAAGGGGAGGTGCGCCGGTGTGCAGTGATCTAAGGGGAGGTGCGCGCGCGCCCTAGAGGGAACAGTGGTCATAGGTAACCCCGGGTAATGAACTCCACTAGCAGAGCTTTGTTATCTAAGCATTCCATTAAAAACACAGAATTCAGTCAAAAACTCAGTTCCTCCAAGAAGTGGAGTCAGCTACTAAACTGCACCCACAAATGCTTTGATAAAGCAACTTTACAATGCTAAAAAGCATATAACCAATTCACCAAAGTGAACTTGGAAAATGAAAAATATCAGGCAATGAGAGAGGGGATGATTTTGGGGTCCCCCTAACCTAGGCGGAGGACCAACCAGATGCCTTGAACACAAAGAACATATCATGCTGAACGATTCAGTGGTGGTCACATCCTCTTAGGACCACCCCAAGCACAGTTATGGGCAAAAATACGATCCCAACCAAAGGCCCTGCAAAGCATTATGGGACGAGCTTAGCAGTGGGCAGTGAATATTATAGTATCCAATTTCAAAAATATTCTACAAAGAGCTGCAGTTCAACTAGTGGTTACTAGGTGTCCCTCACAAGTCAAATGCAAAAGCATTGAAATTATTACATCAATGTGCAGTTCCACTAGTCGTTGCTAGGTGTCCCTCAAGTCAAATGCTTTTGCATTTGACTCATTAGGGACACCAAGTAACGACTAGTGGAACTGCAGCTTCATGAAAGGGTTTCAATGCTTCACACAAAGTGAAGATGACTGTTACACCTAGCTGGGAGGTATGTGCCTTGGGGGTGTATCCCCAGACCAAGCAAAATAAGACTGTAGCTTGGTTTCTAGACCTGGCTCTGCTTTTGTCGAAGCGTTCAGTGACACACAGCTGGTGTGGCAAAAATTGCTAGCTGCATGGGCACCGGCAGAATGTGCTATCCAGAGGGCCGAGGAGGCTAGAGGCCTTCAGAGCCATCTAATAACAATGTGCTAGGATGCCATATTCCTTTGCTTCCAGGCGGCTTGCAGAGATGATACTCTTCCTCCCTGAATGGGCTACATTCCATCCCTGAGCTTCGGCTCACTTGAAATGTGGCATTACCCAGAGGCACTGTTGTGCTACTTTCACTGACTACTCTCAGAGGACTGCAGACCTCTACCCCCAAGACCCATCCTCTTGTTGCTGGAAGGGTGATCCAAACATCTAACCCTAGGAAAATCCCCTGCTCCCACTTGCGTGATTTTGTGCACCTAACTCTTAGTGTCGGCATCAGCTCCTTGCAGCAACCTGGAAAATATAACCGATATGCTTCTATGCATAGTGATGCAGAGATGTGCTTGTACCTGCATTTAGATCCCATAGTTATTTTGTTGTGTGGCTTGCTTTTCCTGTTCCAAAATTAGTTGCTCAGTTCTGATGATTGTATCACAGTTCTTGCCTCCGAGCTTACTGACAGATCGGTAGCATTCAGTGGATACACTTGTCTGATGATGTACATGCAAAGATATTGCTTCTTTAACTTGATAATGATGCCAACAAGTGTACCGAGTGCAGCCACATTGTCACTAGCCTAATACTGGTGATATGCTATGTACTAGATAGAAGCTTGATACTCTCCGGTTATATTTTTGGATAAATGTTCAGAAATTGCTAGCCCCCTAATGATTTGCTTTCAGGTGATCAGTCTTTTAATCTGCGGTATGATATCCCTCATATAGATTTAACACATACCTTCTTTAATTTAATGGGAAATGTATTGTTCACACAGCTAGTAAACTAGCTTAGTCACCAAGGTGACCATAGAATTGATCTTGATTTTTGCTCCTTTAGCATGCTTCTGTTTACATCATCAACCACAGTGGTTTGGACACACCATTCTCTTTTATTTTTTGACAGTCAAGACTTAGCCGTTTCCAGGCCAGAACATACTCAAATCAGTACTTCATCGTTGTGACCTTGGAATATGCTTAACAAAACAGAGGCTGTCTAGAAATTTTAAAAATGGTGGAGAATTATCGCAGTCAATCTGACCCCAAAGTTTTTTCTTCCTCCCACTTTAACAACTGTCTGTCAACTATATTAATGAAATCGATTTCCAAAAGCCTCGAAAAAAATCCCTTTTTAAAGATCCTCATTCCATGGTTCACCAGTGAAGTTACGGCCTAAAGATTTCTAGTAAGACAGGTGGAAACCCTGCCTGAACTATAATGCCTCCTAGCTATGAGCAAATACATCTCAGGTCATACACTCTAAAATCTGCTTACACCAGACGAAGATTACCTTTAAATGAACAAAGATTCAAGAAGCTTCAATTTTTGCATGAATCCTTTTCAAAACTGATAGAAAAATCACCAACTCTCAGTGTCCACCTAAATCTATACCCTATCCCAAGAACCATGCCACATTGTCTTCTTAGTTTGTAAAGATTCAAGTATTGTACGTAACTGACACTGTTCTCAATTTCCCAGTATCTATGTATTTACAAATATTGCCTTAATATATGTTGTTTCCTTCTGACTGTGTTCCATGTAGTGGACTCCCACCAGCCCCATGTCCCTGTGTTTTGATGCTTGCTAGGACACATTTGAGCAATGCGGCTCCAACTTTCTTCTCTGCATTCCTAAATCTTTGGTATTCTGAGCAGAGAATTCCTCTTCATGTAACTCATCTGGATCAGTGTGCCTTAATTGAGATTGGAGTAATTTTGTCCCCTTGTCCTTCTCAGAAGCTTCTTCAGTCTTTGCATTAAAGTAGACATTGAAAGACCCCTCAGATTTGGAAGCTGAGCTCGCTGGAAAGCAGAGGCCAAATCAACAGCTTCTTCCAATGTGGGGTTGGGATGCTGTCCTACCCACCACTTCACAGCTGGGAAAAACTGTCTATCATCAGCTCCTTTACAATTTTTTCCAGTATTTCTTCTTTTTTATCTCTCATGTATATTGACATGTATTTGTCATATGTATAAGTCTGTCGGAATATATTTTCAACTTTTTTTAGAAATAATTGGTTTAAATGACTGTGTCTTACATTATCGATTCTGGTTTTAATAAATGAACGTTTGTGATACTCATGAAATATTTTTGTGTTTATAATTGGTTTGTGGGTTCTAAGACGATAGTGGATTAGGTATATTTGAATGACCTTTGCACGGTTGAATGCGGTAAAATTCACCCTTTATGAGTTGTAATCCAAGAGAAACCTCTGTTTATACATTTACTGTATTTGGTACCCCATCTTTTGGATAGTGTGGCCACTCCCTCTCTGTTTTGAATAAAAAATAAGGACCTGACTTACACAGTGGCTAGGCACTGTGCCAAAATCCACACTGACAAGATTCTCCGCAGGCACACGCCGGGAGCCGTCTCACCTGATTTTTTTTAAAAACTGTTTGAATTTGATTACTCTGTATTTTTAAAAACGAAGCCTAACTCACCTAAACAGTCGAGTGTGTTCCCGAGAACACGACGGCTGCAACGATCCCCGACGCCACTGCTGGCGAGCATTCCGGCCACGCCCCCCACAGGCCACGCCCCCTGGGCTACTATTTAAGCGCCACTACCGAGCGCTGTCAGACAACACTGACAAGATTCTCCGCAGGCACTCGCCGGGAGCCGTCTCACCTGATTTTTTTTTTAAAACTGTTTGAATTTGATTACTCTGTATTTTTAAAAACGAAGCCTAACTCACCTAAACAGTCGAGTGTGTTCCCGAGAACACGACGGCTGCAACGATCCCCGACGCCACTGCTGGCGAGCATTCCGGCCACGCCCCCAACAGGCCACGCCCCCTGGGCTACTATTTAAGCGCCACTACCGAGCGCTGTCAGACAACACTGACAAGATTCTCCGCAGGCACACGCCGGGAGCCGTCTCACCTGATTTTTTTTTTAAAATCTGTTTGAATTTGATTACTCTGTATTTTTAAAAACGAAGCCTAACTCACCTAAACAGTCGAGTGTGTTCCCGAGAACACGACGGCTGCAACGATCCCCGACGCCACTGCTGGCGAGCATTCCGGCCATGCCCCCCACAGGCCACGACCCCTGGGCTGACTATATTATGTGCAGCCAGAGGAAGCGCAGCGGACGAGCGCAGCGGGAGCGCCGTTTGCGCGCCGAAGGCGCGCCTAAGGCAAGCCCGTCTGCGCCCGTCCGCGACCTACCGGGACCAGGGACCCGAACCCCTACATCTCCCATACGCCACTGACAGTGCTATTCTAGCAGTAAATTGAGAGACCTGTGTCCCATCACACCTACCCTCTGCCGTAATACAATGGAGCCACAGAACCTAGGTCCTTGCCCACACTGCTCATTTAGAGGTAGTAGCTTAGCGCTACCTGCCAAAAACCCGGAAACGACTCTGGTCAAGGGGGGTCTTCTTAACTGCAGGTCCATTAGCAAACACACTCTTCAGCTATGGGATCTCTTAATGGAGGAGGACCTACACATCCTGTTCTTGACGGAGACCTGGTTGGGAGAAAACTCAGATCCAGATATAGTAGACTCCATCCCTCCAGGCTACACCCTCCACAGACTTGACAGGACAAAAGGTAGGGGAGGCGGTATCGCCATCATCGTTAAACACCCATTCAAGTGTGTTTTAAAACCAGCAGAAGTTGATGATAGCGAAGCAGGCGAATTCAGCATAAAAATGACTCAACATGAGAACATCTCGGGTATCCTAATTTACAGACCCCCTGGGTCCCTGGGCAACTTCCGCAGTAGCCTACTAGAGGGGGTTGCTCAGACCGCGATTAAACATAAAAAAGTTCTGGTATTAGGCGACTTAAACCTACACCTAGAGGATCAAGGACACAAGGAGGCAGAAGACGTACGTCTGGTCCTACAAGAACTACAATTTAAACTTCTAAGTGTCGCAGCCACCCATCAAAAAGGGCACTGTTTGGACCCCATTTTTGCAAGCTGGGATATGATTAAAGTTCTCACTCCATGTCAGCTTCCATGGACCGATCACTTCCTGGTCCCTTTTCAATGCTTCTACCACACTACGAAGAACATTGAACATGGGAATGGAAACACTAAGAAACGCAAATGGAGATTATACTCCAAAGAAAAATTTATAAACGTAATTCAGAAAGCACAATTCCCCCTGCCCACGGATAGTGAACAGGCGAACAAGGACTTTAATCTACTTGTTACCTCCACTCTAGACGAGATAGCCCCAATGTGCAAAGGTAAAACCAAAGAGGGCAGACAGCGTACTGCCCCATGGTTCACTATAGAACTACAGCAACTAAAATCGAACTGTAAAAAACTAGAAAGGACCTGGAGAAGGAACCCAAGTGCACAAAACAAAACCAGCTATAGCTCATCCCACCGTAGCTACCAGTACGCGGTGCGTAGAGCAAAAGCTAAATACTTTCAGACACGGATCGAGGACTCTGAATGTTCCTCACGAGAACTGTTCAGGATCTACAAAGAAATCTCTATAGTTTCCAGCTCCAATACCCCTACAAATACCTCCACAGAGGGTTGCAATAAAATCGCAGACTTTTTCTCCAATAAAGTTAAAAAGATCTACACCTCCTTCTCAAAACAACCAGGAAAGGGTCTAGACTTCATAGCAGACAGTCCATCGACAGCCCCTGAGTCCACACTGCGAGTTTTTAACGTCCCCACAGCTGACAAACTAACAAAGATTTGTCGAAGTGTGAAGTCTGGTTCCCCTAATGATCCGGCCCCGGCCTGGGTATTTTCAGAGGGCCTAACAGCCCTGGAACCTCACATTAGACACGTCCTACAAACCTCCTTCTCCACTCAACGGGTACCGATGGAATGGAAGAAGGCCATAGTACTGCCTATTAGAAAAAAAACAACAATAAGCCTGGAGGTTCTGGAAAACCTCAGACCCATTTCCCTACTGCCTTACGTGGCCAAGGTGGCTGAGAAGGTGGTCAACGCTCAGCTCACTGAACACCTGGAAAAATGGAATGTACTCCATCCTTCTCAATCAGGTTTCAGGGCGGGCTACTCCACGGAGACAGCCCTCCTCAGAGCTACTGAGACCTTAAGAGCAGGGGCAGACGCAGGTCACACTATGGCCTTGATTATGCTTGACCTTAGCGCAGCATTTGACACCGTAGCGCACTCCATCTTGCTACGGTGTCTACAAGAAGCCGGGGTCGTGGGTCCTGCGCTGGGCTGGCTGCAATCGTTTCTGACGGAAAGATGCTTCCAAGTACAGCAAGGGACTTGCCGATCAGCGGAGGTGTCACTAGACCAGGGAGTGCCTCAGGGCTCGGCTCTTAGCCCTACTCTTTTTAATCTATATATGGCCTCACTAGCAAAAGTGGTACAGTCCTATGGGGTGGAATTGGTGTCGTACGCTGACGACACCCAACTGCTCATCTCCCTATCACAAAACACCTCCAACACCCCCCACAATTTCAAAGCATGTATGCAGGCCCTAGCTGAATGGATGGACGCCCACTGCTTAAAACGTAATGGCTCTAAAACGGAGGTGTTGGTGGTAGGGGGAAAAAGGGAAGACTGGTCGGATGAATGGTGGCCTACATGTCTGGGTCCTACCCCCATACCATGTCAGGAGGCAAAGAATCTAGGGATCTGGATGAACCCTGCTCTCTCTTATGATGGTCACATTAGGCGTCTTGTAGGCAAATGTTTTGGAGTACTAAAGACTCTAAACAAAACGTTAGACCTCCTCCCTCTATCGGCCAGAAGAACACTAACGCAAGCACTAGTAACCTCGCGTTTAGATTATGGCAACGTCTTGTTCCTAGGGGCCACCGAAGGCAGCATAGGCCGCCTACAAGTCATACAAAACTCCGCTGCCAGACTGGTGCTAAGAAGACCCAGGAGAGCCAACTCAAAAAAAGCACTGGATGCGCTTCATTGGTTACCTGTAAAGAAACGGGTGCGCTACAAGTGTCTCCTCTTCTGTCACCGTATCGTATGGGACAGATCACCGACTTATCTCAGGGACTTAATCAGCAGATATGAACCTACCAGGTCCCTTCGATCAGAGGGCGCCGGACTGCTGAAAGTGCCTAGAACTAAGAAGGCCAGAATGGGTGGACGCTCATTTGCACTCCAAGCAGCCCAACAGTGGAATAAACTCCCCTGTGCACTGAGACTGGAGAGCAACGAAACGCGGTTTAGGGCCCTGCTCAAAACTCATCTTTACTCCTCTTAATCCGGGCCATCTGTATGCTGATTTCTTGGACAGTGTTAGCGCGGGGACACGCCGTGATGGCGTTACTGAGCGCTCTACAAACTCGATATTATTATTATTTTATTATTATTAAGTGATATAACCCAAATGTCTTACTATGTGATCGACACAATACCCAACTCGATTAGAGGAGGAGACATGGTAAAAGCCCTACGATGACTAGAAAGTATGTACATCCTTAACCGCGATTCAAAATCTCTCAATGGATTAAATGTGGAACAGGACTTACATAATTTTCTATAACAAGGTTCTGAAAAAACAGGTCGGAGTCCACAATATATAAAATCGTCTCCAGTTCAAGGTCTATCCACCCAAATAAATACAAATTTCCAATATGCCTTCTCGGACATAATTTGTGAAACAACATGAGAAGATATATTTAGGAGGTTATGAATGATATATTCCATAACCCAACATTCTTATCGGCAGTACAGAAAAGATGATATGGTATAAGCACACACAGGGAGAGTATTCAGCAGATCATAGATAAGAAACGTTGCTGCTACCTTTTACATATGTCTGTATTGAAAAGTACGAATTAACTGTCTGCAACAGTGAAATAATGGCAATAATGAATATGGAAACATATATAAGGAAAACTTAAATAATTGCAGAATCACTAAATTGAATTATAAGAAAATAAACATATAAAAAAGAAAGGAGAAAAAAGTATTTTCTTCATGTCTGTGCTTATCATATACTTTATATCGTCCCTTAATGGCCCACCACGTTAGTGTGATCAAGGCAGAGGCTTTGGCTGAAGCGCACTATGATGACCAATCAACATCAATAAAACTTTGAAGCATCCAAAGAGATCTGTGTTCATTTCTGCACCTGGATGCACATGCAAGAAATCGACTCTGTGGGGCCCTGGGTATCTGCACAGACCCCTAACAAAGATTTTAATTTTCGCCCCACGGAGATGGTGTTCCCCGGGGCTTCCAAGAGCCACAGGAGGGGGGACCGATGTGCCCCCCATCCTTTTGTTTTAGTCCTGCATGCCCCCAGGCCTGGCCCACTCAGGGGCAAAACTGAAAACAAGGGCAGGAGACCACATTTTTTTATCGCAAATTCACGAATGATTGCAATTTTGCTGCAAATTCTTTAAAAAAATGCATTTTGACCTGGTTGGGGTCCCTTGGGGAGCCCAGCACCCAGGCTAGGGAGTCAGGGTATTCTTACCCTGCCCCCTTTTCTTTATTTTTACTTTGTTTAAAAACCCTCCGGCAAGTGCCTGGAGGCCACACCCCTTTCACCCCCACTCTGCAAACTTACCTTCTGGCGCACTTCTGGTTGGAGGGTGAAGACCTCTCAGCTCCAGAGGGTCCTAGGGGGCCAACAAGTTCTCCTGTTACCGCCAGTAAATCCCATACAGTGCAATTGCTGAGAAGACTTCGTAGACCATGTTCCCTTTCTCCATCACTCGGCTAACATGTCTCCTGGCATACTTCTGGTTGGGGATGAAGTCCCCTTGGTCCAGAAGGTCCTTGGGGTCCAACAAGCACTCCTGTTACCTCCAGTAAGTCCCACAGAGCGCGATTGCTGGGAGGACTTTGGAGGCCATGCACCCTGTCTCCCTCACTCTGCAAAGGTGCCTCCTGGTGCACTGCTGTTTGCAATAAGTCCAACACAGCAAAATTGTTGAGATGTGTTCGGAAGCCACCCACTCTGTCTCCATGCGCCTCCTGGTGCACTGTTGGTTGAGAGTGGAATCCTTTGGAATGCTGAGGGTTGTTGGGGGCCCAGAAGCCCTCCTGTTCCCTCCAGTAATTCTGACACAGTAAGATTTCTGAGAGCTGATAAGAGGCCCTGCCCCCTTTCTCCACTACTCTTTAAATGTGACTACTAGTTAAAAAAACAAAATATTCACTTAAAAAACAAAGTTCACCGGGACATTATAGTCAGGAAAAAAATATGAAAAACCTTATAAATTTACTTAATAAACCAAAGGTTACAAGTCCATTAAAGTTAGGAAATAGAATTTTAAAAACCTTAGAAATTCACTGAAAAAACAAAAGGTTACAGGGATGTTATAGTTTGACTCAGATTTCACTCATACAAAACCAGTAGAATTCAGCAGTTATTTTTAGGTGAGCTAACCATAACTTACGCCCCCACAATGCACTGCTTATGACCTCACATATTACATCACTTATGACATGTTTAGTAACATCACTGATGACATGGTCAGTAACATCACTGATGACATCACTAAAATAACTATATATATAGCCAGTACGTAGTTATAGTTAGGCCTATGTTTCCAAAGGATTTTTTTTTGACTTGCCTATAACTATGGCTTCTGTTGAGGAATCTTCATAACATTTTTCAAAAAAAGTATCAAGTTAGATCTTATTGTGCATGGAAAGGTACGGGGTGATCCATCAAGCGGGGGCTGAGAAAAAGGGTTGTCAAAAACAGTGCCTTTACCCATTTTAATTCCCATATAGTCTTTAGACATGCCTGCAGCCCGAACCGCTAAACGGGCCTACACCAAATTTGTCAGAAAGCTAGCTTTTGGTCGGCAGATTGTGCTGTTTGTTATTTAGTGTAAATATGTTCAGTAGTTGTTGAGAAATTTAAGAGAATACAGTTAGTGATATCTGTGGCAAAAAGTAATGAGCTTGTGCAAGGAAATGCAGATTTCTGATTGGCTGCCAACACTTCAACCAGAAAGTGTTGTGGCCATCTTGGGACACGGCTTCAGCCGAGTCCCCTCAAAAAAAGAAAAAGGGAAGGGTAACCTGATCCCCAAGCCTTCATCTTGGCGTCTCCCTGGTACCCCGCCACAGTTTAAAGTATTTAAAAATATTATTTGCATTTGTGAATTCGCAGAAAAAAAGCAAGTGCAGGCTCCCACTCTTGCTTCTAAATAACCCCCAGGTGGGGCACATCCCAGGGGCATACCATAAAAATAGGATGGGGGTGCACGGGCTCCCCTCCTGGAGCTTATGAAAATCCCAGGGACCACCACCTCTCTGAAGCATCTCTTTTTATGTATGCAGGGGGGTGCCCATGCACCCCCGCAGCTCCAGGGACTAGCACTTCCGTGGGCTATTATAAAATATGAATGTGTGTGGGCCCACTGAGCCTGCCCACACCCCAGGGGACCGCTAGATCCCAGGCCTAATCATGAAAATAATACAGGGGGCCCTAGGGTCACCCCCACAGCCCCGTGGTCTGCCACCTCCCCGGGGCAATTGATTCAAATTTAGGGGGGCCATGCAGCCCCCTGCAGCCAAGAGGACCACTACCTCCCCGGGACTTTGGACTACAATGGTGGGAGCCATGGATGGCCCTCGGGAGTGGCTCCTGCTGCGTCCCGAGGTGCCCACCCCTGGGACATAGCTGTTTGCTGTTGCTTGGTGGAGTCACAGCAAACACTCCGCTTTCAGCAAGCGCGAGCTGTGAAAATGGTCTCGCTTGAGGAAAGCAGAGCTTTTGTCTGTTTCCCTGCCTATTGTCAAGCAGGCAGGGAAACAGACTAATTGCTTTCACACACAGGGAGCTGTATTTTTAACAGCTCCCTGTGTGTCAGAGCACTGCTGGCTCCCACAGGAGGCTGGGCACCGACAGGGAGCAAGGGGGCCTTCAGGCTCCCCTGTGGTCCCAGTGCAGACTGGGATCCCTGGGGGCACCTAGGAAACCATATCTGGGCCCGAGGATGGTATCCCAAGGGCTTAAATCGGTACGGGAGGTGGCTGTATTGCCCCCCTTCCCCATAGTATACTGGCCAGGCCCCGAAAGATGGGGTCCCGGGCCAAAATGTACCTGGGGAGGGAGGGCTGTGTGGACCCCTCCCCATTGTATACTGTCCAGGATTGGGGTCCCTGGGTTTGAAATCAGCCCAGAGAGGGGGGTCATGTGCTCCCACCTCCCTTGCTATATTGCGGCCAGGCACTGGAGATGGGGTCCCCGGGGCAAAATCGGCCCAGGGAGGGGGGCTGCACTGCCCACCTCTATATAGTATAACGGCCGTGCCCGGGGGATGGGGTCCGCATGGCCCCCTCCCCAATATGGATTCTTTTTTGTCATCTGTTGCGTGCACCAGAGATTGCGTCTGGCAGCACATAAACTTGCCTAAAAGCTCCACTCATGTGCTCCCACCGCTTATACATTAGTGATTTGCAACGTCTTCTGGCCCCTTAGCCAGGATGATAGACAGCTTACTAAAAGACCTCCTCCGAGTGCATTTCTTGAGAATTTTGGAGGATTTTGGTGACAGGGTCTTCATACCTATGAATATGATTGCATCTCCACAAAACAAAGAAGTACTTACATCTGTAAAGTAAATATCATCCAAGTGTGTTTTGTTTGCAGTTCCACTTTGTAAAGCTGATGAAAATGCTTGAGGAACAATCACATTGGCCAATTTACAGACACACAAGTTCACTGGCCACATTTCCTCGACGTCCTTGTGTAGTTTAAGAGATGCACAGTGACCCAGCCGGACATTAAAAAGAGGATTGTTTTGTGAATTTGCTGCGAAATTGCAAAACAATACTCTTTTTAATCCTCAATTTTGCCTCAGATCCACGGATCTGAGGCAAAATTGCAAAAAAGCAGGCTCATGCGTGTCTTTTTAAGGAAGCCCCCACGATGTGGGACAAATCTTGGGGGTATGAGAGGTTATAAAAATAAATGAGGGAGGTTCATGTGGCCCCTCTCCTAGGCTTTAGAAAAGCCCCATGGACCACCACCTCTCTGGGGCACTGAAGTTTATATATGCAGAGGGTGCCCGCTCTGCCCCCCTAACACCCAGACGACTGCCACCTCCCTGGCAATTAATGTAAAATGATGAAGGGGCCCGTACGACCCCCTGCAGCCCTGGGGACACTCATCTCCCCTAACCTAAAGGAGACAAGTGGGCCTCATCCCCAAAGCCGTGTTTACTCTCAAGAGAAGACAACATGTAGTCACCCTATGCAAACTGTAGAGACGATCAGAGGACACCATCCCCAGAACCTGGTCATCCATGCCCCATCCATACAAACACAAATGTTCTTGACATTTCTGTAATGGAAAATAGTGGAATCTGTAGAGAGCCACAAAGTTCTACCACTCCATGTTTCACCACATCTCCCAATGAAAATGATACTTCACCTTTGTGGGTGGGCCTATACACACACCAGAAAATGGGCCCAAAATACAACATGGACACATCAACTTTTTCCACTGAAAACCAACACTTTTTTGTAATTTGGAAACTGGTTGATTTTGGGCCCTAACTCAGACAGCACCTACGGAAACCTACCAAAGCTGCACATGCCTACAAATTAGATACCGGGGAGTCTACTGAGGTATGACTTGCATAGCTCTAAGCAGCTTATTTTTTTATCCCAAATCCCTTGCAAACCTTAACAGATTCCATAACTTTTCATCACAGAAACATATGGAAATTGTGTGTTTCGGCTGAAAACACACAATTTCCATATGTTTCTGTGACAAAAAGTTATGGAATCTGCCATAGCATTCTCCCAAGTCTCCTGGTAAAAATGAAATCTCACTTGTGTGCGTAGGTCTAGTGCCAGAGACAGGAGAAGGCAAAAAAAGGCAAAATGGACAAGTCAAATTTGTCCACTGAAAACGAACCCTTTTTTAACAAATTAGGTATAATATATTAATAATCCACATTAGTAAAGCGCGAACAATCACCCGTAAGGTTCTCTAGGGGCTGGGGGCCGTCGGGAAGATTAAACAAGCTATTGCCCAGAGTCACATGGTGCTGGACTAATCTGCCGACGGCGCCGGGGACGGAACCGTGATCCCCAGATTCCAGCATCAGTCACCCTGGTCGCGGCGCCACACTTCTCCCTGTATAAGATATTAGATTTTGCTCATGTGAAACTTAGCGAAACCTTCCAAATCTGCTAAACAACCAGTGAAGTGCAGTATGGTGTGGCTTGCATTGATCTCACAAGGTTGTCTCACCCAAATGCCCTTGCAAACCTCAAAGTTTGGGTAAAAACACGTTTTCCTCATATTTCTTTGTGAAAAAGTTCTTGAATCTCAGGAAATCTACAAATTTCCTACCACACTGTGTTTCACCACGTCTCCCGATATCTATGGTACCTCAATTGTGGGTCAAAAGACGGAGCACAAAAGGCATAAAATGCTGCTGGGAGAGATTAGTGATTGGGGTAACTGCAATATTTGAGGTCAGACTCGGCCGCCACCCATAGGAACTTACCAACCACAGGTATTTTGGAAAAGTAAGTCACTCAGGGGTTTCCAAGGTAGTGTGCCTTGCATGGATACCACAGCGCTTGTTTTACTCACAACACTGTACAAACCTGAAACATTGTCTAAAAGCACACATTTTTCTTACTTTTATGTGATGCAAACTTCAGTAATCAACAGGAATACATCTGGCAGGGGGACAATCACTCCAAAAACACTAATACCCCTGATGTCTAGTGGCTTCCTGTTCGTGGATTGTGGTGTATAAACCTCTGTTGGCCGTTGACGGCCTCACTGGGGATGTAGTGCAGGTGTCCACTAAAACGGTTAAAGAGGTGCATCTCTTTTGGAAATTGGAACAGTGTCCTGATAGATGGATGATCACTTGAGCGTTAAGATGGCAAAATGGTATCATAATAAACATGTTGGCAGTCATTAGTTTTTTTATTTTACAGGTTAATGTTAGGGGACCTACGGCCAGATTCATCAAAGTAAAATCGGCTCGCAAAGGGCCAGATTCTGAGAATCCGGCCCTTAGCGAGCGCTATTTTTGCATTTGGGATTCTTCATCCCAAATGCAAAAATCGCTATTACAGAACTCGCTAAATTGCGAAGAATCGCATTTAAGGAATCTTAATTAGAGATTCCTTAAATGCTATTCATGTACCTTTTAAAAATTGTGAATTCGCAATATGGGGCCGCTATTTACCTCGAAGTGTAACTTCGTGGTAAATAGCGAAAACTTAGAAAAATGCACTTTAGTTCATTTTTCTAAGTTGTATGTTACACACACACATGTCCTTTGGACATGTGTGTGCGCAACACCTGTGTACGTTTGCATTTCAGGGGTGCTACAGGGTGTCCTTTGGACTCCCTGGCACCCTTGAAATCGCATCCTTATTTGCGATTCGCTGATTGCTAATTGCAAATAAGGATTGACTCCCCATTCATTCCTATGGGCCTAGGAATGAATGGGAAATCGCATCCTTATTTGCGATTAGCAATTTGCGACTCGCAAATGAGGAAGCAGTAGAAATCGGAAAAAATATTGCGATTTCTACATGCATCCCGTTTTGCGAGTTTGTAATGGCGATTCCTTAATAATCGCTAATACAGACTCGCAAGAGGGGACTTTGATAAATCTATATGTTAGTTTGGAAAAAGGTGATTTAAAAATAAGTGGAATATATTTCGGTTGTCTGCTGTAATAGGAAGAAAACAATACAAAATTGTATAGTTAAGATTAGAACATTGGAATGTTGGGAGCTCCATTGAAAACTAGGAGTGGGCGGAAGTCGCATAATGGACTTTCGCGGAGAGGCACAGAAATTGAACTAATTTCCGTGCCTCTCCGCAAATTTCCGTTACGTGGCACCTGCCCACCCCCACCTTCTTCTTGAAACTGCGCATGCGCGGGAGCCTGCGCATGCGCATTCCTCAACCGAAATGCGCATGCGCAGGCTCCCGCGCATGCGCAGTTTCAAGATGAAGGCGCGATAGACCAGGAAGAGATGTGCCCGCGATAAGGTAAGTATTTAAAATCTTATTTCAGGCTTTAATCTGTTTAATATTGCGGGCGGGAGGCGGGCGGGCAGGCGGCCAACTTCCGTTCTTCCGTGTGCGGAAATTTTCCCCGTTTTTCCGCCTTCTTTGCAGAAGGCGGTAGGGGCAAATTTCCGCACATTCCATGGGCGGAACGGAAATGTCTGCCCACCCCAATTGAAAACAATGGAGTGCTCCCTGCTTCTAATGGTAAAATTCCAAAGTTCCAACATTCCAATGTTGTCGTTCACAGCTAATGCTGTGAACAAAGGTCTCACAGAGCCCTAGGTGCTTTCATACTCCTCGGGCTCCATGAGACCTTCGTTTTACTTGTTAGAACATACTGCTCTTTTGTGACGAAATATTCTAATAAACTTACAGCACTCCATAGCTGGGCTATTGTGGCAATAAGGTCCGCTTCCTTGGTAAAGGTCCTTGCCTTCGGCTTGGGCTTTTAATGCTGGAGCGGGCATCTAATGTGGCGGCTGTAAGGCTATATTGTAGAATTTTAGACTATGCACCCTTTGTATTGTTAAAAACACATTCTGTCTGTGGAAGGGAGGGATTCTTGAAGCTCACTCAATCAATTAATCAGGGATTTGTGAAGGGCACTACTCACCCGTGATGGTCCCCCAAGGCACGGGGGGGGTGGGAAATTGTGTAGCAGCGTGCGGCTACGACTTGCCCAATGAGCCAGGTCTTTAGGCTCTTCACGAAGACATTCAGAGTGGGGGAACGTCTGATGCTGAGCGGGAGCTCGTTCCAGGTTTTTGCCGCGATGTAGGAGTTCCACCCGTACTGGCTCTGTGTATGTGAAGGGGTTTGGCCTGTTCATGCTGGGGGAGTTTGGCCTCTGAAGCTGTTCACTTCGAGGTGCAGTGAACAGTATGCACTGATTGGAATTACAACATTTTGGTTTTGTTTACCTTGTGGAATTATATAATTATGTGGACCTGACGTTTTTCACATTTGCTACGTATTTGTAGATTTGAACACAACTGTTGTTTCGATTTCAAATGTATCAAAAGAAAACTGTCAGAAAACGTGCTGCATATGCAGCATACGTTGCCTTTTCTGCCACATAATTTAGATAACACTGTCACCTAATTTAACCTCCTCTACTACTTAGTCCTACTGGCCTTCACAGTGTAACAGCGATTTAGGGGTTGTCATTATTGTGACGAAAACCAAATTTCGCAGAGGCCCATGAATGTATTTTTAGGGGTCAGGAAGGCCAGAAGTTCCATGCAGTGTACTTATAGCATGACGATAGTATATTCCGATCATTTCAAAGGCATACATACGTTTATGTACGTATGTGTATGTATATGTGGAAAAAAGTAAGGTTCACTTTAAATTGAGCTATACAAGCACTAGCAGCTTAGGGACCACAACAATATGAGAGCAAATACATCTCTTTTGTTTATTTAGGTATGCTACAGCATGTGTATATGGCAATTTAAAATTGCAGAACATTTTTATTTGATTTTCTTACCCTAGGAGCAGAATTTCGTTACAAACAACTTCCTAGTTTTTATCTGGCAATAACTTAGTAAACGTTTGTCATATTTATTCCACAAAGCAAAATTACAAGGGAAGCATATTTCAGAATTTCCTGTTCAGTGACTGTAGAATATACAGATAGTCTTATTTTTCTCCTACAGTAAAAACTTGCTGTGTTCTGTCAAAGCTTTAATTTACTATGATGTCATTATGAGAGAGATACCATATTTCATCCAAATAACCTTTCAGTTTAAAAGAAAGACGTCGGAATTGATTTACCCCGCTTGCAGTATTCCAATTTGCATTTCTAAATAATTGAAATGTCTGCACCTGTGCCAAAGCAAACGGAACTTTCTGTATGGTGTCCTCGATGTAAATACATTAAGCACAGAAAATCAAAGTTGTCTCTGAAGAAGGAGTGTATGCCAATTCAGAAAGTCAGAACCCTAGAGGTGGGAAGATTCAGTCCGTGCAAACCCCACTGCAGGATTACCCCATAAATATATACATTACAGCCACTTAAAACCATAGCAATCTGCTTACTTTTGAATGTTTCTGAGATTCTATGTTTTATTGGCTAAACTTTCATTTTTTTATAGAGCATGTGTGAATGTCACAGTCAAATGGGAACCTATCATCCATGCATTCTATAATGCCACGGCACTTGTAGAGCAACATTTATCATAACTTTATTTCGATTTCCAGGATCATAAAAGTACAACATACATAAAAAGCATCGACACATCCTTACAAAATTGGAAAGGTATGGCCAGAGATAAGACACATGTTTACATAGATGAGTGTAAAGGCGCAGGATCTCAATATGCATAAACTATAGGGTTAAAAACCTAATGACAACTTAAAAGTTAAAAGTACAATTTTAAGCCCCAAAAAGTGCGAGTTCTCGTTAAATAGATTATAAAATGGAGAAAACCCCCAAAATGATCCAAGTAAAACCAGTAGGACTTAGTGCTGAGCGTAAGGCAGCATATGGTTTCGCAACATCAAGATAAGACTTAGGAGCACAAAAACCAAACATGGCACCCATACAAATGCCATACTCGCATTCTAAAATAGGGGCTGAGTAGTACCCGTGGGCTACATTCTCTCTGATTAAGAGACATGCAATTTGGCAATAAAGTACTTTAGCAGACATCCTATGTAGGACATGTGACTTGTCAATAAAGTGCTATTTCAGACATCCTATATATGACATACAAACTCACAGTTCATTAGTCGCAAAATTATTAGCAGAAGATAAAATATCATTAAAACCATGGAAAACATTAATTTGCCATTTCCTAAACTGCTCATGCATGTAGATACGTGCTACTCCAGCTCCAGGCTGACATAAGGAATCTAGAAATTGAAAAAGAATCAGTCTGCTAGTCTCATTGCCGGGAGTTCTGTATACCTCCATACAGCAAACAGTGCCCAACATCCTACACGTTCCCCACTCTCTCCTCTGGCACTGATATGCTGGGCAAAAAAACATAATGTGCGTTAACGATTCCATTGCATCCCCACAGACATAGTATAAAGCATCAGCAGGTACAACTCTAGTCCAGTTGCTACAGAACTTTCTTTCTCAGGAGCGTCCTGTACCTGAACTAAATGTACAGTTTATGTGCCAAGGAGTGGGGGGGGGGTATCTTCATCTAAGGCAGGCTCATAGCTTGAGTATGGTTTTACATCAAGGAAGTCCCATGTCAAAGAACCTCTGCTTGTTGCTGTTGTTTCAGTGATAGCAAATTCCCAGTAGATTTATTTTCGGTTAGCTTTCACAATAGAGCCCATCTCTTACGGGAAACCCAAAGATTCACCAGTCCCAATTTCCCCAGAAGCAACCTTATAGTATTCACCCATGGGATTTTGCATACACATGCAGGAGACATAAGGTCTTTCAGACCCACGTAGTAGCAGCTTAATGCAGCTATCGGCCACAATTGATACCAGTATATAAGCATTCTACACTCAATTTTGTAGATGATACATCTTTGAGCCAAATCTAGAGATAATGAAATAATCGGGGTAGTTGCTGATAGTCAACGGAGCGATCTAATAAACTTATTTTAAACCTTGATTAGAATTTGGAGACTTCGAAAACCCCAAACTTCACAAGTGTACAAGGCTGAACCTAAGGCCTTAGTATTGTCGATTTCTAGGGCTGGTGTGGTACTCATAGATTTTGTTTGTCTATGGATTTTGGCTATACAAGCAGTGAGCTAAATTAAAACAGAGTGTGATTTCTTAATTTGCAGGACCCAATTTAGGTTTGGCGTAAACCTCACACAGGGATAATCAAAATGGGGGACCTGCTCAAATACATTGCTACCCACTGTCATTTGCCTATAAAGACACATTTGCCCGCCAGGGCAGACTACCAAATATTTAGCTTTTGAGCTATTCAGTTACAAGCCCCTCTCCATACAAAAACAAATAAAAATGGTCTAAAAGCTGCTGGAGGACATGGGGAGATTTTGAGAGTAGTAGAGTATCATCTGCAAAGAGCAGGACTGGGACCCTTACTCACCCACTTTAGGTGAGTCGCCCCCATCCTTATTCAGTTACTTAACCACCCCTTTAATGTACAAGTAAAAAAGTATGGGGTCAACACACAGCCCTGTCTAACACTGCGTTTAATGTTAAAGGGCTCCTTTACCTGTCTGTGCTCATCCCACTTCACTTATGTGCTATTTTCTGAGTGGAGTCATAATAATATATTCAAAAGGTTAACAGGAATGCCGATTTCTTCGAGAACCTTCCCGGCCCTGGCTCTAGGGACCAGGTCAGAAGATGCTTCTAAGTCCACAAAGAAACAATGGTCCTAGACCAGTTCTTCAAGGAAGAGTAAGATTAAAAGAATTATCAATTTATTTGAGCTTACATTAATCAGCTCACAAACGTCTGTAAATCGTGAAAATAATTAACAACAAATAAACAGATGAGCAGAAAAACCACTAAGTATTATTACAATATATTTAATTTAGTCATTTAAAGGAACAATCACTAGAGGGTCAGGAAGGTAGGAGAATGTTCTAGGGAACATGTAAGAAAGAGTGCTCAAGTGTATATATAGGAGTCAAGAGTGCTCAAAGTGTGTTGAAAAGTAAAGGATATATATTTGCAAGACTGTACAGAACTGATATCCAATAAACAGTTAGAATGAATAATTTGCATGTGGCCAGGTTGCATCTAACTGAAACCGGTCCAGGATGCTTGTTTCTGGTCCAGGGAGGCCCTGGCCTGGCAGGTCGGGTGGATTGTTCCCATGAGGAGCAGTGACAAGACTGATTTGATTATGGCTGTACCTAAACTGGTGTGACATGGTGAGCAAAAGAACAATGGATTTAACCCAGATCTCTTGGCTGGTGGGAATGTTTGATTTGTTCTGCATTGTGTCCATCATATATGTGTCTTTCTTCTCTACAACATTTATTGTACAAAGCCACCTCCTTAAAGTCGTTTTTCTCAGCTCTCTTCTTGGTAACAAAAGATCCTCTGATCTCGGTACGTAGCAGGTTGTGTTCTTCCTGTAATACCTTTATTCTAGTTTCAGAGGCAAGATCAGCCAAACTCTCTATCACCTCCTTAAGCATGGTTAGCACTCCCTCAAGCATATCAGTGTTCCTAGCAACCCAGCCCCACCTGATAGATTTTACATTGTTAGAGTACGAAACATTCTCCAAATCAGGGTGGGCTATACACAGAAGCTAAAGTGTCAAGCTGCCCTCCAATGTTAGCTACAATGCGTTGTGGTGAATATCTTCCTATTCAAAACTTCCATAATCTGGATGAGTGCTGGTCAGAGACTAACATTAATTAAGAAGTAATTGATTCTACTTGTGTGACCTATTCTATTGAAGGTAGAACTTACCCTCTAAGCCAGATGGGGTACTTTCATTAGCCGCTCTAAGATCGTGATTGAGTGTCAGCGCTATTACTATTTATTTATTTATTTATTTGTGTCATTTGTAAAGCGCGCAGCTGCCCCAGCGGGGCGTCCCGGCGCTGAAGAATCTGGAAGCAGTGGGCAGATATAAGATACTAGTGTTTCTGTAGCTGTCTACTTCATATATGAGAGTTCTGTCTGTGGAATTTGCCATTGGGAATCTAATTCTGAGGTCAACTCAGGGACATATGCTAATAAAAGCTCCATAGTGGTGCTGATGAGCTCCCCAGCCACTATTGCAATAGGATATCCGTGGGTGGGTGGGGTTCTTTCAATATGGACTCTAGCTCTGTTAATACTTTAGTATCATATGCATGTCCTTCCACACAGTTGTAGACATTAAAGATATTGAGGATCATATCGGACGATAAAATTCAAGTTGACTGCTAAGAGATCGGATGAGTTAGTACAAATAGGGGAAATTACACATTTGAGTGAGACCTTTACTCAAATTGCTAGGCCCCCTTGATGGTCTTCCCTTATCTAGCTGTACAGTATTAGTGCAAAATGAATTGCACCCATTCCTATGAATGGGGACAATACTCCATGTCTCTTGAAAGAGACACATATCGTGGGCTTCAATAAGCTGCCTTCAAACTGATTTTGACTCCTTACTTCAGATCCCAGCCACATTCCATGACAGTATTTTATTCCTATTTAATTGGTCTTCTTCGTGATCCCCATTCCCTATCCCATGATTCCTACTACACTGAGGCCCTACCAAACTTAGGGCTGTTTCAGTTAGGGGGTAATCACTATCTTCCACCACATAATTTTGATGCATATAACTTCTGTTGTCCTAGGTGTGTTCAGTCCTTCAAGTCATTTACAGCCTGATTCATCAAGCTTAATTGCGCTCGCAAAGGGCCAGATTCTGAGAATCTGGCCCTTTGCGAGTGCAATTTTTGCATTTGGGATTCATCATCCCAAATGCAAAAATCGCTATTTAAGAACTCGCAAATTTGCGAGGAATAGCATTTAAGGAATCTCTATTAGAGATTCCTTAAATGCTATTCTTGAAACATTTAAAAATTGCGAATTCGCAGTTTTGGCCCGCTATTTACCACGAGGTCAAACCTCGCGGTAAATAGCGAAAACTTAGAAAAATGCTTTTAAAAGCATTTTTCTAAGCTGCATGTTACACACACACATGTCCTTTGGACATGTGTGTGTGTAACATCTGTGTAATTTTACATTTAAGGGGTGCTACAGGGTGTCCTTTGGACACCCCTGGCACCCTTCAAATCGCTATCTTATTTGCGATTAGCAAATTGCTAATCGCAAATAAGGAATACTCCCCATTCATTCCTGTGGGCCTTTTGGCCCATAGGAACGAATGGGGAGTTATTCCTTATTTGCGATTAGCAATTTGCTAATCGCAAATAAGGAATGTGTAGGAATCGCATTTAATTTTGCGATTCCTACATGAATCCCGTTTTGCGAGTCTGTAACAGCGATTCCTTATGAATCGCTATTTCAGACTCGCAAAACGGGTCTTTCATGAATCTGGCCGCATGTTCCTGTGGATGCAGATATTTTAGAGTTGTGAGTATTTCCAAGATTTAGAGAGGCTTGCATGTCATTGCACATCCTAAAACTGGTTGAGATTTGTGTGTTCGCATTACAAATTGTGTGTACATCTACTGACATCAGACCTACCACTAGATCCTCATTGATAAAGGATTCCTCAAGCACATCGAAAGAACCCCCTTTAGAGTTAATCATCTCAACTCTACTGATGTTGCTCCTAATGATTGAGTAACAATGCTTTACTTCATGAAAGCAGTACATCACTTTATTGATTAGCAATTTCTAGTCTTCTTTGGTATCAATAAGCGGGACCTGATTAAAGAAGATTGCAGTTTATCTGACATGTCTTGATGTTTAGAGTAGACCTCATTGTGCACCCTTCCACATATACCTGATGGAATTAAGGGAAATGGATAAGGGTTCCATGGGGGAAGGACTTGAAAAAGGATAGTTTTCCTGATTGGTGCCTCCAGGCCCCCATACCTTCTCGCCACCCACCTACGATGTTCACTTTTTGGATACGCCAGCCAGAGGGTCTCAGAAAAAGTTCTCCCTTGGCATGGCACCTCATCTAACCTGTTTACTAAAAGAGAGGTAAAACATGGTGAGATACGCTCTGTTTGGGCAGTGGAGCCACAAACTCTAGGGACAGGAATTTTGGGTATACATCTCTCACTAATAATTGCCTCCCCTGGCCCCCCGCCCCTATATTCCCCATGCAAGATTTTGCTCATCCTATTAGTTGCTTCCCCAATCTTTCCTCCCAAGACTTCAACTATTTGTTTGAGGGGGAAATCTTCCTCTTTTAAGCCATTAATTAGGTCAAGAGAACTTTCAATTGTTTCCAGCCCCCTAGTTGTGCGCCCTATTTCTCATTCATAATCCCTGCCCCCTAGCTTATTACATCATCACAGAGTGTGAGATGCGATTTTGGCACTCCACTGTGATTTTATTATTCTCCATAATCGCAGCCCCTGTATCTACAACCTGAACTTTGGTCCTCTGGGAGAATTAAGCCTGGTTAGCTGATACGGTAAACATTGTTTACAACAGTGTTTACACATTGCATGCCATTACAACGCAGACATTGCAACAACCGCGTTGTTACATCACATGCCATTACACTGCAAGCCGTTACTACGACTTGCTGTAGGGGGCAGAAGGTGTTGGAATTTAAATCCATCACCTTCCCTACTGTTGCACAGACTGGAGTTGTAATAGTAAATTATACTATTCCAACATCTAGCGCCCCCCTTCAGCAAGTTGTTGTAATGGCTTGCGTTGTAATGGTCTGCGATGTAACAATGTGATCGTTGTAATGACCCCATTGTAATGGAATGCATTCTAAACGCATGCGGTGTCACGCAGCCTATTCGCTGATATGGACCGTGTTGTTACTTTCTAAAACATTTTTCAGTTATACACCTCTTGCTGATGCTTGCAAATACTGCTGGTGGGTGATTGGGGCAGTTAGTAGCCCCTGGAGAAGGGGTATTGATAATCATTACATTTATCAAGCAGGGTATCAATTCTTTCCAAAACACAATTATCACCAGCTGTTCTTAGTGACTTTTTAGCTCTACTCGAGCCACTTGTTCCTCCATCGTCTTCTTTATGCCTATTAGATAGACTACACACTATGAAGTGATACTGCTTAGACTAATTCAACACTCTGCATAGGCAAAAGGTACAAGTTAGTGAAGCAATCCCACCTCCCAGGAAGCAAGAAGATCAAGCATGCCTTCACTTGTGATCCCTCACAAGCAAGTTTCATATAAGCATTAAATAGGAGCCCCACCGAGAATGGAAGACAAATTTGGGCCATTTGATGAAAACCATTGAATAAAGTACCAGCCAAGTTCCAACAAGCTTAAAATCTTAAAGGTGCGTGGACAGATGTTGCTTCACCTCCTGACGTGAGACAGGCAAGGGCAGGGGCTTACAGTCCCCGTAAGGGCCTGGCCACCTTTCTCGCAGCAAAATATCTTATCCAACACTGCACTGAATCAACACACTCTAAGGGCTCAATTCTGGACCTAGTTATTCCTAAAGCAGACATGCTTACTATTGCTATCCCTAGTCATGTAGACTGTTCTGACCATTTCCTCGTCCGCTTCTCTCTTCACCTATCACACTCTATTACTCTTGGCCAACCTAACAGGACTGCTCCCTGGTTCAGTAACACTAAAAACATTGACCTCAATACTCTTTGTGGTTCTGCTATGCTATCACTTCCCGAAATTGGATGTCAACAACTTCACCTACCAATGCCTCTCAGTCCTTGCAGTCAAAATCGATAATGTCGCTCCTCTCCGAAGCAAAAGGAGAAGGCCTATTCCCTCAGGACCTTGGTTCAACAAATCCCTTTACCACGAAAGGAAGAACCTGAGAATCCTGTAGAAACAATGGAGACACCACTAATCTTGCTAAATTACGTTCAGCAAGATCCAAGTACAACAAACACATATTCCTTGAAAAAGCATCCCACTTCAGAACCCTCCTCTACTCAGCCAAAAACAGACCCAAAATACTTTTCGACTTCATCAAAAATCCAAATTGCTCTCCCCCAACTTCCAAGCCAGAAGATTCTCCAAAGAAAGCAGCAGAATTTGCTATATTCTTTGATGAAAAACTGAAATCATTGGTGGATCAGGTCATTCATCCTACCCTTCTAGAGGAGCGTAAATCCTTAGTCATTTGGCAGAACTTTGATGCCATCTCTGAAGATGCCCTCCTTAAATGCATCCTCGAAACAAAGCCCTCCAACCATTCTCATGACCCCATCCCTAGTGACATTGCCATTGACTTCTACACTCATACTCTTTTTTATTGGACCAGGCTGATTAACCTCTCCCTTAGTCAAGGCTCCCTCCCTGTGACCTTTAAAGCAGGACTGGTTACCCCTCTTCTTAAAGAACCCACCGCTGATGCGAACGACCTTAACAACTTCTGCCCCAGCACTAACCTCCCTTTTCTTGCAAAAATCACAGAAAGATGTGTAGCGAAACAACTTTCCCGTCATGTCAAGGGCAATGATCTTCTTGACAATTTCCTGTCTGGTTTCATTCAGTTTCAGTTTCAGTTTAATTTTATTTGGATACCATAGTATCCATAAAAGCACAAATCCATAATACATCGCACACAATCCACACAAGTATACAAATTCATATATCTAAAGTGCAAAGTGCAAAGAGCAAAGCCATCATTTTTACATAAAAACTATTAAAACATGTCCCAATTATATCGCAAGTGGTCAGGGGTCCATCATAGACCTGCGTGTTCTTATCGCAATTCTAAGGAAAGTGCTAGTGCGGAAAATCAATTCTACATCATCTAAAGCTAATATACACTGATGGGCCACATCTAAAGTAATTGGTCTTCTCTTTTTAAAATAGGGATGAAAAAGCCGCTTGGAGTATTTAAAAAAGTACTTACAAAAGAATAAAAAGTGTATAATAGATTGGTCACTCCTCCCATCACAAGGACATGGGCTTTGGTTAAAATTTGGGTGATGGCCCAAAGAGAAGCAAAGTGCAAATCTGATTGTGCCTGCTCTTAATCTGAACAATAGGCTCCTCTCCCAACGGCTCATTGCTAAAGTCAAATATATGTGAAGCAGACAGCAATGCTGTTCAATGAACATATAGTTGCGCACAAGCATTTTCCCTGATTCCAAGACATCCCGCTCTCTGTGATATAGGAAATATAAAGCATCCTGCAGTTACTTTTTTGGGACTGCTTCTACTGAGGTGGGATCTAGGAAAAGATTCTCTTCATTAACACTACGCAAACTTTGAAGCACGCCTCTTAGCCATGGGATTTCCAGACCTTTATCACATTTTAGGCAATCGATAATAATCTGCCGTGTCAGAGATGCCGCTTGATTCTTCCTCACTGATATCCAAAAAAGTGCAGGTCGAGCACCGATAAATCCAGTTATAAAATTAATGTTAAGGTCCTTATGACATATATATTGAGAGGTCGAGATTGGGGTACACAGCAGTTTCCTACAGAACCTGTTTTCTTCCTGTTGGATACTTACAGGTTTAACTATGCCCCAAATCTCGGCACCATATGTGGCCACCAGAGTGCACTGAAGTTTGTAAATTTTCTGGACTGCTAAGAGAGCCCCAGTAGTCTTAGGACGGGGCAGGCTCAGGATCGAATTGTTGGCCTTTGAGAACTTGCTCCTGGAGTGAGCTAAGTGCTCACTCCAGGAGCCGTTCACAGCAAAGGCTAGCCCCAAATAAACAAATGATCAAATACAGGTCAATTTTTGGCTGTCTATTGTACTGATGCCTATATCACGCTTCCCTGGTCCACTACACATTAAAAACGATTTCTTAAAATCTACCCGCAACTCCAACTCATTCATTCATTTGTTAAAATTTTGGACAAAATTGCGCAGGGAGTTTGGTGTGCGGCCTATAAGGACCGCATCGTCTGCGTATAGTAGCACAGGGATGGGATTCCCATTTATATTGGAGACATCCTGGGTGACTGTTTTCAAGGAGCTATTCAGCCCATTTATATATATAATGAAGAGTAGGGGGGCCAGGACACAACCTTGTCTGAACCCCCCTAGCTTCATCAATTGTCCCCGAAACCTCACCTCCCATACCAATCCTTACTTGAGCCTGGAGATCTTTGTGTAGGTACGCTAAAAAGTATACCAACGTCTCATCCAACCCTTCTGCCAAAAGGATTGTCCACAGCTTCGACCTGTTCACAAGGTCAAAAGCTGTGGACAGATCCATAAATCGGGGACCTTTGTGCAATGGTATATTTTCCAACAATTAAATTTAGGTTGAGACACTGTTCAATTGTTCCAACCTTGCCCGAGAAGCCCAACTGGCATGGATCTAAAATAGCATTTACTTCTGTCCATGCCAACATTTTATTATACAGTACTCGACCTAATATTTTGAGGGTGTTGTCTATTAGGGATATAGATCTATAATTACATGGAAGGGATCTATCTCCTTTCTTAAAAATCGGGACCATTATACTCTTGGCCTGTTAGACCTGACATCATTGGCTTGAGTCTCTCCTCCATTTTTTCTGTTTGCCTCTACTGTGTTACGATGTTTTGCTGGTATATGCTTTGGGCGCCGTGTCACTGCTGATCAGTGCCATAGCGCAAGTGCTCCCTCTGTTAAAATGATGTATCTATTGTATCCATGTTTGGCTTATTTGGTTTACTGTCAGTCCCTAGTCTAGTGCACCAGGAGTGCCAGGGCTTGTAAATACAAATGCCGCTCGTGGGCTTGCAGCACGTGTTGTGCCACCCACAGGAGCGGCCTTGTAAACGAATGTCTACGGGTCGGTCATTGCGAGACCCACGTGCAGTCCTGCACTGTCACGTCGGCTGCGCAGGTATACCTACTTGCCAGCCCCTCCAACCTTCCCTTAACTTCATGTTAGTCACCCCTATGGTAGGCCCATGGGCAGGGTGCATTGTAAGTGTAAGGTAGGACAAGCCTGACCAAGTTGGCATGTCCTGATAGTGAAGTGCCGCCATCTTAGGGCTTCACTATTGCGAGGTAGCCTGCTCTCCGTTGGATAGAATGGGCCGCCGGGATTATTAACGCTATAATCCTAGCTGGCTCGGGGAGCATGGTGCAATGTCGAGTTTGGTATCCCTGAACTCGGGGTTTAATTACGCATCCGTTGGTGTGGATGGTCTTTGGACTCTGGGTTCGAAAATAGCACTTTTAGAAAGTGTCTATTTTCTTGTCTAACCATATCTGGTCTCTGCTGGTCTTGCGTGTGTGTGACAGGAGCTGGGTGGCTCCAAGAGGTCTGGATGAGTCAGTGTGGGATGAGTGGGACATTACGTTGAGAGTAGGGGGAGAGTAGTTGTTGATAGCCTGCCTTGCCTGATACAATGCTGGCTCCACCTCCTGCCGAGCGACTGATGGCTCTGTACCTGCCATGGACGATCCTAGCCCCACCTCCTGCCAGGAGGGCGATAGCTCTGCTCCTGCCAGTGTCAATGCTGGCTCCACCTCCTGCGGGGCGTCTGAGGACCCGGCCCGGCTCAATGAATAGGCCAGGTGCTACTGCCTAGCTCCACCCACCACAGACCCAGGATGTTGGGAAATCCCCGGCATAGACAAAGGGATCAAAGACGAAAAGGGGTATAAGAGGAGGACCCCTGAACTAGGAAATCAGATCACTTCTGACAAGGAACCCTGTAACCAAGGACAAGAAGCCTGCTGATCTAAAGGACTGCTTACCCCTTCTGCCAGTGTGCTGTTGTTGGGGGAATCCTGCAGCGCTTCTTTATTTTTGCCAAGGAACCAGGAGAGAGGAACTGTGTGTGTACTCTCACGCTTGCTAAGAAAATCTCCAAGGACTGGAAGAGTGCCAGTCTCCTGCCGAAGTCACAGGGCTAAAGGACTTCACCTGCTACAAAGTGCTATCTGCTGGAAGTGTGAATCCAGCATCTCTGAAAGAACCAGCAACCACGACGATCGGACGCTGGGCCCAACCGACGCCAGCAGCAACGCCAGTGAGTAGGAGTACGGCTCTAACTCCAGAGGACCTCGTGTCTGCCCCGCTGCTGATCGCATCAACCGTGTGCCCTTCGACGCCGTGAGCGCTGCTCACTCTGTGCAACTGCATCATCGACAACGCCTGCTGAGGCCTGATCGACACCGGAGACGCGACGCCGGATTGCTCGACGCCGCTGATCATCGTGTGCTTCATTTTCCTAAGGTACTGTGTGGTTGGGGGTCCGTGTGACTCCAGGCCTGACGCAGCGCTCCTCGCGGTCGACGCCGAACCTGTGGATTATCTCTGCCCAGCGTTGTGTAGCTCCTGTGTGAGTTACCCTGTTGCTAAAGAACTGTGTTTCCAAGAAGAAGATTTGCTTGATATAAAAGACTCTTGTGCTAAAGAAGAAACTACCTTTGAACTATCCTTTTTCCTTCCCGAACGTATTTATTCCGATTGTGTACAGTTTTGCCGTTATTTTTGGTCTTGTGCTAAGCCTTATATAAAAATACTTATTTTTATAATACTACGGTGTCGTGTCCATTTGTAGTGTATTCACTGTATTACTGTATGTGGTCATAATTGCTTAACACACAGGCTCTGAGATAAGCCTGTTCTGCTCTGCCAAGCTACCAAGGGGGTGAGCAGGGGTTATCGAAGGGTGTGATCCCCTTGCCCTGACTAGAAAAGGAGTGTCCCTATTTGTCAGAAGTGTATACCTCTGCCAACTAGAGACAGCCGGTTCTAACATTGGATGCAGCGGTGAGGATTTGGACCTTGCATTTATGACCCATGTACAGTGATTAGTGTGCGCTACGTAGTGAAAGCAGACCATAACGCAGTCACAATCTGATTCGGAAGGATCCTATTTTTGTTCTCCGCTTTCCTGAAACTTGATTTTCTGAACACTGCCAGTTTAACCATGAGTGACAACGGAGTCACTGCCCCTGCTATCGTTGTTGTGGAGGAGTTCGAGAGGAGTAAGCTGAAGAAATACAAGAAAGATGAGCTGAAACACTTTTGCAACCAGTTTGAAGTTCCTACCACCGGCCTCTCGAGAAAAGATGATTTTTATAAAGCATTGCAGGCCTGGTGGGAGTCCAGAAATCCCTCTGATGTGGTGGTGGTACCCACAGAGGAAGGGGATGAGGAGGTGCCAGTGAATGGACCTGTGCCCTCTCCCGGAAGCAGTGTTTCCTCCAAAGGTCTTTCCCCTGAAGAAAGAGAAGAAAGGGCGAAGAAAGGGCGAAAGAGCGAGCTTACAACATGGAGATGGCAAGGCTAAAGATAAATGGGCAGTTGGAGTTAGAAAATGCAAGAGGTAGAAGGGAAGCTGATTTAGAGATCAAAAAGTTGGAGTTTGAACGAGAGAAGTTAGCTTTGGAGCGTGAAGCCAGGTTGAGGGAACTGGATATCCAAGCTAAAAAGTTAGAGTTGAATCCATCCGAGCCTGCAGAAAGTAAGTTTTACTTCCCGAAAGATGTGATCAAAGATTACAATAAGAATGAAGATATTGGTCAATGGTTTAAAGCATATGAGTTAGCATTGTTGGCCCACCAGGTCCCTGAGAAGAATTGGGGAGCGGGGTTGTGGGGTCGCTTTGTGAATGAGGGAAGAGATACCCTGTTAGACATGCCTGTTGCGGATAGGATGTCGTATGCTCATATGAAAGATGCTTTAATGTTGCGATATGGTTTAACCCCCGAGCAGTACAGACAAGCTTTTAGAGAATGTAAGAAGTTGCCTGGTACGACGTGGGTTGAATATGTGTCTTATTTTTGCAGAGCCATGGATGGTTGGGTAAAGGGCAGCAAAGTGGAAAGTTATGAAGCTCTCTATGATTTGTTTGCGTGGGAGCACTTGTCTAATAACTGTTTTCCAGAGCTGCGCCAGCACCTGATTGATAGCAAGATATCTAACCCTAGAAAACTTGCTGAGGAGGCGGACCGCTGGGTCAGTACCAGGGTCCACAAGGGTCCAGTGGGAGACTCAGCCAAAGGTGGGCAGGGTCCCCAGCAGAAGAGTGGGGGGGACAAGGGTAAACAGAAGGAGTCTCAGAAAGGGCCCCAAAGTAATCCCCAAGGGAACCAAGGGAAGGGTTCCCAGCCTCCCCCTGAGAAGAAGTCAGGGGCCCCGATGGGTAAACCTGTTCATAGGGGCCCCCTAACCTGCTACGGTTGTGGGCAGGTGGGACACCGGTTTTATGACCCCCAGTGTCCCAAGAAGGATTCGAATGCACCGCCGCGTGCACCCCCTCGTCAGTTGGCAAGTGTAGCCTTGGGAGGGGAGGAGATGGTTGTCCATGGTGGGAGGGGTCCCGCAGAAATGTCCCTGGTCTCGCTAGGAGACATGCAAATGGTCCCTCCACCCCCTCTGCCTAGTAACACTAGTAAATATAGGCAGTGGGTGACCATTAATGGCCATAGAGTGGAAGCTCTCAGAGACACCGGAGCGAGTGTGACAGCTGTCAAGTGTCACTTGGTGTCCAGAGAGCAGGTGGTTCCCCACGCATTCTACCCCGTGATAGCTGCCGATAACTCCCAGAAAGAGTGTGAGGTGGCTCAGGTTTCCTTTGAATGGGGGGGAGTTTCAGGTACTCTTCAAGTTGCTGTGAGGCCCGCCATGCCTGTCGACTGTCTCCTGGGCAATGATTTGGAAGACTCCCCTTGGGCTAAGGTGGAGAGAGCGGCGCACTTGAAAATGTTGGGTGTGCCAGAGTGGGTGTGTGCAACCACTCGATCCATGACAGCGAGTAAGGGTGTTGATGGGGTCCCGGAGCCTGAAAGTACGGCCCAGAACCCAGCTGTGAAGAGAAGAGGCAGGAGGCGCGGGAAACCGGCCCCCGTTGTTCCCGTGGTCCAGAAGGAGGTAGACCCTGAGGGGGATGCCCTGGAGCCCACCGGGGAACAAATTGCCGAACTGGGAGATCTGCCCGAGCTGACCCACTGGCAGCAGGATGGTGGCCCCTCCAGGGAAGAATTCTGTGCGGAACAGAAAGAGTGCCCTTCTCTTGTGGGCATGAGGCAGCAGGCCTCAGCCCAATCCTCAGGTGATCAGTCAGGGTCACATTTTGTGTACTGGGAGAACGACCTCCTGTATAGCGAGCCTAAGGCTGCTGAGCCTGGGTCAGCCCGTGTGCTGGTGGTACCCCAGCGCTTCAGAGCCTTCCTACTGGGTTTGGCTCATGACGTACCGTTAGCTGGACATCTGGGGCAGGACAAGACCTATGACAGGCTTGTCACCCATTTTTATTGGCCTCAGATGCGTAGGGATGTAGACATCCATTGCAAGACTTGTCGCACTTGCCAGGCAAGTGGGAAAAGCGGAAGGAAGCAGAAGGCTCCCCTCCAACCTTTTCCGGTGGTCAGCACCCCCTTTGACCGGGTGGGTATTGACATTGTTGGGCCCCTGGACCCCAAGACAGCCCTGGGCAACAGGTTCATCCTGGTCTTGGTGGACCATGCCACAAGGTACCCGGAAGCCATCCCTCTCAGGACAGTGACGGCCCCAGTGGTGGGACGGGCACTGATGGGTGTTTTCTCCCGGATGGGGTTCCCCAGAGAGGTGGTGTCCGACCGAGGCACCAACTTCATTTCGAACTATATGAAGTCTCTGTGGAAGGAGTGTGGGGTAACCTACAAGTTCACCACTCCTTACCACCCTCAAGGAAACGGGCTGGTTGAGAGATTCAACCGGACCCTGAAAGGCATGATTATGGGTCTTGAAGAACCAATGAGGCGGAAATGGGACGTCCTCTTGCCATGCCTGTTGTTTGCTTACCGTGAGGTGCCGCAGAAGGCTCTAGGGTTCAGCCCCTTTGAGCTCTTATACGGTCACCCGGTAAGAGGACCTTTGAGTCTGGTCAAGGAAGGCTGGGAGCAATCTCCCAGGAAACCTCCCCAGGATGTATACAGCTACATGCTGGCCTTTCGGAACCAGACTCGGCGCTTCAGAGAACTTGCTCAGGCAAATCTGGAGGCCAGCCAGGAGGAGATGAAGCGATGGTACGACCGGAATGCCACTCTGGTAGAGCTTCAGCCTGGTCAGGAAGTGTGGGTCATGTCCCCTGTGGAACCTTGTGCGCTCAAGGACAGGTGGACTGGACCGTTTAAGGTTGTGGAGAAGAAGAGCGATGTCACCTACTTGGTGGACTTGAAATCTCCCAGGAACCCCTTGCGGGTCCTGCATGTCAACCGTTTGAAGCCCCACTTAGAAAGGTCCGAAGTGGGCATGCTCTTAGCTACAGATGATGGAACGGAGGAGGAGAGTGAGCCTCTTCCCGACCTCCTATATGCTAAGGAGCAAGACGGGTCAGTGGATGGTGTGGTCCTCTCTGACACACTGACCCTTGAGCAGAAACAGGATTGTCGCCACCTGTTGGGACAATTCCCGGATCTGTTTTCCTTGCTTCCGGGTGTCACGCATTGGTGTGTCCATGACGTTGACACCGGAGACAGCCCTCCTGTGAAGCACAAGGCTTACAGGGTGACTGACAAGGTCCGAGCGTACATTAAGGAGGAGGTCTCCAAAATGTTCGCGTTGGGGGTGGTTGAGTCCTCTAGCAGTCCTTGGGCCAGCCCAGTGGTCTTGGTCCCGAAGGCTGCAGCGCCTGGTGCTTCACCAGAACTCCGGTTCTGCGTGGACTACCGAGGGCTCAATTCGGTCACGAAGACTGACGCGCACCCCATCCCCAGAGCTGATGAGCTCATCGATCGGTTGGGGGCTGCCCGGTACCTTAGTACGTTTGACTTAACGTCTGGGTACTGGCAGATCGCCTTGACTGATGGGGCAAAAGAGAGGTCAGCATTCTCCACACCAGATGGGCTATACCAGTTCCGGGTGATGCCCTTTGGGATGAAGAATGCCCCCGCCACCTTCCAGAGGTTGGTCAACCAGGTCTTGGCGGGACTGGAGGAATTCAGCGCCGCCTACCTGGACGACATCGCAGTGTTCAGCGCCAGCTGGGAGGAACACTTGCGCCACCTCCAGGAAGTGTTGTTGGCCCTGCGCGGAGCAGGCCTCACAATCAAGGCCAGTAAGTGCCAGATTGGGCAGGGTTCTGTGGTGTACTTGGGGCACCAAGTAGGGAGCAGTAAGGTGGCCCCCCTACAACCCAAGATTGATACCATCCTGGCTTGGGCACCGCCCAAAACCCAAACACAGGTGAGAGCCTTCTTAGGACTCACGGGTTATTACAGGAGGTTTGTCAAGGATTACGGTAACATTGTGCACCCCTTGACTTCGCTGACTTCCAGGAAGCAGCCACGAAACGTGATCTGGACTGATGCCTGTCAAACGGCCTTTGACACCCTGGAAACTGCAATGTGCACAGCACCTATACTCCAAGCACCCGACTTTTCGAAAGAATTCATTGTTCAGACGGACGCTTCAGAGCATGGCGTGGGGGCTGTTCTAGCTCAGGTGAATGAAGAGGGCCGAGACTTGCCTGTAGCCTTCATCAGTAGGAGGTTACTTCCCAGGGAAACGAGGTGGAGTGCGATAGAGAGAGAAGCATTTGCTGTGGTCTGGGCGCTGAAGAAGCTAAGACCCTACCTGTTTGGGACTCACTTCCGGGTTCAGACAGACCACAGGCCCCTCAGATGGTTAATGCAAATGAGGGGTGAGAATCCAAAACTGTTGAGGTGGTCCATTGCTCTACAGGGGATGGACTTTACGGTGGAACACCGCCCTGGTACAGATCACGCCAATGCTGATGGTCTGTCCAGATTTTTCCGCCTTAGTGATGAGGACTCCCTAGGTTAAGGGTAGTTCTCCCCACATTTCAGCTGGAGGGGACACGTGTTAGACCTGACATCATTGGCTTGAGTCTCTCCTCCATTTTTTCTGTTTGCCTCTACTGTGTTACGATGTTTTGCTGGTATATGCTTTGGGCGCCGTGTCACTGCTGATCAGTGCCATAGCGCAAGTGCTCCCTCTGTTAAAATGATGTATCTATTGTATCCATGTTTGGCTTATTTGGTTTACTGTCAGTCCCTAGTCTAGTGCACCAGGAGTGCCAGGGCTTGTAAATACAAATGCCGCTCGTGGGCTTGCAGCACGTGTTGTGCCACCCACAGGAGCGGCCTTGTAAACGAATGTCTACGGGTCGGTCATTGCGAGACCCACGTGCAGTCCTGCACTGTCACGTCGGCTGCGCAGGTATACCTACTTGCCAGCCCCTCCAACCTTCCCTTAACTTCATGTTAGTCACCCCTATGGTAGGCCCATGGGCAGGGTGCATTGTAAGTGTAAGGTAGGACAAGCCTGACCAAGTTGGCATGTCCTGATAGTGAAGTGCCGCCATCTTAGGGCTTCACTATTGCGAGGTAGCCTGCTCTCCGTTGGATAGAATGGGCCGCCGGGATTATTAACGCTATAATCCTAGCTGGCTCGGGGAGCATGGTGCAATGTCGAGTTTGGTATCCCTGAACTCGGGGTTTAATTACGCATCCGTTGGTGTGGATGGTCTTTGGACTCTGGGTTCGAAAATAGCACTTTTAGAAAGTGTCTATTTTCTTGTCTAACCATATCTGGTCTCTGCTGGTCTTGCGTGTGTGTGACAGGAGCTGGGTGGCTCCAAGAGGTCTGGATGAGTCAGTGTGGGATGAGTGGGACATTACGTTGAGAGTAGGGGGAGAGTAGTTGTTGATAGCCTGCCTTGCCTGATACAATGCTGGCTCCACCTCCTGCCGAGCGACTGATGGCTCTGTACCTGCCATGGACGATCCTAGCCCCACCTCCTGCCCCTCTGCTCCTGCCAGTGTCAATGCTGGCTCCACCTCCTGCGGGGCGTCTGAGGACCCGGCCCGGCTCAATGAATAGGCCAGGTGCTACTGCCTAGCTCCACCCACCACAGACCCAGGATGTTGGGAAATCCCCGGCATAGACAAAGGGATCAAAGACGAAAAGGGGTATAAGAGGAGGACCCCTGAACTAGGAAATCAGATCACTTCTGACAAGGAACCCTGTAACCAAGGACAAGAAGCCTGCTGATCTAAAGGACTGCTTACCCCTTCTGCCAGTGTGCTGTTGTTGGGGGAATCCTGCAGCGCTTCTTTATTTTTGCCAAGGAACCAGGAGAGAGGAACTGTGTGTGTACTCTCACGCTTGCTAAGAAAATCTCCAAGGACTGGAAGAGTGCCAGTCTCCTGCCGAAGTCACAGGGCTAAAGGACTTCACCTGCTACAAAGTGCTATCTGCTGGAAGTGTGAATCCAGCATCTCTGAAAGAACCAGCAACCACGACGATCGGACGCTGGGCCCAACCGACGCCAGCAGCAACGCCAGTGAGTAGGAGTAGGAGTACAGCTCTAACTCCAGAGGACCTCGTGTCTGCCCTGCTGCTGATCGCATCAACCGTGTGCCCTTCGACGCCGTGAGCGCTGCTCACTCTGTGCAACTGCATCATCGACAACGCCTGCTGAGGCCTGATCGACACCGGAGACGCGACGCCGGATTGCTCGACGCCGCTGATCATCGTGTGCTTCATTTTCCTAAGGTACTGTGTGGTTGGGGGTCCGTGTGACTCCAGGCCCGACGCAGCGCTCCTCGCGGTCGACGCCGAACCTGTGGATTATCTCTGCCCAGCGTTGTGTAGCTCCCGTGTGAGTTACCCTGTTGCTAAAGAACTGTGTTTCCAAGAAGAAGATTTGCTTGATATAAAAGACTCTTGTGCTAAAGAAGAAACTACCTTTGAACTATCCTTTTTCCTTCCCGAACGTATTTATTCCGATTGTGTACAGTTTTGCCGTTATTTTTGGTCTTGTGCTAAGCCTTATATAAAAATACTTATTTTTATAATACTACGGTGTCGTGTCCATTTGTAGTGTATTCACTGTATTACTGTATGTGGTCATAATTGCTTAACACACAGCCTCTGAGATAAGCCTGTTCTGCTCTGCCAAGCTACCAAGGGGGTGAGCAGGGGTTATCGAAGGGTGTGATCCCCTTGCCCTGACTAGAAAAGGAGTGTCCCTATTTGTCAGAAGTGTATACCTCTGCCAACTAGAGACAGCCGGTTCTAACATGGCCCAAATGCCTGGTAAATTTGCCAGAGTTTTAGACTATTAAAAACATTTAATAACGATGGGGCCCAGAAATCCGGATTCCACTTAATTAGAACAATAGGGAGCTTGTCTAGCCCCGGCGCTTTGTTACCTAGGCTCTGATTGATGGCTTCTTCGACTTCTGAGATACTTATCTCTATGGGTACAGGGCTGCCAGGAGCATTGATTTCCACACCTAATGACAGTGTGTCATAGATTTCTGAGATGTGTTTGACTCATGCATCACTGGAGATATTGCAGCTAATCGGGGTAGATGACTAGCCCATGGATCGAAGATCCCTTACTGCTTCCCAAAAAATGTTACCCTTTTTTTGGTTGGCAGCCTCAGAGAGTACTTCCCAGCGTTCAGTCAAGAGATCCTTCTTTCTGCCTGCAACCACCTCATTATACTTCTTTGTGGCCAATTGGACTTCTATTGTACACCTTGGGGTGGCTGAAAGTGCCCTGCGTAGATTCCTGTTTGCTATTGTGCATTCATGATTGAACCATTTGGGGGTGCTTTCCTTTTGGGATATAGGTCTAGAAAGAAGGATTTTGATCGCTTGGCACAGGTTAGTAAAATCCTGAATTATCGTTGCGTTGAGGATTGCAGTGAGAGGCAAGAGTCGATAAGATACATTTTTTCCTTGGCCAGTTCCCTAAATACTTTGGAACTATCGACCCCCTTCCAGTGCAATCTTAAGTTGTCAGTTGACAACATCAGATTTGTGGCCCCGCATTCAGTCTAGAAAGCCGGTCTGGGGGCAGTATTCATCTGTATTTTAATGGGGTTATGGACTCCGAAGTCTGATGGAATTACTTCTGCTGTCTCTAACTGTTCTTCATTCAGGGGACATATGGAAACAAAATCTATTGTGGAGCTACAGCCCCTACCCCTAAAAGGTGGATAATTATTTATGGTTGACCCTGCCACCAGATCCATGACATTGACCAGATTATAAGCCGGCCAAGATCCAAGCCTCTGCATGCAGATTGCCCAGGATAAACCAACCCTCCTTCATGTCCTTTGCCGGGAATTTTGGCATTAAAATCACCCCCCAAAAGAGTGCCTATGGGATCTCCCTTATTAGACTGTGTATCCAGGTTTGAGATTAAATCAAAAAGCTTAATAAAGCTCTCATTTGGGACACAATGAAAATCATTATTATAAAAATGTACCAAATGAAAGTGAATCCGTCTTTTAAAAATCACTACCTGGAAGTCTAGGCTACGAGTTGGAATTGCCTTAAAACTCCCCCCAGCAGCCACATTAATCCCTATAAATAGTTCTCGGTATTTGGGCTGTCACGCTAAAACAATGGAACCCTTCGATATCCAGATCTTCTGTGGCCCAGGATTCCTGGAACATGCAATGTCATGCTCCCTTATCATGTTTAGCCATTCTTGATTATCAAGTCTGGAGCGTAAACCTGCCACATTCCAGCTTATGATACTCAAATTAACTCCATTGCTGCCTCTAGTTGTGATTATCCTCTCTAGAGTTCTATTAAGTCTAGGTGGTGTGCTTGGCATTGGCCTATCAGGGCTTGTATATTGGATGCCACAACTGATGGTCAATCCTGTGTAGCCAGGTTGGAAAGTGCATGATACCTATTAGTTTGCGACACAACTGTTTCTAAACTCCTTATTGGGATTGTAGGTGGTTTATAAAAATATCACAGGGAGAGTGCGCTAATATTAGTAATAGGGGCAAATGACTCTTCTCTAATGGGTAGTAAGCGTCAAACCAGTTGGGGTCTACTAAAGTTTAGGACGATACAGTCGCCGTCTATAGACTTGTTTGATGGGCCAACCCACCCCACTCTCCTGACCTTGATTATATCCTCCATCATGCGCAGATCGAAGTTCTTATGTATACGAAGCAAATCTGCTGATTTATTTCGGAGATCAGACCATGTGTCTCTCTCTGGCCTACACAAAGCGTAGGAACACCAGTTAAACGAGCACATGGGGCCAGAGGCAGGTGGTAAGTGGAAAACATTGGGGTTGGGATTTATACTTAAATTACAAGCGCCTGCCTTCATATCGTTAATACAGGCACCTGATGCTAAACCCTACTGGGGCTGCCTATCTTGGGCTCTACCCACTACCATATTCTGATTGCTTATGCAATCCAATCATGATGTCGCCCTATTACCTCTGTCGATAGGGTCGACATTTGTTATGGGGATTACCCCTTTGTTCCCACAAGTAAAACATGGTACAGTTAGAGGGATTACCATGGGGTTGGAAATACTTGGTGGTAGTACTACTCTATTGCAATCAATTTGATAATTTAGCGTTGGATTAGTGTTATTTCCCCCACCCCCATTTATGTTGTCTGCCATTAAATCTAATTTCGGCACTTTCTCCCATAACAAATCAAGTTTTTTAACAAAGATCTCCATAATATCATCCAGTCTTGACTCAAACCCTGCCATTAAAGTGTCCAGAATTGCGATGCCCATGTCTACTGCATTGCCTCCATTTTCCGAGCTATCATCAGTCTTCGTGGCAACTGAGTTTGTCATCAGGACCTCAACCTCTTCACTGCTGCCACAGGGGGCTCCTGTGTTGATATTTTTCACTTTTTGCTTGGACTTGGGCTGTATTATTTTAGCAGTATTTTCCTTTCCCCTAGTTGATAAGGAATCTAATGTCCGGCCTCTGGCTGTCTTGCCGGAGTTCTCTCAGGTATTAGTAGCAGGTGCACTTCAATTCAGGGTGGCCGAAGGTGATAAGGATGGTGTATGTGTGTTTAATATACTAAGGCCTGATGGCACAGGGGACAGTCTTAAAATGTCTAATGGATTTGGATCAACAGATCTCCCAAGTGACAGGCGCGTTTGGAGTGGGACAGGATCCAAAGACAGTCTTCTCTCAGTTGCCTGTATCTCATGTATGAGTACTGACTCAGCCCTTATGATAAAATCATCCAAAGTTCCGTCTACCCCGCTCTGCTTACTCATTTTAAGCAGTAACTCTATTAACTTCTGGAACAGTGAGTTGGAACTCTGGTGGCGAAGCACTATAAAAACAGAAGTTGTAAAGTTCTCACGATACCTTGCTCCTTGCTCCTTGATAGTCCTTCGTCCCCTTATCCAGTAAAGCCAAGTGAGGTGTCCCAGCCCAGCCTCCTTCGGCCTCTGATGGCCTAAGACGGCCCGCCCTTGTCCCAGACTTCTCCCGGGCATGCCTGCATGCATCCCGCGCCGCGGGAGCCCACACATGTTCTTGTAGTGCCTCCTGGCGCTGGCGCTCTGATGCGTTGCAGGGGCCGATGGGGATTGTAGTCCCCACTGTTGTGGTGGTGCTGGGGTCATTGCAGTCCCCCCCGGGACTGTTGTAGTGCCACAAGGATCGTTGCAGTCCCCCCCGGGACTGTCTAATTATCAGGAAGAACCAGCAGCGTTTGACGTGTGCCGGCAATTAAAACGGGCGTCCCGTGCCGCGGGAGCCCACGCAGGTTCTTGTAGTGCCTCCTGGCGATCTGACACCGTGCAGGGGCCGATGGGGATTGTAGTAAGCATGGGCGAATTTTGCGAATCTCGCGTTCGCGAATTTTGCGGATTTGCGAACTCGCAATCCGCAAAATCCGCGAATTCTCGCGGATTTTTTTTTTTTTGTGTGTTTGCGCGGGTTTCTGCCAGTTCGCGAGGGTTTTGTACAATGTCGCAAATTGCGAACTTACCTGTCGGGTCGCAAGTTTCGCGAACTTGTTGTTTCTACGTGTCCAGCCTGTTTGGGACACTCTTCTTCATCACTGCCACTCTCTGTCACCACTGCCACTCTCTGACTACTCATGCCACCCTCTGGCCCACCCATGCCACCCTCTGTTTCATCACAGCACCCTCTGGTTGTCCAGTCAGTGTACATTATTGTGGCAACGCAAGCACACCTTCCCTGCCTCAAGTGACCTGAATTAATTTGGGGCTGATTAATGTGTCACAGAATATTTTTTTAGCTGGCACCTGCTTCCTTAGTGCTTCCTGATTAGTGAACTTTTGCACTTGCTAAGTGCTTTCATTGTTGCAAAATTAGTTACAACACCTGCCCTGCCCCAACTGACAATAATGAATTAGGGGCTGATTAATGGATTTGAACTGCCAGCCTGGCTCCTGCTGTCTCCCTTAGCTGTAATTCAGGACCTTTGTGGCATATGTGTAACTATTCTGAGGTTCAGAGCAGGGTCACATAATAGTTGCAACTGGCAACTGAACTCTGGAGGGGCCCCTCAGCAAGCACTACAGGAAATGGCTACTAATGATGAGCCTGAACTTTTGAACCTGGTAAGTAGTTTCAGTTTTGATTAGATCGTATTTCTGCAATTTTGCACTTATTCGCGGGGCGCGAAGTTGTACTGGGAAGCCGCGAACTCACGCGAACAGTGCGAGCAGTGCGAGCAAAATCCGCTGCTCGCGGATTTGCGGATTTTGCGGGAGATTCGCGAATCTCGCGGATTGCGAATTTCCCGAAAATCCGCAAAATCCGCGAGCGAAACGGATTTTCCGCCCATGCTTAGATTGTAGTCCCCACTTTTGTGGTGGCGCTGGGGTCGTTGCAGTCCCCCCGGGACTGTTGCAGTGCCGTAAGGATCGTTGCAGTCCCCCCGGGACTGTGTAATTATTGGGAAGAACCAGCAGCGTTTGACATGTGGCAGCAATTAAAACGGGCGTCCCGCAGGAGCCCACACAGGTTCTTGTAGCGCCTCCTGGCGCTGGCGCTCTGACGCGATGCAGGGGCCGATGGGGATTGTAGTCCCCGCTGTTGTGGTGGCGCTGGGGTCGCTGCAGTCCCCCCCGGGACTGTCGTAGTGCCGCAAGGATCGTTGCAGTCCCCCCCCCCGGGACTGTGTAATTATCGGGAAGAACCAGCAGTGTTTAATGTGTGGCGGTAATTAAAACAGGCGTCCCGCTCCGCTGGAGCCCACGCAGGCTCTTGTAGCGCCTCCTCGCGCTGGAGCTCTGACACGGTGCAGGGGCCGATGGGTATTGCAGTCCCCCCTGTTGTGGTGACGCTGGGGTCGTTGCAGTCCCTCCTGGGACTGTTGTAGTGCCGCAAGGATCATTGCAGTCACCCCAGGGACTGTGTAATTATCGGGATGAACCAGCAATTAAAACGAGCGTCCCCGTCATTCAAAACTGCAGCACTGAAACAGCCCTGCTGCAAGTGATCGATGATGCACTGCGTATACTTGATTTAGGGGAGTCTTGCCTTCTGATTCTTCTTGATCTTTCCCTGCAGCCTTTGACACAAACAATCACAACACTCTCCTTAACACTCTTCAACAGAGAATGGGTTTGGAAGGCACAGTGCTTAAGCGCTTAAATGGTTTGCCTCTTTCCTTTTGGACAGATCCCAAATGGTCAAAATGGTGAAGTCTTTCATCTTCATTGTTGGTAGGTCAAGGTGTCCCTCAAGGCTCTATCCTTGCACCCCCATTGTTCAATCTCTAGTTGGAATCATTGGGAAATCTCGTAAGTAAATCTGGAATCCTCTACCATCTCTATGCAGATGACACCCAAATCTACCTTATGGTGTCCGCCACACACAATCTCACAATCCTCAACTCTACTCTCTACTATATTCAAAACTGGATGTTAACTCATCAACTCATTCTGAGCCCCTCCAAAACAGAATTCCTTCTCTCAACCTCTCTCTCTCCTCCTCCTGCTACTGCTCAACCTAAAAAACCCCTTATTAACATTCCCAGCTAGAGAAGCGAATAAAATATATTTTTTGTACTAGCCAGGGAATTTTTAACCTTTTTTACCCTTTCGTACACTCACATATTAGGTCCCTACACTTCACTGACACCTCCTGCACTGACACATAGCCTTCTGTCACAACAACTTAGTGCTCCCGCGTAGTTCGAAGGTCGCAGCTCACCCCGCCCCGTTAGAGGGACGGGAAGACCCCCATGATGAAGCATGACACTAAAGGACTTTTTAGTGTGTGAGGGGTATTTTAAAAAGCACATAGTGCTCTCGTCTTTTCAGATCTAAGAGAGAGCCTAGTATCTCACTAGACACAGAAAATATTAATCTAAAAAATAGTCACCACCACACATTGATAGAATCTCTTTGTTTATATAACATTGACAAAGTTGCCCAATTTAAAAACCTGCTTGCTGATCAGCACAGGAACAATACGCATTTTGCAAACATTTGAATTCATAGAGTGAACATGCATGTGAAAAAAACGACAAACGTGATCGGAAATTGTCTTGATAACATATATGTTGCTACTACTCATATTTTTCACTTAAGATTTAGCATAGACATATAAGCAGAATGCAAGTGGGCCTTGCCATTTCGAGTTCTTTCAGTAACAATCTGATGTGCTCACAGCTGGGATGTGAACAGCCAATTAAGGCACCAGTGATGTGTTCGATTTTAGATTTCGATTTAATTTCCCGATTTATGCCCTTATATCGGTACAATTTGCGTTGCCCTTATAAAGGCATAGAAATCCAGTCCTTATTTAGGCATAGCTGTCCAAATACAAGCATGGCTACTTCCATCCGTTCATTTACGTCACAACGATTTCTTGGAAAACCAGACTCTTGAGCCGTTAGGACTTTCCCTTGCTTGAATATTGATTTCTCCAAGAACTCAGTTATTATACATGAACATCTCTTCCTTAGGGGTTCATTCATGACGTTCATATGCCCGACTTTACGTCAATGCTGGCATTCCTAAACACCTTCAAGGTATAAATATATACCTTCACTTGCTATGGCAAAGCATGGTGTGGTTCGGTGCAGTTCGACCACCTACTTGAACAACACAACTCGCTACAGCAAGTACCGAAGGAAGCCAACTCTCCAGCTGACGCACTGATCAGAAGCTGTCCTCCTCTGCATAGAAATCCAGCTCCAGTGTTTCTAACTCCCTTTGCGGGTTGTTGGGAAATCGAGTCCATGAAAGAGATACCAACCTCTCTCATTCTAAGGTATGGAGCTGATTAGAACCTAGGGAAACCTTTGGCAACTCTTGGCAAAACTAAACCTATGCTAAAGACCACACTTACTTCTTCCATCGTACTAGACCTAGGTTAGGTACATTGGGGTAGACGTATTTTAGAAGAACCAGTTGAGTATTTTAGCCTGTGTAATTTATGTATGTATTTTTATATGTCAAAGCACCAGACAATGCTTTTACAGTATTACTTTATATTACTGTTTACGCTGTATGCATTATACTTTACATTCTGTCTAACGATTGTAGCAGTTCACCTCTCTTGCATGAGAAAGAAGACTGTTGAATAAACCCCTTTCATTGAAACGCCCGTCTCTCTATTTTCTCTGCAACTCTGTAGAAACGGAGCATGCACGATTGACTGAGTAAAATAGTTATCTATTGTTTCCACGACTCTGAAGATACGTTTTTATTCTTGGGGAAACAAAGTTGTCATTTTTATGCAGATGTCAAAAACTAATCCCTTCTTGTGCATTTGAGAAAGTTTCTAGTGACCTCTGAGCTAGCTGGCACTCACAATTAAGTTTAGTATACTTGATAGACACATACTGACCTCAGTCCTATGTCAAATCTATAGTGTATATTATTCCAATGTGCAGAGCCTATTGGGAACTACACTACAGCAGAAACAGTTTCTTTCAGCCCATTTTTTAAAACATTTTTTAAACTTTAATTAAACAAAACAAAATACGGAAAGGTATGCACCGCATGGCTTCCCACAGTTTATATAGAAATATAAAAAACTGTGGTTCTATTTGGACGCCGTTAATCATGCCATCATCTGTCATGGTGTCATGGATTGTGGGTTTAAATACACTATTTGAACATATTAACTCATTGAAACTACAGAATCATTGTGGTATGATCAAAACTGTTATAATCTCAGCAAATCGGTACACTGTTTAATTGAGCTTCATATTGCCTTAGTACCTAAACACTAACCCACAAGATCAATTTTGATTCTGCCCACTCTATGCTTGTCCCATTCAATCCAAGGTATTTCGTAAGTGTATCGCTACGCACCGGGCTTTCCAGAGTCTTCGAGCCAGTGCTTTAAATGGGGGAAAAAAGTGCAGGTACTCATTAAATTGAGCTAGGGGCGTGGCTAATGGGCAGGGCTAGAGGCAGGGCAAAACATTGTGCTAGACATTTCTATTGAGTATTCAGTTGGCCCTTACATTTCCATTGATAGTCGTTTTAAGCTTCCCATATCTGCAGATTAACATCTGGATATGCTAATACAGGGCGGTGTGAAGTTCTACTGGGAACAGGCCCTAAATCATAATAGAAGGAGCGGCTAAAATTCAGTGTGCCTCAGAACAAGAGAGACTTTAGAATAGAAGCATTAATAATGGGGTCTACACCAGTTGCAGGACATATCGAAACATGTCAGTAATGTTTCAATATAACAAAACGTGTTGACTCATTACACAAAATGAAGGCCTAACACAATATGTTAATCTTTCCTTGTTTTGCAATATTTGCAGCTTCTTACTATTATACTGAGCTTACTTGGTTGCATTAGGCACAATACCTATATATTCTAGAGTGCACACCAACATTCACACAGAAACTAGCAGATATGCACACACAAAAGCATTCCACGCTTTTCTTTGAAACTACCTCCTGAGAGTGTCCCGATTCTCTTCCTGTCTGAGCTCCACATGCACACACACAGATACTCTCCAAAAAGTTTTAGTAGAGGTTATTCCTGCGTTACATCACAACAAGGACAGTGTGAATGTGATTGAGAAAGCAGGGCCTGAATGGGACTGCTCTATCAAACACAGCAGTACAGTGACATTTTCTGCACCCGGGCATCCCTTGCATAACGCAAATGAGCCACTGTTGAATGGTTCAGCAGTGACTCAGCTAAGAGCTATGGAGGCGCTTTGGCTGTTAGAATGCCGTACAGATCTGCTCCGCTGCGATACCCTCGAGCTCAGCAGCACTACAATCAGTGACCTTACCTTCATGAGTACCAGTACTCTCCTTGGCAGTGAAGAAATGCTGGCACTCAGATCGGTAAAAATAAGAAGTACTCAGTACCGGTGAGTACCGGCCCATTTAAAGCACTGCTTCCAGCATCTTTCGCAAAATGTGTGAAGTATACAGTTGTGTCTTTAGTTGTTTCCTGAATCTGAGTAGCTTCTTTTTCAGCCTGAGGGGTAGGGACAGGGTGTTACATAGTTTAGTGGCTAAATATGCAAACAAGCACCCCCCACACCTGGCTTTCTTCACTTTGGGAATGTAGAATAAGCTAAGATTGCTGGATCTTAGCTCTCTCATGGGGCGGTATGGGCAGATCAGGTGTTGTAGGAATTGAGGTCCCTTATTGTGCAGCGCTTGATGGATCATGCAGACAGCTTTAAACCGAATCCTCTTATGTATCGGCGGGCAGTGTAACGTAGATAGTGCAGGAGAGGCAGCTTGATATTTGGGAATTTTTTTAGGATTTTCCAGATAAAGTGAGTTCCCGCACGGGCGGCTCCTCCACCTGGGCGTAGGAGCGTCACCCCACTGCTTTCTCGCAGTGCAAGATTTCCCAGCTGCACTTGAACTTTGTGCTAGTGTGTTTTTGGGCTGTTGTGCTTTGCCCGTGCTGCACGTGCTCTTGGCGCTACGCCTACTACTTCTTGTGATCTACTTCTGTTTGTAGCACCTTTTCTTTGAGTGCTATTAGTACTGGGTGCTGCAACTACATCTAGTGATGCTTGGTTCCCATTATGTACTTGTTCTCTGTGCCATCATATTTTTTGTTTCGAGTTGTTTGCTTAATCTCTGGATTCCCGAACTTTACTTATCCTGAGTGCTGCACTTGTTCTCCGACTTCCAATTGTTTTTGGTGATACACTTGTTCTATATACCATGCTTGCTCTCATAGAAACACCTTTCACTGTGTTCTGCTGGCTCTCTCTGCTACAGTTTCTCTCTGTGCTCAGGCTTTGCGTGTTCACATTTTCTAGGCGCTACACTTGTTTTGGGCCCATGGTGCACTCGGTGCTATACTTGTTTAGTGTGCTGCATGCAAACTCTCTGTTATGCGCTTATACCCCATATAATATGTACTCGTTCCTAATGCTTTGCCTGTCATCATTCTGTACTCATTGGTGCTGTCCTTGTACATGTGTAATTTTGGGTATGTGTGTTGTCAGTGCTGTACTGGTTCTTGGCACGACATGTGTTTCTCTCCTGCCTTTCTCAGTGCCTGGGATTTGTGGAGGTATTTTGTCTTTTGAGGGGTGCCTCTGGTGTGCTATTCTCCTCCCTAGATGTTTGTCCGCCAGGCTCCCTAAATTTCTTTTTCCTGCCAGTAACCCCCCATCTGATGTCTTGTACCTGCTGGGCATTTGGTCTCGTTGTGGTGAATGGCACCAGGGTGGATGTATGTCGTTACAGCGCATGCTTTTTCCACGCATGCCTTTACAACGCAGGTTTTACAATGCAAGTCGTTACAACGACTTGCGTTGCGGGGCGCTGGAAAGTGAATAGTTTAATGTACTATTCTAACTCCAGTCCCCGTGGATAGTAGGGAGGTTTTGGATAGTAAATTAAATTATTCCCTATCCTACAGCGCCCTCCAGGGCAAGTCGTTGTAACGACTTGCGTTGTAATTCCTGCGTTGTAAAGGTACTGCGTGGAAAACGTTTTGTTGTAAAGGATGTTTCCCGACCTGGGTGCTGCCCTCATGCTGTGTCTTGGGAGTGGGATTTGGTTGCGGGGGCAAGGGGTTCTTTGTCTCCTTTTTTGTTGTTAAATAATTGAGTTTGTAGACATACGAATTGTAGCGCCTTGAGGCAGATTGTCATTAATGGAGTAGGTGCACAGAGTTCCGGGGAATTACTTTTGAAAGGCTCTCCTAATTTTAGTGTATTTTATTTCCGGCTAATATTCATGATTAGCAAAGATTCTGCCTTTTCATCCGAGAAGCACATTAGGGTTTGCAGAGAAAGATCCACTGGCGGCATGTATTCAATTAAGGAATCTGGGTTTGATGATTTACAGTTTGCATTGTGTTCGGTATCTTCACCCGCAAGCTCAAGTGACTGCCTTTGTGGAAACCGGCACAGTCCATGTCTGGATTGTTATGGCTATGGGCATGTGGACATGGCCATGGGGGAGAGTGGGGCGAGAGAAGTAGGCTTTGGGCCTGGAGGGGAAGAGGACATGCCAGAGGAGAACATGACCTGGTTGAGACCTGTCCCTTCAGATGTATCCCCATCACTGACTCACCAGAAGAAGCCTCTCTGTCGCCATTTCCATATTCAATGTTCCCTTCCCTAATACGTTAGTACACAAATTCTTCTATCCTATTCTCCATATACCCACTCATCCTTTCCAACACCTGCTGCCGCCTTATCAAAGGGTGCGTCGACACATGGGCCTCCCAGTCACGGTCCAAATCAATTCACCAACGCTTCCAATGTTACAAAAGAAAGCAGTCGACGCCTGTCTGTGCAAAATTATTTAATGCCAGCTGGATAGTGCTAGACCCGTTTCGCCTGACATGCATGCCAGGTCACTAGCCAGCCAGCTAGTGACCAAGCCTGCAGGTCAGGCGAAACGCATCTAGCACTATCCAGCTGGCATTAAATAATTTTTCACAGACACGGCGTCGACTGCTTTCTTTTGTGACATTGGAAGAGTTGGTGAATATATATATATATATATATATATATATATATATATATATATATATATATATATATATCCAAGGCTTGACTGTAAATAGTGTACACAAAAAATCTTTTGATGAATGAATTTACTCACAAACATGAATTTAATGTAATGAGAATGTAGGTTTTTCATTTTATTAGTTTGTAAATGAATTGTGCATATCAAAAGCCGATACACGGCTTAATCACTACTGTTTTTTCCTATAGTGGGAATGATGATAAAACACACTTTAAGATAGCCGCCATTGTAACATATATACAAAAGTGCATTATTTATGTTGATTACATATGTCGATGACGTTGTTTATGTGAAAACTTTATTTAAAAGATCATTTTGGAAAGATGTGCCTAACAGCAAGAAGAAGGCGCGAAGCCGAAACGCGTCCTGTTTGACTTAACGGATTAATAAACCCGTTTTATTTTCCGTGAACGGAGTGCAGTCAGTTCTTTTGGTTTCCCGGAAGTAATTGGAGCGTGATATATATATATATATATATATATATATATATATATATATATATATATATATATATATTTATTACCTACTGGCGGTCGCCAGTAGGTAGTTATAGTTAGGATTTTTTTCAATGTTAAATCTCAAAATTCTATTTGGAATAACTTTGGTGCCGGTTGACGAATCTGCCTGAAAATTTCCTCAAAATGGCCTCTTCAAGCTCCGGTCCTTCCCTAAAAGTTTGGGGGGGGATTCGTCAAGCGGGGGCCGAGATAAAAGGGGGGTCCCAAAACACATTTTCCCCATGTTAATTTCCATAGGGCGGTCGACCTCACTTTTAGCCCGAACGGCTGAATGGATTTCCACAAAACTTGGCAAAATTGTAGGGACTGGTTGCCCGATGTGCCTTTGCTGTGTCTCAAGATATGTGCTCCAGTGGATTTTGAGTAATTTAGGTTAAAAAAATATATATATCTGTAAGCGCGCCCCGGTACGCACCGGGGAGCGCACCGGGCGCGTCACGCGACTTGCGCACGGAAAGCTGATTGGGTCACGGGTGTCTGTAAACATTCTAAACAGTCCGGAGCGGCCGCCATCTTGTGTCTCGGTAGGATCGAGACATGAGAGGTGGCCAAAACAAAGGGGGAAATGACCATAAGGGGGCAGAGTAGACCCTCCCTGACCCCCTAGGTTTGATGTGGGGGCTTTAAAAAGGTCCCGCGGGGCCCAAAAAAAATTACTTCTTTTTTGATTTTTGCGGGGAGCGGACCGGGGAGCGTACTATGGGAAAAAAAGAATGACACTTTTAAAAATTGTATGTTTATTAATTGGTCTTTTTTTTTTTTTAATTTAAGTACCAACATGTAGGTACCAATGCAGAGTCTATAATTTAATATACACCGTCTCCTTTTTAGATATCTTGCATGTTGTTACAGAAGTTATTGTGGTATATAGAATTCATAGCGTAGTCTGTCAGGAAAGCAGAAACAACATGGAGGCAGGAGATGATAAAGAGATGTTAAATACACATTGGAGATAATATAGTGGGAGAAAGGAAGTAACTATGAGCAAACTTACTATGTAAAACAAAAAAGTTGCACAGTATACTATAAGTCTCACTTTATATTTTAAACATTTTGGAACTACTTGATGAATTACATATAAAAATGAATAATGGCTCGAACAATTTTTGATTATTAAATATAAATTTATTCTTCTGATTCTTTTTCATAATTTAATAAAACTTCTAACAATATATTGTCTGGAATGTCCTCATTTTTATTCTGTGATTTCATTGATTCCACACACTGAACTAATTCATGGTCCAGAGACTCATCCATAAAATCAAAGTCATCATTTTCAGCAATTCTTTCTTCTGTGTTGTTGTCCAAAACAATTTCAAAAGAAATATCCTGTTCTCCTTCCATTTTATTGCTGTAAATTGCATAAAAAATAAATATATCAGTAGAGATAGGGCACTGTTGTGTTTAAGTTCAGACAGTCAGTTTGGATTTTTTAACAGTGAAGCTTTCTTTGGGTAGTGTATGGTAACAGGCTGGAATTTGAAATAAAAAAAAGTGTATGTGATAAAGCCTAAGTAAATTTATAATAATACAAGGGAAGCCTAACTCAATTTATAACTATAACAGAGAAGCCTATCTCAATCTATATCTATTACAGTGGAATAGTATATAACTAACAGAATATTTTTTCTCAAATTAACTTAAAGTGCACAACATACTTCACTTTCCAAAATAACAACTTACCTTTGAGAAAGCAGTTGAAGTTGTCAGTGTAATTTCTTTTCAAATGTACTTCAGGAAGTAGTAGTCAAAATGGCTGTGTTCCCCTCTCTTTTTTATATATATTCATGTACATAACCAATCAAATGTCAGGAAATAATCGTAGAGAATGAAAGTAACTTTTTAATTGGTTGTAAATTCTAACACTTCATATGTGTTTTGGTCATGTAATTTACCTCAGGATAATTAGACAGGCCTGTAGCCTAAATGTCTCAATGGAATTCCACCAAATTTGGGTAAATGGTAGGGACTGCTATGTAGTAGGGCCTATTCTATATTTGATGAAAGTGTCTCCAGTGGTTTTTCTGTAAATTACTTTCCCACCTTTTGTTATGGAGCACTTACCGGTGCGCGCCCCGGAACGCGCACCGGCAGCGTTACGGGAGTCCTCCATTTTGTGTTTCGGTACAATCGAGACACAAGATGGAGGACAAACAACGTTGGGAATGGGTAGAAGGGGGCACTGTAGTCACTTCCTGACCCTCTAGGTTTTCTGAGGGGGGCTTAGGACGCTCATATAGGCAAAAAATAAAAAAATAAAATGAAAAATTTTGCGGGGAGAGCGCCCGGCACACGCACCGGGAGCGCACGAAAGTGAAATATAAAAAACAAAATGAATACACTTTAAAAAAAATATATTATATTAATATACAATATTGGGTTCATTTTTAGAAAAACATACCTTTCTCAGCTATAGACTTTTTCAAAAAAATAACCTTAGAAATTCACAGAAAAATACATAGGTATGAAGCCCTATAAAAAGTTAGGAATTAGCAGTTAAAAAACCTAAGAAATTCAAAGAAAAAACCAAAGGTTTCACACCAGTTATAGTTAGGAATTAGCAGTTAAAAAACCTATGAAATTCACTGAAAAAACCATAGGTTTCACACCAGTTATAGTTAGGAATTAGCATTTAAAAAACCTATTAAATTCACTGAAAAAATCATAGGTTTCACACCAGTTATAGTTAGCTGGAAATTTTACTGACATAAAACCATTGAAATTCCACGTTATAGTTAGTTGGACTCACTATAACTTGCGCGTGTAATGCACTGCTGATGACGTCACATATTACATCACTCATGACATGGTCAGTGACATCACTCATGACATCACTGATGACACCATCCTTATGACAGAGTGACAGACCTCCTTTCACTGTAAAGTAATCCTTGAAACATATATTCAAAAATAGAAACTAACATTTTCCAAAAAAGTGGTGATACCCATACCAGTTACAACAACCAATTCAGTAATACCACCATCTATATACACATCCACTCATTCACCAACAGTTCTACATAGTCACTCAAGCATATATTCACTCATTATATGTAGTGAAACACCTATACATTCTATTACACACCGACAGTCATCCAAAAGTTACTCACACACATAATCACACATGCAAATAAACTATTGAGCATCCATTAATTTGCATATACAGCTATACACACACTACCACCTAACTTCTAAGGAAACATACACATACTCACTCTCTTAAACAATTACTTATAGAAACACATACTTATTTAAACAGGAACTCTTACAATCTCACATATACTCACTTATAAACATCAATACTCACATATACTAGATTAAAACATATGTCGTTACTGATAAAGACACTAGTGAGACAGTCATTCACTCACTAACACACACATATACACACTCATCCACCCATACAGTCCTGCACATATGCTATCTTCGAAACACATACAGTGAGTCAGTCATTAATGCATCTATATGCTAAGTAATACCCCCACCAAACCATACAGACACTCATACTGATACTAAAAAAACATCTAATAACCCATATACACACACATGTAGCTACTCACCAACCCATGCAGCCAATTATACACAAAGTGAAACACTGATACATATATTTAAATATTTGAACATTACTCGCTAATATATATATTTACTAAGATACACTTAATAAGCCAGTTAACCAATCAATTTTTTTTTTTTTAAAACATTCATTGAAATACTTATTTAAACATTTATTCTTCCATCGACCTTTACATATACATATATAAAACATATTTATTTTTCAGAAAGACACTCATTCACTGGATGGTGTCATCAGTGATGTCATGAGTGATGTCACTGACCATGTCATGAGTGATGTAATATGTAACGTCATCAGCAGTGCATTACACGCACAAGTTATAGTGAGTCCAACTAACTATAACATGGAATTTCAATGGTTTTATGTCAGTAAAATTTCCAGCTAACTATAACTGGTGGTGAAACCTATGGATTTTTCAGTGAATATATATATATATATATACATATATATATATATATATATACATATATATATATATATATATATATATATATATATATATATATATATATATATATATATACTTTCCAAACAACAGCATATGCACGCTCTCAGCAGCCGCCACAAAAACGCCAGACAGGAACAATCCAAGGGTGTTTATTCACTTGCAGCTACATGTTTCGGCTTCTCACAAGCCTTGTTCACGCAAATGAGGGTAAATGTGCAAAGTGTTTAGATCGGGTTGAACACACCAAAAGTAGAAAAAGAACTGCGGGTACAATTAAAGGCAGACATCTTAAGTAAGTCTAACTTAAAACGTAACCAAAGACCTGAAACAAATAAAAGCTTCGTGTAGAACGACATCATATGCATGTCGGAACCCACCAACATTATCAAAGCAATTATTAGACATGCCGAAACCAGTCCGGGAAATAAGAAAACATAAAGTCAGAATGATGACTGGGCAAATCAAACAGCGTGAAATAAACGCACATATTTGCTCATGTAGTTGAGGATGCACAATAATTAAAATATGCAGTCATACCCAGAGAAAAGGCATAAATAAGCCGTGAATGCACAAAGTAAACGCCGGGATACTACAACCCGGGAACAGTTGCATGTGCTGTCTCTGGATTTAAACAGACAGTACAAATAAAGGTGGCATCAACTTAATAGCCCAAAACAGTGGTGGCATACATGATAAAACAGGTGTTAGGAGGCATGCCTGACTATATTCGAGCTATGGCAAGAAAATGCAGTACTTGCAATGGTAGAACAGGTCACAATCAAAGTGTACATCATGCCCAAAGCCCGCAGAGAGTCCATGAAGTGTTCAGTGATGCCCAAGTGGGCTTGCTCTTAAATAATGACAGGAACAGGAGAAAAGTGATGGGACAGTTCCTGGAGTGCTCTAAAAGAAAAAGAACAGTGTTAAAATTGAACATGACCAATCATGTGCAGATATAATTAAACAAGTTAAACAGCATGGAGAGAAACATAGTACAGATGAGCTCATTGACCAAGAGAAACATGACTAAGTATAATTATCTTTGAGATGAACCGCAAGTTCTTCGTCATGGTTCAATCCTCCCGGGGCCTTGGTATGGAAGGAGATGATATATTCAGACTCCATCTGTCTTAATTTCAGTAGTCTGTTACCGCCCCTGGGGTTTTTGGTTACCTGCTCTAAAATGAAAAATTTCATAAGGGCTGGATTTGAAAAATGGTGTTCACTGAAGTGTCTGGCCACGGGGTATTTGGCATCTTTATGTATGATGGCACTGTAATGTTCAAGAATGCGTTTTTTGGCATGTGCGGTGGTACTGCCAATGTACTATAATTCGCAAGGGCAGACAATCACGTAGACCACGAATATGGTATTACATGTAAGAAATTGGTTTATGATTTTACTGACCCCGTTGTATGTGACTTTCTTAACAGAGGTACTAGATTTACAAGCCTTGCAGTGGCTACACAGAAAAAAAACCTTCAAGCCAAGGTCTTGGTTGTTGGGGTAAATCGTGATGTCACTATGGACACAGATGTCTCTGATGTTCCTACCTTTTCTGTAGGTAATGCTGGGTTTATTGGCAATTAGATGGCCAATAGTGGCATCACTCAACATCAATTTTTTCAATGCACAATTTCAACATTCTATTGGGAATAACTTTGGCGCCGGTTGAGGAATCTGCCTGAAAGTTTCCTCAAATTTGCCTCGCGGCCCTTCGGTCCTTCCCTGAAAGTGTGGGGGGGATTCGTCAAGCAGGGGCTAAGATAAAAGGGGGGTCCCAAAATGTGTTTTCCCCATGTTAATTTCCATAGGGCGGTCAACCTCACTTTTAGCCTGAACGGCTGAATCGATTTCCACCAAACTTGGCAAAATTGTAGGGACTGGTAGCCCTATGTGCCTTTGCTATGTCTCAAGGTATGTGCTCCAGTGGATTTTGAGTAATTTACATAAAAAAATATATATATCTATGGCCGCTCTCCGGTACGCGCACCGGGGAGCGCTCCGGGCGTGCTACGCGACTTGCGCACGGAAAGCTGATTGGCTCTCGGGTGTCTGTAAACATTCCAAACAGTCCGGAGCGGCCGCCATCTTGTGTCTCGGTAGGATCGAGACACAAGAGGTGGCAAAAACAAAGGGGGAATTGACCATACGGGGGTAGAGTAGACCCCCCCTGACCCTCTAGGTTTGATGTGGGGGCTATAAAAGGGACCCCCGGGAGAAAATAAATAAATCGATTTGCGCATGGGGAGCACCCGGTACGCGCACCGGGGAGCGGACAGGGGAGCGTACCATGGTGAAAAACCAGTGAAACAGTAAAATAATAATTTAAAGTGCTTAGAGGTAGTGATGCATTGCTGGAGTGTGTCACAAAAGTGATGCAACTCCAGTAATGCATCCTTTCACATGGGGCCAGCCCCATGTGAAAGGGTCTGCGTCAGTCTTACGCCTGCTGTGAGGCAGGCATAAGATTTTGACGCAACGGTGTCCTAAAAGTGACGCAGTGAAATCTCATAGATTTCACTGCGTCACTTCTACGACCCTTTCTTGCGTCAATACGCCCCCTTTGCATACATTACACCTGGCGCAGGTATAATGTGAAAGGGCTTGCGTCAGTCTTTTCTTACACTTCCACACCACCGTTCTTTTACTACATTTTCTTCACGTATCCACATTCCCCATGTTCACTCTCCTTCTCCTCACTCTTGTTCCCCACACTCACCTTCTTTCAGTCCCCCTACTTCACTTCCCTTCCCCTCTCGTCCCTTTCTTTGCTTTCTCACTCATTTTCATTTCCTCTCCTCTCTCACTGCACTCCACTTCAGTTACTCATTTTGAATTTGATAAGAATATAGCTCTTTTTTGAGAACTGGAGGTAGTTCTAAAAAGAACTGTTTTTTTCTTTTTTTAATGTTTTTTCAGAACAAAAACAAAAACAGAGAATGCAAAACTGCTCAACAGGAGCAAAAAAAAGGGGAAAAATTAGGGCTGGGGAAGGCAGCGGTGTTCTTGCCTCTTGCGTGCAGTGAGCTTGCTGCTCTCCTCACCATAGCAAAGCAGTTCATCGCATTGCTTGCACTTTATAGTAATGTCACTAAAAACAGGTTGAATGTTCGGAATCATCTCCAATTCTGCTATACGTCCTCTCCCTGATGTTGTGGCTCCTCCTGTAGATGTAGAGGCACCAGCCCTTGGGGGATTACGTGCCAGGTCTCGGACACTCTCCCGGACATAGTTCTGGGGGTGCCTGCGTTGGACGTGGCGAATTATTGTCGAATTGCCAAAACTGTACTTCCTTTTTGGGTCCCCTCGGGAAAGCACAGTTTGGCAGGTTTTGCATTCTACTTTGGGAGCATTCGCCTTTTTTAAACCTTCAGGTATTGAAAAAAAATTCCAAATAAAATGCTCCTTGATCTTGGGCTGAGGAGGCTCTTCCTCAATGAAGCCATCTGAGTCCTAACTACTGCTGGATGGTCTAGCTGCCATTCTTTGCACAAAATGGTAGGACAGAAAAAAACAGGTCTTGCTGTCTCCAAAGTGAAAGAAGAAATGAAGGAAATGGGTGGGGTTTTCATTAGTTGTAAAAAAACTGATAACAACCAATAAAAAGAGTTATTTTAAGGTCACATGACCAGGACTTTCATCATTTGGAAACCAAAACTGTCCTGAACCAATAAAAAGAGTTATTTTTAGGTCACATGACCCGACACGCTTATGCTACGTGCTCGGGGGCGCGCCCAGGGGCGCGTCGCGTAAGCGCGTCGGATGTTTATGTAGCATGATCGTATGCGCTCAAGTGCTTTCGGGTGCGCTTACGCCGAGCGTATCACGCGGATGCAGCTACGCGATACGTCACAATGATGTTTTCGTTCGCGGAAATAGCGCTAACGGGACGCTCACCGGTGCGCGCCGGAAAACTGCGCTTTCCGGTGCGCTTACCGGGGCGCGCACCGGGAACGCTCCGGGGCAAAAAAAAAATAAAAAATATGAACAATATACATTAAAAAAATAGTATTACATAAATATACAATATAGGATTCATTATAAAAAATATTACATTTCATACCTATAGAAAGTTGCTAATAAAAAACCTTTGAAATTCACTGAAAAAAACATAGGTTTCACACCAGTTATAGTTAGGAATTAGCATTTAAAAAACCTATGAAATTCACTGAAAATACCATAGGTTTCACACCAGTTATAGTTAGGAATTAGCATTCAAAAAACCTATGAAATTCACTGAAAAAACCATAGGTTTCTCACCAGTTATAGTTAGGAATTAGCATTTAAAAAACCTATTAAATTCACTGAAAAAATCATAGGTTTCACACCAGTTATAGTTAGCAGGAAGTTTTACTCGCATAAAACCATTGAAATTCTCACGTTATAGTTAGTTGGACTCACTATAACTTGCGTGTGCAATGCACTGCTGATGACGTCACATATGACATCACTCATGACATGGTCAGTGACATCATTCATGACATCACTGATGACACCATCCAGTGAATGTGTGTCTTTCTGAAAAATCAATATGTTTTATATATGTATATGTAAAGGTCGATTGAAGAATAAATGTTTAAATAAGTGTCTAAATGGATGTTTTAAAAAAAAAATAATTGATTGGTTAACTGGCTTATTAAGTGTATCTTAGTGAATAAATATATTAGCGAGTAATGTTTAAATATTATGTATCAGTGTTTCACTTTGTGTATAAGTGGCTGCATGGGTTGGTGAGTAGCTACATGTGTGTGTATATGGGTTAATAGATTTTTTTTGTATCAGTATGAGTGTCTGTATGGTTTGGTGGGGTATTACTTAGCACATAGATGCATCAATGACTCACTGTTTGTATGTGTTTTGAAGACAGCGTATGTGCAGGACTGTATGGGTGAATAAGTGTGTATATGTGTGTGTTAGTGAGTGAATGCCTGCCTCACTAGTGTCTTTATGAGTAACTACATATGTTTTAATCTAGTATATGTGAGTATTGATGTATATAAGTGAGTATATGTGAGAGTGAGAGATTGAAAGAGTTCCTGTTTAACCCCTTCCGTGTTTCGAACGTCCAACGGTCGTCGCGTGCACTACCTCGCTGGTGCTGCACACGACCGTTGGACGTCCGAATCCCGTTAGCGCGATCGAACGTCCGCACTGGGGCGGAATGTTCGACGCGCTAAACGGGTTAAATAAGTATGTGTTTCGATAAGTGATTGTTTAAGAGAGTAAGTATGTGTAAGTTTCCGTGGAAGTAATGTGCTAGTGTGTGTATAGTTGTATATGCAAATAAATGGATGTTCAATAGTTTATTTGCATGTGTGAGTATGTGTGTGAGTAACTTTTGGATGACTGTCGGTGTGTAACAGGATGTATATGTGTATCACTACATATGATGAGTGAGTATATGTATGAGTGACTATATAGAACTGTTGCTGAATGAGAGGATGTATATATAGAAGGTGCAATTACTGAATTGGTTGTTGTAACTGGTATGGGTATCTCTATTTTTTTGAAAATGTTAGTTTCTATTTTTTAATATGTGTTTCAAGGGTTACATTACACTGAAAGGAGGTCTGTCAGTCTGTCACAAGGATGGTGTCATCAGTGATGTCATGAGTGATGTCACTCACCATGTCATGAGTGATGTAATATGTGATGTCATCAGCAGTGCATTGCACGCGCAAGTTATAGTGAGTCCAACTACCTATAACATGGGAATTTCAATGGTTTTATGCGAGTAAAACTTCCTGCTAACTATAACTGGTGTGAAACCTATGGTTTTTTCAGTGAATTTAATAGGTTTTTTAAATGCTAACTCCTAACTATAACTGGTGTGAAACCTATGGGTTTTTCAGTGTATTTCATAGGTGTTTTAAATGCTAATTCCTAACTATAACTGGTGTGAAATCTATGGTTTTTTCTTTGAATTTCTTAGGTTTTTTAACTGCTAATTCCTAACTTTTTATGGTTTTTTCAGTGAATATATATATATATGGGAAAGCGGCAATAAAGGATTTATATTGCACCACATTGCGTCGTCTCCTCTTCAGATTGAGTGTGGAGGTGGAGTTTTATATATATATATATATATATATACATATTTATATTTATTGCAGTCGTCCACCCATTTGCCTGGCTCACCACTCTCTAATGCTACAAGCTGACACTGAGTTCCCGTAATCAAGGCGTGATAATACCAGGCCTAGTATCAGGCTAATGTCATTAGGAAGTGGAAGAACAGAGTAGATGCATGAACAACAAGCTATTATGAATGAACATTCTATTCTATTCCCTGCACTTCTGAAGCGCATGGCTACCCAACGCGCCTGCAAGTGCTTTGGGTCTTGTCAGGCTCAACACTATACATGTTAGATAAACAGAAATGTCTTCAGCTGTTTCCGGAAACTCAGGTCATCCTTGTTCTTCCAGAGCACTTCTGGAAAGGTGTTCCATAGGTTAGAAACCAGAAACAAGAATGAGCGTCCTCCACACCTGGCATTGTTAATCTTGGGAAAAGTGAGTAATCCTCGAATTGAAGAACATGGAGATCTGTTAGGGCAATAGGGACGTATAAGATGTTGGGAAAGTTGCGGTCCCTTCCTGTTCACCACCCGATGGGAATAATGAGACACTGACCTAGCGGTAGGACCTTGGAATAAGAACAGCAACAACAATGTCAATGAAAATAAACATGACTGCTTGACTGTGCGCTGCAAAAATAATAGTGAAATGTGCAGGGGGAAGATAATGAAAACATCCATTTTGAACAAGATGGCTAGTAGGCACACATTGAAGCCTAATTAACAAGGGTCGGGAAAACATACCCCTACACATCATAGTAAAACCACACTGCACGTTGTCACTAATGCACAAAAATATGAAATGCTGAAAATCCTTAACAATTGTTACACCAAGCATGAATTTTCACGTGTTGAGTGTTGTGCTTACATGAAGGTCAATAACAATGTGTGAGACATTGTTGCAGATTGGTAGGAGAATTGAGGCAAATGTCCAATGATAAGCGATGTAGATGATCAGGGTAATGCTTTAAATTGGGGTTGATATTGACCAGCACTGAGCTAGAGATACGCATTGCTGGGGGCACGGTACGAAACTCAATAAACATTCAGGCACATCTGTGTCATGGATTTGGGAAATGCGAACAACGAGGTGGACACTGTTCCTCTAAGAGTTGTATGTAGGGAATCTAGAAGGGGGAACCAACCACCAGCAAATCAGTGGTGGTGGGGATAGCTGAATACACTAGGAGGAAGAGGGATGTGGGAATCCCCGTTTTGCGGACGTAGGGTTCTCACACACCCAGCAAGCTAGGTGTCATGCTTCATCATCTGGACCTGTTCCTCGTTGGGCCGGCGCTGCAATGCCCAATGGGCACCCGCGAAGGGGCTCTTTGTCGGAGATCTTTTGTTCCTTTGCCGTATGATGAAGTGAGGGTGTGTGGCCCGTGGAGGTGTAGATATGGTGAAGTGCAGTGTGTGCGTTAAAAAAGGTTTGATATTCCAAATAAAGTTTTATTCCGGCTGGTAATCCACCTTGTGAAAGGTATTGACTCAACTACACTGTGCACATGCAGTGAAGTGCTATTAGAGGGAGAGCGAGTGTGATTTAATTGAAAGCTTTGGGAGGGAGTTGTGGAAGATTGGAGCTGCTCCTTATCAAGCAGACTTGCGTTAAAGGGTTTTAGTTATTAGATGTGTGCCTCTTACTGTATCTTCTCTGTGGTCATGTATGGCAGATGCCAGTCATCTATCATGGTTGTTAAAGCAGATTTCTGTGGAGGCATCCATGCCTTTAGTCTATGTACACTGCAGCCACAATGTGACCGTGTGGCTCCATGCGTCATGGTATGAAATGGATATTTACAAGTAAATTCATATTTTGGACATTTTCTTTTGTTTCCTGAAAATTTTAATTTTCTTGCACACATGAGATATTAATATAAGTTAGCCTTATTAATGTTTTACCTTCACTCACCTTTTGCTATGTTCAACAAATGCCCGCCATTTCGTCTACTCACAAGCTTATTTGCTGAATCATGATCCTCATTTTCTGATGCATGGATATATTCTTACACTGTATTCTGATGTCTGGTGAGGGGTAACAAAGAGAATTCTCATGTTCTTAGAGAAAAACAGTACACCCCTGGTTTCAGTAGCTGAAGACGGACTCTCACCAGAATACTCTGCTCTTCAACTCAGAACATCGGATTGCTGATTGCTCGTGGCCTAAGGAGAGATATAACATAACATAACATAACATAACATAACATAACATAACATAACATAACATAACATAACATAACATAACATAACATAACGAGTATTTGTAAGTGCACGTTCCCCCCTAACGGGGTATCTTGGCGCTGAATAACAGATGTTTATTGTTACCCAACCCGATGGTACTCATGAAGAATTAGATGGTGTACATTTCTATAAAACTGGCAAAATCTCAATTGTAGGCGTATGCTAGCTCTTAATGAAACATAAGGTGTCTTCTGTTTTTTTTAACATTTTAAATATTCACCTATGCTAATGTGTTCATAGTATTCAGCATAATAGCCTTGAATCTAGTGTGGTTTAATTCTGTGTTTAATCAAGAATTGTACTATATAAATACTTTAGTGGTTGTCTTTGACTTTTCAGAGCAAAGCGATCCTATGCATCTACATTTACTTTGCAGAGTCTCTAGCAGATCCGGCAAGTCTCCATATTTGCCCATTCTTGTAAACTCTGCTCAGAGGAGGGTGGTAAGACAGATATTTTACCCCCTCCGCAGGTCCCCAAACGTCAAAAACGCCTGCAAGTGTTAACTGAAATCTAGCTGGGGCAGTTGGGGGGGGGGGTGGTACAGGTCTGGACCCATTACTGAAGCAAGGACATCCACTCAATATATGCCTTAATTGTTAAGGGCTACTAAGTACACCATTTTTGATTGCCCTGTCATGAATGTTCCATATGGCGAGTAGCCATAGTTTAGTCTGTTTCAATTGCTCGATTTGAGTTACAACCAAACGCGTTCCTTAGCTAATGTCTTCAACTTGTTTTCCCCGACAATAGCTTTTGCATAAAATCACTAAAACAGTTACGAAAGAAAAATAAGGAGTACATGGAAACCCATATGTGTGATTCTCTCGTTGTACCCTGTTTGCCGTTTGGATCCTTGTAATTTACACTGATATGAGTTTGTTGACTATATTTTATTTCAATTTTGTCCATTTCTTGGAGGCCTGAGCAATTATTTCAGTAGCCCTCCTGTATCCTAATCTCTTCATTGGCAATCTCTTTTGGCAGTGACTTGGCCTTTAAAAGGCAGTATTGCATTCAGGGACATTGTAGCTTGATGTAAGTCCATGTAGACTTCAGGGAAGCTTCTGTTTCTTAGCAACCATTTTTGAGCTTTTTCATTTGTGGCTATGTCTCTTGGGTCAAGATGACTGTTTCTGCTTTTCTTTAATCTGGCATCTTGTACATTCTACCTATAGGGCTCTGGTATGTTTCATGGGCTCTGTCACATGCTAGCCACTGCGTGTAGAGCTGTCATTGCTGGTGTCATATTTTGTGGTAGTAGTGCCTGTCAGACCCTTCTACCTCAAGCTTATCACTGCCCTTCTCTAACTTCATAAATTATTCTGGTTGGTTTGTAGAGTATTCCAGAGGCTGCCAGCTATCACAAACCTATTTGAAGTCAGTATGTCATTGCACCTTGAAGTGTCTGATCTTTTTCACTTTCTTCCAAGGATTCCAAAGGCAATAATGCATCTGGAATCATTGACAATAGGTTTTCCATATGCGCTGCAATCTCATGGGTTAGAGTGTAGGTATCCTGATGGAGTTGATGTTGCCTTGAGGTGTTTGCCTACTGGGTGTAGCTGGAAGGTGCAAAGAAAAGGGAGCTCTCTGCTGTAGTGTTGGTTGAGGCTGAACGATTTTGTGGGTGCCTTCCGTAGCAATCTTGCTTTATAAGTGATTCATTTGAAGACTGAAGTGTGTGCTCATTTGAGCAGACAGTGTCATTGCATAGCTGGAGGATCTGGCTATAATAATGTTGGTTTAAAATAATGTGTCTTTCTCCACATTGATTGACTATGGATCATCTTCTGTCTGTGCTCGGTGTATTCACCAGTGTAAGGGTCGAAAGATTGTCAGTTTGATCAATATATTTCCTCTGGGGTAGTAGTCAACGTCTGTCTTCTACAATGCCATCTGTTTGTAAATAATGTACTGGTTGATTGTCTATCTTCAGTTGTATGGGAATTGTTTACAGGGAGAACATGTGGGAAGAATGCTGCCGGTGTTTTAAGGGGCAAGCAGGTGATTGTTGTAATTTGTGTGTATCGGGTTTGCATCCATATAAAAGCTTGTACAGCATTCACGTGGATGTACATCAGGGTTGCTGAATTCACTTTGCTATTGCGCCTTCTTTGCTCTTCAACTGCTGTGTATGTGTTTCTATTGGTGAGTCTGGTACATTGTGGGTTTTGTGGCCTTATGGTGATTGAGGGCTGGGTTCAAAGTGCAGTGGCGGCAGCTTAAGTATTTTCTTACTATTCTGTTTACCTTTCATTATATGTCTATGCTCCGCAATGAATGTATACAAATTAAATATTATCATATAATTCAATGCTATGTCATTTGTGAGGTGCAAATCACATCTACTTGCAAATTGTCTGATTTGTTCTGACACTGTGACTGCTGTGGGGGCACATTTTTAGAAACTGTGCTTGGAAGACCGTGTGAGGCTATGTTTCTCCATAGCCCACATGTTTTGCTGTTTGTATTTTTTGCGTGTTGTTGTTTATTTCTGCATATCTGGTGCGAGGTCTGGCCAATGATTTCTGACTGGTAGACCCCTGGACTTTATATTTTCATATACAGCACAGAGTCGGGCATCTCACTCAAAGTTTGTGTGCCTCAGCAACCATATCGGATTTATTAATGTAAGTAATATAATTTGTAATGAAATCCGCGACACTGTGTCTGAGATCATAAGCAGCGCATGACAGAAGGTTTAACTGGTGAATGTAAGTGTTGTTTTACATCTCATACTATATCCATAACATCTGTTCACATTAAGTTGTGTAGAGTAATTTTTATTTTTACAACAACCATCATCCATCTTCCAAGAGTCATAAATTACCTTTAACAAAATTTCTTCTGTGAATTTTGCAGGTTTTGTAATGACTTAGTTTTGTTCCTGACCGATGCAGGATCTAAATTCCAAAGTTTTAATCTTTTTGTGACAGATTACAAGTAACATGGTCAGTGACCAGGGCCGGACTGGCCGCAGCAGGCACTGGGCGTTTCCCCAGTGAGCTGGATGGATGGGGATGGTTTTGCGGCCGTGGGGGGCGGTTTTGTCACTGGGGGCCGGTTTTGCAGCAGTGCTGCAATATCAGCCCCCTGTAACAAGAGTGGGCAGTGCTTCTTACTATCACCCCCCCAATTCCCCCCACTCCCAAGGCCGGTCGAGAAGCAATCTGCCAGGGCTGGTTGCTGTTTCCAGTGACTCACTCGCCCATACAGCCTCTGAGGCTCTGACACACCCACTCACTCAACCAACGCAGCCCCTCACACTGCAACTCATTCACCCACACAGCTAGTCACACACCCACTTATACACCCATACAGTCACTCACACAACCATACAAACAAGGATGCAAACAGTCAAACATTCACCCAGGTGTTGAAGTATCCGTTTGTGTGCCTGTAATTTGGTACTGCCCACAAAGCACAGTCCACACGGACACTCCAACACGTACACCACATAATCTGTTTTACAAGTCGATTTTTTTTTTTTTTAATTTTTGAAAACCTTTATTAGTGCATCAAGAAAAGTACAATTAGTGGCCTACAACCTTCAGGCCGGCCACAAATACGGTTGAGCACATGTGCATGCAAGACGATGACGCAACAGTACAGAAGTATAATTAGTAAGCATTCAGCAGTTACACTGTAGAGCCCTTGCTGTCGCGTCTCAGGAGTCCTGAAGGTTAATTTTAAAGTTTTCATTGCAAGCAATAATGTCCAACTATTCCGTTTCAATAAAATGTGGAACATAAACGAAAAGAAAGAACAGGGTCCATGAAGACGTGAGGTAGCGATATCAAAACAGGCATATACAGCCCAGCAACTCAAAGGACAAATCCCACCAGGCAGAACGGCGGACAGGATGTATGTTACCAGGACATTAGACCCAAGGCCCTAACAGCATTCACCGCCACCCACCCGGCAATAGCGTCGACACGGACCCAAGACAGAAGGAAGAAGAAATAAATTAGAAGAAAAAAACAAGGCACCATAGGAACAAAAAAGAAACAAAATACCCATCCCACAACCCCCACCCTACACGCATGCGAAGGCTATGGCCTATCCCCCCCCCTGCAGCGCGTCTGTCGCCCCATAAACCCGAAATATAGAAGAGGTAGTAAAGAAGGAGAAAGAAAAAGATATAATGTCACCATTGATATAGGGAGCCAGAAAAGACAATTCTAATCTAAACCTCCCAAGAAAACCTAACCCCGGGGGAGGGCCATAATTTACTTCCAAAATCAGGTCTCCCGAACTCACACAGCCATGTGCAACCCCCACACCGTGCATCAATAAATTCGAAAGACTTACACCCAAGAGAGAATCTAATCAGCCATATCTGGAGTCACAGGTCAGCACAGTAATCACAACCCCCACAACCAATATAAAAAACAGGACATAGAAATTATGAACCGAAGTGGGGAAAAAGGAGCACATCCTATGCAGCCAGCCTATCAAAATATATTTCAGTCCGGGTCTCCGCCATCCGTCCGAGCAAAACCCACGAGGAATTATCTTCAGCCCTGGCCTGAACGGCAAAATCCGGCCAGGGCTAGCCATCGCTGCGAGCACTCCCCGGGTAGAACAAAGGAGCAAGATGGCCGCTCTAGACAAGGAAGAAACACAGGAGGCGGAGAGGAGCGTCCCCGGTCACAACCAAGTCCAGCATAAAATCTGTTGAACACCCCCTCCATCACCGGATGGCACACACTCCACCATTGTGGAAAAACGGCTCCGGAGGCAAATCCCTTAGGGGGGGTCAGGCACTGGAAGTTCGATGAGCAGAGCCATTGTGGGGACAGTGTCGCAGTTCTCAAAGTGGGGGGTAACATTGTATCAAGAGCCTCACCGAGGAGAGGACCATCAACATTGTTGCCAGGGACACTGCACACCTCCGCCCTCTCATATTGCGACGTTGTAACCATTCCAGACAATGTTAAAGGTGGCAGAGGGTCAGCCATCCCCGGTCGAGTTATTCCAGATGAAGCTCCCTCGATCTTCTCCGTCAGTTCTTGGACGTTTCGCCGCCATGTTGTCCCCAAGTCTACAATGGCGAACAGAATATCCCCATAAGTCAGGGTGCCCTGAGATAGCAGCCGATCCGCAGCGAGCGGCGGTGCCCCGGGGTCCGCCTCCAGTCCGGGAGCAGGCAGGGCAGCGCGCAACAGGGATGGTGGAGCAGCATTCTCTTCGTCCCGAAAGGCAAGCGCCATTGCTGCCCCTCAGGTAATCCGCAACGAGGAGAGGGGGGGGCGATCTCACTATCCGGGGAAGCAAGCGTTGAAACCGCCGGTAGAAATGCAGCCCACAGCAAGGGGTCGCATAGGACGTGAGTCACCTCGCCTCTCTCGCCAATGCAGGCGTTCTGCAGCCGAGAGTCACCCCAAAATGGAGAACGTCCAGGCGATGAATAGCATTGCGGGGGGAAGCGCCGCGTGGGGGGCTCCAGTCGCGCAAAGACACACTCCTCAGCCAGGGTGAGTCACTCTGCATCGGGAGAAGACTCATAAGTCCATTTCCGAGATCGCCATACTCCCGTAGGCAACGGCACCTCCCCCGCTCGTCCTACCGGCTTGGTCGCGTGATGTCCAGTGGCAGCTCCGGAGGTCGACGAACTCAGCGAGTCCTGCACCAAATCAGACGGCGGAGGTCCCAAAGGAAAGCAGTCGGCTTCCGCGCGTTCGTTCCGTTATTCCAACACGGTGTGAGCCAGGATTAACGACAGGATATTGTTGCAAAGGCGCATGGCTTGCGGAGCCGGGAGCTCAAACGTCCGTCCCGTCCGCCATCTTGGCTCCTCCCCCCTCAAGTCAAATTTTTTAAATTTTCACTTCCTTATCTCTGAATGGGGTCGAATATGTAGTTTTGTTTTCCTCAATGTTACATGCTGGACATGTGTAGCACTTAAAGAAACCCTTCCTGTGTGATAGCCATGTTCCCCCTTCTGATGTTCCTGGGCTGCTCTTAACCAACACATTGCTCATGGAGAAAGCTTTACGAAAAGTGATTGACAGTAACTTCGATAAAAGATGCCCAATAATTGGATCATCCAATACTAATTGCCAGTTTCTCCAAACTATACTGATCAGTTGTCTCTCTTGTTTGTTATAAGTCATGATTAGTCTTGTTTCCTGCTCTGTAACTGCTGAACATGTGGGTTAAGGCGTTGGGACTTGGTGAGTTTAACTAAAAAGGAGCTCAGAACTGCTCACAGATCGTGTTTTGACGACTGCTGAATTTATTACTTTCTCAATATAGCCCCATGCCAGAAACCCCCGCCTACTTTTGCCCAGGGCTTCTAGCAGATATGTATGTATGTATGTATGTGTGTATGTATGTATGTATGTATGTATATATATATATATATATATATATATATATATATATATATATATATATATATATATATTACCTAGTTATAGTTAGGACCTAGTTTCCATAGGAAATCCGCAACATACTATTGGGAATAACTTTGGCGCCGGTTGATGAATCTCCGCGAATTTCTCAAAGAAGATGGCCCGCTCCGCTCCGCTCCTTCCCTGAAAGTCTCGGGAAGATTTGTCAAGCGGGGGCCGAGAAAAAAGGGGGGTCCCAAAACATGTTTTCCCCATGTTAATTTCCATAGGATGATTAGACACGGCTACAGCCCAAACCGCTGAACGGAATTACACCAAATTTGGGAAAATGGTAGGGTCTGGTACGCAGATCACGCTTTTGTTTAAATGGTGTAAATCCCTCCAGTAGTTGCTTAGAAAATTAAAGTTAAAATCAATTATATATCTATAAGCGCGCACCGTGCGCGAGCCTCATGCTGATTGGCTGCCACTGTCTGTCAACACTCCAAAACAGAAATTGATGGCAGCCATCTTGTGAAAGCAAACGTGTAGAACTCAAAAAGAGGGCAGGGTAGAAGCACCCTGACCCCCTAGGCCTGCTCATGTGGTCCCACAAGGACCCCCAAGGCCAAAAATGTTTTTTTTTTAAAAACCAGGTATGTTTATTTAAAAATTACCCCCCCAGGGGGACCAAATTGTGGGGGCATAGTGATAAAGAAGTGTGGGGGGTGCCCAATCCCCCCACACTGCCCCGGGGGCCGCCGCCCTCCAGGGCAAAGCAATGCAGCCCCTGGCACATACTGGAGGATCCTGGTGGGCTAGTTGCTCCCAGGGACCCCCTGTATGCAAGCGGAATTAGTTCCCCCTCTGCAAACACGCCTGGGGGCTGCGTTGCAGAGAGGTGTAAAAAGGGGCATAACCTCATTACACCTCTTTGCAATGCAGCCCCCTGGCGCATACTGGAGGTTCCCGGTGGGCTATTTGTCCCCCAGGGACCCCCAGTACGCAAGGGGAATTAGTTCTCCCTCTACAAACGCGCCCGAGGGCTACGTTGCAGAGAGGTGTAAAAAAGGGTGTGGCCTCATTACACCTCTCTGCAATGCAGCCCCCTGGTGCATACTGGAGGTTCCAGGTGGGCTAGTTGGCCCTCAGGGACAACCAATATAAAAGGGGAATTACTTTCCCTTCTGCAAACGCGCCAGGGGGCCGCGTTGCAGAGAGGTGTAAAAAGGGGCATAGCCTCATTACACCTCTGCAATGCAGCCCCCTGGCACATACTAGAGGTACCAGGTGGGCTAGTTGACCCCCAGGAACCCCCAGTATGCAAGGGGAATTAGTTCCCCCTCTGCAAACACGCCAGGGGGCTGCGTTGCAGAGAGGTGTCCAAACATTTTTTACCAATTTATATTAAAAATATGTAATGTAATTTAAAAAATAATATACCAAAAAATAAAAAAAATATAATAATGTAGTAAATCAGTATAAAAAATATAACAATTATTAGATTAAATTTTTTTCATTTACAAAACCATTGAAATTCACTGGAAAAACCATAGGTTTCAGCCACGTTATAGTTAGGAATTACCATTTAAAAAACCTTTGAAATTCACTTAAAAAACCATAGGTTACAGCCACGTTATAGTTAGGAATTAGCATTTAAAAAAACCTTGCAAATTCACTGAAAAAACCATAGGTTTCACACACGTTATAGTTAGGAATTAGCATTTTAAAAACCTTTGAAATTCACTGAAAAAACCATAGGTTTCACACCAGTTATAGTTAGCTGGTCATTTTACAAAACCTATGAAATTCCCCTGTTATAGTTAGTTCAGCTAACTATAACTCGCGCGCCCGCAATGCACTGCTGATGACATCACATATTACATCACTCATGACATGGCCAGTGACATCGCTCATGACATCACTGATGACATCTCAAATGACATCCCTGATTACATCCCTGATGACATCATCCTTGTGGCAGACCTCCTCTCCTTTGATACACACGATCAAAAATAGAAAGTAACATTTTCAAAAAAATGGAGAAACCAATTCCAGTTAGAACAACCTATTCAGTATTTCAAAAATCTACATACATATCCAGTCATTCACTAACAGTTCCATATAGGCACTCATACATGTACTCACTCATCATATGTACTCATACACCTATACATCTTATAACACACCAACACTCATCTATAGAGTTACTCACACATGCAAATAAACTATCAAACATCCATTTACTTGCATATACAGCTATACACCCACCACTTCACTAATTTCTACAGAATCGTACACATACTTACTCTCTAAAACAATCACTTATAGAAATACATACTTATTTATACAGGAACTCTTACAATCTCTCGCTCTCACATATACTCATTTATATACATCAATACTCAACTATATTATTATAAAAACATATGTAGTTACTCATAAAGATACTTTTAAGACAGTCATTCACTCACTAACACACTCACTAACACACCCATACACACACTCATCAACCTATAAAGTCCTGCACACATGCTGTCTTCAAAACACATACGAACAGTGAGTCAGTCATTCATGCATCTGTGTGCTAAGTAATACTCCCCACCGAACCATACAGACACTCATTCTGATACTTAAAAAACCAACTAATAACCCATATACACACTCATGTAGCTACTCACCACCATATGCAGCCACTTATATACAAAGTGAGACACTGATACAGATATTTAAATATTTAAAGATTGCTCACTAATACACCTATTCACTAAGATATACTTAATAAGTCAGTTATACAATCAATTTAACAAAAAAAAACATCCATTTAGAGACTTATTTACCCATACAATATTCCATCGACCTTTACATATACATATATAAAAAATATTTATTTATTTTTCAGAAAGAGACACATTCACTGGATGATGGCATCAGTGATGTCGTCAGGGATGTCATTTGAGATGTCATCAGTGATGTCATGAGTGATGTCACTGACCATGTCATGAGTGATGTAATATGTGATGTCATCAGCAGTGCATTGCAGGCGCACGAGTTATAGTTAGCTGAACTAACTATAACAAGGGAATTTCATAGGTTTTGTATGACTAAAATGACCAGCTAACTATAACTGGTGTGAAACCTATGGTTTTTTCAGTGAATTTAAAAGGTTTTTAAAATGCTAATTCCTAACTATAACGTGTGTGAAACCTATGGTTTTTTCAGTGAATATATATATATATATATATATATATCTACACATACATATATATGTGTGTATACAACTACTTATATATATGTACATAAATATATTTTACTGAAAATACCAAATGTTAAAGTGTAGTTATATGAAGGTCTTCTAATAATAAAAAAAAGAAGATTCAAAACTAACTTTCCTAAGTAGTGCACTATAGTGGTGCTCGTTATTCTTAGGTCAGTTACGTATGTTAAGGTCCTGGGATCATCCCCCCACCTGTGGCCATTCCCCCCCCCCCCACGGCACTTGGCCAAAAGCCTTGCACTGAGAAGTGTCGGCCGGTGGCTTGTGCCCAAATCCCCATGAATGACCAAACACTGCCAAACATGGCCTTTGGCCATGCATGGCATGTTCTTGGCCTATAGCTAGGCCCTGTGCCCAACACCCCTGCAGGTAGCTAACCCCAGCTGGCAGACAACCGACCACAGATCCATTCCCCATATTACTTTTTTGTAAAAAAATGTTCTCATGTCCAACGGTACTGCTACAGGACCATATGGGGTCTGTGCAGGCTCTCAGAAAAGTCCTGTGGGTCCGTGGCAACGGATTTTATTTTTGGCCTGCCCACAATGGCTGGGACTAAGGGGTCAAGGTATCCCAATTCAGCCTCCTTACATGTTTGTTTAATCTATTCTATTTTTCAGGAGTAGGGGACCGAGTAATGAAGGTTGCAACATTTCTCTTTATATTGCGGTGGGCCAATCCGAGCACTTGCTCCTACGGGGACCAGTTTTGTTCCGGACTCAATATTGCTATTTTTTAACCTTAATGTCTCCAAAACAAGTGAATGGACTGACACTAAATTACAAAACGCATGCTTTCTGGGTAAATATTTAGCTTCGTGACAAATGTGGTATAATTTTGTTATGCTGTGTTTTCTGTATTAATGTCGATAATTCCGTGTGGAAATTGAATGGGGAAACATTTTTTTGGATCCTTTTTTTGGATCCCTTCCCTTTTTTCTTAGCCCCCACTTGAGGGATCACCCCAGCAGTTTCAAGTATCGACCAGAGGTTGATGATGTTTTCTAGATAAGTTTTGTGAAGTTTCAACAAACTCCACCGAAGTTATTACCGAAACAAAAAACGCTCTTCCTATGGAAACCCTGATTTATGTGTAACTGTACAGTGGCAATATATTATTTATGCACATATATACACTTATGTAAACATGAAAAACAGTATGTATGTATACTCACTCAAATAACCCAGTTAAAAAAATAATATTTTAAATGGAAAAACAACTGAAATTCACCAGTTATAGTTAGCTGTGCATACAAAAGATCAGACAGCATCCATGCTAACCATCACTCTCTCACTTTTTCCCTCTCTCTCTCACACAATTTTTCTCCCTCCTCTTTTTCTATCCCATCCTGAGATAAGGATCATTTAATTATTTTTAATATCAAAATGTTTGGGATGAATGTTATTATTATGTTTAGACACAGAAAAGTAACTAGTCACTTGTGGCCTAGTGGTAATGGTCTTTTATTTTCTTTCTGAAGATTAAGGCTAAGCATCTTTGTTTCCCAATGGTAAAGTATGTGCTCAAAGATCTGGTGAACTATGAAGTGTCAAATGTGTAAGTTATATATCAAAAAGTCAATCTCTTTCTTTTTAATTGGCAAATGGAAATGTTTTACTATGTCCAAAAATATCTCATTTGAAACATTTCATAAAAGCGTAAAAAACGTATTTCTCTCTTTCCTTTCTCTCTGTCTGTCTCTCTCTTTTTGTCTCTCTAAAAATAAACTACTCTATAGTCCATGTGGTCAAGGGCCCAGACTAAGGTATACACCAGAGTCCTTCAGCCATGCTCAGTAGGGCGTGGTCTCAGACAGTGGTTGTAGGTCATGCCCTTTGGTTATTGTTCAATGTGCCTGGCTGAAGGCCACGTGCAGCAGTCTCTATGGGTACTTGGTCTGGGTGCTAGAGATGACCGAAGGCAAAGCCTTGCATGCAGTGTCCTTCCACAGTAGGCTTACAACGCAGAGGATGCTGGCTCCGATTGAATGGTGCACCCATCAATTTGTGTCTTACCCTATCAGAAAAACAGGTGTTGAAGAGCTTGTTTTTGCAGTTTTTTAATTAATTATTTTTCTGGGCATATTTTCATTTCTTTCGTGTTCTGCAAGGAAGCTGCGCCATCCAGAGCAGTTTGCTTCAAAGTAGGAGGAAAATGGCTCCATACAGTCATGCACACCATTGGTTGCAGAGAGTAGGCACATCAAAGGCCCTCTCCAGTAGAGAAAATGAAATGCTCTGAATGGTAATTAACGTGAATGGCTCCAGCAGCACGAACATCAATGACCCCAGGTAGGAATGCACATGAGTGGCCTGAGACAATAATTAACAAAACTTGCCCCTTGGCAAGACTAAAGCATCAAGGCCTCCAGTTAGTAATGAGCATTAATCGCCCCACATAGTAATGAACATCAGTGTCCCAGGAAGTAACCGATATTACTGGCTTCATTGAAAAATAATAACCAATTGCCCCAAGTAATAAGGGACATCAGTGGCCTTAGGGAGTAACGAATGTACACTGCTCAGAGCTGTAAGAAACATCAGTGGTTCCAGAAAGTACAGGTATCAAAGACCCAGGCAGTATGAGGTTCAGTTTCCCCTGGCAGAGTGAAAGCATCAGAGGCCACAGAGGGTGTGGCCATCAATGGCTTCGGGCATTAATAAACATAATGGCAACAGGCAGTAAAAAGAATAATGGCCACTAGCAGTAATGACCATCGATAGCAGTACATGTTTCAGTTTCACCAGACCTTATGTGCATCACTGACCCTGGACAACATTTATTTATTTATTTACAAAGTTTTGTATAGCGCTAGCTGACCGGAGGGTATCGGAGCGCTTCACAACAGTTACAGAGGAGAACAAACGAGAACAGAACATAATGCAATAAGGGAGAAAAAGAGGCAGACCATATTGCAATGGGGAGGGACAATCCGGATGAGAGTCATGGTAAAGAGGATGTAGCAGAGTTCCGTTACAAGGATTTGTTGGCCTACAAACGAGAGCAGAGCATATTACAATAAGGCGAACAAAAGAGAGCAGAACATATTGCAGTAAAGTGAGACAATCCAGATTAGAGACATAGTAAAGAAGATGTTGAAGAGTTCAGTATCAGGGGTTTGTTAGCCCCCAGCCGGGAGAGGATCAGTGTCAGTTTCAGCGATCCGACTGGTCCAATCTAATCGCTAAGGATCGATTGAGGAAAAAAAATTTGAGCTGACTTTTGAATTTAGCAAAGGAGGACAAAGTTCTGATGTGGGGAGGTATAGAGTTCCATATTTTGGGCGCGTTTTTCGGCGAAGGATCTGGTCATGTTTTTTTGTTTTTGTGGTTTAAGCGGGATAAGAAGTAAAGTATTAGAGCTTCTGAGGTTCTTGTTCTGACCTGCTTTTTTGAGTTTGGGTGCCAGATATTCGGGTTTGCCTGTGTGGAGGGCTTTGTAGGTGAGGCAGGCCGTTCTGAAGTTCGCCTGCATTTCTATTGGTAGCCAGCCAGTATTCCTTGAGTGCGGGAGAGATATGGTCAAATTTCTTAATTCCAGTGACCATTCTGGCAGCCGCATTGAGAGTTGTTTTCAGCGGAGCAAGGTGTGTTTTTGCTATTCCCGAGAAGACTGCATTTCCATAGTCAAGTCTAGACAGCACCAGTGCTTGAGTGGCTTGTTTGAGATCTTTGGTTGGAATGAAAGGTTTTATTTTATTTAGTAGCTTCAGGTTAAGGAAGGCACTCTTCGCTGAAATCGTAATGTGTTTGGTCATGTCCAGTTTTGAGTCTAGAGTGATGCCTAATGATTTAACAGAATCAGCCAGGGTGAGGTTTCCGTTGAGCGCATCAATCTCTTTTAGCCACTCAGCCATTTGTGGGTTCTCTTCTTTGTTCGAGATAAGGAGCAGTTTGGTTTTGTCCGGGTTCAGTTTTAAGTGGTTGCTTGACAGCCAACGTTGCACTTCCCTTAATGTTTCATTGAGTCTTTGGATGTCTTTAGCAGAGGATATTTCCAAGTAGATTTGAGTATCGTCAGCATAAGGGTGAAAGGGGATGTTAGCTTTTCTGAGTAGGGTGGCGAGGGGTTCCATATAAATGTTGAAGAGGAGAGGGGTGAGCACTGATCCTTGGGGGACTCCCCTCAAGAGTGGCTGAAGGTCGGATTCGAAGCTTCTGATTTGATTCTCTGGGAGCGGTTGTGTAGGAATGAGGAGAACCATTTGAGGACCACCTTGTCTAGACCAGCCCTTTCTTCGAGAGCTTTGAGGAGAAGTTTGTGGTCAACTGTGTCGAATGCTGCCAATAGGTCTAGGAGAATGAGGAGTCAGCATTGGTCTGAGTCCAGAGATTTGTGTATATCATCAATTATGTTGAGGATTGTGGTTTCTGTGCAGCACCCTTTCCTGAATCCCGACTGATGGGAGTTGAGGAGGTTGGTAATGTCCAGGTGTTGTGTTAGTTGTTGTAGTACACATCTTTCTAGGATTTTAGAGAGAAGGGGAAGGTTGGAGAAGCGGTCTGAAGTTGTTTAGGTCATTTATGTCCAGTCCTGTTTTTTTCAGCAGCGGGAAGACTTGTCCCACGTTCAAGCAATCAGGAACGACTCCGGTTTTTAGGGAGCTGTTTATAATCCTACACCAGAGTGGGGCTAGGGAGAGTTTCAATTTTTGGGTGAGTAAAGCAGGGAGAGGGTCTAGGGTGTGAGATGAAGGGCTAGCTTTTCTGAGTAGGGTGGCGAGGAGTTCCATCAATGGACTCATATAACATGAGCATCAATAGCTGAATGGAGTTATGGATATCAGTGGCCCAAGGCAAAAATGAACATCAACGGTGGCTGCATCACCACCGAGGAGACACGTCAGCGACCTGGCACAAGACCCAGGACAGGGAGGGTGATGCAGGAGTAGAAACAGACACTGTATATGCACTCCCAGTTTGTGGGCAAGTTTGTGACTGGTTTCACGCCTATGGTCCTGTCCTTGGGGATGGAGAAATGGAGACAGCTCTTCGATTTTTAGAAACTCTTCCTGTATGTCAGCTTCTGTCCGTGGCTCTGGTGGGGAAGTAAGGGCCTTATGGCATTATCAAATCCTAGCAACTTTGACCCAGCTAGAGGCATTGTTCTTTTATATACCAAATGGTCTTGGTTTTTCCACTAATGCATCAGCTGATTCATGAGTGATTGTGCATTTCCCCTGAACCCTGGTAGAGTAAAGGTGCACCGTTTTTTTTTTTACATTTTTAAATTGAAATATATAAGCCTCACCATGAAAATGGTTTGCTTTAAAAATAATTACTGTTCATATTTAGGGTGTGGCCTGGTTAGCCCTATTAACAGTGGCGTACTCATCTATATTCCACTAAGTTACAGTGATATTTTTCCCGACAGGGATTCACTGATAATCTACTTTTTGTCACTTGGTATCAGGGATCAGTTGACCTTGTAACGGCAAAGTGAAATAAAAGCCTCTGCCTAACATGTTCCCGTTTTTTTATCCTCTGATTATTCTTGGCTCGAGTTCTATAGAAAATTTGATTACAAACCATCAAGATTTTTGTACTGAAAGTATCTTGAAAAGTAACAGATTTGTACAAAAGGACAGAAAAGGCCTATTCTCCATATCAAGTTTAATGCAATTGTACTCAATAGCTTTGGCTGTAGCGGAGAGACAAAAGCATCCAGGAGACTTAAAACGGGAAACACTGCTTTAATACCGTTTCCTCCCACAAACAGACAAAAAAACTATTCCCAAAGAGGCACCTGTTCAGTACTTGGAATTGCGAAAGGAAACAGAGCACATAGAAATGCCACCAAATCAATACATTTATATACTTGAATTTATACCAACTCAGGTATACAAATATATGTTTATTTTCACTCCTTGATCAGTCAGCAAATCCTAGCACATGTATGTTTTAAACCTGCAAATGTAATCTGATCTCCTATACGATGCTCAGACAATGAATCCTGGGAAGCTGGACCCCAGTGTTGCTGTCTGGGACAACAAATTATAGCAAAATCGCTGTTTTGACAGTTTTTGTGCTCCCCGTTGCGCCGGGCAACTAAAAAAATCGGAATGCAAAGGATGGAGCGATGATAACATCTTTGGGACCGGAGGACAGATGTTTCCTGGATCTGATGGCAGAATCCCCGCGGGACGTTCCATCCTCCCCCGGAGAGGGTCTGCACCTGCCCGCGGCTCCCGCTGCAGTGATGGATAGAAACCAAAAGTGCTGACTCATCACAGGTACTTAGAGCCTCGCTCTCGTCCGCGCCTCCAGCCGAGAATTAGCAAAAAGAGGCGCACATTAAAATACACAGCCTCAGTCAGGAGATAAACAATAACACTGATTAAATGCATCATTTTGCCAAGGGAGATGTTGCTCCAAATTCCCATTTTTCACTCAAAAGTTCAGGCGAAAAGGAGAGGCTCGCAGCTCGAAATAGATTGAATTGCCATTAACCTACTGAGGAAGGCCTGGGCACTAATGCGCACTTCTTATTAGCCGAACGCTGTCCTTTGACAGTCTGGATCTTGCTGTGATAACAAGTATTACATTTTTAAATGCATTACTAATATTCCGCACGATATATTTCTCGTTAATGCATCTACCACACTCTGCTGCGTAGACCGTTCGCCGCTCTGTGGAGAAAGTAAAGGCAGCGCCACAGCTGCGCATACTAACTAACGAGCCCGCCAAACTGTATGCGGTCTGCTCTTAAAGAACAGTAGGTCTGACATTGCAAAAGGACCTCCAGAAAGGATAAGTGATTAGCCGGGAGATTCATTAGCGGCAGCAAATTGAGGCTAAATGACAAATACAATTTGCAAGCTTTCCAATTTTCTTTACTGTCCTTGGGACGAGATTTACAGTAGGAAAACAAGCCTGCGTGCTAACCAGGCTGCCCTTCTGTGGTGACCTGCTCCATACACAGGCGGCTGTGGCGCAGCGTGCCGCCAAATATAGGTTATGCATAATGGGAATTGGGAAACATTAAATTATAGGCTGCATAGTGGGGATAGTGTTATAAGAATAAACAATGCAGCTATATTGTTCATAACGAAAGTGAGCGGCTACAAATGAATTAACAATGGCGCTCATTGGATGTTATAGTTGTGAAAAATAGGCCTATCCAATTTTAACGAAAGTGGGAAAAGATCGTGAAGGTGAATACACACACTTGGAAAACGCTTGATAAAAAAAATCTATTAATTTCGAGCTCCAACAATAATATATCGTGTAAGGAAAGATGTCATCTTTTTTTGTAAGGTCACTCATTTCGCCCAGAAGTGTCAAGGTATCTATTTAGATAAATAGAATAATAGCAGTTTGCTTGGCATTGAAATAAGTATCTCCCCAAAAATCCATTCTACAAGTTTCACACAAATATCTACAGTAGTCACATACGTCCTCCTAGCTGTCTTTCTGGGATAAACATTTATGTCCGGTATGTTAAAGGGAGATCTGTGCAGCAATCACACTAAAGGTGTGGGCTGGATTGAAACCTGCTGTCTCTAAGGGAAAGCAGGGCTGAAGACCACATCTAATAAGCCCCTGCATTACCTTGCATGGGCAGGAAACTGAGATATGCCGGCTCCACTTTAATTCCTGCAGAAGATATGTTAGTGACTGTGACATGTGTTTGAGGTTGTGGTTTCAACCAGATTACTGCATCAGGTCAGGACAGTGGAGTTTATAATAAATGTGTCTTTTTGCTACCAGCCCCTGCTACTCTTCAGATTAAATATTTTAGTAAATTGAAGTCTTATGTCTAGCTTTATATGGTACAGTTCAGAACACGGACTAACTAAAATTGCTTGAGTATGCACTCCCACAAGGGAGGGTTATATTTAGCCAAGTAGAGATACGATTATGATGCCTCATTGACATTGAATTATGCAAGATAAGATCTTCAGGACATAAAGCAAAGCATTCGTATGAAAACATGTTATTAGTGAAGATGTTAAAAGAGCCACTCTGGCCTCCGGTTTGACGATAAAACAGTTAGGGCATGGGAAGAAGTCAATATGAGTTCCCTCAAAGATTTCCTGATTTCCAACCAGATTTTGGCTTAGGATTTAGAAATGGAAAAGTAAGACCAGTAGCAGGATCCCACTTGCATTGTCAAATTGTTAGTTATCCTATATACAGTTCTGTCCAGGCTTTTAGGACTAAGTGGAACTAGTTGTACAGCACTATCCAATAAGCAGAAATTAATGGCAATTGGGCAATGCTATATTGTCTTTCTTCCAATAAAGCTTAACAATGTGGTGAGATTATAGAAATATTGCAAACTAGAGTTGGAATATTGATTACACCTGCTTTATTGGCAAGCATTTATAACGTTTACTTCTATTGCTTGGGAGGCGCTCTTTTAGTATAGATGCAATTTTATCCTATCTCGATGCTTTATTATAGACCTGCTCTTCTCAGTAGATTTAAAGGCCCTTGTTATGTTGTCCCTTTAATTCTTTTCAGAATGTTTCTGTATTCCATTGTATCCTAGTTTCCCCTCCCTAGCAACTATGGTAGTTGCTGATGAAGAAGTCCTGTGTAGGTTGTTCCCTACCTTGCTCCTGTGTTCCTTCAATAAACTACACTTTCAATTCAATTTGTGTAGCTTCAACTTTACAATTTTGGCGACTTGGCTCCAAGGAACACCAGGAATCTAAAGAACCCAAATTTCTACAATTTTCTTATTTTTTTTTTTTAAAAAAAAAGGAAACTTCAAGGAAATTCATCTTGGATACGTCTAAAGAAAAACTCCTATCAACACAAAACTTCGACCTGTTTTCAGTCGAGTTTCATCGTTTAAAAACCTTGATGAACATTTCCTGATTTCATCTCGAGGAACTCTGTGAGTAACCCTTTAATTGTTTACTCCGCGCTCCTCTCAGCGGCCACAATTAATTCCTTTTGTGCAAATCCTGTAATTCTTTGACTTTCTATTAACTTTTGGAGATTTTATCTATACTTGTTATGGATGCGTCTTTTAAATATCAAAAGCGATCGTTACCTTCAACGCGCAGCGCGTTCTGAGCTCGCTCTTCATTACCTTCGCTCCTTGTTGTGACGTCAGCTCGTTTTCCAGCAGAGCGTCTTCCACGCATCGACGAGCGTCAAAGATCATCTCCATGACAACACAGAGCGTCCTCAAACAGAGCGTTCACTACGCATAGACGCACTAGTTCATCTCCATGGCAACTTCTTCACGCGTTTGAGAGCGCGTTTGAGAGCATTTTTGCAATATATTGCGCTCGTTTAATTCTTCGTTTTCTTCACGCGTTTGAGAGCGCGTTTGAGAGCGTTTTACAATATATTGTGCTCAGTTGTGAAACGAATTAATTTTATTTACAAGTACTTAAGGAGTGATTTATTTATTTATTAATCTCCTTCTCTTCGTTTTAAAGTTTACAGTCAAGGAATCCTTCTACACCAGCCAGAATCTTCAAGTAAGATTTTATTTATTCCTTATTATTACTTTTACTCAAAATGACTTCACAGAATTTCACAATTCAATCACCACAACCTTTTTGGCCTTCTGGTTTGGAACCATGTATGAAATGGCTTCAATGGAAAGCGTATTTCATGAACTTTATCGACACTATTGATGAGGATGGTAAAATGAAACCAGAAAGAAAGAAAAAACTATTTTTACATTCATTAGGTGCTGGTGGTCTTAAAGTTTATGAGGAAATGCCTAAAAGTGGTGGTAGTGGTGATTCTAATGTTTTTGATGATATTTTAAAAGACTTTGACAGTAATTTTTCTCCCAAGGTTTGCATAGGTATTACTCGTTATAAGTTTTTTCACAGAAAACAACGACCTGGAGAAAACATCGATGTTTATATTGCCGAACTTAAAAAAATAGCTGAGGATTGTAAATTCGACCATCTTCAAGAGCAATTTATTAGAGATCAAGTAGTTATGCATGCTTCTGATCCTTCCATTCAGGACAGACTTTGGATAAATGGAGACTCAGACCTCAAAGATATTTTAGCCATTGTTAGAAAGGCAGAACTTTCTGGTCGCAGCACTAAAGCAATTAAAAATGAAGAAAAGGGTATTTCCGAATCCAAAACTACTTGTGATCAAACTATTTCAAAAGTTCAAGGCAAATCCAACTATAAACAAAGGCTTCAATCTAAATACAAACCTACTGAAGTTAAAAAAAAAGTGATAATTTAAAATGCTTTCGTTGTGGGAGCAGTTCACACTTAGCTAATTACAAGCTTTGTCTTGCAATTAAGGAAAAATGTTCAAATTGCAGTTTAATTGGTCATTACTCCAGGGCTTGCAATAGACTGAAAAGTAAAAAAGTTAAAATTGTTTATGATTCATCCTCTGATGATGAAGAGGATTTAAGTAACAAAGTTATGCATTGTTATGTTGATGATGATTGCGTGAAGAGTATTTCTCCTTGTTCTATGAATGATATCTGCATTACTAAACCTCTTGAGAAAGTTTACATTTTTAATATTAATGATTCAGGCAAGAGAAATGTCCTTAAGAAACCTATTTGTAATATGCTTATTGGTGGGGTCCCTATTGATATTTATGCTGACTCTGGTTCCCCATATACCATCATTAATGAAAATGTTTGGAATTCTAAATTTGTAAGTTATTTAGGAAATGAACTTTATTCCCCTGACATCTCTGCTGAAGGATTTTCCGGTGGTAAGATTGATGTGATTGGTTACAAACCTTTAAAATTCAAGTTCAAAGGGAGAGAATCCTTGTGCAAATTGTATGTTGCTAAAGTAGGACCTTCTGTTTTAGGATGGAGAGATCAGTGGGATTTAGACATCGTCCTAAACCCTAACAGTCCAGATCCTGTTTTAGTTATTAATGAGGGAACTGAGATTGGAGATGCCATGCTTAAAAAATTTCCTAAAGTTTTTAGTGGTAAAATTGGCAATTTTCAAGGTTTTTCCCACCACATCGTATTGAAAGATAATGCCAACCCTAAAATCTTTAAAGCCAGAAATATTCCTATTCTGGTTCGTGGCGATGTTGAAAAAGAACCTAGAGAAGCTTGTCAAAGAAGACATTATTGAACCAATAGAGTCTTCTAATTGGATTTCGCCAGTGGTTATCGCAAGGCGTGCCAATGGCAAAATTCGTCTCTGCGTTGACCTCCGCCACTTAAACGAGAATATTGTCGTAGATAAATTTCCCTTACCTAAAATTAATGAGATGTTGTCCTTAGTTAATGGTGCTATGTATTTTTCCACAATAGATCTATCCTCAGCATACCATCAGATTTCCCTAGACACTGAGAGTAGACAACTTACTGCGTTTATCACTCCCATGGGGTGTTTCCAATTTAAACGCATGCCATTTGGCTTGGCATCTGCTGCCGCCATTTTTCAGCGCATCATGCACCAATTGTTTGGGAAACATCCTAAAGTTAAGTTCTTTCAGGATGATATTCTGGTTTACGGTAAAGACAAAGATGAACATAATACCATTCTAGAAGAAGTTTTAGGCATTCTTGAAAAAAAAGGTTTAACTATTGAATATTCTAAATGCAACTTTGCAGTCAAGTCTGTGACTTATCTTGGACACGTGTTATGTTGTGATGGAGTTTCAACCAAATCTAAATTGGTTGATGCTATAAAAGATGCTCCTCCTCCCACTAGTAGAGATGATGTAAGATCATTTCTAGGAATGGTGGAATTCTATTCTAAATTTGTTAAAAATTTCTCATCCAAAGTTTTCAACATTAGACAACTTTTAAAAAGCAAAGTTAAATTTGATTGGTCTCCTTCTTGTGAAGATGAGTTCAACAGTATCAAACTGGACATCATTAATGCTCCTGTGTTATGCCCTTTTGATTTAGATCTAAACTCTGTGGTCACAGTTGATGCTAGCAATAAAGGCCTGGGAAGTGTTTTATCTCAGATCGACAGCTCAGGTAAAGAACGCATTGTTGCATTTGCGTCAAGAGCACTTTCCGTTCCGGAGAGTAAATTCTCAGTTATTGAGAAGGAAACTTTAGCTGTAGTCTGGGCTCTTGAGCACTTTCGCAGTTTTGTATGGGGAAGGGAGTGTATAGTGCGATCAGACCATAAGCCCCTCACTAAACTCCTTTCTACTGAAGGCCTTTACAATGCTACTGCTAGGATAGCAAGAATGTCCATGCGGCTACAAGATTTTATTGTCAAAATTGAATATCTACCTGGTAAAAGCAATGTTATTGCTGACTTCCTCTCCCGAATGCCTACTGACCTACAAGAATGTGAAGTGAATGAGTGGGATTCCCTTCATGTTGCTTATATTCTTGATAGTAACCCTTTTTGTATTGATAAAAAGTTGTGGAAGGATGATTATCTTAAAGATAAAATCTTGATTTCTATTATTTCCTTCATTCGGGAAGGTTGGACAGAAAAAAAAGATTTGTCATCCGATTTTAAGCCCTATTGGGAGGTTAGAAATGAGCTAACTGTTTGTGACGATACTATTTTTAGAGGTGAAAAAGCTATTCCTCCTTCATCTTTAAGAAAAGGCATTATTGACTTGTGTCACAAAGATCATTGTGGCATTGTAAAAACCAAACAAAATGTTAAACAGTGGTATTGGTGGCCAGGTATTGATGTTCTTACAGAAAGAATTGTTCGAGAATGCGTCACTTGTGCCAATTCTGATAAAGTTCTCAACACGCTTAAACCTGACATGTGTGAACCTTTGGTTCCAGAGGGCCATTGGCATACTGTTGCCATCGACATTATGGGACCAATTGGAGAGGATCACAAATTTATAATCTCTATGATTGATGTGTTTTCTAGATGGCCTAATATCACTATTGTGGACAAGATTGATTCTTCATCTGTTTTAAATTTTATTGACAGGGTTTTTATTGAAGAAGGCCTGCCCAACCAAGTCATTAGTGATAATGGCGTTCAATTCACGTCCAAATTAACTAAATCTTACTTTGAGCGTGTTGGTATTGTTCATAAGACTACCTCTCTTTACAACCCAAGTGGTAATGGACTTTGCGAGAGGTTCAACAGGGTCCTGAAGAATGCAATACAGATAGCTGTGCAAAATGGAGAGGATTGGGAGACGTCAGTTTTCAAAGCTGTCTGGTCCTATAGAACCAATATTCATGATGCGTTAAAAATGTCACCCTTCGAGATCATGAGAGGTCGTGTTGCCAGAACTAAATGTAATCCCAAATGGTTACACAAAAAATCCTGTTTAGACATATGTATGAGTAAGGTTAGAACTAATGTCATTGATAAGCACCTAGAGTATAAGAAAAATTTTGATAAGAAATGTTGCTCTAGCACTGCAGATGTTAATGTTGGTATGTGGGTTAAGGTGAAGAAACCCTGGAAAGTCCGTAAGGGTGATTCTCAATTTTCTGAACCTCTTAGGGTTAAGAAGATTCTTCGCAATGCTGTTCTTCTTAGCGATGGTAAAGTGTGGAATCTTAAGAGAATTGCCATCTACAGAGGCAAAAATAGTTTAACAAATGACTCTGTTATTTCTCCTGAATTGTCATTTACTTCCACTCCTAATTCTATTCCTTGTGAGGATCATGGTGGTTTTAGTGTATCTGAAAATCTTTCCTCCAATTCAAACCCTCCCTCTTCCGATGTAATTAATTTCCCTTCCTTTGCAGATGTAGTAAACCCCCCTTCCAATATGGATGTGTCAGTTCCGTCCTCTAGTGTTCCTGCTACCTTTGATTCTATTCCACCGAATCATGATTTTAATTCAACATCTGTTAATGAACTTCCTTGTAGCAGTGATGTATTTGTAAACCGGAAACGCATTTGCTCTAAACCCAAGTGGCTAGAAGATTTTGTTTGCTGATTGTTTTTCTATTTATTTTCTTTTTCTTTCCTTATTTATAAAGGGGAAGATGTGTTATGTTGTCCCTTTAATTCTTTTCAGAATGTTTCTGTATTCCATTGTATCCTAGTTTCCCCTCCCTAGCAACTATGGTAGTTTCTGATGAAGAAGTCCTGTGTAGGTTGTTCCCTACCTTGCTCCTGTGTTCCTTCAATAAACTACACTTTCAATTCAATTTGTGTAGCTTCAACTTTACAGCCCTGTGTCAGATAAATGTCCCATTTTGCGATCCCCTTGGATCTTGAATTGGTAGGGCTGAGTCCTGCCTAACCCTCACCTTCAATTTCTACTTGCCATTTGTCGAAAGTTACCCCTGTGTGACCTCTTTAAACCCAAACCAAATCTTTTGGCTAAGGTAGAGGCCAATGGTGACATAAGTGTAGTGGATGCATTGGTGAGCGACTGGATTAGCTTTGCTCCGGATTAATTTATCCTGTTTACTAATTTACCTAAACCTAAGCCCAAACCAATGGCGCCAAGATTTAATTTCCAGCTTCTAGACTTCTAAAAAACAAAGCATAGTGCTTGAGTGGAGATATCACAAACACCACTATCAATCTTTAAAAGGAATTACACCGACGACTAAAATATATCATAAAGCTATAAGGAAGGGTCACTTTGCTTTCTACATTGACAACCTAGAGGGCACTTCCAACTCCTTATGAGAAGTCTTTACATTGATGAAATCTCTTCTAGACCCTAAGGATAGGACGCTGCAGTTTGTTGGATGCACTTACCTCTGCTTGTGTCCTCTTCGCCGCACTACCCAGGACCGGTGGGACTTGCCGCATTGCCTCTTACTTGTGCTCCGGATCGCGGATCGCACGCTGCCAAGAACTACAGCCCCCAGAAGGCAGTGCGGTCCCGCGAGAGGGGTTACGTCACCAGCGAGCTGGGCCTCAAATTGAACAGGAAGCTCCGGTGGCGCAGGACGCTCCAGTTTGTTGAGTGCACTTACCTTTGCTTGTGCCCTCTTCGCCGCACTACCCAGGACCGGTGGGACGCGCCACATTGCCTCTTCCTTGTGCCCCGGATCGCGGTCCGGCGAGAGGAGCTACATCACCAGCGAGGAGGAGGCTGGGCTGGGCCACCCCCGAACATCTTTATATTGTAAGGACAACAATAATCCGAATTTAACATTTGTCTTACTTTGTCTGATCGCTGCTTTGCTTTCAGAGACAGGACATTTTGGTAACATTATATAGTGTAGCCCACAGGATTAATGGCGGCACGTGCAGGGAAATGGAGGAGGGTAGTGATGGGTGGGAGTGTTATTGGGACATTATACCAATTCATAACTAGGGCTACATCAGTATTAGAGCATCAAATAGCTCTGACAGAATGGTGCCTTTCATTAGACCCCATGTACTCGAGACCATCTTCTTTGGGAGGTTTAATGTCGGCCATTTCGCCAGAACAACCAGAAAAGCAAATGCATATTAACTACATTAATACGGGAGACAGTAATGACCATCAGTCAGAGGAGTTGTCCAATCTACTTGTGACAAAAGAGGCTAGCCTTATTGCCTTAACTAATGATCCAGCTTCAGATGATACATCTATTGAAGCTGCCCGCGTTCTTCCACAAGGTCTACATCTAAAACCAACCCTAACTCTCAACCTTTAAAACAATCACCAGGACCCACTGCTAAGAGGAAACGAGGAGGGGGTCCCCATAAGGGAAGGTGCCCAAAGATAACAAAAACGACTAGAGTAACCAATGGCGCAATTGCGACCTCGTTTCCACAAATCATTACACTCTCACCGACACCTATTCCTCAGTTAAAGGCATTCATTGTAAAGCCGGCTGATCCTCCTCTGCCCCCGTTACAAACTGCTGAGGGATTTATGGAGAAAGTTGAGCAATTGATGAAGTCCCTAATGCTACCCCTGTTAGAGAGGACAAAAATGATCAGTTAAAAACTGGGAAAACTTGAACAGGCAACTACAGTTAACTTTAATATATTGAAAAAATCTGTAGAGAGTATATCCAAGCAAAGTGCTGTGGAAAATAATATAACACGAGAACCCACAAGCATAATTACCCCATTACCCATTCCGACTGCAACTAATATACCTTCTCTGTCATTAAATGGAGCTAGTCAAGCTGATATAACCACAGAAAGTAGGATATTGACTTCAGAAAGAGAGGGAAGACAAGGGGCGAGGGGGGGTTGGCACAGGAATCTGGGGATGCTATCTCTGACTGATAGATTTCATGTCCTAGAGGTGGAGGCTCCACTCATCGAGTCTTTACTTGGTAGCCAGAGGGAACGTTTACCCTCACTGTCTGTCCCAACTACATAATCGTTGTTCACCGAGTCCTTAATGGTAGAGGGAGCAACTGCACTACCGCCAAGGCAGAAAAACATTGAGGCATTGTTGCAGACATTGTCAGAGGAAATTAAAAACAGATTTGCTAAGACAGAAGCGAACCAAGTCTGTGAGAATCTTGAGAAGAAGGTCACAGACCTGACTGATAGGATTACCAATTTGGAAACATCTTCAGAAGATATGAGAAGGGAAGTCACTGATAACCATAAGGAAATCCAGCATTGGAAGGAAATGGAAAAAGCCCTCCAAGAAAAAATGTAAACTTTAGAGCAGGGGTCTCCAAACCGGTCCTGGAGGGCCGGATCCATTCCAGATTTTTTGGATATCCCCATTGAGATACATGTAGTCATTTTAAAAATCTGGCATGGATCCGGCCCTCCAGAACCGGTTTGGAGACCCCTGCTTTAGAGAATAACTCATGACGAAATAACTTAAGGCTTTTGAATGTACCGGAAGGGAAAGAGGGTGAGGATTTGAAGGAGTTTTTCATAAATCTGATCCAAGAAATAATACCAGAAAACAGGGAACTAGATCTACTACATTATATCCAGCGAATTCATAGAGATCCATTTAGGTGGAATCCTAATAAAGACAAACCCAGAAAAATACTAATTTACTTTAATACTTACTCTATTAAGGAAAAGATGCTTTCAGATGCACTAAAAGCTGGGTTGTACACCAGAGACGGATGATCATTCCGTATCCGCTCGGATTTATCAAAAGAAACCCAATTGCGTAAATGGGAACTGGGTCGGTAGATACAATTTAAGTTTCCCGCTGCATTAAAAATAATGTGGAATAATAAAATGCACATTCTTAGAGATCCAGAGAAAGTAGAAAGTTTTATTAAACAGATAAAGTACTAAAGACTCTTAAAATAAATTCAGTCCACACACATATATAAAGCATAACGCTGGAGTCCGTATTAGGAGAATTGGAAATACAAAAAAAAAACGGAATCAAGATACGCTAGACTACTTTTGAACTAAATGCTGGTTCCACTTCATCACAGGTTATATGGGATGCATATAAAGCTTATATCAGAGGGAGAACAATTAGCTATGCCACTCATAGGAAGAAAGAAAATGACCAAAAATTTCAAGGGATAGAGAAGAAAGTAACTTCTTGGCAAAAAGATCTCTATGTAGCGCAGGACTCAGTAGCAGTAAATGAGATCCAAGCACAAATTGATGAGGGGAAGAAAGAACTTGAGAAACATCTGGAAGGTATAGTTAAGAAAAAGTGGTTCGCTAGTAAGCACATTATGAGTATGGAGAGGGATGTGGGAGGCTATTGGCATGGAAAACTAGGGGAGACCTAGCTAGCATCACAATAAAAGAGATAATGTTTGAGGGGTCGGATGTAAGCTGCACCGATGATGATGACATTGGGTCTGTTTTTACCGACTTCTTCAAAAATGTATACAAGGAGGAGATCTCATTGTTGCATGAACAGTTAACTACGTGGCTTTCAGGTGACGCTCTCCCAAACCTTTCATCAGATAAGGAAACTCTGCTCAATAACCCCATTACATCTGAAGAGGTATCTTTAGCAATAAGAAACTTGAAGAATGGGAAAGCACCTGGACCTGATGGGATTCCTAGTGATTTCTATAAGGTCTTTGTGGAGGAAATTACTCATTCATTAACTGCATTATTTAACTCTGTCTACATAAATAAGGAATGCATCCCAGAATCCAGGAATGCACCACAAAAACCCTTATATTAAAACCCACAAGAATCCTAAAAATTGTGAGTCCTACAGCCCAATATCTTTGCTTAATAATGATTATAAATAGGCTTTCCTGTTTTCAGTTTCTATTTTTGGCAAATTCTGGTAGTGTTTTTTCAGTGTTTTCCAGTGATTTCAATACCTCAAAAAAACAGTGCTTTTCAGTGGTTACTCATTTTCCCGACATAAAAAACAAGTGAAACTGTGTTTTACCTGTGTTTATGAAACACTTTGCTTTTATTATTGCTTTTTCCATTTTTCATCAGAAATTGTATACTGCTCTACATTTCAGAAGCTTAATACAGTCATGAAATAGTTTCCATGTCCTTTAATTCTGCAGCTTAGATTAAACAAGCATATGCAATGCAATAGGTTTCGTATTTATGCGAGTTTAAGCTATTGGCATTGTAAAGGACAAAGCCTGTTATTTATGTTTTAAAAACAAAAACAAAAATAAAAGGCATTGTTATGTGCAATGCCAATAGCTGAAACTCGGGTATATTCGAGACCTACTGCATAGCAAATGCTTGTTTTAAATGAAAGCGTGAATTGGTCACTCAGCCGGTTGGAAGTTACAGTCTGTGTTCCAGAGTCATTACCCCTCTCCTGCTCAGAGAGTGTTGCATTGCATTGTATCATCGATATAGCGCCCTCACACGTGTTGTGTGCACAAAGTGCTGTTTGGCACTTCATTTGGTGTCTTTCGAAGGAATGGCTGACTGTGCATATATTGCATTTTCTGCGTTGTTTACACGTGGGTACCATTGGCCGCCTGTGTCATAGGAGCCAATATCTAAATATGGTGCACCCCCCAGCTCACATATAGCTCCAATACCTTCACCCACTCCTTTATTAACAACAACAAAGCCTTGTTAATTGTAATTGCACTTGTGGATTTGTCCCATTTGCCACATAATCTGTCATCTTCAGATCAATCTGCAGATTTAGTGAATCAATACTATCACAAAATGTGGCACATTAAGCTCCATAAGTGTCATTTTTTGCAGCTTAATGTAGTCAACAATGCCACATAATATGACCCTCTACTGCTCCATAATACGAGTAGCAGTACTTTTCAACCACATACAGGCAGTCGTACCTGTGAAAATAGCACGTCGTCAAACCAACAGACAGGACAATGTTAGTTTAAGGCCTCGGGCACAAAGTGAGGGTGGGGTGGCCCAAGCAAACAAAAAAACACCTCATGCATGAAAAACCTTTGGCATTCTCTGACACGCAGAGCAAATACAAGTCAAGGACTCACTGCCAATCTCACTCACTTCTATTTATACTAGGCAGCGCACATTCAACAACTAATCAACAGAAGCACTGGACATTAACAGAAGTGTCTCTTCTCTGTGACTGTGTGTTATCAGGTAGTGTGACTGCTTTTTATTTGTACGACTTTTGTTGGGGACATGTTATGCCTGCTACTCTTTCGAAGTGGCCAACTGAAGTTGTTTTTATAACTTAAACATTGGGTTTTTCAGTAAATATATCTATGTACTAACAGCCTGATTCATGAAAACCGAATTCTGCGAAATTTTAAATTGCGATTGACAGCGAATCGCAATTTAGAATTCGCAGAACGACATTCATCAAAATCTGCGATTAAATAAAACGAATCGCAAGCGGCCGCAAAAAGCAATAGCGATTTTACAAAATCGCAGAAAAATCGCTATTTCTGTCAAAATCCATGTAGGAATTGCGATCTCGCAAATAGCGAGATCGCAAAAACGGGAAGTCGCATTTCGAGCACAGTGATGACATCACAACCAGGAAGCAGGCAGTTCCCAACCCCATTCAGAATAGTGAGGCAGATCTCGAGGCTGAATCACACAGAGCTCCTTCCAGAACACCTCCAAACTTTGACATTTTACACTTTTGTGACTGCAGCAATGGCAGAGGATGCAGTACCAGGGCCCAGTGACAGCGGGCGCAAGCGCAAGCTTAAATTTTCTGAGCAGGAGTTGGAGCACCTGATAGATGGAGTGTTTGATAACCACCCAAAACTGCTTGGTAAGGACTCCAGGAGGGTGCCTGAGGCAGAGAAACGCCGACTGTGGCTGGCAATCAGCGTAAAAGTCAACACTGTGGGCGTGACACACAGGTCGATCGAGAAGCTAAAAAAGAGGTGGTACGACATCCGAGGTCGTGCCAAGGAGAGGGTGGTAGAGTGGCTGGGCGAGAGCCTGGGTACTGGAGGTGGAGACCCAGCAGTCCCTCCCAACACCCCCCTGGAGGACCGTGGGGAGGACCCACTTGAGCGAGAGGTATGTATAGGGGTCATCACTCTTGACTCATCCCGACCCACCCAAGACAGCCAAGGTAAGTGGCATGCGACTGTGACCCTGTCCCCTAACAATGCCCATGACCCTATAGCCTCCCATATTCAACCCAAGTCATGCAATCCATGCACATTAGGTCATGCCCAAAAGCATTGTGGGACATGTAGTCTGCCCACAATGTACAAAAACCCCAATGCAGCCAGACATGTCCCAAAGTACGCAATGCCACAGCCAGTCAGGGAATGTCATCCAGCATGCATGTAGCAACTGGACGTGTGAAAGATACATGCATAATCTACGTCCACTTCCTCTCACAGGTGGCGCTGACAACAACAGCAGCGACAGCGACAGGCTGCTCATAGACGAGGCACCAGAGGATGCAGAGGAGGTGCCAACAGCCACACATCCTGCCCCATCAGGCGCTGCACCAATCGCTGCTGCCAGAGCACCACCATCTGCGCCAGCACCATCAGGCTCTGCACCAATCCCTGCTGCCAGAGCACCACCATCTGCGCCAGCACCATCAGGCGCTGCACCAATCCCTGTTGCCAGGGCACCCCCATCTGCGCCAGCACAATCAGGCGCTGCACCATTGGCAACCGCAACACCACCACCAGCGGGACGCTCAACATCTGGTGCTGCTGGAGCGGTGACAGTGCGCACACCCACTGTCGCCAGCCAGCACAGCAGGAATGGCAGGGATCGCCAGCAGAGCACAGCACGCAGCGGCAGGAGGGGATGGCTGTGCGCGTGCTAGGGCTCAGCATAGAGCGCCGGATGCTGCGCATCCATCAATTGCAGGCACGATGCCAAGGGGCAATCCAACTCCAGCTCCACAACATTGGCCGCAATGTAGCAAATGTGTCGGACAGGATTGAGCGGATGACAACTGCCATGGAGACTAACACTGCGGCCATCATCTCGCAGCGCAACACTGCCCGCCGCCGCCACCGCCAGCTACTTACGCGGCTATCTGCCTACACTCGCTCAAACTATGTAATTGGTAATGCCACCTCCCAGCTCTCACGTCGGTCCCTGGCTATGCAGCAGCAGATGGTGCAATGCTGCGAGGATGTGGCGCGAGTACTGGAGCAGGTCACCAGTGCCGTACTGGCACTACATCCAACTGCCCCAGCCAATGGTGGTGGGGACAACACCAGTGAGGGGACCTCCAGTGTCAGCAGCCTGTCTGCCTCACAGGTCGGTGTGCTACGCCGCAGCAGCAGGCCCACTGCGGGTTCACATGCCGTCCCTGAGGATGAGCCAGAGAGGCGATTGGGTGTTGCGCGCCAGAGGCGCACTTGACTTTACTGCCCATTGGCAGGGACATGCTGAAGATAGAAGCAGGTCCTGTGTATGGCTTAGAGCAGTATGGCGCAATACTGCTCACATGTAAAGATTTACAAAATTACATTGTTATTGTGCCTTCAACAATACTATTTATTCAAGCATCGTACATCGGTCTCCTGTCATTATTCCCATTGGCATGCATTTGAAAATTGTTTGGTGAGGGGAGTGGGTGCACTAGAAACTGTTCATTGTGATGTGGTTGCGGCGTCTGTGTCCTTCAGCTGGATTCTCCCCGCGTGCATGACGCACATGTGCAGGTGGCCGGTTGTCCCCTATCGACTCACTGCCAGAGATCTCTACAGGTATCCAGCGCTTGGTAGCAATGTTGTGTAGTATTGCACACACAGCCACTATGCGGCAGCACACATCAGGACTGTAGTAGATGGCCCCACCAGTCTTGTGCAGTATGCGGAATCTGCTCTTCAGTAGCCCAAATTTCCTCTCAATGCAATTCCTTGTGCGTATGTGTGCTACATTGTAGCGCCGTTGCTGTGGTGTAGCAAGGTTGAGGTATGGGGTGAGGAGGTATTCACGGAGGGTGTAGCCACTGTCACCTGAATGAGAGGAGCAGAGGGTGAGTGCCTGTGCAGCGCAGCTACTTCATCACAGTGTAACATTGTGGGCCAAGTGTACTTACCAAGTAGGTGTCCTTCACCAACGTCTCCCCTGGCCAGTCGTGTGTGGAGGCCACAGTGCCGGAATATGAAGGAGTCATGTGTGCTCCCTGGGTACTGTGCCACTATGTCTGTGATGTATGTCTTAGCATTGCACACCATCTGGATGTTGAGGGAGTGGTAGGATTTGCGATTGTAGTACATGTACTCCGTTGCAGCTGGTGGGCAGATGGGGATGAGGGTACAGTCAATGCATCCTATCACATGGGGGAAATGCGCAACATTGTAGAATTGATGCTTGGTCTCATCCAAGTCCTGTTGGCTGGTGGGAAATTTGATGTGGTGGTGTAGCTGGGTCAGCATTGCATCTAGGAAACTCCTTAGGCAGGGGGACATGGTGGGCTGGGATATCCCCCCAGCAGCGGCAACTATCCCCTGGAAGCTCCTGGAGGCCAGAAGGTGCAGGCTGCACAATACCTGGACATGTGTGGGCACGGCATTGGTCCGCCTTGTTGGGTGCTGCATCAGGGTGTCAAGGTCCTGAATTAGCTTGATGATCATTGCCCCATTCAGGCGGTACTTTGCGTATATTTGCTCTCTGGTTTGGCCCAGCAGGGTGACCCGCTGGCGGAATATCCTCTCCTGGATTCTGCGTCTCCTCCGTGCTGCTCGCTGTAGCCTTCGCCGCCTGACCACCATGTAGAGCCCTGGCATTGTGAGACTCCGAATGCTGCTGCTGCATCTCCTTAAGTGTGTTTGGTCAGGCCAGCACCTGTTACTGATTGGGTAACGGATTTTCAAAAAAGAATTCCTAGTCTTTGATGGTTACCACCTTTTTTGGGTTGTCCTTAAATTGCGCCTCGCAATAAGCGATTTACGGGTTTTTCGCAATTTTACGATTTTTCTTGAATAGCGATTGCGATTGTATTGCGATTTTGCAATTTTATTCGCAGAATCTGTGGTTTCTCGCAATTTCCGATTCGCTAATGGGCTACTGCCGGGATTCTGCGAATGTTTTTGCGATTTCGCTATTCTGTCTTTGCGATTTCGCTTTTTTCTTCAAGAATACCGATTTTGACAATTGCGCTCGCAATAGCTTTTTCGCAGCTATTGCGATCACAATTTTGCTTCATGAATCAGGCTGATAATGCGGTTTCTCCGAATTCGATCTGTCTGTGATGAGGCGTTTCAGAGCTGTATCTACTTCTAAAGTTGCCAGTGTGGACGTCTCAGGAGGTGCTAGTCTGAGAGCTCATCTAGTGTGGGAAATATCTTTGCTTCACAATTACCATGCATCGGTTTGCGCCTATTGTTGTGTGATTTTGGGAGGTGATTCGGATAGCTGTGGCCAGATACGGCATTGTTATGTGTGGTTCCCTCAGAGTTTTTTCACACACTGGAGCCTTGCTGTTGCAGATGGGTAAGGAATAGATTTTGGTTCGGAGAGCACTCTCAGATGCTGTTTGGAAGCAACAAGTATGTCTTCTGACTGTGGTACATTTCACAATGTGCAGCACAGTGGGAAAGCCAGTGGTGTCTCCATAAAGCCCCCTCAACCCGTGCACCGACACTTCAGCCCCAGGCAGCCTACCAGCCCCGGGTGCTACCTCTAAAAACCGTACATCGAAACATAGCGGGAGTAACCCCACCACCATTTCCCAACCCATTGCTTCTAACTCATATTCGTACTCACTGTGAAACTGTATATTCCGACTAGCATCAAACAGTTACGAATTGGGAATTCGAGTAGCGGCTCTGATGCTTGGCGCTATGTGTGACCTTCGGAACAGGGACTGGCTGGAAATAGATGGCTTAGATGATTGGAGAACAAACCTTCCATGAAGTGATACCCTCTTTCCACCCCGCCAAAACCACAGCGCTACGGCTTCTCATTCAAGTCCCGGGAACCTGAAGCTCCAGCACAGTCACGGTACAGATTGATGTTTGTGGTGCTTTGGTGGCAGGTGACCTCATGCTCAGGACCTCCTGGGAGTCGGGCCTTCCTTTCTCCACAGGTCAGTTTATGTTCGTTCCATACCAGAGGCGCAACTAGAGCCACATTTCAGGGGGGGAGGGGCAACTAGAAAATGTCGGGGAGGAAGGCTGACTCTTCCTGCAATATGCAGATTGGAGATGAAGGGGGTTTCAGAAGGGGCTGATAAAACAACAAAGCCTCGTTAACATGTAATGGTCTTCAAAAGACCTGTGAAGTACTGGGGTGCGGCTGTGTGTGTGCCCAAGCTGTCTTAGCTCGGGCTGACACACACGAGGGGGTGCTGAAGCCTTTTGATCCCAATGGGAGTGGCATGCCTGCTCCACTGTGTTCTCTTCTTGCTATGTATCCTCTTGCGCATGCAAATATTGTGCCGGCCTGGGCAGGGTGCGCGCCCCGCTGGATCGCTTCTACAGCTGCTGCACATATGTTCCTCTACCTGTACCAAGGTGACTATCAGCCCGGCGTACAAAGGAGGGGCGCTACCTACACGGGCGCAGCAAAGACAATTAAAGTGCAACAAGCGATAAGAAGGTCAGAGGTCAAACGATCAAGTGCTGAATGCACTCCTATACATAGCCATAGGGGTCCGAGAGTAGTGCTGATGGACAGGAAGCTTCGATATGCCCTGTCTTCATCCACAATATTCCTGCTTTCTTCTCTGCAATGTTTTGGCTCCATCAAATGGCCAAGTGGTGCAACAACAATGAAAATCAGTGACACTCGGTTTAAATCGGGTCAGCTTATTTTCATTCGGTAGTGTAGTGTCGTGCAGAGTCGGTTTTAACCGAATTCCGGACAGCCTATTTATAAATTATTTACGAGTATATTGGCAAAAAGGCTAGATAAAGTATTGGGCGATCTAATAGGAATTTCACAAAAAGGGGTTATGAAAAACAGACAGTTAACTGATCTTACACATGACCTGGTATGTGTTATAGATTTGGCCATAGAAAAAAATTCTTCTCTTAGCTATCTTGACTGTCGATGCCGCTAAGGCATTTGACAGAGTTAGCTGGCCCTTTCTCCATACTGTCTTAACCCATAATGGGCTGGGGAACACTTTGTTAATGCTATAAAAAACATTTACACATGCCCTTTCGCAAGACTTCATATTAACAAATCACTTACTCAGCAATTAAGAATAGGTAGAGGTACATGGCAGGTTTTTCCCCTATCCCACTTGCTGTTTAACCTATACATTGAGCCCTTAGCAAGGAGGATTAGGAAGGAACAGCTGATCCAGCCTTATGAACACCAAGGTTGGGTTAAGAAAGAGGCACTCTACGCTGATGACCTAATAATATACACTTAAATAATTTGGCAAGATAACCGGGTACCAGGTAAATGAAGGGAAAACTGAGATAATGACCTGGAATACACAACTCGATTCTACTCTATGGAAAAAAGGTGAAAAAGAGATAAGATATTTAGGTGTCCAGGTAGTTAAATCCCTGGAAGAAATGGCAAAGATTAACTTTCTAAAACTTATGACAGAAACTAAAAGGCTGTTACATACCTGGTCTACCCAACCATTATCGATCATCAGCTGGGCGCACCTGATAAAAATGATGATCTTTTCCCGTTTATATTTAATGCCTTACCACTATATTTTGAGTTAAAATGGTTTAAAAAACTGCAAGGCGAATTGACAAGCTTTATATGGGCTAATAAAAACCCAAGAATCGGCTGGAAAAATCTCTGCAAAAAGCGATAGACGGAGGCTTGCTTTACCTACTTTTTGCTGTACTTCTGGGCTTTCCAGTTAAAAAACATTCAATCAATCAATCAATCATGGGCATTTGTATAGCGCGCTACTCACCCGGGAGGGTTTCAAGGCGCTGGGGGGGAGGGGTCCGTTACTGCTCGAAGAGCCAAGTCTTGAGGAGCTTCCTGAAGGAGAGATGATCCTAGGTCAGCCGGAGGTGGATCGGGAGGGAGTTTCATGTCTTGGTTGCCAGGTAGGAGAAGGATCTTCCCCCGGCGGTGGCTTTGCGGATGCGTGGTACGGCGGCGAGGGCGAGGCTGGACGATCGTAGCTGGCGGGTGGGCGCGTAGAAGGTCAGGCGGTTGTTGAGTTACTTGGGGCCCAGGTCGTGGAGGGCCTTGTGTGCGTGGGTGAGGGATCTGAACGTGATCCTCTTGCTGACAGGGAGCCAGGGCAGGTCTCTCAGGTGGCCGGAGATGTGGCTGTGTCGGGGGATGTCCGGGACGAGTCGTGCGGAGGCGTTCTGGATGCACTGGAGTCTTTTCTGAAGTTTGGCTGTGGTTTCGGCATAGCGTGTGTTTCCGTAGTCCAGCCGGCTGGTGTCGAGTGCCTGGGTGATCATCTTCCTGGTTTCGGTGGGGATCCAATGGAAGATCTTGCGGAGCAAGCGCAGGGTGTTGAAGCATGATGATGAGACGGCGTTGACTTGTCTGGTCATCGAGAGGGAGGAGTCCAGGATGAAGCCCAGGTTGCATGCGTGGTCCGTTGGTTTGGTAGTGGTGCCCAGGGCAGGGGGCCACCAGGAGTCATCCCAGGCGGAGGGCGATGATCCCAGGATGAGGATTTCCGTCTTGTCTGAGTTCAGTTTCAGGCGGCTGTTCTTCATCCATTCGGCGACGTCTTTCATCCCTTCGTGTAGGCTGGTTCTGGCGGTGGCGGGGTCGTTGGTGAGGGAGAGGATCAGTTGGGTGTCGTCTGCGTAGGAGATGATGTTGAGGTTGTGTTTGCGTGCGATGGCTGCGGAGGGCTCATGTAGACGTTGAAGAGGGTTGGGCTGAGTGATGATCCTTGTGGTACGCCGCAGATGACTTCGGTGGTCTCGGATCTGAACGGGGGAGGCGAACTCTCTGGGTTCTTCCGGCGAGGAACGAGATGATCCACTCCAGTGCCTTCTCTTGGATTCCGATGTTGTTGAGGCGCTGTACTAGGGTGCGGTGGCAGACAGTGTCGAAAGCTGCAGAGAGGTCCAGGAGGATGAGGGCCGCTGTTTCCCCGTTGTCGAGCAGGGATCTGATGTCGTCAGTGGCTGCGATGAGGGCGGTGTCGTTGCTGTGGTTTGCTCGGAAACCGGACTGTGAGGGGTCGAGGGATCCGTTCGTCTTGAGGAAGGCGGCAAGCTGTCTGTTGATGGTCTTCTCGATGACTTTGGCAGCAAAAGGGAGGAGCGACATGGGGCGGTAGTTCTTGAGGTCGGTGGGGTCTGCTGTTGGTTTCTTTAGGAGGGCGCTGAGCTCGGCGTGCTTCAAGATCTCCGGGAAGGTGGCAGTGTTGAAGGAGGTGTTGATGATGTCCCGGAGTTGGGGTGCGATGATGGAGTCGCGGCCTTGTTGGAGACGTGGTGGGGGCAGGGGTCGGTTGGTGATCCGGAGTGGATGGTATTCATCGTGCGGGTGGTGTCTTCGGTGCTGACCGGGGACCAGGCGCAGATGGTGGTGGTGGGGGGCGTTGGTTCAGTGGTTGGGTGCGTGGTTGGTGTGCCGAAGCTGTAGTGTGTATCATTAGAACATTAGAACATTTTTAACTAAACACGTCCAGCTACTTCGACCTTGTTTAAGAGCATTTGTTAGTGATTTAGCAGAACAAGGAAACTACTTGTTGTTTAAATATGGACACCCTAAATTCTTTAAAAAAAATTCGTTTGAAGGTCTTGACCGCTGCATGTAGACTCTGGAATCACGTCAGGAGAATATTGCAGTTACCCTACTATTGTCAAATGGCTCATTTTTAGAAATTGCCCGGGACCCCTTCATGTTTACAAGACTCTTTATCTACACAACTAATGGAGGCTGAAATTAAAAATTGGGGCCAACTAATGGACGAGCAGAATCAAATCTCATGGGACTATTTGTAAAAAAAAACTAACGCTTTATTGTCTAGATTAAAATACCTACAATTAACAAGTTGGGCCCATAGTCAATCATCTGTAAGGGCCTTGAATGAGTGGGAAACAGCTTTATACAGTAACCCTTTACAGAAAAAAGAGACTGCCAAATGGTACTGGATGTTAGTCCAATAGGAAGACTCCTACACAACGCCACTGGAGGAAAAGTGGAAAGGGGCCCTTCTGGACGCCGATTTAACTCTGTGGCAAGTATCTATGAATATATTTTGCTTGTTTGTCAAATATGCACCTTTAAGGAAGAACCATTTATTTACCTTGCTCAGGGTCTATTGGTCCCCACAGAAGCTGTCCAGAATAGGAGGAGAAATAAGATGCTGTCCGAAATGTGGGCTCCAGAAAGCAGATGATGTGCATATGTTCTGGCAATGTCCTGGCTTGAATGCCTGTTGGTTAGAAGTGGGTAAAACATTAACAGATATATTGAAAAAGAACATAGAGGTAAGCCTACGTTGATTATTTTGGGGAATCTAGATGACTATAGTTTTACTGGGAAGAAGAAGAAATCGTTTGAGCAACTGGTATTAATTCTGATTATCATTGCTCGCAGGGAAAATTTTATTAATTGAATTTCTAGTAGTCTACCGTCTTGTGCATCTTGGTTAAAGACCGCTAGACGATTTGGTTGGTTAGACTGTATAAATGCTTCTGAGACGAGAGCCTGTATATGGGAACCTCTTGTTAATCACGATTCAAATTCAGATAGGCAATAGAGGATTAACACGGTCCAAGGATTAAGACGTCCTAATCCACTGGTAGGTATGTGGGGGAATCCTTGACACCTCGAGACAAAGGTTGAAAGTAGGTGTATCAGGGCAAGGGAACTTCCAAAGGGTATTGTGTGTATATTCAGTTCTCTAAACCCAGTTTGCACAGTAACAAACACCTTTTTGGATTGTCGCATATGAGAACCAAACAAAAAAAAAAAAGGTGTTTAAGGGTTCTAGCTACCAAACTTTAGCATTTGCTTCCACTCTCCCACTCCAGTTACTTCTTAGCCCTCGCAGGGTCATTTTTAAGAAGCTGTTTAAAGCCTGGCTCTTTTGTGCAGTGCGCCATCTTTTATCAGGTTGCTGGTTTTGCGCAGGGAAGCCCTGCACTTTATTAATGTTTAAAAACAAATAGAAACATAAACATATAAAAATGACAACATAGGAATCTGACTTCTTAAGGCATGGACCTATCTGAGAAGATATTACTGGGATATGTAAACACCTTGGAATTAAGCATAGTAGTTGAGATAGATTTCAATCCTAAATTTAGTGTGCTCGATTACTCTTTAGATAGTGATGGGTTAGCTGAATGTGATTATAAATGTATTTTATAGTAAAGTTAGTAGCTCGAATGTTAATATCACAACTTTGGAACAACACTTACCTTCCAGAGTTTTCTTTTTGGTTTAAGAAATGGTAACAATCCGAAATTATAAATACTTTTCAGCTTTGTGAAACGGGGTTACTAAAATAAAAAAATAAAAAATCCGAATATGGGATCATTTTGATAAAAAGGTTAGACTTGAAAAGGACTTGGCGACATTGATGATATGGGCACTTTATTTTTGAGAATGAGGCATTATTGCCGGGTTTGTTAGAAAAGAAAATTATTGAAAAAACGGTTGTATGTTGTTACAACGCATTTCGTTGCAACGCATGCCTGTACCACGCATGCGTTACAACGGAATGCTTTTTGTTCGCATAACCTTTTCCTCGAATATATTCCTTTACCACGCATAGATTTACACTGGTTTTCGTTGTAAATTTATGCATGTTAAAGGCATACTCGTGCTAAAGGTTATACCCCTCCCATGTACCCTTACGTGATCCCCAGCCCCCAATCCTTCTTATATTTACCCCTGCCCTTAACCCTCAATCTTTTTTTTTAAACTAAAATTCCCATTACCTCTTCACGTTGTCTCCTGTCCTTCATCTTCCTGTTTGACGTCGGACGTCGTAAAGAAGAAGTGGAAGTTTCTTTCTGTTTCCTCTCTAACTATGCTGATTGCCTCCACTTTGCTTCACATCAGGTGCGTTTTCTTTTTTTGTGGGGGAGACCCCCAAGCCCCCTTTTTCCAATTTTCGACTTTACCACACATGCCTTTACAACATATATCGTAGTAAAGTAATGCGTGGTAAAGGCTTTCGTGGTAACCACGCATGCGTTGTAATGCATGTGTGGAAAGGTTTGTGTGGAAACGGCTGCGTTGTAGGGGCCGTTTCCCTGAAAAAACTATTTTGTATTTACAAGGCTATTTAAATTATGTTTTATACCTTTGTTTATGTTTAACTGGGAATGAATAAAGTTATTGTAGTCAGGAAATCAAATAAAAGCAACTATTTAAAATATTGTGCCGTGACGCATGATGGCATGTATACAGACATCTATTTTGAAATGCAATTGGTGGACATTTATTTCCAGGCGCATTATTCTTTATTTCACTAGTTCTGATCACAAGTAAACAAAACATTGATAGGTTGTTTGGAGGTAACATTTTAGCCATGAGCCCGCTGGTGCCAGCCAGTACCACACAAACCCGACCCTATTTGCTCGTTGAAAAAAAATACATACGTTTATCATCTACCACATATGTAATCAATTTACGGACCAAAACCATAGTCTTTTCAAACTCACTAACCCCCTGGCAAAGAAAATATATCTGAACATGAAAAGTTTTTTTGCAAGACAACACAACACGCACCTTAAAGTTAATGGGTTTGCTTAAAATTGCAATGATATAATATGTTAACAAATATATTGACTTGACACAAGAAACCCGAAACTGCTAGCAAAAAACAGTAAAGGTGGCGAGGGCGCAAGAACGTAATTCACATTGACAGTCTAGTCTGTATAATGCGTTGGCAGCAGTAAATACCACTGGTAACTGCGGGAAACACAATCCATACTCAAGGAAATAGTGTACCCACCATGCTGGAGTCTCAGGAAATGTGCAGTCCTTAATGACCTTGGATGTCCTCCACTTTTTCTAAAAGAGAGAGAAAAGTATAAAATAGAGCAACATAAATGACACTTGGATGCCAACTTACTTACAAACAAGTACTCGCTCTAGCCAACAAAACAGGTTTTATTTAGGATCATGGGGCAGATTTATGATAACTGGCGCATCCCCAGGGATGCGCCAGTTATTTTGCGCCGCAGCTCCGCCACCCATGGTGCAAAAACGGCACAGATGCGTGACGCATCTGTGCCGTAAAGGTGGCGCATTGCTGTAGTTGCGTCACAAGCGCGACGCAGCTCCAGCAAGGCTCGGGGGTGCCCTATCTGTCCAATGCTGCCTCAAGCCTTACGCCTGTTTCAAGCAGGCGCAGGGGTTTGACGCAGCATTGGCCTGTAAGTGACTGAGTGAAATCTTATAGATTTCACTCAGCCACTTTTGCGAGGCGCACCTGCCCCGGAACGCCCACCCTACGCCGGAACGCCCACATGTGGCGCAGGGATTTACAACGTGACGCATCTGCCTAGATGCGTCACGTTGTAAATTGGTCGTAGGGATGCGCCACGTTTACGCCGCAGTTGCGTGACACAAACATGGCGCATTACCAACATAAATCTGCCCCCATGAGTTTATCCTTTATTTCTACTGCATGAAATATGAACAGCAGGGGCGTAGCTTCAGAGGAGGGGGTTTGGGGTGTCCCCCCCCCCCCCAAATAAATGTATTTTCTTATAAATAAATAGTGGACGTAATATTGTGTTTTGTCTCTTAGCACTCCTACCAACCAGCATTCCTCTCGCATTCCTCTCCCATTCCACTGCCTCTTGGGCCCCTCTCATGCACCCTGCTTGTCGTATAATGCATTTAAACATCATACGCTAGCCTGATTTTTGGAAAATCCAAAGCGCACCCCCACTCAGTATTACTGACCAAGGTTTGCCTCTTTTGAACTGCAAAATATAGCGCTTCAGACGTTTGCTTGATGTTCTTCTGAACATTGAAAATGCATGGCTCTGCATTATCCATCAGCGGCGCTATGCTCTATTCTGCTTTGTGAAGGTGAGACGCACATTTTAACAAAACGCCCACGCATCCTAAGACTCGCTTGAATTTCTAGTTGAAGTCTTTTGTTTTCCTGTTTGGTTGCTGCTCAGTGATTTCAGTGAAATAGATTACGGCCCAGCGGGAAGCTTCTCTCCATAATACCATCAGATAATGAATTTCACGACAGGTAGTGGAATATTTAGCACAAGCTAAAAAGTCAATTTCTAATTAGCAGTACCTAAGAAGGACACAGCATTGATTTTTTTTAGCATGAAAACATAGCATAAGTCACCCTTGCTCTCCCTGAAGAAATTCAGCCAGTTTGCAATACACAGATTCAGTGGCCTGCCTCTGTTCGAGGTCTTCCTTCCAAGGCTCTGCCTCTTAGCGGCTGCAGAGCTTCTTTTAGAAGCCACCATCCAGTTGCCTGGATACTTGGACTCACAGATACACTGTTCCTTTATTTACTCATTGGTATAGGTCAAAGCATTTTGATTAGGAACATCTGATGTACACAGGAGGGATGCAAAAAGTGTGAGCAGTGTAGTACTGGTAAGAAGGTACTGCAACATGTTGGGGTGCAGTGACACGTACCAATATGTCTATTGGAAGGTGGTTCATTAGCAGGTGCAGGTAGGTACCCACAGCTAGTAACAACACCACAATCACAAATAAGGTCCAGTCAAGTCTCAATAAAGGAATCCTTGTTCTACCCTCGGTAGCTTGGATCATGAACAGTCAGGCTTAACATAGGAGACAGGTGTTTAAAGTATTTAATGTAACCAAAACAGTAAACTCACAATAAAAATCCAACACCCATTTATAAAAATAGGAAATATTTTTATGATTAAAATAAGATCAAAATTACAAAAACTCAATGTAGGAAACCGGAGATAAGAATATTTTATCATTAAATGTAAAAATGTGAATTCTAGTGCCAAAAACTGAATAACGACAACCAGGGCTATCTGGTCGCGCTAGGCCAGGATCAAGTCAAAGTTTCAGGCCAACCGCGGTGTAGAGTGGGACGGATACGTTGGGTGGTTGCGGTCTGTTGATTTTATACCTTCTGACTTAGTCACTTTTTTGGTTCTTTTTCCCTCAACTTTGAGTGATCCTCCTCAGCAAGCCAGGTTGCAGTTTGACAACGGCAGTCTGGCTCAGCACAATGCCTTAGTGACTCCTCGAGGTCTTTGTCTTCGTCGTCGATGGCGAAGAGCCCAGGAGCTTTCAGTGGGGCAAACCTGGATCTCAGTCAAAGTCACACTTTGACATCTCCGGCTTGAATCTCATCATCGTCGGGTTAGTTGAACTAATGGAACTTTTTGACAAAAGTAGTCCATATGTCTTTAAAGTTCTGGATATTCTTCCAGAATGCCCCCTTGGATCTTTGAGGGTCCACAATACCAGTCAAAGCTCCAGAAGTTCTGAGTTGCCTTGTGGAGGTTTGGGACTTCAATTCCTGCAATGCACCTGGTAAAGTCTTGTAAAGTCCAGGTGAAGCTGGTCAACTGGGCTTGTCTTGGTAGAGTTGTTACAGGTGACACCATGAAGCTCTTTTCTACCTGTTGCTTTCACACTCCTTAATCTTTTTAAATAAGGCAAAGTCCTCTTTTGTGAAGCCCAGAGTGTGCAGCAAATGTAGTCCTTGTGAGTTCAGTCCTCTTTTGGTGTAGACCAGGGGTTCAGTAGGGCAGTCCTTCTCTAGATGTTTTCAGGCAGGGATCTACGGTGCAGTGCAGCTCTCCCATATTTATTGCAGTTTCTGGGCTGACAAGAAGAGAGGTACCCCTGACCAATGGATTTCAAGTTGCCACCCTCTGTGATGACCACTTCTTTAGAAGTGTGGTATATTGTTGTTCCAGAATGTGCTGCTAACTAAAAATCAAAATGGAGAAAATCTCTCTTGGAGGTTCAGATCTGGCTAACCCAACCCACATGTGTGGCTAACTTTTCCCTACAATCCCCTTCCAGCCCCTCTCCTATTTGAAATACATGGGCTCCCATCTGGCTGGGGGTGCAGGAAGTGGGGGCGGGCCTGGTTCCTGTCCCATCTGTCTTTCTTCCTTTGAAGACCAGTTTGGCTAACCAATCCACTTCCTGTCCTGGCATCTGCAGCAGCCAAACTCCTTCTAACAGATTGTTTCTTTCCTTCAGCCCAGGCTGCTTCACACCTAATCAGGAGTTTGGCTCAGCTTTTCAAAGGCTGGCCATTCCAAAGAGAATACTACAGGGCTGTTTTTGGAAACAACTGGGAAGCAAGTACTGTAATTTCACTCCAGCTATAGTTATAAACATCTAACCATGGCACGTTGTTGGACTTATTGAAACTATTATTTTGAAATTGAAATTATTGTTCTAGGTACCTGTGGTCAAAAGTTAAGCTTGATTTAAGTTTAATAAAGCTCTCCAATGTTACCCTGTTGAACGTGCACACTACAATGGTGAAAAACAAATTTGTTATGTTGTTATGTTATATAATCTCATAGAGTGCACAGCTACTCTGAAGAGTGTCCCGGCGCGAGCCGGTGAGAGGAGAGGTGTGGTGAATTTATGCAAACAGATGCGTCTTCAGCTTTTTTTTGAATGAGCAGAAGTCTTGTATACTTACTCTGACTGTAAGAGAACGGCCTCTCACTCTTGAAAGCTGGAAGCAGGGAACATGGGCCAAGAGTTGGGAGGAAGACCGGAGATGCCTGGCATGAGTGTAAAACAAAAAATGCTTCCAAAGATAAGTGGGGCCGCAGGCAGGCAGAGCCCAATGGGCCAAGGTCAGGGCTTTAAACTTAACTCGTTGGGCCACAGGCAACCAGTGGAGGGAACGCAAATGCTGTCTGATGCTGGTCCTCATTGGAATATTATGGACAAGGCACGCGGCTGCATTCTGGACAACCTGTAATTTGAGACGGTAACTCAGAAGGCAGACATACAAGGCGTTTGCGTAGTCGATCCGTGAAAGAATCAGAGGCTGGTTCAACATTTCCTTAGCAGCTCTGGGAAGAAGTGGAGGAATTTCCTCAGGGATTTGAGTATCCCAAAGCAATTCCCCGCTAACTTCTTTATCTGGGTGGAAAAGGTAAGGTTCTCCTGAAACCAGACTCCAAGATTTTTGGCGGATAGCCCGGTTAAGGCTGGTAAAGGAGAGTCTACTGGCCATAAGGTGTCTATGAACTGGGTGGGGAGGGAGTCTCAAAGAAGAGAATTTCTGACTTACCCTCATTGCATTTGAGTTGTGCTGAGGAAAGCCATTGAAATTAAGCATGAGCGAATTTTGCGGATCTCGCGTTCGCGAATTTTGCGGATTTGCGGATTCGCAATCCGCAAAATCCGCGAATTCCCGCGAATTTGCGGATTTTTTTTTTTTTGTGTTTGCCCGTGTTTCTGCCAGTTCGCGAGGGTTTTGTACACTTTCGCAAATTGCGAACTTACCTGTCGGGTCGCAAGTTTCGCGAACTTGTTGTTTCTACGTGTCCAGCCTGTTTGGGACACTCTTCTTCATCACTGCCACTCTCTGTCACCACTGCCACTCTCTGACTACTCATGCCACCCTCTGGCCCACCCATGCCACCCTCTGTTTCATCACCACACCCTCTGGTTGTCCAGTGTACATTATTTTCGGCAAAGCAAAGCACACCTTCCCTGCCTCAAGTGACCTGAATTAATTTGGGGCTGATTAATGTGTCACAGAATATTTTTTTAGCTGGCACCTGCTTCCTTAGTGCGCCCTGATTAGTGATCTTTTGCACTTGCTAAGTGCTTTCATTGTTGCAAAATTAGTTACAACACCTGCCCTGCCCCAACTGACAATAATGAATTAGGGGCTGATTAATGGATTTTAACTTCCAGCCTGGCTCCTGCTTGTCTCCCTTAGCTGTAATTCAGGACCTTTGTGGCATATGTGTAACTATTCTGAGGTTCAGAGCAGGGTCACATAATAGTTTCAACTGGCAACTGAACTCTGGAGGGGCCCCTCAGGAAGCACTACAGGAAATGGCTACTAATGATGAGCCTGAACTTTTGAACCTGGTAAGTAGTTACTTTCAGTTTTGCTAAAATCGTATTTCTGCAATTTTGCACTTATTCGCGGGGCGCGAACTCACGCGAACTCACGCGAACAGTGCGAGCAGTGCGAGCAAAATCCGCTGCTCGCGGATTTGCGGATTTTGCAGGAGATTCGCAAATCTCGCGGATTGCGGATTTCCCGAAAATCCGCAAAATCCGCGAGCGGAACGGATTTTCCGCCCATGCCTAATTGAAATACAGCAGAAAGACACTGTCTGGCTAGAGAAGGAGAACGCTCTGATTTACCCCAGGTAAGCAGGAGCTTGGTATCATCGGATATTTGCCATAATTTCGGCACCCAGGCCTTCAGCCAAATAAATCAGAGGGGTGACATAAAGATTAATAAGGAGGGGGCTCAGGGAAGACCCCTGAATGTCCCTGTTAACATCTCCTGAGATGATGTGGAGAATGGGGGAAGCCACACCTGTTGAGTGCGTCCTTCTAAAAAGGATTTCTGCCAGCTCAGGGCAGTTTTTCCATCACCAGGCCATATAAAACATCTTTTATAATGTCCTTACTTTTTATAACAAGGCACCCTACCCTTGGGGCACCTTGAGAAACAATTAGGGGTGACATATGTGTAATAAAAAGTAGTTTTAGACTTTGAAATTACTTTAAATTTCAAAGTCGAATTTGGACAACACTTTATTTTAAAAGCAGCCTGCAAAGCAGGGCTGCCTTTAAAAGGAGAGCAGACACCACAGCAGTGCACACCTAAGTGTATTAAATTCACTTGGGTCTCTAAACATACATGCCCTAGCTTATACTAGGGACTAACAGGTAGGATGTCAGAACAAATTGTAATTACAGCTAATCACCATATACCTTTTAAACTGAGCACTGGCCCTGGGCCTGGTTAGCAGAACCCAGGGCACAGACAGAATCAGAAAACCAGCATCTAGGGGCGTGGCCAGCAACATGACCGAGTGAGACGTGTTCCTGCTCTGCTTCGGCAAGCTGCAGTAATCCGCGTATATATTGGCAGCCTGAGGTCCTCAAAACTGACTCAAACGCATCCAGGGAGCTTTACACCCGCTTCGGCGACATCAGATGGTGAGAGGGAGACACATGCAGCCGATAATCCGCCACAGTGGAGATTGATGAGTGGACCCCAGAGCGGCCTGCAAGATGGCGGCGACGAGGAACAGTAATAAGAGGTGAGGCGGCCGGGGACCGTGAAAGTGACCTATACTGGTGCGGGCCTGGCGCTGCATTGCTGCATCACCGGAGAGGCCACAGACAGCTGGGGAGTGCCTACGGAGCTCTGGCAATGCTCCGGACATCCGACCCGACGACACCCGGAGCCGCGACTGCCGGCCGGACGGCGGTCGCTTGGCCGGGAGGCGGAGACAGGCTGCGGTGGGCAGAGTGCCTGAGCTGACCGGCGGGGAGACGCTGCACAGTGGGACACCGTGGAACGACAACCACGGTCCGCGGCGAACTGCCTGTGGAGGAGGCTGCCTGCAGCGACGGGTGCCCGAGGCACTACTAACGCCCCACCCTGAGGCTACTGCGGGAGAGGCCGCGCTCCCGAGGCCCTGGACTCGCCTCAGGCGGCCGGCCTGGAGGTACGAAGAATGGCAACTGGTGAGGGCTGAGGCCCGGCAGTGGTGCTCGGCGGGGGAAGTGATGCCCGTGGGACCAGTCAGGGGTTCCCAGTACCCGAGGAGGGGGCAGTGGCGAGCTTGCTGAGGGTCATGGAGCCCCTAGATGAAGGAGGACGATCCACTCGGTGTCCAGAGGAAGGCACAGCCCCTGAAATCCTGCTGATGTGAAGGAGTGCTCGGACTGCAGGGGCCTCCTGCCCTCCTCTGCCCCTTGGCGCCGACCGGCGGTCCCCGCCACTGACGACCAGCAAGCCACACCGAGAGACGTGCAGGCCTGGTCTCCAGCAATCCTAGTGCATGACCCCCCCCTCGAGCTGTGCGGGCTGTGACTGACTCGCTGGGGTGAGGCTGGGCTGTTCTGGTGGTGCTGGCCCCGGCCCCCCCACCCTCTAGATTCGGGCCTGACTACTTTGGACTACGGAAATACTTGCTTGGTTGCCCATTGTCACCCTCTGCCCCCGCCTCTCTCTCTCTTCCATGAAGATTGTTTTTTTGGGGGGTTTTTTGTATTCCTCATTTACCAATTTTTTGGGTGCTCTAGACGGAGATCCTCTCCCCCCCCCTGACATCTCGATGTTACGACCACAGAATTTGATGCCAGTGGAGGCAGGAAAAGATACCCCCCTCTAGTGTTTACTGTTTGCTTTATCCACCTCAACCTCTGAGACTTGGCGGCCCCCGGATTGGTTGAGGACTAAGCACCAACAGTACCCAGGTGAAATCATCTGAATACTCTCATCTGTTCCGCCATGCCACAAGGAGCTCCCAGATCTTGAACTCTGAGGAATTATCACATGCTATATCAGACTCACTAATATATATAATATACCTTAAGCATTCAGAAAAAGTGGGAGCATCTTCAGATTTCCATACTTTACATATTTATCGTCTTGCCAATAACATCACATAGAAAATAAATTTAGTCTGCAGATTATCAAGGTGGTAATCCGCCTCTTGACCGAACAGGATCATTACCGGTGACACCACAATCTGTGTTCCTAATACATCCACCAAAAAACCCTCGATTTTTTTCCAAAACAGGTTGAGACTAGGACATTCAACAAACATATGTAAGTCATCTGCCTCTAAAGATTTGCACCGTGGGCAGCTATATTGCAGGTTTGTGATCCTTGTCAATCTTTTTGGGGAAAAATACACCCTGTACAGTGTGAACAGATGGTTTCGTTTAAGAGGAGCTGGCTTTACTATTCCGTTCACCAGACTAAAAGAATCCCCCCACAGGTCTACCAGTTTGTTACTATCCAATCCCTCAACATTTCCCCAGAGATTCTGAAGTTCCAAATCAGTAACTCCCTCTTTTTCCATCAATGCCTCATACCAGAAAGAGAGCTCTTTATCCCAACGCCCCTTTCTATTTACAAAATCAAATTTCGGGTTAGATGCACAATCCAATATTTCAGTAGACCACCAGCTTGACAGCTGGTAATATTTAAATCTTGTAAGGGTTCCTCCAGTCAACATGAAGAGGGAATCCCACCCCAATAGCTGTTGGTCATTTTGTAGATCTCTCCACTGCATTAGCCCTGCTAATTTGAGAGGGGTTGACAATTGGTCTCTAAGACATTCTGGGGTCCCTGGAGAGTCCCATATTGGGGCCTGAGGAGCATAGTATGGAATTTGTAGTTTTTTCCTGAAGAAAACCCAATTCTTCAGAGCCGTAACTAAAACCTTTAGTCTGACCTTTTTATAAAATCTGGGGTCTCCAAACTTAAATAAGAAATATTCATAGCCTTGGGGGATATCATGCAGTATTGCCTGAAACAAACGTCCCAAAAAAGATGCATCTGCCTTGCCTGCCATAACTCGGACATTTTTAAAATGGAAGGAATGGCCATAATGCAAAATGTCAGGTAGCGCCAGTCCTCCCATTTGTAATTGTCTCCTTAACTTCTTAGCAGAAATTCTGGGCATTTTGGAGTTCCAAATAAATGAACCTATTTTTCCTTGTAGTTTACCCACCTCCTTTGTGTCAAAAGATAAGGGTATTGAGTTAAATAGGAAAGTTACCTTTGGCAGTATAATCATCTTTATAAGATTGACCCTCCCGAAGATGTTTAATGGGAGCCCGGACCAACGCTGTAATTGTCCACAAACGTCCTTATACACCTTGTCCTAATTAACTTTCGATATCTGATTAATGTCCTGGACTAACTGGATCCCAAGGTACCTCATCCTTAATTTTGCTTCAGGCAACACTACCTCCTGATTCCATTGCATGGTTTCTGTTTTTTCCCTATTTATTCTATATCCAAAGGTCTCTCCAAAAGCTTCTGCATGTTCGAAAAGTCTAGGTATTGCTACCTCAGGATTGGAAGTGAACATTAAAAGGTCATCTGCATATAAGGTGAACTTTAGATCCAAATCTGTTATGGAAAAGGGTTTTATTAAATGATCTGCCCTTAACTTAATCACTAATGGCTCAATATATAAGTTGAACAATAAGGGGGAAAGGGGGCACCCCTGCCTAGTACCCCTTGATATTTGAACCCAGTCTGTGAGCGTCCCATTTACAAAAATCTTTGCCTTTGGGTTCAGGTACAGCGCTTTTATAGAGGTGATAAAGCTAGTTGGTAAGCCGAAACCGAACAGTACATCCCAGAGATATTCCCAATTGACTTGATCAAATGCCTTTGCGGCGTCTATTGCTACAATGGTCAACGGAAGTTTCTTATCAGTAGCATAGTCTATTGCTGTAATGGACTGAAAAGTCAACTCGTTGATCTGCCTACCTGGCATCAAACCCCTCTGATCCTCATGCACGATAGTTTTAATTACTTTGGCCAGCCTCGCCGTCAAGACTCCTGCAAAAATTTTGTAGTCAGTGTTCAGCAGCGAGATTGGCCTATATGATTCAATAGTCAGGGGGTCCGTATTCGGCTTCAGGATCAAAGCAACTGAGGCCTCCAACCAGGTCTTTGGAATAGGTTCACCAGCCAGATATATTTTGTTAAACAGAGAAGTGAGAACTGGGACAATTATCTCTGCACCAATTTGATATACCTCCAGAGGGAGTCCATCCGGGCCCGCAGCTTTCCCTTTTGCCATCGTCTTCAGCTGATTATGTACTTCCCCCTCTTTTATCTCAGATCTAACAAAGTCAAAGTCTTCCTCCTGACACTGCGGAAGTCTGACCCCTCCAACCATCCATCTACATCCAGATTAGATTTATCCTTGGTTTCGGAATATAGGGTCTGCATGTATCTTCTTGCTTCTTCCGATATTAACTCATTAGCATAGGAGACATCTCCAGAACTTTGCACTCTGAGGCCGTTGATTTGATTTCTTGCTCTATCAGACCTAGCCTTCCAGCCAAGAAGGCGGCCACATTTTTCCCCATATGAGAAGTTACGAAGTTTACTTGAATCCCATTTTTCTTTGATAACCTTATCAAGATTCGCCTGATATTTAGCTTTCAAATTTTCTAACTCTTGTTGTAAGATGTGTATGTTAGCATGTTGTTCGAGTGAAGCCTTCTGCAGCTGTTTCTCTTTTTGCTTGATCTCCTGTAATGAATTCCTCTCTGTTTCCTTTCTAATCTTACTTCTCCTTATCATTATAGTGGTAAATAGACCCCTTAAGTAAGTCTTGAAAGCTTCCCACACTATTTGGTCTGGAGCGGTGGCCTTGTTAAACATAAAATATTCCTCCATCTGTCTCCTCAGATCTCCCTTGATTTCCTCCTGTTGTAGTATCGATCTATCTAATGTCCACCTTCTGACCTGCCCTCCCTGCGGAATCTTTATAGACAGGGTTACTACTGAGTGGTCCGATAATATTGCTGGAACATAGGAAGTGGTCGTGACTTTAGATAAGAGCCCTTGATCGATTAAGAAGAAATCTATACGCAAGTGATGTTTATGCCTGTGGCTGTAAAATGAGTAATCCCTATTTTTCTGGTTTTTGACTCTCCATACGTCTAAGAGACTAAATTCTTTCATGATAGTTTTAAGTTCTCTCTTCGATTTAGGTAGAGAAAGAGAGACAGCCCTAGAAGTACCATCAAGGCTCGAATAAAAAACTAAATTAAAATCACCTCCTAAAATAATAGGTGTATCTTGCTCCAATAGACTAGATTTTAAGCCAATTAATGCGTCTGGACAATCCTGGTTTGGCCCATAGTACACTCCACATGTTAACCTCATGTTATTAATGAAGATTGTGTGCTGACGGCCAGAATAAGCACGCAGGACGACCTTTCCACCAAGAGGCCTGAGAGGGGTAGGTCGCAGGACGGGCTTGGATGGCACTGTACTACAGAGGTACCTGGGGGTGCGTGCTGTGTAGCAAGGCATCATGGGCAAGCTAAAAGATAAATACCCCTAGCCTCCCAAGCAGGGGACACTAGATCGCTATACTAAGTCGGGACGCCCGTCGGAGGAGGACGCTGGGGCCACCCGCTCAGTTACGGCCCTGCTGATGAACGAAATACAGGCCTTTTGCGAAGCCCTGGAGAACAAAATTGGAGCGGTGGGGTCGGAAGTAACTCTCCTGCGACTCGACCTCCGAAATTTGGCGGCAAGAGTGACAGAATCAGAAACGAGACTAGGTGACGCGGAGGACACACTGCACAACCTGACAAAAGGGATGGCGGAGCTTCAATCATCCCATAAGCAACTACAATGGAAGGTGGATGATGCCGAAAACAGGGCAAGACGCAACAACCTCCACTTTGTGGGATTTAGAGAAGGACTCGAGTGAGCCAACATGGGGGAATTCCTGCACTCCTGGCTGATGCGCACCTTCCGAAGGAAACATTTTCTACTTGTTTCATCATTGAAAGGGCTCACCGGGCACTATTGGCTAAACCGCTAGTGGGAGCGAGACCCAGGCTGGTCATAGCCCGCTTCCTAAACTTTTTAGACAGAGACATGGTACTACGGAAAGAGAGAAAACTCGAGGAAATCCGTCTTGATAATGCCCACATAATGATCTTCCCGGACTACAGCCAGGAAGTACAGAGGCAGAGGCAGAGACGCTCCTATGACTCGGTTAAATCCAAACTAAGAGACCTCCAAATTCAATATATGCTACTGTTCCCAGCAAAAGTAAAAGTGATCTATAAGGGCAAGTCACTATTTTTTCAGACCCCGGAGGAGGCCTGGCACTGGCTGGAGGAGCACCCGCCATTGACACAGAGGGAGTCTGAGGCCCCGGCGGTCGTTATGACGGAGAGGCCCGCAGGAGGCCGTGGAGAGGTGCCGAGGCTACATAGCTCTCGCCAGGGACAGGGAGCCCGCTCCCTGGCGGCAACTCCATACTCCACGGCTGGACATACAAGGCAAAGACGTCGAAGCGCAGTCTCCCTGGATCCCCCCCGACCCTCGGGATCCCGCTTTCAGTGTCTGGCGGAAAAAGCACGCTCCGAGGAGGAAGAAGATCCGCAAGGTACCACATCTGAAGGGGAGGAAGTGGACGAGCAGTCTCTGCACCCTTTGGCATTGGAAATACACGAACTGGAAAAAGGACAGACGCAGGACGCAGCAGCATCGCAGGGGGATCCCCTGGACTCTAACTCATGAAGCTAGGAGTGATTTGGCTGACCAAGAGACGATGGAACATGCCTGGAGCACTTAAGTTGGACACCCCCCTTGCTTGCTTGTTCTGTTTTTCGAATTTCACTACTTGACTCTGTTTGACTTTCTCTTCCCTATCTAGTTCTTTACTTTCTTTCCTAAGTGTTATAACTTCTAAAGTTTGCATCTTCAGGGCTCGTCCCTGATGGTCCAAGGGTACCCACAGGAGTTGGAACTTGTGGATTGAGTTTGCTGTGGTAGGGCGACAGACCTCCACCTGCCCTAGAGTCTACCTCAACATGCTGCCGAGAGGGGGTCACTGGGGAGAGGGGGGTGGGGTGGGTTGGGAGATGTAGGGAGTTACAATGGGTTCTGCGTTACGAGACAGTTGTTCTGTGTTCTGTTTCTTGTTTGATTGGCATATGGCATACAGCTCCACGCCACCGGACACTCACGCCGCCACACCCATCCGTGGTCCACACCTACCTGCTGCCACGATATGACTACTGTAACCACACATGATGCCCCCTGGGCTAGTAGGGAGACGGGACCCTGTCAGATACTCACATGGAACGTCAATGGTCTGGGAGACAAGGTAAAACGAGGGCTGGTAATGTAATGTAATGTAAAAAAGATTTATAGAGCGCAACATACACCGGGCAGTTTCTTGGCGCTGTTCACTAAATCATAAAAAGACAGAGGAGGGAGGGAGAGGGAACTTATGTGTAAGCACAGCGGAAAAGGTGAGTTTTTAGGAGCGACCTGAAGTGAGGGTAAGAGGAGGAAAGTCTAAGTTCCAGTGGGAGAGAATTCCAGAGTGAGGGGGCCAAAAAAGAAAATCTGAGGCCTCCATGCTTTTTGCGGTAAACTGTCAAAATATCGATTTTTTTATTTCGACTTACACTTATATCGAGTTGCTAATATCGATGGGACAGAATATCGATGTCCAGAATATCGATGGCCAGAATATCGACCCTAAGGTAAGTAATATCGAAATTACTGATATCGATAGCATATATATCGATGTAAGTAATATCGACATTACTTATATCGATAGCATATATATCGATGTAAGTAATTTCGATTTACTAATATGTGTTAGAAATATTAGTTAAGTATTTAAATTAATTGTTATAATATGTGTTTAATATGTTTTTATAAATAAAAAATATATAAAAGTAAATAATATGTTTTACTACCAGAGCGGGTTGTGGGTTTATAGGGGAATAGGGTGGGAAGTAATTTATTTGTAATTAAATAATTATTTTTCAATGATTAATTTATTTTGCAATTAAATATTAATTGGCAATGAATTATTTTAATTGATTAATTGATTAAATAATTGCTAATTTATGTATTTTTTTAAGTAAATTATATGTTTTACTACTGGAGCGGGTTGTGGGTTTATAGGGGAATAGGGTGGGAAGTAATTTATTTGTAATTAAATAATTATTTTTCAATGAATAATTTATTTTGCAATTAAATATTAATTGGCAATGAATTATTTTAATTGATTAATTGATTAATTAATTGATAATTTATGTATATTTTTAAGTAAATTATATGTTTTACTACTAGAGCGGGTTGTTGGTTTATAGGGGAATAGGGTGGGAAGTAATTTATTTGTAATTAAATAATTATTTTTTAATGATTAATTTATTTTGCAATTCAATAGTAATTGGCAATGAATTATTTTCATTGATTAATTGATTAATTAATTGCTAATTTATGTATTTTTTTAAGTAAATTATATGTTTTACTACTGGAGCGGGTTGTGGGTTTATAGGGGAATAGGGTGGGAAGTAATTTAATTGTAATATTTAGTAATTTTGGGTAAAGGAGTATTTTTAGGGTTCAGGGTCAGTTTTTAGTTTTTGGGTAAAGGGGTATTTTTAGGGTTCAGGGTTAGTTTTCAGTTTTTGGGTAAAGGGGTATTTTTAGGGTTCAGGGTCAGTTTTTAGTTTTTGGGTAAAGGGGTATTTTTAGGGTTCAGGGTCAGTTTTTAGGGTTTTGGGTAAAGGGGTATTTTTAGGGTTCAGGGTCAGTTTTCAGTTTTTGGGTAAAGGGGTATTTTTAGGGTTCAGGGTCAGTTTTCAGTTTTTGGGTTAAGGGGTATTTTTAGGGTTCAGGGTCAGTTTTCAGTTTTTGGGTAAAGGGGTATTTTTAGGGTTCAGGGTCAGTTTTCAGTTTTTGGGTAAAGGGGTATTTTTAGGGTTCAGGGTCAGTTTTCAGTTTTTGGGTAAAGGGGTATTTTTTGGGTTCAGGGTCAGTTTTCAGTTCTTGGGTAAAGGGGTATTTTTAGGGTTCAGGGTCAGTTTTTGGGTAAAGGGGTATTTTTAGGGTTCAGGGTCAGTTTAAGGTTTTTGGGTAAAGGGGTATTTTTAGGGTTCAGGGTCAGTTTTCCCTACTGTTGCACCTACTGGAGTGGGAATAGTAATTATTGTTAAGTAATTATATATTATATATGATTTGCAATTATTTTTTTTAATTAAATATGTATTATTATTTTTTTTACCATTATTACATATATTTAAATATGTTTAAGTAATTAATAAGTATTATTTAAAGTATTTTTTATGTTATTTTAAATTTAAAAAAAAATCGATATATTTAACAACGATATTTTTAACATCGATATTATTTTTTCGATATTTTGGTACTTACCATGTTGTACATAGGGCGTCGATATTTTTGCTATCGATATAATTACGCCGATATTTGTGTAGTTCGAAATTCTGTCTGTCGAAATTCTGTCATAGATCCGCTTTTTGCGCCTAAACCTGGACGTCTGAAGGAGAGCATGGTGGGAAGAACGGAGGGGTCTAGAAGGGACGTACGGGTGCAAAAGAGACGAGATGAAGGAGGGGCCGATGCCGGCCAGGGATTTATGGGTCAGCGCTCTGATACAGGAAGCCAGTGAAGGGCTTTGAGTAGAGGACGAACGTGATGGTGTTTTGGTTGATGGTAAATCAGGGGGGCTGCCTGATTCTGTATCAGCTGTAATCTTTTGATTTGGTATTGTGGGATACCTGCGTACAAAGTGTTGGCATAGTCAATCCGAGAGATGACTAATGCCAGCAACGTCAGGGTGAGAGCTTCGGTGGTCAGAAAATGAGCTATTTTACGAATTTTTCTGAGCTGGTGGAAGCAGGAAGACACTGTAGCACTGACCTGGTGTTGCATGGAAAGATCATGTGAAATATAGACCCCCTAGCTTTTTACCTTGTCAGCAGGGCAAGGGGAGGGGCCAAGGGCAGGGGGCCAGAAGGTGGAGTTCCAGGGGTTGGATGGGCCTCCGACATGAACAAGCTCCGTCTTGTCGGGGTTGAGTTTGAGATGGTGAGTGCCCATCCAATTGCTGATATGACAGAGGGTAGACTGGAAATCCCGAGCCGCATCCTGCGAGGAGTCAAGATTGAAAATGAGCTGAATGTCATCTGCATAGTTAAATGCAGTGACATTCCTTCCCCGGAGGGAGCGGATCAGGGGGGTGAGGTACAAATTAAAACGAAGTGGGGACAGAGACAAGCCCTGTGGCACACCGCAGGTGAGTTTCATCCTGTCAGCCGAAAAGTGGGAAAGTCGGACAGATTGTTGGCGGTTCATCAGGAATGAACGGACCCAATCAAGGGCCGTCCCTCCGATACCAGCCTCTTTGACACGGTCGACCAGTTTGGTGTGGTCGACCGTGTCAAAGGCCGCTGATAGATCCAAGAGAATCAAGGCTTGATGAGTGTTAGAATCGGCGCCTCTACGGAGTTCCTCCACTACAGAGAGAATGACCGCCTCAGTCGAATGGGCGGGTCTAAACCCAGCCTGCTGGGGGTCCAAGAAGTTGGAGTCCTCAATGAAAGAACTGAGGATACTAGTTACATACGTCTCAAGTACTTTGCTTAGGTAGGGAAGAAGGGAGATGGGACGGAAGTTGCCCATAACCGTGGGGTCGGCAGTGGGTTTCTTTAAGATGGGTACTACCTCCGCGTTCTTAAACTGGCTAGGGACCTCACCGAGCAGAAGAGAACTGTTCAGGAGGGCCAGTGGAAGAGTGGGGCAGGCTGAGAAAGCAGCCTGGAGAATCGTGGGGGGCAGCAATCAGTGGGGGAGCCAGAGGAAACTTTGTTAAGCAAGGCGATGAAAACGTCTTCTGATAAGGAGGGGAACTGAGTCAGAGAGTGAGGGTTAGTGGAGGGGGCAGCCTCAGTGAGGGGTATAGTCGGGGTTGTGGAGGAAATACTGTTTTTGATTTTGCAAATTTTTTCTATGAAGAAGCAGTTGAGGGAATCACAAAGTGCTTGAGATGGAAGGGGTTTGATGGTCACCCTATCCGGATGTGAGAGTTCTTCTACAATGGCGAAAATGTCTTTAGATTTTTGCGCGGAGTTGAGGATTTTGGTGGAGAAGTAGGTGGTTTTGGCGGCTGAAATTGCTTGTTTATATTCTCCCAGTAATTTTAAAAAAGGTGGTTTCTCTGAGGGATCATAGCTTCTACGCCAGCGACGCTCGGCTTGGCGGAGACCAAGTTTTAAAGATTTAAGGCTGTCAGAGAACCAGCGATGTGCGTCATGGGGGCGCTTAGTTCTGATAAGCTTGAGGGGGGCGACCTTGTCTCTGGCGGATTCTAGCCATTTGACGAGTGCAGCTTCTTGGGAGTCGATAGGACCAAAGCTGGGCAGAACTGAAGATGTTAACGAGGTAAGAAACAAGTCAAGGTCTGCTTTGTTCCAGTTTCGAGCCAAGAGGCTGGGGCCTCGGCTGCGAGGGGGCGGAGGAGGGACCAGGAGGAGGAAGGAAATTAAGTGATGGTCTGACCAGTGGCAAGGTGTGATCATAAGTGACTTGATATCAAGATTATAGGTCCACACCTGGTCTAGGATATGTCCCTTGGAGTGAGTGGGTGTGTGAATATGTTGAAGACCATTGAGCCCAGTTAATAAGTCAGTGAAAGCCAAAGATTGAGGGCTTTCGTGGACGTCTGACGGCCAGTAGTTGAAATCACCCAGGACCAAGAGTTTGGAATTATTAATTGTAAGCTGGGAAAGCAAGTCACCAAAGTGAGAAGAAAAATTAGGCATGGATTGGGGGGGACGGTATACCAAGACACAGGTAAGGTGGGATACAGAGGATTCAAATCTAATAGCCAGGCAGTCCAACTGGGGAATAGTGAGTAGAGAAAGGGAGGTGAACCTGAGGGAAAGTTTGATAATGGCAGCTACGCCGCCTCCTGGTTTGTCAGCAGGCCGATTGACATGAAGTATGTAATACCCCGGAGGAATGGCTGCCAAGATGTCGGGGGACGAGTCCTCATTCAGCCAGGTCTCGGTTAGGAGGAGAACGTCAGGTCGGTCTGAGTCCAGGAGGTGGTAGATGTCAAGTTGGTGACTGACTAGTGATCGAGTATTGAGATAAATGATTGCTAATTCCATGTTGACCGATGTCTGAGCGGGCGAGGGATTGGGAGGTGGGAGAGAGACTGAGGGTTCAGAGGTGAGGAGAGACGGGATGGTCTGTATCTCAGGGAAGGTGCTGCGAGCTTGGTAAATGCCTAGTTGACGCAGGCAAGAAGAGCTGGTAGTGTCCAATGGCCGGAGTGAGTGTAGAGCAGTTAAGTCCCCGGGAGCGTAGGAGGTGATGATTTGGGCAGAGTGACATGGCCCGGGCCCCGGTCGGCCGCGGACGGGCGCAGACGGGCTTGCCTTAGGCGCACCTTCGGCGCGCCCGCTGCGCTCGTCCGCTGCGCTTCCGGTATGGACACATCCTATATGCAAGTGAGAGAGGGGTTGGGAAGGGGCGTGGCCTAAGTAAGGGGGCGTGGCCTGAACAACGCGAGAGAGGCGGCAATAGTAATCAAGGCTAGCCTCGCCCGCTGCAGCGCTGAATCCGCTGTTCAGGGGTCTGGAAATAGCCAAGAGGAATCCTTAGTTAGGAGCAGGCAAGTAAACAATGTTTTAAAATCACGCAAACAATACAATTTTTAAAATGAGCAAAATAACGTGGCTCCCGGCTGTGCCTCAGGAGAAGTAGTGGGTCAAGCGGCGCTAGTTCTCAGCGCTTTAAATACGCTTGGTGAAAGGGGCGTGGCCTAAGTAAGTGGGCGTGGCCTGAACAACGCGAGAGAGGCGGCAGTAGTAATCAAGGCTAGCCTCGCCCGCTGCAGCGCTGAATCCGCTGTTCAGGGGTCTGGAAATAGCCAAGAGGAATCCTTAGTTAGGAGCAGGCAAGTAAACAATGTTTTAAAATCACGCAAACAATACAATTTTTAAAATGAGCAAAATAACGTGCCTCAGGAGAAGTAGTGGGTCAAGCGGTGCCAGACATAGTCTGCCTCCTGGAGCCTCATCTTGAGGGCACGAAGTGTGGATTCCTGGCAAGAGGAGCCTACACAGTCTTAGCACATGCAGGATACACATCCAGGTTACAGGGGTGGCTATCCTGATAAAAAAATCCCCACCTTTTACTGTGACACGAACCTTGGTAGATCTACAGGGGACCTTTGTGGGGTGACAGGAACATGGAGCAGACAACGGATCACTCTAGTCTCGGTCAATGCCCCCCGAAACTACAGGCCAGGACACTTACCGGGGTAGCAGAAATATTGTTGGACACGCCTGATACGCTACATATCATAGCTGGTGACTTTAATGATGTTATGCCCACCCCCCTGGACAGGTCTGGGACGAGACTTGACGGCTCCCCCCAACGCCTCTAGCTAGGACCATAGGAATGGGTTTGACGGATATCTGGAGACTGTTGCATTCCGATGTGAAAAAATATTCCTACTACTCGGGGGGACACAACGTACACTCCCGCCTAGACTATGTCTTCCTTCCCCGACACGCCCTAAGAACTGACGATGAAGCTGCGTATCTAGCGTGGGGTATTTTGGACCACTCGCCTCTGCTGGTTCCGCTTGGAGGGAGGCCTCGACCGCAGACAGGGGGCTGGAGACTGACAAAATGGGACCTACAAAACCACACGATCTTACAGGACCTCCGGGCAGATACAAAGGTTTACTTTGCCGAAAATCTAGGCTCTCTGCAGTCAGGGGTAACTTTATGGGAAGACTGCAAAACGGTCCTTCGAGATAGGGCACAGAATAGGGTATCCTGGGAGAAACGGAAAGCCCAGGAGGAGTTGTGCACGCTGGAAACTGAAATTTTAGGCCTTGAACGACAGAACTCGCTTGACCGAGAACCGCAGGTGTTCCTGCGCCTTCTTGACGCTCAGCAACAATATAGGGACCTGGCCACCAATGAAGCAAAGGCACAGGCACTTGCAACCCTGCACAGGTTATACGATGTCGGGGACAAATCTGGGAAGCTCCTGGCTTTGCTGAGTCGCAGGGAGAGAGACGCACGATGGGTAGAGGGCGTGACTGATAGGCAGGGACAATTGCATAGGGGAGACCCCCAGATAGCCCAGGCGTTTGCCTCCTACTTCCGGGATTTTTATGCAGCTCGGGATTTGGGAGATACGGGCGACATAGTGGCTTACTTGGCTGAGATCCACACCCCAGTCTTAACTGAGGAAGACAAAGAAACCCTTGAGGCCAATATCACGGCCATGGAAATAAGGGAAGCGATAACTGGGCTCCAAACAGGGAAGGCTCCAGGCCCAAATGGGCTTCCAGCGGAATTCTTTAAGAAAGGAGCTGACCTTTTAATTCCCCACCTTCTGGCGATGTATGGAGATGCAGCCCAAGATGGTGTGCTCCCGCCAGACCTGAGAATGGCCACGATTGTACCAATATATAAACAGGGTAGGCCTCCAGAAGCATGTGAGTTGCATAGACCGATCTCTCTCCTCAATGTGGAGGCCAAGCTGCTGGCTATGGTTCTGGCCCCCCACTTACGTCAGGTGATCTCTGGATTGGTGCACCAGGACCAGACGGGATTCCTACCGGATAGGGCGACAATGCAAACCCTCCGAAGGACCCATAACTGGCTCATGGAGGTGCAGCACAGGAAAGACCCACATATGTTCCTCTCCCTAGATGCCGAGAAGGCATTTGATGCGGTCCACTGGCCCTTTTTGGAGGCGACACTGATCAAGTTTGGGGTCGGCCCCAATTTTCGAAGATGGGTAGGTCTATTGTACACGGATCCTAGGGCCCGGGTACGAATCAATGGTGTAATGTCTGAAGATTTCCCCGTTTGGATGGGGACTCGCCAGGGGTGCCCCCTGTCCCCCCTACTGTTCGCCCTCACGGTGGAAATAGTGGCATGTGATATCTGTCAAGCAGAGGGGGTGCAAAGCTTCCGCATTACACAGGCGAACCTCCAGGAGGAGAACATTTCGTTATATGCAGACGATATCCTCCTATATGGGACACAGCCGACGATTACGATTACGATGCTGTTTGAACTTTTAGACAAATATGGCTCCTTCTCAGGTTACAAGATAAACTGGCACAAATCGATTCTATATAGCCCACGACCGGAAGAAGATTGGCCCCCACTACCGGGAGCCCTACAGGTCACACAGTCTGGATTTAAATACCTGGGGGTCTACCTGACAACTGACAAACAAGTCTCCTATCAAAAAAACATACTTAGGGTAATTAACAACTTTGCAGACGAGGCCCTCCGATGGAAGTCCCTACCTCTGACCATCCTAGGCCGAGCGGCAATGTTCAAAATGATTACACTACCACGATTTCTGTATGCCCTGCAGAATTAATATTTTCCCTTCCCCCGACAGACATTTCAGAAATTTCAGACAATTAATGCCGAACTGCGCGCCCTCCTATGGCTAGGGAAGCAACCTAGAATAGCCCTAACTACACTACAACAAAATCAATACAATGGGGGGATCTCCCTGCCGGATATTGAGGCCTATTACTGGGCGGAGCATCTAGCTCCGATAAATGAATAGCTACATGCACCGGCAGACCACCCAACCTATAGGCTAGAGAGGGCTACCATGGCACACCGCACCAGTTTGCACTATTTATACGGGGGAACTGGGAGGCGACGTCTGCTACCGGCCACACAGATTACCGTAGATGTATGGGACAGGGCAATGAAGATGATGGGATGGACACACAAACCGACCAAGCAGACACCGATATGGACCTGTACGTGGCTGAAAGAACTGCACAAACTTACCGGCTTTGGTGGGTGGGACGCCATAGGGATTTCAACGCTCGGAGACCTAGTGGTAAGAGGAGAGCTTAAGACGTATGACTCCAGCGCAGTTCTTCAAATATGCCCGTTTGCGTCATGCCTGGAAGGCTGAGGTAGTGTTAACATCCTCACTACCGGAGTACACCCCCCTAGAGGGTCGACTGTTACAAGAACAGGTCCCCAATAAACTGGTATCCTTGACATATAAAACACTAAACAATAATGCACCGGACGGGTTAGGGAAACTGAGGACAATCTGGGACGTGGGCGACATGGACACCGTAGACTGGGAGGCGGCCCTGATGCACCACAGGGAGGTAGCGATCAAAACCCGACTACGTCTCATCCAATATAAAATACTGCACAGGGTCTACTATGACAGGGTTATAATGCACTGCATAGGCAGGGCTAGTGACCCTTGTTGCTTGAGATGCGGACATTCCCAGGGAACATTTTTCCACACCCTATGGGAGTGCCCCACCATAAACACTTATTGGACACATATCTTGGGTGAATGAGTAAAATTTTGGAGGTGACGTTACCGATGGACCCTAAGTTTGTATTATTGGGAATAACCAGGGAGATAGATCTGACTCGCCCGCACCTGATCTTTGCCTTGCTGGCGCTAGTAGTGGCAAAGAGAGATTTAGCACAAAGGTGGGAGATTGGCGGAGGGGAATAGACATGTACATGGCGGCAGAAAGATTGACATATAAAGCTAGGGGCTGCCCCCATAAAGTTTCACAAGGTCTGGGGGAAGTGGAGGAAGTACCATGGATTTGATGTGGGATTGGGGACTGATTGAAAAGCTCCTGGGCACATCGGCTAGGATGTTGCCTATGGTCCACGGCTTATGATGTACGACACTGGGACCTAAGGGACCCCTCTTGAAGGATGACACATGTAGGGACTTGGTGTTTGATGGGCTAGGAATGGACACTGTTGAATTGATGTACGCAATATCACTGAAATGGATGGGGGGTGGAGGGGTGCTTGATGGGGTGGAAAATTAACTGTGATGTGCCAATTATGAGTACGTTGATTAAAAATGCCAATAAAAAGAGTTAAAAAAAGAAAACCAACATCTAGTAGTCCAATGGGTGCAAAAAGTGTGTGTGTGGGAGGGTGAACTACAAAAAGACAGATTTGCGTAGTGTCTAACTGTGCATTGAACAGTGTTTAATTATGGCGAGATGCATTAGTACACAGTGCGCAACCATTCTTCCTAGCTGTGGAGGTTGACATTTTACAGTTGTTAAAATCCGGAACAGAAGCAGCATCTTGAATTTCTTCAGGAAGCAAGTTCCAGTGGAGGTGTACAAGGAGGCAGAATGAGCAGAATCTTGAGGCAGCACATGGAAATGTAGGTCGGGTTACAATGTTTTGATTAGTTGGCCTTAGGTTGTGGTTTGTAGTATAGGAAGTTTGAAAGTTGATGAGGTAGTCTGAGGAGAGATAATATATCCGTGAATACCAGTGTTTGCAGAGGGGCCTGTACTGCAGAGAGCCGAAATGCTTGATGACAAAAGGCTGAGGTAGCTGTGTGTTTAGGGAGGGTGGATAAGGTTTTAGCAGAAAAATTGAGAGCTATGTTCAGTGGGAGAAAAATAATTGTGGCCAAACAAAGTTAAGCACTATTGTAATAGTCCAGTTTCTTCATAACTATCAAGCTGATCAGCACTTTGGCTGGGTGAAATGAGATAAATGATCAGCTATTTTGTATTGACAAACAACTTTCCCATGGCAATAGAGCACTCAAAAGACATATAGTAGTGCATTTCAGAGAAAGCACAGGCCATATGTACAATGCACCATAGGACCAATATCCAACAAAGACGACAGAGGCAAGCATTATCATCAGGGCTATTCCAACTGTCCCAACCACCTCCCACATATATGTTTGTTCTTTGAAAGGCATCTCTGAGACTCATACATAGGCATTCTTGTTGTGCACACAGTCTACACTGTGCCACCACTGTGTCAACGTAGGGGGAGTAGGAGCTTTCCCATGGACAGCAATGTCATGCTTCACCACCATTGTAGCCTTTCCCAACAGTGCCCGATCAGCTCTTCAGCCTCCAGATCTCTACAGAACCCCATACCAACACATCAATAGTTCTCTCACCACAGTGGACCAGCACTTCTGACTCAATGGGCACAACCATACCATATGGTAGAAAACAGCAGTAGCACACAAACAGCAGAGGCTAGTAGGGGCAAGGAGAAGGCCGGCTCGGAGAAGTCTGTAGGGAGAGAGGTAGCCACAGTAAAAATAGGTATGAATCAGGTGCACAACACACTGTAGAGAAGGGGGACAGGGAGCTATCAGAAAGAAAGCAGGTCCAGTACCGTTGCTCCCAAGGACTAACGTGGTATTCACTGAGGGGTAGCTGCTCCTTAAGTCAAAGAGAATAACAACCTATTCGGGTTCATGAAGAGGTTTAACACCTTGCGTGCTCATGACGAGCTCAGCTCGTCATGAGGCACGGTGGTGCGGTGCTCATGATGAGCTGAGCTCGTCATGACGGCCACGGCGCTCCCACAGGGGGATAATTCCCCTGCTGTGCTGAGCGTTATACAGCAACGGGCGTGGTCATGACGAGCTCAGCTCGTCATGAGCACAGCGCCACCCTGCAGCATGACGAGCTGAACTCGTCAAGAGCACCGCAGCGCCGTGAGCGGTCCCCCTCCCCCCAGCACCGTGGGGGAATTAGCCAAGCGGCGAAGGATTTAAGAGTAGTCTATCTCAATAGAGTTGGGTTGTCTAGAATGATCAGGAATTCCTCCTTTTGAATATAGTGCCCTCACACACCCATGCAAGTGTCATGCTTCATCATCGGACGTTGCTCCTCGTGGGAGTGGCGCTGCTGTACTCCATGCGCCCCTTGAGAGGGCTCTTTATCGGAGATCTTTTAAGGAGACGCCGCAGTTGTGCATGTGGGTGTGTCGGCCTAGGACAGTGAGTGAGTTAAAATTATTAGGCGGTACCCAGAACCTAGTTTTTTCGGTGGCACAGATTATTAGGTTAAAAACAAGATGAATGTGGAGATCCTCTTGGAAACAAATGTGGAGGGGGGGATAAATGTCTTCCCGCTGCTCTCAGAATCCGTGGGGGTGTGTGACAAAGGAAAATAGGGTCAACATATTTCGCGCTTCGTATTGGTCCATGAGATCCAGGTGCGCTTCATCAGGACTGTGAAGTGAAAAAATATAAGACAAAGTGGAATGGGATCAGGGGAAAAAAACGCCCTGTGTACCTGCTATACCTAGAATCAGGTGTAGGTGCGTCTCAGGGCTAGTAGGAACGTGTAGTCCAACAGGGGCGGCTCTAGGCTCATGGTGGCCCTGGGCAGGGAGCGTAGGTAGGGGGCCCCGGAAGAGGGGGTCCGGGTGGGGCGGAACGCGGAGGCCAGTGAAGAGGGGGGTCAGGGTGTTGGAAGTGGAACAGAGCCAGAGGCCGCCAAATCCCTGCCAGGGGCCGCCACGCAAATATGTATCCATCCTCAGAGGATTATAATAGTAAGGATATATATTGGCGTCGCGGCCCATGGGGTTTGGCGGCCCTGTGCAGGTGCACAGCTTGCACATGCCTAAGGCCGCCCCTGAGTTCAAGTTCCTATACCTAACCTAGTAATAAAAAAGGGGACAAAGATAAAGACTTACAAACATATAAAATTCATATGCGAAACATATGTTAATGATGGCAATCACTAGGACTCAAATGTACTCATAGTCTGACATTCAAATCCACAAGCATACCGGTGTGCATACTTGGTGAAGAATGCCCTGGTCGGCATTCTGCCAAATAGTAATCAGTTCCAAGTTAAGTGCACAGCTCCCCGCGCAGTGATGTTTACACAGGTGTGGTGTTGATACAGGCTGGCTGTGCGACGTCAGAGGTGTTGGGGTTCTGGCACAGACATCCCTGAAATGTGATCAGCATGGTTAAGACGGTGAAGTTATAGTGGTGTCGGTGAAATCAATAAACAAGGCTTTCCCGACAAAGATCTTATCGGTAGTATAGGTTCCGTAGTTTTGTACATGGTGAACATATCGCATGCAGATAATACGGTGCGAAGCCGGTACCATGCGGCGCCATGATTGTGAAAAAAGTGTTTTAAAGCTCAAAACAGAAATGTCATTCAGCCCCTTTACGTCGGATCGGTGGATAGAATCTGCGGGAAGACACTTACAATTGCTCTTCCCCATCGACGCCCAGTACCTGCCCGTCCGTCTGTGAGTCGCCAGTAACCACTTGTGAGCCCCGGGTGCTAATTTAAAGCACCCGGGCTGGGTACGGGTGGAACTGACGCGTCGATGGGCGGAGCTTAAGCATGGGCGGAAAATCCGTTACGCTCGCGGATTTTGCGGATTTTCGGGAAATCCGCAATCCGCGAGATTTGCGGATTTCCCGCAAAATCCGCAAATTCGCACGCAGCGGATTTTTTTGGCGGCGCGCGGCGTTAGTGATACAATTTTTGCGGCGCGCGGCGTTTATCATCGTTTGCCGAGTTGTTTTTTTCGATAGTTTGCGAGTGCTGCGCCATTTTGGATCTTGCTGTGTGATCCCGCGGGAATTGGCGAGCGCGATTACGTCATCGCGGCTTGCCAGCGATAGTTTGTCAACGCGAGTACGGCGAGATCACGTCTCGCGGTACTTCGCAATTGCGAGATTTGAGATGCGGCGAGCGAAAATATAAATTTGCAATTCTTTACAAGAAATCCACCAGCAAGCAGCATAAACCTTCTAGAAATGATGATTTTTATGTGAATAACTCCTTAGTTTGACATTTGCCTGCACTTTTTTAGCGAGGAGTCCATTTTGGGGAGGGGGGCAGGGGGGTGGGAGGAAGGAAGTGCCCCATAGTCTTCAACTTCCTGTTCAGCAGGCTCCTCCCAGTGCTTTGTCCATCTCCTGGTCACTTTTCATTTGGATGTGGACCTGGAAGAATTACTTTTGGAAGGATTACTTTTTGTGGATGCTGCTGGATCTTTGGATTTGAGGCCTTTTTGACTTTCTTTGGATCACTGTTGGATTAGAAATTTTACAAGTAAGTTTGTTTGGGGCATTACAGTTGCTGCAACTAAAATTTTGGGATTTTCGATTTTTGGGCTGTTTTGGGGCCTTTTGCCCAGGGGTACTCAGTGGTGGGTGGACTGATTCTTTCTGTGGGTTGTCTTGAACTTAAACATCATGGAGGCCATAGATGAATTGGGATTGTGCTGATTTTTCTGTGTTTTTCGATTTTTTTTTTTGTAAAATTTTGTGTTTTTCGATTTTTGACCAGGGGTAGTGAGTGGTGCATGGGCCTAGTCTTTCTGTGGGCTGTCTTGAATTTAAACATCATGGAGGGCATGGATGGAATGGGATTGTGCAGATTTTTCAGTGATTTTCGTTTTTTGGGCCTGTACTTGTGGCCTTTTCACCAGGGGTATTTGAGTCTAGCATGGGCCTAGTCTTTCTGTGGGCTGTCTCGAATTTAAACATCATGGAGGGCATGGATGGAATGGGATTGTGCTGATTTTGCAGTGTTTTTCGATTTTTGGGGGTGTTCATGGGGAGGGACATGCCATGTGGCTGGTGGCCATTTTGAGTGCAGCTACAGGCACTGGCCATGTGCTGGCAGGCAAGTGGCCATTTTGAATGCAGGCTTTGTTGTTAGGCCTCCAACCATTTTGCCTACTTTTCAACCTTTATTTATGCCCAGGGGTAGTGAGTCTTGCATGGGCCTAGTCTTTCTGTGGGTTGTCTTGAATTTAAACATCATGGAGGCCATGGATGGAATGGGATTGTGCAGATTTTTCAGTGATTTTCGTTTTTTGGGCCTGTACTTGTGGCCTTTTCACCAGGGGTATTTGAGTCTAGCATGGGCCTAGTCTTTTTGTGGGCTGTCTTGAATTTAAACATCATGGAGGCCATGGATGGAATGGGATTGTGCTGATTTTGCAGTGTTTTTCGATTTTTGGGGGTGTTCATGGGGAGGGACATGCCATGTGGCTGGTGGCCATTTTGAGTGCAGCTACAGGCACTGGCCATGTGCTGGCAGGCAAGTGGCCATTTTGAATGCAGGCTTTGTTGTTAGGCCTCCAACCATTTTGCCTACTTTTCAACCTTTATTTATGCCCAGGGGTAGTGAGTCTTGCATGGGCCTAGTATTTCTGTGGGTTGTCTTGAATTTAAACATCATGGAGGCCATGGATTGAATGGGATTGTGCTGATTTTGCAGTGTTTTTCGATTTTTGGGCCTGTACTTGTGGCCTTTTCACCAGGGGTATTTGAGTCTAGCATGGGCCTAGTCTTTCTGTGGGCTGTCTTGAATTTAAACATCATGGAGGCCATGGATGGAATGGGATTGTGCTGATTTTGCAGTGTTTTTCGATTTTTGGGGGTGTTCATGGGGAGGGACATGCCATGTGGCTGGTGGCCATTTTGAGTGCAGCTACAGGCACTGGCCATGTGCTGGCAGGCAAGTGGCCATTTTGAATGCAGGCTTTGTTGTTAGGCCTCCAACCATTTTGCCTACTTTTCAACCTTTATTTATGCCCAGGGGTAGTGAGTCTTGCATGGGCCTAGTATTTCTGTGGGTTGTCTTGAATTTAAACATCATGGAGGCCATGGATTGAATGGGATTGTGCTGATTTTGCAGTGTTTTTCGATTTTTGGGGGTGTTCATGGGGAGGGACATGCCATGTGGCTGGTGGCCATTTTGAGTGCAGCTACAGGCACTGGCCATGTGCTGGCAGGCAAGTGGCCATTTTAAATGCAGGCTTTGTTGTTAGGCCTCCAACCATTTTGCCTACTTTTCAACCTTTATTTATGCCCAGGGGTAGTGAGTCTTGCATGGGCCTAGTCTTTCTGTGGGTTGTCTTGAATTTAAACATCATGGAGGCCATGGATGGAATGGGATTGTGCAGATTTTTCAGTGATTTTCGTTTTTTGGGCCTGTACTTGTGGCCTTTTCACCAGGGGTATTTGAGTCTAGCATGGGCCTAGTCTTTCTGTGGGCTTTCTTGAATTTAAACATCATGGAGGCCATGGATGGAATGGGATTGTGCTGATTTTGCAGTGTTTTTCGATTTTTGGGGGTGTTCATGGGGAGGGACATGCCATGTGGCTGGTGGCCATTTTGAGTGCAGCTACAGGCACTGGCCATGTGCTGGCAGGCAAGTGGCCATTTTGAATGCAGGCTTTGTTGTTAGGCCTCCAACCATTTTGCCTACTTTTCAACCTTTATTTATGCCCAGGGGTAGTGAGTCTTGCATGGGCCTAGTATTTCTGTGGGTTGTCTTGAATTTAAACATCATGGAGGCCATGGATTGAATGGTATTGTGCTGATTTTGCAGTGTTTTTCGATTTTTGGGGGTGTTCATGGGGAGGGACATGCCATGTGGCTGGTGGCCATTTTGAGTGCAGCTACAGGCACTGGCCATGTGCTGGCAGGCAAGTGGCCATTTTAAATGCAGGCTTTGTTGTTAGGCCTCCAACCATTTTGCCTACTTTTCAACCTTTATTTATGCCCAGGGGTAGTGAGTCTTGCATGGGCCTAGTCTTTCTGTGGGTTGTCTTGAATTTAAACATTATGGAGGGCATGGATGGATTGGGATTGTGCTGATTTTGCAGTGTTTTTCGATTTTTTGGTGCTCTATAACTGAACTGATGTTCCTCTGTCTTCCATTTTTTTTAGGTGCACAAGACTCAAGAGAACCACCAGTGCCTGGAAGAAGTCCTGCAGCGGTGTGTGTGTGCAGCATAACGTCACGCGACGTCACGTCTGGCCTCAGACAACTCTACAATTCGTGCAACTGCGGCCTGCTGTCTGACCTGCTCTGAAGAAGATGGCCCCGCCCCCAAAGAAAGTTCTCCGTAGCTCCTCTAGCAAGAAAGTTGCTAGTAAGGTGCAGAAGAAGCAAGTTACCAAGGAGGCTGGTGTGCCACCCGCCACTTTTTTTGGGAGCAAAAAAAAAAGTACGCCTGCAGCAGCAGGATCTGCTGGGGACCAAGCTGGGAGCAGCACCCCTGCTCCATTGGGTTCAGTGCCTCCACCACCACGCCAACTTAAGTCAAAGCCCTTGAGTGCTTCAGAGGCAGTCAGTGTACTTCTCCAATCACCATCGACCAGTGATGTTGGCTCATCGCAAGAAAGTAGCAGCAATGTCCCTGAATCAACAAAGGTTGTTGTAACTCATCTGACAAGTGTTGAACAACCACAGCCGCAACAACAACACCATGTGCAAGTACACGCCCAAGTACATGTGGAAGGAGAGGCAGCAAAAGGAGATGCGCAAGCAAAGGTGCATGGAGGTTCACAAGTGCCCACAATAGTTGTTCCTCCCGAAGTAGGGGCACATTTGGAAATCGACAATGAAGCCGAGGTATCATTGGAAGCCACTCCTCCTGATGATCATTCATTGTCTTCCACATCCCTAGCAAGGAAAAGATCAAGGGGGGTGTCTACATCTTCTTCAAGCCCACCTCCTTCTGATGCAAGTGATCTGTCTTGGGAACCACAACTGCGGTCTGACAGTGAGGCACACCATGATCTGACACCGGTACCTAAGCGTAAAAGGAAGGTCGTCCAAAAACTCAAACCTATGGAGTGTGATGAGGCTCAACAAGAAGTGACAGATACTGCTGGTGATGAAGCCTCTCACGATGACGACGAGCCAGTCATCACAAAGGTCACTGCAGCCCCACCGGGCATGCAGCAAAGAGACATTTTGACCCTATCCCGAGAAGCTGCTGAGCGTGATGATGATGTCGGCGAGGAGGCAATGGAAATGGAATCATTAGATTTGGAGTTAAGTAGTACACCAAAACCTACCGCTTCCATATTTCTTCCTCGCAAGAAGGTACCCACCTCGTCCTCGACCTCAATTCGTGGTGGTGAAAGTGCAAAACGTACTGAAGTTCGGCAATCCACATCCTCCACTTCATCTGGCATTAGCAGCAGGACCACCACCACCAGTATCGCCGCCTCCTCCGCCCCCCGAAGACATTTCAAGTCTCCAGTTTGGGACTTCTTTAGTGTTTGCCCAAAAAATGAAAACGTAGCCATTTGTAGCATTTGTAAGCTTCGAGTTAGTCGTGGTAAGTTGGGTTCCAACTATGGTACCGGAGGCCAGAGAGGTCATCTTAGGAGAACGCACGATGTCCAATGGTTTGTGCACCTACACACGATCAAGGAAGCCGCAATTGCACGCAATGAAAACGTTGTTTTTTCATCTGGTGATGACGAGGAGGTAGAAGACGATTCAAACACTTCACTTACACCCAGTTCCCCTGTCAGCAGCACACCCCATGGGAGCCACACTAAGAGTGTGGGAGAGAGTGAGACATCAATGCGGAAAAGTTCATCAGCGAGCGTAACTGGGTCGAAGAGATCATCATCATCCCGTAAATCCTTGGTCCAGGGCAACATTAAAAAGATGTTGTTTACAGAAGCGCAATATGAACGCAACTACCCAATGACCCGTCTGTATAACACTAAGCTGGCTAAAATGCTAGCTCTGGACCTTCTCCCTTTTTCTTTTGTAGAAGGGGTTGGTTTTCTAGAATTAGTGACAGCGCTCTGCCCTAAATGGAAGGTTCCTAGCCGGTTCTATTTTGCACGAGTTGCGGTTCCAGCACTACATGAAGATGTTCTGAAGGTGATTGGGGCAGCTTTGCAGAAGAGTGCTGTTCACACTATACATCTGACAACAGACATGTGGACCAGTGGCGCAGGCGCTGATTACATGTGCATCACTGCACACTGGGTCTCTTTTTCAGGGGCTAAAGCAAAGCTAAACTCAGGTGTTGACACTAACATTGTTTTTAAAGGTGCTCGGAAACATGCAACACTAGCCATGTTTGGTTTGGAGAAACGTCACACAGCAGAAAACATTTTGGATGTCTTTAACACAAAGGTCCTTAACTGTCTGTCCCCACTAAAACGCAAGGTTGGTTATGTTTCCACGGACAATGGCTCCAATATAGTTAAGGCCATGAGGGACGGTTACTATTTCAGAGTGCCGTGTTTGGCGCACTGTATAAACCTGGTTGTCCAAAAATTCTTGGGTAATAAAGGCAGTGCAGCGTACGGTGTATTGGACACCTGCCGAAAAATGTGCAAGCATTTCAGCCATTCTTTTAAGGCCCGGAAGCAGCTGAGGAGCCTGCTATATCAACATCAAATGCCAGTGAAAGCACTCATCCAGGAGGTGGTAACACGTTGGAACTCAACCTTCTACATGCTTGAGCGTCTGTATGAGCAGTATACGGAACTCGATCAATATTTCCTTAAAGAGGGTGCAGAGGAGCTGAGGATGGGTGGGCCGCAATGGAACATAGTTGAAAGCCTGACACGCATGCTTCGTCCTTTTGAGTTCTTCACGCGTGCAGTCAGCAAGGAGGACTCTAATTTGGGAAAAGCTATCCCATTGTTGTACATGCTGGAGGACCAACTGAAGGAGGTGTGTTCTGTGTTTAGAAAAGATAAAAACCAAGACTCTTTGCTTCTGGCCGAGCAATTATTAGAGCTCCTACAAGGTGATGAACGTCTTAAAAAGATCCACTCAGAACAGCATTACATTTGTGCTACTATTCTGGATCCACGCTACAAAAAGGCGCTGGCAGGCCAAGCATTCTTTCCTTTTGATGATGAACATGTTCTAAAGTACAAACGTTGGCTAGCCTTGTCAGCCAAGAAGTTTGAAACAGAACGGCTGGAAATTGAAGGAAATGGCAGTACATCAGCAGGCCATCCCCAGTCAAAACAATCCACTTCTGCACCTGTGGCTGTGGCACAAGTGACCTCTCAGCCGTTAAAGACACCGGCAACCGGATCATCTGCACGAAAGACAACAGAAACATTGGAGGCTGAAGAGGATTGGCTAGCTCTGCGTGGGTTTGGTTCTCAAAAGGTCAGAGGCACAGCAAGAGCTAAGCAAAGTGGAGGAACCTTGGATGAGGACCTTGAGTCGATGGTGAAGGACTATCTGAATGACTCAACAGAGGTCTATGTTAATTCTGACCCATTGGCGTATTGGCATGGGAAAAAAGAATTGTGGCCACAGCTCACCAACCTGGCTTTAAACTTCTTGTCTTGCCCACTCGCAAGCGTGTCTTCTGAACGGGTTTTCAGTGCGGCTGGTGGGATTGTAACTCCCAAACGGAGCCGCCTCTCGCCCAAAAATGTGGAGAGGTTAACAATGATCAAGATGAATCAGCACCTCATACCACCAGATTTCAGAGTACGAGAGAGCGTGCCGGATGAAGAGGAGGTGGCCAGCAACATAGATGAGGGAATTTCTACTCTGTCAGGTGACACTGAGCTCTCCCTGTCTGAATTTGCAGAGTATGATGACGAAGCCTTATTCTTATTCCTGGACCGTGATACCGACTTCGAGCCCTGAAAATGAGACAACGAATCAATAACTTTCTTTTTCATCCTTATTCACTTTTATTCCTGTGTGTCTGTCTTTCTTTGTTGTGCACAGTTAATATAATTCAAACTTTAATCAGATAATCACAAAAACAAGCCCATCAGCAGAACTGTCTTCACTTGTTTGCTAATTTATTTGAAGGTGCCGCAGTCTGCATTCCTCAGGTTCACAAGTTCAGAAGAACATGCTCCTCTATCCTCCTCCTCCAGACTCCTATTTCCATCAAAGCAGAGGGCTGGTTTACGCCCAATGAAGAAAGACTCAGCACTTGTGGGGGTGTTGTTCTACCTCTTTGCAGGTGAGTTGACGGGTCTGGGGCCATTGCTGGGAAGCACTAAAAGTGGTTTGGACCAAATCCGAGGCGGAAAAATTTTTGTGTTTTTGATGACTTGCTTGCCTTTGAGGTGCTCTTAGGGGGGGTTCCGTCTGTTTGTGGGTGAGTTTCGTGGTCTGGGAGCATTGCTGGGACACTCTAATCTTGATTGCATTTGCTTTTCAGGAAATCCGTCGTGCCAACCCCGACTTATGGCCTAGCTACGCAGCGCGTTTGGACCGAAGGCCCAGAAATATTGCAAGTATGAGATTTTGCTTTTGGCCTGTTTGGGGGTGTTATGCTTCTTGGCGGGTGGGTTGCCGGGTCTTGGGGCATTCCTGGGAAGGTCTAATACCGGGTAGAAGTGGTTGGGACAAAATCCAGGCCGATTTTTTTTTGTGGCTATTTCTGACATTTTGCTCTATGTAGCGTTTTCGGGGGTCCTGTTTGGGGGGCTTCCTGGTGTTTGTGGGTGAGTTTCGTGGTCTGGGAGCACTGCTGGGACACTCTAATCTTGATTGCATTTGCTTTTCAGGAAATCCGTCGTGGCAACCCTGACTTATGGCCTAGCTACGCAGTGCGTTTGGACCGAAGGCCCAGAAATATTGCAAGTATGAGATTTTGCTTTTGGCCTGTTTGGGGGTGTTATGCTTCTTGGCGGGTGGGTTGACGGGTCTTGGGGAATTCCTGGGAAGGTCTAATACCGGGTAGAAGTGGTTGGGACAAAATCCAGGCCGATATTTTTTTTTGCTATTTCTGACATTTTGCTCTATGTAGCGTTTTCGGGGGTCCTGTTTGGGGGCTTCCTGGTGTTTGTGGGTGAGTTGCGTGGTCTGGGAGCACTGCTGGGACACTCTAATCTTGATTGCATTTGCTTTTCAGGAAATCTGTCGTGCCAACCCCGACTTATGGCCTAGCTACGCAGCGCGTTTGGACCGAAGGCCCAGAAATATTGCAAGTATGAGATTTTGCTTTTGGCCTGTTTGGGGGTGTTATGCTTCTTGGCGGGTGGGTTGACGGGTCTTGGGGCATTCCTGGGAAGGTCTAATACCGGGTAGAAGTGGTTGGGACAAAATCCAGGCCGATTTTTTTTTGGCTATTTCTGACATTTTGCTCTATGTAGCGTTTTCGGGGGCCTGTTTGGGGGGCTTCCTGGTGTTTGTGGGTGAGTTTCGTGGTCTGGGAGCACTGCTGGCTATATATACTTTACTTTGCAAGAGGTTTGAAGCAAATCCATGGTGGCAGAGGGGACTTAGGGCCTAGCTGCAGAGCGCGCGCGGAGTGATTTGGGAAATTTGTGAAAAATTGACTAAGTCCCCATTTTTGTACTTTTGCTCTTTGGCTGTTTGGGGGTCTTCTACTCGTTTTCTCCTGGGTTGACGGCTCTGGGGCCATTGCTGGGAAGCTCTAATACCGGATAAAAGTGTTTTGGACCAAATCCCAGGCGGAATTTTTTTTGTGTTTTTGATGACTTGCTTGCCTTTGAGGTGCTCTTAGGGGGGTTCCGTCTGTTTGTGGGTGAGTTTCGTGGTCTGGGAGCATTGCTGGGACACTCTAATCTTGATTGCATTTGCTTTTCAGGAAATCCGTCGTGCCAACCCCGACTTATGGCCTAGCTACGCAGCGCGTTTGGACCGAAGGCCCAGAAATATTGCAAGTATGAGATTTTGCTTTTGGCCTGTTTGGGGGTGTTATGCTTCTTGGCGGGTGGGTTGCCGGGTCTTGGGGCATTCCTGGGAAGGTCTAATACCGGGTAGAAGTGGTTGGGACAAAATCCAGGCCGATTTTTTTTTGTGGCTATTTCTGACATTTTGCTCTATGTAGCGTTTTCGGGGGTCCTGTTTGGGGGGCTTCCTGGTGTTTGTGGGTGAGTTTCGTGGTCTGGGAGCACTGCTGGGACACTCTAATCTTGATTGCATTTTCCTCTCAGGAAATCCGTCGTGCCAACCCCGACTTATGGCCTAGCTACGCAGCGCGTTTGGACCGAAGGCCCAGAAATATTGCAAGTATGAGATTTTGCTTTTGGCCTGTTTGGGGGTGTTATGCTTCTTGGCGGTTGGGTTGCCGGGTCTTGGGGAATTCCTGGGAAGGTCTAATACCGGGTAGAAGTGGTTGGGACAAAATCCAGGCCGATTTTTTTTTGTGGCTATTTCTGACATTTTGCTCTATGTAGCGTTTTCGGGGGTCCTGTTTGGGGGGCTTCCTGGTGTTTGTGGGTGAGTTTCGTGGTCTGGGAGCACTGCTGGGACACTCTAATCTTGATTGCATTTGCTTTTCAGGAAATCCGTCGTGCCAACCCCGACTTATGGCCGAGCTACGCAGCGCGTTTGGACCGAAGGCCCAGAAATATTGCAAGTATGAGATTTTGCTTTTGGCCTGTTTGGGGGTGTTATGCTTCTTGGCGGGTGGGTTGACGGGTCTTGGGGCATTCCTGGGAAGGTCTAATACCGGGTAGAAGTGGTTGGGACAAAATCCAGGCCGATTTTTTTTTGGCTATTTCTGACATTTGGCTCTATGTAGCGTTTTCGGGGGCCTGTTTGGGGGGCTTCCTGGTGTTTGTGGGTGAGTTTCGTGGTCTGGGAGCACTGCTGGGACACTCTAATCTTGATTGCATTTGCTTTTCAGGAAATCCGTCGTGCCAACCCCGACTTATGGCCTAGCTACGCAGCGCGTTTGGACCGAAGGCCCAGAAATATTGCAAGTATGAGATTTTGCTTTTGGCCTGTTTGGGGGTGTTATGCTTCTTGGCGGGTGGGTTGACGGGTCTTGGGGCATTCCTGGGAAGGTCTAATACCGGGTAGAAGTGGTTGGGACAAAATCCAGGCCGATTTTTTTTTGGCTATTTCTGACATTTTGCTCTATGTAGCGTTTTCGGGGGCCTGTTTGGGGGGCTTCCTGGTGTTTGTGGGTGAGTTTCGTGGTCTGGGAGCACTGCTGGGACACTCTAATCTTGATTGCATTTGCTTTTCAGGAAATCCGTCGTGCCAACCCCGACTTATGGCCTAGCTACGCAGCGCGTTTGGACCGAAGGCCCAGAAATATTGCAAGTATGAGATTTTGCTTTTGGCCTGTTTGGGGGTGTTATGCTTCTTGGCGGGTGGGTTGACGGGTCTTGGGGCATTCCTGGGAAGGTCTAATACCGGGTAGAAGTGGTTGGGACAAAATCCAGGCCGATTTTTTTTTGGCTATTTCTGACATTTTGCTCTATGTAGCGTTTTCGGGGGCCTGTTTGGGGGGCTTCCTGGTGTTTGTGGGTGAGTTTCGTGGTCTGGGAGCACTGCTGGGACACTCTAATCTTGATTGCATTTGCTTTTCAGGAAATCCGTCGTGCCAACCCCGACTTATGGCCTAGCTACGCAGCGCGTTTGGACCGAAGGCCCAGAAATATTGCAAGTATGAGATTTTGCTTTTGGCCTGTTTGGGGGTGTTACGCTTCTTGGCGGGTGGGTTGCCGGGTCTTGGGGCATTCCTGGGAAGGTCTAATACCGGGTAGAAGTGGTTGGGACAAAATCCGCGCGGAAAAGCCTTTAGTTTTGGCACTTTTTGTAACTTAGGGTTCGTTAGGGTTAGCCCTAGCAGCAGGATTGCATGTGTTTCAGGGTGTTCTAGATTTTTCCAACTGAGTTCTGGGGTCTTAGAGCACTCGTGAGAATGTGTAATTTTGGTTGCAAGTCATTTGAAGAAAATCCATGGTGGGAAAGGGGGGATTTGGCATAGTTAAAGAAAGCCTTTGCCACTATTCTTAACTTAGGGTTCGTTAGGGTTAGCAGTATTTCTATTGCATGTGTTTGAGTGGGGGGGATTTCGAGTCTTGGAGCGATGCTGGCTATGGCTACTTTTGCTTGGTTGCTTGCAAGTGGTTTGAATGCAATCCACGGTGGGTAATGGGTAATTAGGAAGGGGGTACTTCGGCCTACTTTTACTTTCAAAGTAAGTTTTGTCACCAGTTTTCTGCTAGGCCTCGTTTTTGGAGATTTGATTGGGGGTCTTCTACATTTTTGCGACTGGCTTTAGTAAGGGTCTGGGTGGGAGCACTGCTAGGAAGATCTAATTTTGTTCTAAAACACAGTTTACAGTACACCTAGCTTGAGGGGCAAGATCCGCTACATTAATTTGCCCATACTTATTTATCCTTCAAAAGGTGACTCAGAGTACGCACTTTCAAAAATATTGTACTGTCTACTAGGAAAAACAAATTGTGACTTTTTGCACTCCACAGCCTACATACCTTATATTTATTTATCAGTGGTGTTGTAATATTATATCACTTCCTGTTTTTCGTTGAATAATTACAGGCCGGGTTTCAGTCTCTGCAATGGGGAAAAAAGGATGGAGTCAGGCTTCACAGTAGCGAGCCACAATTCAGCATCAGGCAGGCAGTGGACAGGGTGTCTTCTGGTGACCAACATCGATGGACGAAGCGTCGGCTGCAATGGAGGAGTGCCGCTAATAGGAGGATTTTTTTTCTGCAGGCAACTTACTTACCACTTCCAACAGGACCACTACAACCACATAGATACAGTATCCCTTGCCTTTTTCTCTGACTGTGACTGCATTTCTTGGCTCTCTCTCGGCTTCTACATTGATCCCTTAACACATCACTTAGTCCACTCCACTATCACATCTGCACCACACATAGTCATTTGTAAGTGCTCCTACGTAATTCGCAAGTCGCAGCACGCCCCAGGCCGTAGAGGACTGGGATGGCCCCAATGATGAAGCATGTCACCAAGGGGCAACCCTGGTGAGTGAGGGGACACCTAGAAAAAAAGCAATTTCTCCTTTTCTATCTACTCTACCTTCCAGACCAACCCCACTGAGTGTTGTTGTAAATGGATTTATAGTGACCAGCAAGGCTCTCGGGTATCTGGCTACAGAGACCTTATGTTGAATATCGTTATCAATAATTTACACATAGGCCCTTTACTGTTGCATTCTTTCTTCCACAGTTTTCGAATGTACTACTTACTTTTCACTGACATGCATGCAGTAGTGCATGCACTTTCAAAGATTGATGGATAGGTTTGTACCCAAAGAATTGTTTATGTTCAATTGTTTGTCTATGCTGTGCTTTTTTTTACAGGGTGTCTTCTGGTGACCAACATCGATGGACGAAGCGTCGGCTGCAATGGAGGAGTGCCGCTAATAGGAGGATTTTTTTTCTGCAGGCAACTTATTTACCACTTCCAACAGGACCACTACAACCACATAGATACAGTATCCCTTGCCTTTTTCTCTGACTGTGACTGCATTTCTTGGCTCTCTCTAGGCTTCTAAATTGATCCCTTAACACATCACTTAGTCCACTCCACTATCACATCTGCACCACACATAGTCATTTGTAAGTGCTCCTACGTAATTCGCAAGTCGCAGCACGCCCCAGGCCGTAGAGGACTGGGATGGCCCCAATGATGAAGCATGTCACCAAGGGGCAACCCTGGTGAGTGAGGGGACACCTAGAAAAAAAGCAATTTCTCCTTTTCTATCTACTATACCTTCTGTCAGGTTACGCAGCCCCTAAGCACCTACCGTACTATGAAACTACATTTCCCATGAGTAGGCGGGAGACTTGCAGGAAGTTTATCTGGGGAACAGACGCGCTTCCTGTTGCGCGTTATTCTGGTTTCTGTTCTGCACCGGCATGAGAGCGGACGCTCTGCATGCTTTTCTATCGTGTCTCCTGTGGACTATCACCTTCCCCCCCCCCCCCCCCCCCCCCGAGGCTCAGTGGGGAGCGCTTCCGTGTTCTGTCCTTGGTGGTAGACGGACTTCACGCGTCTTCAGGTAAAGCCGCTCTAAACTCTTCGGCCGCCCGTGCGGTCAGCTGATTACTGCCTGAACGGATTGTTAAGGGAGGTTCTGTGACTGTTTTCTAACAGAATTCTACCTTTGATGAATTCCTGTTTGGTTGAATTGTGTGTGGCGGAGCACAGTGGCGGTCTATACCACGTGTTAGCGTTCACATCGGGGATCGTTTTTGTACTATTAAAACGGAGCGCGGTAGTAAGGACAAGTACGCGTCTCCGTTGTATAACTGTGTATTTCAAAGGACCTCCATAACTGGGCATGTAGTGAGGTAACTACAGGCTACCCCAGTTCTCTTTGTGTAGTGCACCGTGGGGTGTGTTGTTGGCAGAATTCAGTGGTGGTCGCAACTACGTTTTTCTGTTTGACCTTCACCAAAGATTCTCTACTGGGTCATTACTTAGAGAGCGCAGTGTTGTAGTTCTTGCTTCCTACACACTACCGTTTCCCTCTTCCTTTTTGTTGGACCATACATCTTTGCTTTGACTATTTGGAACCCCCTTTGTACATTGAGTCCTCTACCAAGTTTGTGGTATGTTGTGAGTAGTGGGTTTGATGTCTTAGTATAACGCGAGTGTGTTTGGTGCGACAGGAGTGTGTTCGTTAACTATATGTTTATGTGTTTCTTAGGCCTTCCTCACAGATTGTGGCAGAAGGGCTATAGTATTTCCTATCCAAGGTCATGTTTTCTTGGTGCTCAGGTACTTGTCTACTTCCTTGGTTATTTAGTGAGACTATATGAGAGTACCCTTGTATGTTAGGACAGCACTTCACTGATGCCTGTCTTGTCTTCTGTTACAGGTATCCTTTCCCTGCTGACCCTACCTTTACCCATCCCACATTTTTTATTTTAGTTTGTTATTTTTCTCCCCCGCCTAATGGCTCGAACACCCTGTGTTTACACTTCTGGGTGTTGGTGACATTTGGAGGTGGAACCATATTTGCATCGACTGGATCACGGGGAGTAAACCTGACACCTTCCAGACCAACCCCATTGAGTGTTGTTGTGAATGGATTTATAGTGACCAGCAAGGCTCTCGGGTATCTGGCTACAGAGACCTTATGTTGAATATCGTTATCAATAATTCCACACAGGCCCTGTACTGTCGCATTCTTTCTTTCCACAGTTGTCGAATGTACTACTTACTTTTCACTGACATGCATGCAGTAGTGCATGCACTTTCAAAGATTGATGGATAGGTTTGTACCCAAAGATTTGTTTATGTTCACAATAGTTTGTCTATGCTGTGCTATTTTTTCTTGTCTCCCAAAACCTTTCCCAAAAACCCCCGTACCCATCCATTTTTCAAACCCTAACCCTCTTCCCCCGGGCTGTGTGGTTTTGATTGATGTGTGACTAAATTATTATTACAGCAATAAATCCACACACTTGCTGGGTGGGGAGGATAAGGTGATAGCAACAGGCTGGTGAAGAAATCCGAGGATATATTCTTACTCTGCTTGACAAAGAACCATTGCTAATGTGAAAGAACTTCAACCGAATTAGTAGTTATACTTTACCATTTGTTAGGCTACAATGTGGCACTGCTCTACTGTACTTCTGTCACCTGCTATATTCTCAGTTGTACCGTTGAATTGCTCAGGAGGACAAACCAGATTTCATTTTCTTTTTTTTCATAGGCATGCAACTGCCACTGTGTCACACCACTAGTACCACCGCTATGAGGAAATTTTATCCGACCAAGATTGCCAACGTTATTCGGTGTTTCCCGTGGAGCCAGCCCTGGGTCTAGCCCTACTTTCAAACACAAATTACAGGTAAGATAAGCGTTTGGTGGTTTGGGGGTATAATGGAGTATTAGTACGAGAGACGAGAGACTGAAGGTAGTACTACTAAAGTCCTAGGACTCTTGGACTCACTTCACTTAGTCTGTGAGAGGCACTTAGTGTTGAAAACATTTGGGCATTTACACTTAAAGGAAGAAAATGGAACTAAACTTTCAGGAAAACAGTCAACGTTAAACCCCCACCCACCAAGCAAGCAGTAAAAAACAGGTATGCTCAGATAAAGTTTGAAAAAGTATATTTATATCCCTAACAAAATAATCTCCCGCAAGACCCTCCCTAACCCCAACGATTGTCCTTCAAAAGTCCCCAAAAACCCAACTCCCAATTCCCACCCCCCAAAAGTCTCTAAAAAAGGGGCAAGGGACACTATGGGTGGATGCTGTTAACTTTTTGGGCCAGGGCATCATGCTCCTCGCGGAGCAAGGCGAGCTCCTGCTGAAGGCGGGACACCATCAGGGTAGTGCGGCGCAGGCGTGCCTTCACTGCCTTGCAGGTGCAATGCCTGTGAGAGGCAGCTGTTGGCCTTGCTGCTCGGCGGTGGCGTTTGCCTTTGGCAGCCCGGCTCAGTCTGGGTGGACCACTGTGCTGGGTGGCAGCCCGTGGGGCCACGGAGGCCGATGCAGACGACGTTGTTGTAGTTGTCGACTGCACACTTTCCACGTCCTCCAGGGCCACCAGCCGCCGATATTCCGCAACAGTGGCCTCGATCCTCCGTTGCCGGGCCGCTCTAGCCAGCTCCTTCCTCCTTGTTCGTTTGGAAGGAGAACCTATATGAAGAAAGAAAGACATAGTCTGTAACCAATGCTCTTTAAGATTAACTCAATCATTCAGCAGAAATTTGTGTTGCAGTACAACTAGCAACTTGCAAGCGCATTACATAACTATTGAGGCCAGTATCTATCTAACCTCACACTTCTTCATCCTTGCTCTAACATTAGTGGGAGTTTAAGGAACAAATTCTACGAGCACTGTGAACTTCCATTGGAGTCGACTATGAAAGTACACCAGTCTTATTCTTCTTCTTATCTCTTGTTTTGGAAAATTGGTACGTTATTTTCTGCAAGCCGGCATAATGCCAGCGCAGTAAACTTGCACCCGAGAAAAAGAGACGCACGCCATGAGGAGTGACCTAGACTTGCGTTGCCGTTGCGTTACTGTACCCGTCCAGTACATGCAGGTGGTGAAGCTCTTACTTTTCTATTACGGGTGGCACTGAGAATACTCTGTTACAACTCAAGGGCTACTGCTTAATTAATTTAACTTTCACCCTACAGTGGAAATGAGTACTAGAAATGGAAAATTGAAGAAGATAAATAATCTGATTATCTATCACTTCACATGGGATGTTTTTGCTTATATATGGGATGACTTTAGGTGCTTTGCTTTTTATTGAGTGACCACTGATACATCCACACATGAATGACTGAGTACTACTAAACTTATTAAGAGAGGTAGGGAGTGGCCACCATAATAACCGGATCTATGCAGTGCTTGCAATACAAACTACTGCTACTATTTATGGTAGTATTTGGACAAAATTAAAAGTTCTTTTCCTTGCCTTTCCTACACTGGAACGGACGTGCGGGTGCAGTGTTACATGCTCTTCAAAGTTACACTTAGTTCATCCACTGACCGTCTACTCTCTCTAGATCATGGGTACTCACAAACTTTCTCTCAGGGGCTACATTTACAGTGTAGTTTGGGGCCGAGGGCCGCACTGGTGGGGGCGGAGTCAGAGGGGGCGGGGCTAAAGCAAAACGATAACTTGTGACCATGAGGTTGCACACCGGTCCCTGCAGCAGATGCCCTCATCCACTGAGCCACCAGACCCAGCATTTACATACATCTCTCTCCCTCCTGCTCTCCCTCCTGCCCTCCCTCCATCTCTCTCTCCCTCCTGCCCTCCCTCTCCCTCCCCCTCTGTCATCTCACTGTGTGTGTGTCTATCTGTGTCAGCCTTCAGCCCGGGTTGAGACCGCTTCCTCAACGCGCACACACAGACAACAACACCAAAGTACTTAACAGGTCTTTAAAAGACCATTAACATATTATTGAGGCTTTGTTTGTTTTAGCGCCCCTGCTTCTCCACCCTGACAATCACTGCTTGCCCGGCCCCACAGAGCAGAGGCTTTGTTCTATTTCACCTCTTTGTGGCCTTGCATCTCCACTCTGCTCTGTGGGGGCCGGGGGAGCAGTGATTGTCAGAGTGGAGATGCAGGGGCGCTAACAGGTGAAATACAAATAAGCCTCTGCTCTGTGGGGGCCGGGGGAGCAGTGATTGTCTGCAAGGTCTGCGCACCGCCAAGGAAGGCTTGCCGGGCCACCACCGGCCCGCGGGCCGTACTAGGAGTACCCCTGCTCTAGATACACATATGCTATCTAAGAGTCAGATAGTAGCATGATCCAGGTATATGGACATATACAGTTTCTGTGTCACCCACCCAGGCTGTTGTCCTTCCACCCATCATTGCTTCATCATTCACCCAGCCATGCATCTCATATTCTTGCCTTCCCAGCTAGTCTTCAATCTCAATAAGTAAGGAATATATAAGAGCTTACCTCTGGCCGCCACCACCACCGTCTCAACTCTCACAGCCGCCGCCGCCGCCGCCTCCTCCCCTGAAGAATCGCCCTCCGCCTCCGTGTCGAGCACCACCACCTCCACACTGGCCCCGCCACCAGATGTTCCACCTACAAAGTACATTTAAGAATGTTAGAATAAAGCACTCACTAGTCACTAGTATTTGGTCTAGGAATGAAGACATGTGAAAACAATGTAATTTGTGACTGTCTACGTTAAAGTTAAAAAAAATGTCCCTTTTTCCAGGGAAGGTTGTCTTGCTGCACTTTTTGGCACAACTGATGAAGGCTGTTTTTTTAACACGCACCATTTTTCTCCACACAGACAGAAGATGGACTTCTAACAACAAGATCAAGTTGAAACCAGGTGAGAGCTCGGCTCGACCACAAGAAATGTCTTCAATTAATTGTCAGCACTAACCACTTTTCCATTATCAGTTAAACGTTTAGTTTTATTATGACTTCATTTTAATAAATGTGTTTACTTTTAATAAAGCTTTTAAACTTAAATACAATCTGTGTTTTTTGGTCCAGACTAGAGTGACTGAGCGAAAGGTTTTGCAATTTTTGCAAGCATGAGTCCAGATAGAACACTTCAAAAGACATTATGGACAATCCTAGAGGACTGCACTAAGTTGATAGAGCTATTGCTGACTAGAATCATGGGAGTTTCGCCAACCGTGCAATCTTAGTTAGCTACACAGACAGACTAATAAGAATAATCTAGTAATACCACAGGGAGTCATAGTAGAGGCAGGATAAGAATTTAGATACAGTCTACAAGAAGAGCAAAGACAATTTTGAAAAAAGTCAAATGAGGAACGCTAGGAAAAATAGGTACTAGTCTAAAATGAAAACTTACTGGGGCCAGCAGAGGAGCCCTCGCCTGCCCGATCCTGGCCCTGTTGAACAGCATCCGCCGCCTGCTGCTCCTGTGTCCTCCTCTCGCCCCTGGGGGGAGCTGACGTACAACATGAAAGAAAGAACAGAAAACATGGATGATTGTTGCTTGTCAATGTCAACCAAATCAAACATTTCAAAAGAACAATAACAAAATATTTCCGCGAAATTATATTGATTATGGTTACTTTTCATTTATTTGCGGACCTGTGACTTCGAAAGTCACGTAACTCACTAAACAAAGTACTGAAACGTTCCCCTAGGACTGGCAGGCAGCAGTCCGCAGGCAAAACGCAAAGTGACAGACAAACTCCATTGCGATTTCAGTCAGATCAGTGACAACACTAACAGTTGCCTGCTACATTACCAGTCATTTAAATAGTCAAACTATCAATCCAAAGCCACTATTTTTCTTATTGTCAGGGTTACAAAGGAAGGGGCAGATTTAAGCCCTTGCGGCTCTTTTGCGCCGTTCTTGCGTGACTTTTGTGACGCAGCAGCTAAACAAAAAAGGGCGCCATGGTGCGGCGTATAATATTATAACAACGTGACGCATTTGGGAGATGCATCCCGTTATAAAGCCCTGCGCCATCAGGGGGCGTTCCGGCGCAAGGGAGGGCATTCCTGCGCTGGAACACATCCTAATAGTGGCTGAGGGAAATCTACAAAATATCAATCAGTCACCTTTAGGACAATGATGCGTCACACAAACCCTGCACCTGCTTGAAGCAGACGTACGGCTTGACCCAGCATTGGGGAGATAGGGTACCCCAGAGCATTGATGGAGCTGCGCCATCGTTGCGAAGCAACTCCAGCAGTAAAGCTTCGGTGACGTTTTGGGCCCATGGTGCGCCGCATTGCAAATACGGCGCACCATGTTTGGTGGTGGTAGCGGGCCGCACAATTAATGGCGCATCCCTGCTACTTTGCAGGGATGCGACGGTAATTGCAATTCTGCCCTTTAGGGGCATACTTACTTACGCGTTCTGGCGCATCTCCAGAGATGCGCCAGATCAAATGCGTCACGCAAAACTACCCTTGCGACACGGCAGATGTGCCTCATTTACAATGCGGCGCGCCCTGGCGCAAGGGTAGGCACTTGCGTGACGCATCTCGTCACATAAGAGCGGCGCATCGCTGGAGTCACGTCGCCAACGCAATGCAACTCCAGTAATGCTCAGGGCCACCCAATACTTAACATGCTGTGTCAGTCCTTTCGCCTGCTTCGAGCAGACATAAGGAATTGAATTGACGTAGCAGCGTCGCAGAAGTGCCTGCGTTAAATCTTGTACATTTCACGCAGGCAATTTTGCGAGGCGCACAGCGCTGGACCGCCCACCCTGCGTACTAGGAACGCACCCATTGTGGTGCAGGCCCATGGCTTTATAACGTGACGCATCTCCCTAGATGCGTCATGCTGTAAATGACTCGCAGGGATGCGGCACGTTTACGCCGCTGTTGCGTCACGCAAGGCAACGTAAACGTGGCGCAAGGGGCTTGTAAATGTAATCTGCCCCCTAGTGTCTAGCATTACGCAGTTCTGTAAAGTACACTCATACATAATAGTTACTCAGGCCAATGAGACCACGAAATAGAAAACAAATAAGCATAGTAGCAACGCCACTGAGAAGGAGAGCAGTGCACCTGAAATGCACAGAAGATTTTGAAATATAATTTAACTACAATGTAATCGTCATCAGCGGCATTATTGGCTTGCTCCATGTAAAAAACAAATATTTGCAATACAACAACACAGAGCAGGAGAAAACATCATAGTAGTGAGTGATTAAATGGCTACTACTACTCACCAAGCCCGGGGATCTCCAAGCCGAGCTGGTCCAGCAGGTCGCGCTCGCGGTCCAGGAGGTCCGTCCAGCGATGGGTGACCTGGCTGTAGGTGCGCTGGACCCCGTAGAGGTGGGATATGGCCCAGCACACCTTCTCCCACCGCTTCCGGCGCTCCCGCATGTTGTAGCCGCCGGCCGCGATCCTGCCGCCTCCCGCGATGGTCCTGGGCAGGCGGCGCTGGACGAAGTAGACCAGCGCGCCCACTTCCTCCGGGCTGAATATCTCCCGTCGCGTCACCTGCTCCCCCCTCAATCTCCCGCATGCTGTCCTGCCACTGGGTCCAGCACTACTCCCCGCCGCCGCTGCGGCCCTCAAGTGCCTGGGCAGCTTCACGGCACCTGGCTTGACCATGGTCTAGGCAGGTAAGGTAGGAAGAAGTAGAAAATTAAGAAAGAATAGGATAGGGAAGAAGAAAAGAAAAGAGTTTAAAAAAGTAGTTTAAAAGTAAAGAAAAATAGCAGAAAAGACAAAAATATACAGCTAGGAAAAGAGAGGGATAGATAAGAAGCAAAATCGTAAAAAAAAAACTGAAAACAAGCAAAGGATGGCAAAGATACCAAGAGGATTAAACACCATGCCCAGACACAGGAAATGAATGAAAAACAAGATGGCCGGCGCCCGTTCACGAGCGCGAAAGAAAGTTCGCGCGAGATTTTCCTCGCGATCTCGTGCGAACCTGTAGATTTCCCGCGCGATCTCGTGCGAACCTCTACTCGCAATGCGCTTACTGCGCGAGATTATACATAGCGGGCGGAAACGGAAATACGTCACGGAAACAAAATGGCCGCGCCCGTACTCGACCTTGGGGTAAATTTGCGTGTTGCGCTGCAAGCGGCTCGCGAATACTGCAAAAAAACTCGCGAAACAACAAGCCGCAAAAAAATAAAATGCTCATTCGCACGAATTGGCGGCTTCCGCGGTCGGTTTCGCACGACGCCGCGCCCCGCGAATAGCGCGAAAAAAACCGAAAAACGATTTCAGCAAAAGCAAAAGCAATGAGCAGGTGCAAAAGGTCAACCTCATGATTTGTAACGATTCTTTGTAGTGCTTCCTGAGGGGGCCCTCCAGAATTCGGTTGCCTGCTTGCAACTATTTTGTGTGACCCTGCTCTGACCTTAACTGTATGCCACAAAGGTCCTGATTTACAGCTAAAGGAGCAGACAAGCAGGTGCCAGGCTGGAACTTTAAATTCTTTCAGTGACACATTAATTAGCCCCTAATTCATTATTGTCAGTTGGGGCAGGGCAGGTGTTGTTAATAAACTAACCCCAAATTAATTCATGTCAGTTCAAGCAGGGCAGGTGGGCTTGCTTTTCCCCCCCATCTTCTACAGTGATGATGAACCAGAGGGTGGCATTGATGTAACAGAGGGTGGCATGGGTCAAAGAGAGGGTGCCAGTGGTAAAACAGAGGGTGCTGGGAGGCTGTGATGATGAACCAGACGTAGAACAACATAGTCGCGACCGTTGCGAGCCGACAAGTAAGTTCGCAATTGCGAACTAGTACCAAATCCTCGCGAACTGGCAGAAACAATTGCGAACACACAAAAAAAAAAAATCCGCAAATTCGCGGGAATTCGCGGATTTTGCGGATTGCGAATCCGCAAATCCGCAAAATTCGCGAACGCGAGATCCGCAAAATTCGCTCATGCTTAGCAGAGCTAAAGTTTGCTAGAATGTAGTGCGCGGAGGGTTGGTAAAAACTGCTCTGCTCGCTCCGCAGAATCAAGATTACGAATGGCGGCCATGTTGGAAAGGTGTCCGGGTGCCAGAAAGTGGTCTAAGAAAACCTGATGAGGCTCCTAAAAGGTTATGAGCTGTTTTTTTCTGAAGGACAACATGGTTTTAGGGGTTGTTTGGACACCTCATAATTATCAGAGGGAATAGAGGTACAAAAATAAATATAATAAATAAAAGTCCGTAATTATTTGAATTGGGAGGTGCGATAGAACTACAAAAAGCACCCTGTACCCCCTGTTGTTATTATCAACAATGATAATGTGAGCTAAGCTGACGCTGTAGAAGTAGCGAAGTACTCATCAATGGTGTCCATCTCTGGGATAATGCCGACCACTCCTGGTGTAGCTGATGAGTACCGCTTGCACAGTGGGGTTACTGGCATACTGGTGACCCATCTTGACATATTTTGAGTATCCGTCACTCAATTGTGTCCCCTGGCATAATGGTCCCCAACCCTCACTTATTTTTAGCAATCTTGACTGGGCATTTTGAGGGAAGTTCTTCCACCAACCGAGCATGAGAAGGTTTGTCAAATGTATAAACTGGCAAATTGTGTTGGGCCGAGACATTGTTTTATTTTTCCTTCCTGGATCAGCCAACAGGAAAAGTGAATGTCAGAAGGCTATGCTAAATTGGTCAGGTCTTATCATGTTCATACAAAGATAACTGTTTGGATGATGTGGTGATCAGCTGCCAGTCCACACTTTTCAATGACAGACCAAGTGGAAGCTCTACCTTTGCAAACCTGATGGCTCTCCCACCTCTGAATGTGGCAGGAAAGTGCAGAGTTGAAGTGGTAGCAGATCAGCAGACTTACAGTGAATGTCCCACTCTTCAAACCCTAAAAGATCACATAAGTTTCCTCAGGTGCTCTGGTGATCGCAGTCAGTTAAGAAAGCAAGCCTATCTAATTTTGTTGATGTTATTCATTCCCTTACATTCCAGCTTATTAGTTGGAATAGGACTCTAGGAGCATCCGCTACCTGTTCACCAATCAGTATGACGTCGTAACATATATGCATCCTATTATGTTTTTCAAATACGCGTCAGGAACCCCAAACAAGACTCAGGTGGGGCTTCTAAGAAAAAATCGTGGTCCTCTACCCGCTTACCAGAAATCAAGTGCCCTCTGTGGAAGAAAAGAATTCCTTGTTGGAAATCTTCATTTTGCCAGTTAGTACTTGGACTTCAGCGCTCTGCCATTAAAGAGAGAAGCCAGACTGCATCCACTTCCTATAGTGGTTCGCGGTCTAGTTGTTTCTCTCCGGCTTAGAAGACGGTCGGTAATGCGCATGCGCGAATAGCGCGCTGCGCACTTCAACTGAGTAGTTTGCCTGACAGGAGCTTGTGGCGTTCGCTCGCTGTCTAATTCGCCTCATAGAAGTTTTTGAATTGGCTTTCGCTGGTATTGCCTCAAGGGAAGTATTGAGATTGAGCCCTGTTTGTGTGCTTATTTTTGGAATAAATAAACAATAACCTTTTTCTTCAGAGCAAGAATTTTCGGGAGTCTGAGGAGAAGCAGAGCTGGTTACCTGGCGGAGAGAGAGCTTAAGGACCAAGAATTTTTGGAGTATCTTCTGTCAAGAGAAGAGCTGAATCCTTCAAGTAAGAGTGTTCAGTTTAATTTAATGTACTCTCGCTGAGACTAATGGAATTCTATGTCCACGAGAGACAAAGTATATTTGTATTATTCGTGCTGCACAAGTATCCAGAATTTTATCTAGGAACTGATATTCAGAGCTACCGCAGAGATATCTCAGCAACTAATAGATAAGGCCAGAGACTATAAGGAACAGTTTTCAGAGACTGAATTGATATTGAAAGACTTATTTTCTTTGAGACTTCATATTAAATTCTGAGAAGGAAAATCTAAGAGACTGAACAATAAAAGTGAAGAAGCTTCAAGGAGAACTAGTACTGGCCTTCTAATTGAAATTCACAACTACATAGTATTCAGGCTGGCTGTGTTCTTCTAATTAATCAGATTTTGCAATAAATGTTAATAGACAAAACAGCTCAGAGAGTGGGTAGCTTCCTTTAGGGCACAGGTGAGAATTCTTTTAATAGAATAAGAGTAGTGAAATTATAGAGACATTGCAGTATTAGAAAACTATAATTGTTATGTTATTTTACAGGATATCCAGTTGAATTCCAGAAGTAGGAGCTAGTGCCTTGAGGCGTGTCTCTCTTGTTTTGTCTTCCACTTCCCCTTTCCCCCAAGACTAAGTTCAGAGGCAGTGTTTTTCACAGCTGTCGTTAGTCTTGGTTAGTGGGATCTGGGGTAAGAGCATCTGTTCCTGAGGGGGCCGCATCAGGGAGAATCTTATCCTGACAATATGTTACTGTTTTTGAAGTAGCCACATACCTTACTTTCAAAATGAAATGCCTCACACTTCTCCACCCAACACCCACCCCACCCACAACAGTCCTATTGGCCAGTAGAAACCTATTATAATAACTATAATACTCATTATTTTTGTGAATAGTGTTATTGATCTTTTGTATTTGAAGCATCTTTTAATTGGAGGTTGAGGAGCCATATTCCATGGCTAATATAGAGTGTTCATCCATATCAATTCTTATTGATTGTTTGTCCAGTCGCTCTTTCACGTGGCCATGGTGGATTATGAGTGTGTCTATTATACCATTTATTGATTTTAAGTTGGACTTTGTTTCAAGCAGAAGAGTGTGTACATTGTGCTCAGCCTGAAAAAGGGTTGTTGCACACAAACCACTGACATGATCTCCTCTTGCATTTCCTCTGTCAAACTGCACATTAACTTATTTATGGGCAACTTGTCACATGTTCTTTTGCCAGGTGTCTACACTCAAGTTGCATTTAAATACAGAAGAGAATGTCAATGTAACTTAGCCCCAGCAACTGAAGAGCCAAGTCAAGGATGTCTCATTCTTAGTGGTTCTGCGAAAACTCAGTTGCCGCCATAATTGTTTCTCAAAGAGCAAATGCTTTGTTATTGAGAGCTTATAAAATCCACATATCATGGCCACCCAATTATGGTAGGCTGAGCAAGAAGCTGGTCACTTCAGGAGCTCTTAGTTATATGTCTTGTCGGCATTTAAATTTCAGCATGGGCACAAGTTTCTCTCTTACTTGATTATTGTAAGAAGTACTCAAAGTGCACCCCCATTCAGAGATCAGGTGGGCAACAGCAGGTCCTATGTTAAGGTGGAGGAGCATCACCCCAGTGCGCTCTTAGCAGTGCGAAAAATAAAAATAAAATGATAATAACACAATGTTATTATCATTTTATTTTTCAGTAAAGCCAGTTTAGGGCGGGCGTGCTGGGCTGTATGGCAGAGCAGGGAGGAGGAGTGGTGGGCATTATAAGTGTGCATGTTGGTTTGGCCGGCTCTCTTAGGACAGGTTTCAGTAAACAAGGAAAAACCCTAGTATCATAAGGGACCAAGGGCACTGAAGTGTTTTTAGGAACATGAGTCCCTTAGCAAGGATAAAAAAGTAATTACCATGGATTCAACAATAAGTTCCATGAATAGTTTTGATAAATAAAATCAACATTATTTATTTTCAACACATACGCTCAACCAAAAGATATATCTAAAGGAATTACCCCCACCGGAGTAAATTTAAGAAACAAAGTACAAAAAAGACAGGTGTAAAATGAAAAAATAAAAAAAAACATATAAACACATACATGCAAACAAATCAAGAGATAGTGACTATCAAATGTATAATATACGCAGGTCCCTTATTGTATGGCAAAAAAAAACACTACTGCCTCCAAAGAAGTAATTTCAACCATAGTTTTGATGGGCCAGAGTGTAAGTCCACAGCGTTTCGATCCCTTAAAGATATGGGATCATCGTCAGGACTGCGGTTAAGTTGTCTGACCAAATATCAATGGGGTAATAACATTAAAACACCTGTTTTTTAATCAATATGTAAGAGGAAACACCAGGTCACATGTGTTTTGTGCCTGTAATTTTTATAACAATCTGTGATAGCATACAACAGGTTACATGTAATTTGTGAAAAATTCCTTATAATTATGGATATGAAACACCTAAAATGGAAAGAAGAAGGAGGGGAAAATAGAGAAAACAAATGACAGTGAGAGGGGCTGTATGAGCCAAACATTTTGGTTGAATTGATGGCTGTCTTAGGACGGACGGACCAACATGCACACTTAGCATTTCACCACCCTGCTGTATTACACAGTGGAGTGGAGAACAGTCCCAGGCACCATCTGAGTGGCAAACCTGACCGCTCAGACCAATCACAACACTGCCATCACACAGGTAATGCTATTACCAGCATGATGGCATTGTTGTTATTGGCTTAGGGAAATATGGGAGCCTATGTTTTGCCGGGAGTCAGGAACAGAAGAGGACGGAGGAGAGGTGGGGGCAGGCAGGTAAGTCATATTTCCTTTTTTTCTCCCCCTGTCTCCCCACCCCACCAGTTCTGTTCCCTACCAACCACCACAGCAGGTGTGTGGTGCATTGTTGACTTTAGCTTCACAATTTGTGTGGCCTTAGGAGCAGTTAGAGTATGTCTTACAAGTGGCAAGGCAGCACATAGCAGTTGGTCCATTGGTATGCCTCCCTCTCCTCAGCCACATCAGAAATCTTCCACGACCACCCTAAATATGGCATCCGTACGCATACACTTCATTGCTAGCTAGCAGTCTGCAGAGCCCAACATACTCTTACAGCCGTGGCCACACTCAATTGCAGAGCTATCCCACTGGCTGCGCTGTGGAGATTAGGGGTGGGTGATATATTCCTCTCCGCAAAATTTAGCAAACACTCCGCCAACCATCGTATAGTGGAGTTTTTCTCATGCACATCTCTACAACATTAAGTTGGCAAGCAAGAAAAAACCGCCAGACCTCCTCACAGCGAGATTTCCCACTGTGGGCGGTCGCAGCGGGTTGCTACCACTCGCGCTGCCAAAGTTGCTGCTCGTGTTGTAGAAAATTTACTTGAGCAGCAGAAAGAAGCAGCGCCCTCTGGTGCACCTAGTGGTGTCTTTCACACTGATTTCGCAGTGCAGGGCAAGCTCCAAGTGCAAAAAATCAGTGTGAGCAGTGCAATGAACCGGAATATCGCCACTCATGTAACACAGCGCAATATCGCAGAATTTATAGGTAACTCCACTGAATAACTCCGCAGAATTACACAGACTAAAACTCAGCGAGATCCGCCCACCCCTTGTGGAGATATCTCCTTGCCTCCACGTCAGGACAGCCAGCAGGGAGATGCCCATCTTTCATCAGTCCCCTGCTTTGTTAAGCCTCTGAGACCTTTTACCAGGTGCTGTCCACCGCTCACTGTAAGCCATCCCTCAATGGGCAGTCAGTCTCCCAGCATTCACCCATAGGGACCTCTCCTTTCCGATCTGATGAGTCATATATCACCGGCACCAGAATAAAATGATTGGATGCCATGTGGCAGGCTTGTGGGACGTGGGAAACCACAATTAGTTAGTTATTTTGTTGGGCTCTGGTCACTGTCCTAACAACATGTCTCTTAACACCTGTGTGTGCTCATTAACTCTCTGTGAGGGAACAACAGTGAATCCTTCAAACAAAACACAAACTTCAAACCTACATAACTTGATAGAAAGAGGAGCTCCTGGAGCATTTACCCAAAGACTACACAGCTATCCTGATGTTTCACACTACAACCTAATGCTGAAATAATGTGATAATCCGTCTGTCAGGCATGTAGAGACAACATTACATGAAGCGCGCTTTAGTTCTACGTCCACAAATATTGGCTTGCATACTGGCAGCAAAATGCTTACCCCAGCACTACTGTTACACCCAGCTCTCCCCCCTCAGACATATTACAGCCACACATTCTTCCGCCAAACGTAAGGGACCCCCCTATAATAGATTTGGACAGCTTGAGTATTACAGCGTCACAATAGTAAGCGGTTAGGCACTATACAACCCCCCCCATAAGATGACATGGCATGACGCGAACATACCTTACCCAACGTAATGGACTTGTAGTACGGCTGGCTGGAAATCCCGTCTGTCAAAACTCTAAATAAGATCCTCTATTTTCTAGTAAGTTATGAAGATTAACAATTAGCTAGACAGTAAAAAAAATTATGCAAAAAACCTACTTGAAAAAGGGCAACTTTCAAAATAGCTGGATCAGAGATCATGGTTGGAAATAAAATCTGTTTACAACATTTGTTGGAATAGATTTTCTAGCTTTGATTAAACCAGAAGCACGCAGTATAAAGACGCAATTGCTTTCTGTACAAGGTTTATGATAGCATAATACTGTTTTTATGTTGCATTCAAAAACCTGCACTACCTCAGAATGAGAATGTCTCTTAGCAGCCATAAAAGTACAAGAACACATATTTATTTGTAAAGAAATGCCATAACGTGTCAGCACTCCAGAATGTGTAAAACGCCCACTCCACCAGGTCCATTTGGTGTTTAATAAGCACGACTATGTGAGAAAAGCTCAGTATATTGATGCAGGAGATGGAGGAGTATTGTTCTCAAGGTGAATCTTCGTTCATGCGATGGCCCCACGTCGTTGGAACTGACTTGATTACTTCTATAAAAAACTCTTACTATTACATCAGCTTTTAAAAAAAAAAATACCTTGACCACTTTAAAGTATACGAAATTGCTAAAAAGATGATCAGAAAGTCAGCGACAGGGTGCGTTTCACTTTAGCAGCTGTTCGGATGATAATTCACTTGTTTTATGACGAAAGGAAGCATTTTGACTATATGTTCTGCTGGAGTTGTCTGTGAGGGGCTGATAGTAACGATTAGTGTGCATCCGGGAGACAACTACATCACAGTGTACTCTGTAGTAGCCACAAACCAAGGCAAGTCTTGAAAAAGTATATAAACTTTCATCTGAGAGACTGACAGCCTGTTCACCATCTGTTTTGTGGAAATTCGCGCCAAACGCTTGCATAAATGGATTCTGTAGTGCTGACTTGCAGCCAGGTGGCATTATGTAGCAAATTACCACTGCATTTAGTTTGCAATCTGGCTAACGTTAAGGTATGAAGACATTACCCCACACCAGTGATTCTTAACCTGTGATCCATGGACCCCTGTGGTCAATGATGCCTACTCAGGAGGCCGGCAAATGTTTATAAAGTTAAATAATATTAACAGATTAATAAAGTACATATGCATAAAAAAGCAAGGAAAATAATTTGAAACTGGAAGCTAAAAATTAAGGGGCCTATTATGATAACGGGCGGATCGCCACTGCTGGCGGTGGTGATCCACCCGCCAAATGGCCATGTGACACCCCCGCCATATTAGTATAGGCAGGGGCACCGTGGCAGACGGAAAGAGCAGCTGCCGCTTTTCCACCAGTCGGATTGCCGGCCTGGCGGAAAATGCAGTTAATATGATGCCGGTGCTATTAAGATGCATGCGGAAAAAGGCCTTTCCAAGGCGGAGATCCCGGCATGGAAAGGCAGGCGGTTTTTGACATTGGGGTCCCATTGCAGGCCACCAGGGTGTTGTGGGGGGGGGGGGGTGCACTTGTGGGGTACCTATGGTACCCCCCTTCATTGGCATACACAAGGTGGCAGGCACCTCGCTATGCCAGTCACGTTGTGCATGCTAATACACAACATGCATATTGTGCATTGCGGCGGGTGCTGCTGACAGCACCTCCCGCCGCAATGCATAATATGCAGGATGCGCCGCCAGGGTGGCGGGCGCATCCTAATTAGCATTGAGGGACCGACGCACCTTTGGCAGTCGGACCCGTTTACCATTATTGTGGCAGGCGGACAAAGGCCGCCCGCCATCGTAATGGGCTCCTAAGTTGGGATCCTTATCTTGATATGTGGGAGCAACTCAAGTACAGCAAATTAATCTATTATGGTTTATTGATGACTAAGGGCCCGATTACAATGCAGTTAGGAAATCTTCCTGACCAAATCAGTTTGGAAATGGTTTCTGACCCACTCGAATTTGGAGAGTCCGACCGACCGAGTATGATGCATCTGGATGCTTCCAGATACAATTTATTTGGACTCCCATTGGCTTCAATGGGAGCCTATGTTCCTAACTGCATCGTAAATGGGCTCTATGTCTGGATGACACGTTCATGATTCGAAAGGAGAAAATGCCATTAGGAGGTCTGCCTAACCGCATCGTAATAGGGCCCTAGGTAGGAATGCTTTCCTAACCGCATCATAATCGGGCCCTTAGTTGAAGGATCACTGTTATGTGCCAACAAAAAGACAGCATGCATTCCGTGCAAAGAATCTGAAAAATATAGGTAGGACCTTGTCCTAGCATCAAGGGCCTAGGGTAATCAGTCAGACACCAAATGTACGAAAGACAGTTCCCTTTAAGCAATTAATCAAATATTTATGTACCTCAACATATTCATAGAAGCAGTATCACAAGATCTCAGCAATACAAAAATACAAAGGGCCACATGTATCAACCAATGTTGTGCTCAGAAACAAATCGTCCAGTTTGCGAATGCAAATAAAACTTTTTGCATGCATCAAACCATATTTTGTAACCTGTTACAGAATCGCAAAATGGGTTTGCAATTTACTATTTGTATGGGGTATTTCTAAGGGGTGTGTTAAGGGCATCCCTTCCAAATACCGAATCGTACTGGTATGCATGAATGTTTTGAGACTGTGAATGCGGTCGCGAAACATTTGCAATTTACCACCAACTTCATGTTGGTGGTAACCCATTCAGAAATGGCAAGGGGTCCCCAAAGGACCCTTTCCCCTTTGGGAATTATTGTAAAAACTTTTTTTAAGAGCAGGCAGCGGTCCATGGGACCACTGCCTGCTCTTAAAAAATTAAAAGAAAATGTTCATTTTTTCTTTTCAACACAACCCGTTTTCGAGCTACATTTAAAAAAAAAAAAAAAAGATTAATTTATTTAAAAGAAATCACGGAGATGGTGGTCTGCTGACCCTAGCAGGCCACCATCCCCGTGGATTTAGTGATTCCTAGGGGGTTGCAAATTGTGATTTACCTCATTATTATTAACCCCTTCGACACTCATGACGAGCTGGGCTCGTCATGGTGTAGCCTCCTCAAACACTGATGACGAGCCCAGCTCGTCATAAACAATGGCATTTTGAAAATTACAGCACAGCAGCAAAATATCGCTAGCAGCGATGGTGTTAATGAGGTAGGTAGACTTGCGACCCACTCGGAATCGGTATATTAAACTCATGGAGTTTCATGCATTGGAAATAGCGATTACCAGATTGCGATTCTCAGACAATCGCAATTAGGTAATTGCTATTTTCAAATTTGATACATGTGGCCCAAAATGTCTGGTGTATCAAAGGAAAAGAAAGGCAAAGAAAAACAAAATACCAGATGTTAAATACTTTCTATTTATTATATGCCCACAAATATCCAATTCATAGTTCAATATAATAGCTCTATCATAAACTCTGCCTTATTATCAACACTTATGCACAAAAGACAACATGGGCATTAACAGAAACAGCTTAAAACACAAGCAAGGGTATACTTTGTCAAGGGAATATTGGAGAAAATCCTCGAGATTCACTCATAAGAATGCCTGAGGTAAATATTCTCATCGCTGGTTCTACTCTCTGGACGATCTATTCTGAGGACCATCTTCAATACTGAGTGGAGGTTACATAACTTTTAAATGAAATTTCCTTCTACAACTTAAGATTGCCACCATTTTTTTCTGATTGAGCCTTCGATTATTTCTTCAAAGCTAATAATAGTGAATTGTTCGGCCCTTCATATATGACCTCTCGATAGAGTTCATGGAACTGCAAGTTGTGACGCACGGAATTCGAATGTGCAATTTCATCAAGGAATCCTCATGAACTCATTTATCCAAGAGGTTTTCTGTTGCACATGTCAAATTAGGCCCAAGAAGCTGCAATTCGAAGAAGATAGTGGGACGAGGAGCTGTTACAATCGCCACACTAAATAACTCTGCGTTTGGCTTGCGGGCAGCTTTACCGACCAACAACCGAGGATAAAAAAATTAGGAGCAAAGACAAAGTGACATGGTAGAGTCTAGCTTATGACTTTGCATTTTAGAAATCAAACTACATTTTAACCAGCGCCACCTTCCCATTTAAATTAAAATTTAAACCTTCACATTTTTTGGGTTTGTGAATTAAAATTAAAAGTCCATAATTACTGAATTTATTTGAGGCAGCAGAGGCTCTTCCGCTAAGGAAGAGGAGAGTCACTCCACTGCTCCGTGAGCAGTTTAAAAAAGTTATTATTTTATTTTTCCGTTCCTGCTTAGGTACAGTGTGGGGTGGGGCTGGGCTGGCCAGAGCAGGGGTCAGAGGGAGGAGTGGTAAGCACGCTCTAAGCGGTCTATTATGATGTTGGGCGGATCGCCACTGCCCGCATGGCGGTGGCAATCCGCCCGACATAATCCCCCGCCCACCTCCGATTTCCCCCGCCATATTATGATGGCGGGGGTAAAGCAGCGGACTGGAAGATCGTCCACCGCTTTTCTGCCCGGTCAACGAGTCGACCGGGTGGAAAAGGGTTGAATATGGTGGCGGTGTCTGCTAGACACCGACAACCATATTATGATGGCAGAGGGAAGCATCCTTTCCGTGGTGGCATTGCTGCCACAGAAAGGCATGTGGTTTCCTCAGTTGGGGGCCCGTTGCAGGCCCCTAGGATGTTGGGGGGTAGGGGGTGCACATGGTGGGTACATATTGTACCCCCTGCATTTGCATGGACGATGTGGCAGGCACTGCATGGTGCCTGCCACGTTGTGCATGCAAATGCACACATACCTTTTTTGTTTTGCGGCAGGTGCTGCTGACAGCACCGCCTGCCGCAATGCAAAAAATGCTGGATGGGGCTGCCAGTGTGTCGGGCGCATTCTAATTGCTCATTTGGGACCACTGCACCCTTAGCGGGCAGTCCTATTTCCCGGGGCGATGGCTTGCGGACAAAGTCCGCCCGCCATCATAATAGAACCCTAAGTGTGCTTGATGATTTTGCTGGCCGACTTAGGCCGAACAAACAGTCATGCGCACTTTGCATGCTCTCCACTGGCTGTATTGCACAGCCTTGGTGGAGAACATGCTCAGCCTTCTTGTCCCTCTCTGAGCGCCGAATCACGGCGCTCAGACCAATCACAACACAGATGTAAGGCAGCATTGTTATTGGCTAGGCAAGTCTGGGAGCCTGTGTGCTTCCTGAATCCTGCTTCCTGCTCCTGGAGTAGACCGAGGAGCCGAAGAGGCCAAGAGGCTGCAGCAAACCTGCATGTAAATGTTTAAAAATAAAAAAAGAAATTAAAAAATAAACACATGAATATATATATATATATATATATATATATATATATATATATATATATTCACTGAAAAAACCATTGGTTATAGACCATATATAGTTAGGGATTAGCCTTTTCAAAACCTTATTTTACTCACACAAAACCATTGAAATTTCATATATAGTTAGTTCCACTAACTATATATCGCGCACCCGCAATCCACTGCTGATGATGTCACATATTACATCATTCATGACATGGTTAGTGACATCACTGATGACATCACTGATGACATCTCAAATGACATCACTGATGACATCACTGATGACAACATCCAGTGACTGTATGTTTCTGAAAAGTTAAAATATGTCTTACATATTGAAGAATGAGTGGATGTATAAGTGTCTGGATGAAGGATTTAGTAGGTGCATGACTGACTGTATGAGTGAGTGATTAAATGTGTCTCACTGAGTGCATGGGTTAGTGACTAAACTGTTTTAATTTGTGCATCATTATATCTGTTGTTCTACAAACTGCTGCATATGTTGATCAGTAGCTATATGAGTAACTGTATGGGTTATTCATTGGTTGTCCAAGTATTTGTATGGGAAACTGAGTGTGTGTGTATGGGTGGCTGGGAGGTGTGTGACTCTGTACATAGATGTGTGAGTAGTTGATTCACTATATGTATGGGTTCAAAAGTGCATGTGGAAACAGCTGTATGGGCGGTTGACTGTGCATGAGTATATTAGTGAGTGAATGGATATCTCAGTGCTACATGTCAAAGTAAGTACATATGTAAAACACAGTACATGTGAGAGTTGACATATATAAATAACTGTGCATAAGAGCCAGTGAATGTGTGAGTGGCTGTATGGATCATTGTGAACATGTATCAGGGATTGTATAAGAGAGTAAAGTAAATATGTGTTAGTATATGTTTGAATAAGTAAGGTGTGTATAACTGTATAGTTGAGAAAATGGAGGTGTGATTGATTTTTTGCATAACTGACTAGGTGTGTGAGTAACTCCATGGATGAGTGACAGTCTGTGACTGTCTGTTTACACTGATTGTATCTAAGGTTATATTAGAGTCTGAAGAGGTTCATGGTATTATCACATGAATGATATCATCAGTGATGTGATCAGTCATGTCAAATGAGATGTTATCAGTGATTTTATCAGTGATGTCATTTGAGATGTCATCAGTGATGTCATTTGAGATGTCATCAGTGATGTCATTTGAGATGTCATCAGTGATGTCATCAGTGATGTCACTAACCATGTCATGAATGATGTAATATGTGACATCATCAGCAGTGGATTGCGGGTGCGCGATATATAGTTAGTGGAACTAACTATATATGAAATTTCAATGGTTTTGTGTGAGTAAAATAAGGTTTTGAAAAGGCTAATCCCTAACTATATATGGTCTATAACCAATGGTTTTTTCAGTGAATTTTCAAGGTTTTGTAAATGCAAATTCCTAACTATATATGGCCTATAACCTATGGTTTTTTCAGTGAATTTCATTGGTTTTTTAATAGCAAATATCAAAAGCTGTAAAATGTCAAGTACGTGATAGGTAAAAACTTTTTTGTGTTTATGCACGCTGATGTGCTTTGAACGCTGCCCCCCTCCCCTCTTTTCTCTTAGTAGTACTCTCTCTTTGCAGATAGTGAAGAGTAGTTAACGCAGGCCTTTACCCCCGTTGTAATCCGTCGTGCCTGCTTGTCTCTCCATTTGATTGATTGTTATCCAAGCATTTGCTGTTTTACAATTGATTCTCTTTGGTTCATTCTCTATTTACAAACAAGCACAAAGTCGCAATACTCTGTTTAGTCTTTGCAGATAGTGAAAAATCGTGAAAAATCGTGTTAAAAAATAAAAGTAATCGAGCAAAATCAGTAGGCCACTAATTGGATCTCTTTTTGACCTCGCTAAAATAGAAACATTAGGAACAACCCTTCATGAGAAATACGAAAATAGTGAGATGAACTGAGCTCCACACCATTAGGGCTGCAAGACAGCTCGGCTCCGTCACCCACCCCGCCCAAAATAACGACAAACCCTATGCAAATATTAAAAATATAGACAACACACCAGCAAAGTAACAGGGTAAAACATTTTATTAAATAACTATTTACATTACGTTGGTTTATGAGATGATGTCAGTAGTGGACCGATGTGTGAATAGGTCGGAAGCAGCACAAGGCGCCAAGATCCGGATGGCAAGTCCTGGATGTTGGGTGCCATAGTTCAGAGTTCTGAGTTTGAGCCTTTTTCAATGCCTGTGCTTTGTCTTTTCCCCTCCATCAAAAACAAAAAAAAAATATAAAACTGTGCAAAAATACAAAAAAATCAAAAAATGTTTAGAAAAGCAGTGCTTGTAAGACTGTCTGAAGCTTATTTCCACCTACTGCAGCTTCACTATTCTCAAAGTAAGTGAGGGTCGTTTGTGGACCTGACTGCATTTGAAAACAATGTTATATGGTACCTCCCTAAACCGCTTGACGGAGGCCACCGAGGGGCGGTGTGATGGCACGGACTCGGAGAAGACGCTTGGCTCCGACCCCCTCCCCAAGTCTTATAGCACTGGTGTAGCCTGAGATCGCCCCCGACATAGGCGGCCGGCTCCCGGGGTCCGGCGGAACTTTTTGCCTTTTGATGACTCTTCTATTCTGGACTTTGTCCCACAATCCGTTTGACCTGAAGACACGCTGTAGTGGGGCGCCCCTTTACCGTTTTAGTTGCCATTCCGCCCGCTTTTACTACACTGTGCCTCTTCCGCCATTCAGCTGTTTACCGCCCGCTCTTGCGACTACAGCGTCTCGCTCACCATGTAGTTGAGTTGCTCCCGCTCTTGCGGTGCAGCGATAGGCGACTGCCACAGGACTCTCAAAATGGCGGCCGGCTCTTCGGTTTTGGGCCTGGTCCACTAAAATGGCCCTGGGACACCTTGGAACTCGGACGCTTCCCTGATAGGGCTTGGGTCCCATTCTCGAAAGCGTCCCCTCAGCCGTGAAGATTCTACAAAAGTCTTGGGGGCCCCCGACTCCCACAGGCTTCTGGTGGGGAGCGGCTGCCATGTCTGCTCGTGGAATGGCCACGAAGGAGCTACGAGATGGTAGTGCTCTCGTGCTGACGCCAGCTTTAGTCTGAAACATCCAGAAACACTGTAGACTACCAATTCGATCAGTTCCGGTAGCGCCCCAACATGACCCGGTAGAGAAGAACTTGCCCACCCCTCTTTGACTGATGGTTCTTGTTGCCTGTCCCCTCTGTTGTCATTTAACAGAACTCTTTGGACTGCTGAAAGGGGTTGTGTTCCGAACGCTGGTTGGTGGAGACATTTTGACTATATTCTTGACCTGCGTTGTCGCGTAATGCGTTATATGACACGCCGCGTTAGCGCACCCGGAAGTGATCCGGGGCGCGGCGCGCAGCGCGTAACGTAAGCATAACAGGTCATGTGACTTGTTTATAAAACTTTTCATTGGTTCATTTTACTTTTGGTTTCCTAAAGATGGAAGGCTTGGTCATATGACCTAAAAATAACACTTTTCATTGGTTTAGAACATTTTTTTTTCCCAAACGATAAAAGCCCCATCTTGTTTCTGGATGATTCAGACTGAAGCTGGCGTCACCATGAGAGCACCACCATCTCGTGGCTCCGTCGTGGTCATTCCGCGAGCAATCATGGCAGCCGCTCCCCACCGGAAATCTGCAGGAGTCGAGGGCCCCCAAGACTTTTGTAGAATATTCACGGCTGAGGGGACGCTTTCGAGAATGGAGCCCAAGCCCTAGCAGGCAAGCGTCCGAGTTCCAAAGTGTCCCAGGGCCATTTTAGTGGACCAGGCCCAAAACCGAAGAGCCGGCCGCCATTTTAAGAGTCCTGTGGCAGCCGCCTATTGCTGCACTGCAAGAGTGGGAGCAACTCAACTACATGGTGAGAGAGACGCTGTAGCCGCAAGAGCGGGCGCAACTCAGCTGGATGGCCGCCACCTGGGGAGGCCCGTTCACGCCGCCTCCCCCATGCCCCCCCCCCGGGCCGCCCCATGCCAATTTTCGGAGCAGCATTGTAGGATACCAAAATCAGTGCGGCAGTTTACTGGACATCACCTGGGTGCCATCCACATCTCAGCACGTTCTGCTGCCTTGGGACTATTCGCACAACAGACCGCTACTGACGAGGCCTCCCCCCGCACCACCCGGGACGCCCCACGCTGTTTTTCTGAGCTGCATTGTAGGATCCCAAAAACCAGTGCGGCACCCAGGTGACATCACCTGGGTGCCGTCCAGAACTCAGCACGTTGTGCTGCCTTGGGACTATTCGCACAAAAGACAGCTTCTGACAATTGTTGCTTTTTTTTGTCAAAAATGTTTAAATGTTTTTACAGTTTTTGTTCCGTTCGTTATATTTAAAAGTTAATAAAGTTTTATAATCCTACTTTGTTGGAGTGCTATATATTTTTAAAAAATCGGGTGAATGGGGCCTTGAATCGGGTTATTGTCATGTGTGGGCTTTGCAAGTGTACTGCTACAGGATCGGACATTTCAAACTCAAATGCACGTTCTTTTTCTTACCTTTCCAAAGCATGGAGCGCAATAGCAGGCAGAGAAAGTGTGATGCAAGTGTTGAACACTACCTGGCCTGGCAAGTTGCTGGCAGTGCCCCCCCCCCCCGCCCGCTCCTGAAAGAGGACACACACACACCGCCGCCCCGAGTACTTCACAGATCTTTAAAAGACCATGCGCTTGTTCATGAGGCTTAAATGGTTTATCACCCCTTCTAGAACCCCTGCATCGACCCTCTGACGTTTCCTGGAAGAATTACCACGTAACACAATACCAAGCCTTGTCAGCTGAAACCCCCGAGGAATCGTGGGGCATATTATCAAGGGGGTTTATCTCCGCTTTTTTGGCTTTAAAAGCCAAGAAAGCGGAGATAAAATTATCTCCCTATTACCAAGCTGTCGCTAACACCAGTTAGTGACAGCTAAAAGGAGATAGCGACCATCTTGGGCCCCGCTTTGCATGTCAGTAATATTTATCACTAATGACATGCAAAGTGGGCGTGCCAAGATGTTAGCGACTGGAAACAGTCCCTAACATCGCTATCTCCTATTACCAACTTTTAGAGATATTCGCGCTAAGCGCGAATATCTCCAAAAGCTAACACCTGCCCTGAGCAGTTCTTAGCCATGTTATCCAATGGGAGGTGGATAACATGGCTAAGAGCATTTGCTCGATAATGCATGAATATCGCTAACTTTTCAGCGATATTCATGCATTGCGGCCGTTTTTTTTCGCATTTGCGATAAACCTTGCTAATAGCAAGGTTTATCTGCGATAAAAATCGCCGATGTGCGGCGATAATTTTTGTCTCTAAACAAGTTAGAGACAAAAATTATCGCTAGTTGTTGGTAATATGCCCCCGGGTTTTTGCTTGCAGAAATCGGGAGGCGGGAGACTAGCACTGAAATCAGTAGTCTCACGCCTGAATCGGGAGGGTTGGCATGTCTGGATTCTCTACAGCTGGGGCCATAAACTACATCCGCAGGGCTAGGTGATAGCCTGGGACCGGCCTGGCATCTAAAATGGCTGCCGTGCACGACAAAATTGTGGCATTGGAAAAAAGGCAAGATGGCGCAGACAATGTTTATCAATAAGGATTCATTTATAACAAAATATTTTATCGCACTGACAAATTGGCGGTCAACACTTCCTGATTTCCATCGAATCGAACGTTAACAGACGTCACGCAGCAAAAAAAAAAAAAAGCTCACGCACAGCCGCTGGAAGACATGTATCAACATATATGAGCCTCCTCAGCCACCCTCAGAAAACATAAGGGATTAGGATACGTCTCCCGCACCCCCTTATACCTAGTAATTTAATTAAAACGAAACACAAATGGCGAATTCCCGTTTCGCTACCAGTTTGCGGCCCAGTTTGCGGCCCGAGAAGCGCTTCTACCGTGAAAAATAATTTTTTTTTTATTTTCCCCACGGGACCCTTTAATAACCCCTACAACATTCCTAGGGGGTCAAGGGGGGTATACCTTGCCCCCTTTCATTAAATTCCCCCTTCGTTTTTCACCTCTTCTTCTCTCTCGATCCTACCGAGAGATAAGATGGCGGCCGCTCCGGACTGTTTAGAATGTTGACAGACACCGGGGAGCCAATCAGCTTCGCATCGCAAAGTTCCGTTTCGCGAAAAGTAAGCGGACCGTAGCGCAGCCCGGAGCGCTGTTACAGATAGATATCTTGTTTTGAACGTTAATTTCTCAAAATCCACTGGAGCACATATATTGAGACCTAGCAAAGGCACATCGGGCTAACAGTCCCTACAATTTTGCCAAGTTTCGTGCAAATCCATTCAGCCGTTCGAGCTAAAAGTGAGGCCAAAGGCCCTATGGAAATTAACATAGGAAAAACGCGTTTTGGGACCCCCCTTTTTTCTCGGCCCCCCCTTGACGAAACCCCCCCAAATTTTCAGGGGCTGCTCAGAAACAAAATGTGCCATTTTCCTGAAAATTTCAGCCGATTCCGTCCACAAACGCCAAAGTTATTAGACATAGAATTTTCAAAAGTTCCATAGAGAAAAAATCCTAACTATATATACCTACTGGCTATCGCAGGTAGGTAATATATATATATATATATATATATATATATATATATATATATATATATATATATATATATATATTACCTACTGGCGGTTGCCAGTAGGTAGTTATAGTTAGGATTTTTTTCAATGCAAAATCTCAACATTCTATTGTGAATAACTTTGGCGCCGGTTGACGAATCTGCCTGAAAATTTCCTCAAATTTGCCTCGCGAATCTCTGGTCCTTCCTTTAAAGTTTGGGGGGATTCGTCAAGCGGGGGCCAAGATAAAAGGGGGGTCCCAAAACGTGTTTTCCCCATGTTAATTTGCATAGGGCGGTCAACCTCACTTTTAGCCCGAATGGCTGAATCTATTTCCACCAAACTTGGCAAAATTGTAGGGACTGGTAGCCCGATGTGCCTTTGCTATGTCTCAAGAAATGTGCTCCAGTGGTTTTTGAGTAATTTACGTTAAAAAAAATATATATATCTATGGCCGTGTCCCGGTACGCACACCGGGGCACGCTCCGGGCGCGCCACGCGAGGTGCTCACCGAAAGCTGATTGGCTCTGGGGTGTCTGTAAACATTCGAAACAGTCCGGAGCGGCCGCCATCTTGTGTCTCGGTAGGATCGAGACACAAGAGGTGGCAAAAACAAAGGGGGAAATGACCATAAGGGGGCAGAGTATACCCCCCCTGACCCCCTAGGTTTTAGGTTTTTTGATTTGCGCGGGGGGAGCGCCCGGTACGCGCACCGCGGAGCGTACCGGGGAGAGTTCCATGGGGAAAAAAGAATGATAGAGTTTTAAAAAAATGTGGCCTTTTTTTATAATTTGGAGATAGTTCTAAAAAGAACTGTTTTTTTTCTTCTATTTGTTGTTTTATATTTTTTTTATGTTTTTTGAACATTTTGTACTTTTTTTGGCTTTTATGAACTATTTTGTATTTTTTTTGTTATTTTTATGGGGAGAAACAAAAAACAGGGAATTGAAAATGGCTCAACTGGAGTAAAAAAAAATAAGGAAAAAATTACGTTTTTTTGGGGCAATTGAGGTTGTCACCAGCAAGGAGGATGAACTTTAGGCTCTGCTCACCATAGGAGATGGTCTTACCACAAAAAATACATGTGACCCTAAATTCTCCAAACCGTGGTTGTATGCAAGGGATTGTCTCCCTTGTCTCTGGTCCCGATGGAGTGGGTTGTTTTCGTTTGGAGGTGCTGGGTGTAGATTGGGGAGGGTTGCTGGCCAGTTCTCTCATCTCTGCGGCAGCATAGTTGTTCGGATGCCTGCGCTGCATGTGGCGAATCATGGTAATATTCCCAAATGAATATTTTTTATTTGGGTTACCCCTTGAAAGTTCCATGTCACAGATAAGGCAAGTCACCTTTGCCGCATTCACTTTTTTTTTTCCCTCAGGGATGGAAAAAAACTCCCATACAATGTGTGGCTTCGGTTGGTATGGGATATTGTGTTCTTCCAGCCACCTCCTCCTCCTCCTCCCCTCATCCTCTTCCTCCTCCTCCTCTTCTTCTTGACCACCAATGTGATGTTGTGGTGGTCCTCTTGGTGGTGGTGGTGGTGCAGATGCTCCAGCTGATGCTGCTACTGTAGCCATTTCAAAGTACAAAATATACCTCAAAGATTTCAAAACAGGTCTTCCTCAGTCAAAGGACAAAGTCAGAATAAGGAAAAAAGGTGGGGGCTTTCATCATTTGGGAAAAAAAAATGTCCTGAACCAATGAGAAGTGTTATTTTTAGGTCACAAGACCAGGGGTTTCATCATTATGAAACCAAAACTGTTCTGCACCAATTAAAAGTGTTATTTTCAGGTCACATGACCCAACGCGCTTATGCGACGCGCCCCCGGGCGCGCCGCGTAAGCGAGTCAGATGCTTATGCTGCGCGATCGAATGCGCTCAAGTGCTTCCGGGTGCGTTTACGCCGTGCGTATCACGTGGAAGCGGCTACGCGGTACGTCACAATGATGTTTTCGGCCGCGGCATTGACGCTAACGGGACGCTCCACGGTGCGCGACCCGGGGCGCTTCAAAAGACTACGCTTTCCGGGGCGCTCACTGGGGCGCGCCCCGGGAGCGCTCCAGGGCAAAAAAAAAAAATTTTATAAATTACAACAATTGTTTTCAATACAAATATAATATAGGATTCATTCATTTTCAAACATATTACATTTCATAGCTATAGACATTTGCTATTAACAAAATTTTGAAATTCACTGAAAAAAACATAGGTTTGGGGCCTTATATATAGTTAGGAATTAGCATTTAAAAAACCTATGAAATTCACTGAAAAACCATAGGTTTCACACCAGTTATAGTTAGGAATTAGCATTTAAAAAACCTATTAAATTCACTGAAAAAACCATAGGTTTCACACCAGTTATAGTTAGCTGGAAATTTTACTGACATAAAACCATTGAAATTCCCACGTTATAGTTAGTTGGACTCACTATAACTTGCGCGCCTGCAATGCACTGCTGATGACGTCACATATTACATCACTCATGACATGGTCAGTGACATCACTCATGACATCACTGATGACACCATCCTTGTGACAGAGTAACAGACCTCCTTTCAGTGTAATGTAACCCTTGAAACACATATTCAAAAATAGAAAGTAACATTTTAAAAAAAATGGAGATACCTATACCAGTTACAACAACCAATTCAGTAATACCACCATCTATATACACATCCACTCATTCAGCAACAGTTCTATATAGTTACTCATACATATACTCACTCATCATATGTAGTGATACACATATACATCCTGTTACACACCGACAGTCTTCCAAAAGTTACTCACACACATACTCACACATGCAAATAAACTATTGAACATCCATTTATTAGCATATACAACTATACACACACTACCACCTTATTTCTAAGGAAACTTACACATACTTACTCTCTTAAACAATCACTTATAGAAACACATACTTATTTAAACAGGAACTCTTACAATCTCTCACTCTCACATATACTCACTTATATACATCAATACTCACATATACTAGATTAAAACATATGTCGTTACTGATAAAGACACTAGTGAGACAGTCATTCACTCACTAACACACACATATACACACTGATCCACCCATACAGTCCTGCACATATGTTGTGTTCAAAACACATACAAACAGTGAGTCATTCATTGATGCATCTATGTGCTAAGTAATACCCCCACCAAACCATACAGACACTCATACTGATACTAAAAAATATAAAACAATAAAAAAGAATAAAAAAAACAGTGACACCATCCTTGTGACCGAGTGACAGACCTCCTTTCAGTGTAATGTAACCCTTGAAACACATATTCGAAAATAGAAACTAAAATATAAAACATATTTATTTTTCAGAAAGACACACATTCACTGGATGGTGTCATCAGTGATGTCATGAGTGATGTCACTGACCATGTCATGAGTGATGTAATATGTGACGTCATCAGCAGTGCATTGCAGGCGCGCAAATTATAGTGAGTCCAACTAACTATAACGTGGGAATTTCAATGGTTTTATGTCAGTAAAATTTCCAACTAACTATAACTGGTGTGAAACCTATGTTTTTTTCAGTGAATATATATATGTATATATATATGTATATATTGTCTTTCGGGGCCAACACCCCCCACTTTTTCCATAAATAAATTATTGAATTATTTTATTGGGAGACAACCACCCTAATCTTCCCTTTATTAATTACTCCTACCATCCTAGGCTATTTCCTCAATAATACCCTCTTCCTATGACTTCCTGTTTGTTTGGTAGTGAAATGGAGCTGCTACAAGTCAAGACAAAAAAGTAAGTCTTTCTTCAAGTGACCAGCTTTAACGGTTGCATTTATCATGCTGAGGTCGGGAACATTCTCCCTGTGCAAGTGCCTTAGCTGGGGTAGGGCGGTTCAGAGCATTGCTGATCGATCTGCATGAAGAGCTGGCTCAGGAGGCTTCCCACACCAGCATTGTGCCCAATCAGGTGCATACGTGTTAGTAGGCAGGTGCAGAGTTCTCGTTTTTTAAAAATAATTTTTATTGAACAAATACTCAACAACACAATTCAGTTAGACATAATCATCTGGAACGTTTCTGTGAGGACATCAAATCCATCGCTCATATTTAATACAGTCGGTCTATTACAGTGCAGTATCAGTGAGTTCAACCCTCAAGACATTCCAGTACAATTATGAAACTCCATACAACCTTGCCTCCACAGTTTTAATGTTTCAGGTCCCTCTATACTCTACCCACGACCCCATATCTCGCCCACTTCCTCGGGCATCCACATCCTTGGTACACAAATTTTTCAGCTGCACAGCACCAATCGACATCCACCTTCCACTCTGTAACCCCATCGTAGGTTCAATCTCACCCGACTCTCTTGCAATATTTCTTTTTGCCACTATGTCCACTACCTTTAGCAATATCCGTGTGTATTTTGGCCAGGGATCATCCCGTCACACATAATATATGACATCGAGCTACCAGTCAGACCTCCGACTCACCACCTCAGACGTGACTCACGCAATCCCATTCCAGTATTGTTGGATTTGGGGGCAGGCCCACAATGTATGAAAGGAAAGGGCCCACCTCTCCGCAGCCCCTTGTGCAATGTTCAGTATGCCTGTGGCCCATTTTGTGTAACAACCCAGTACAGGTATATGATTTGTGCAAGATATGAAATTGTATAAGGTGAAACTGTGCTCTTATAGCCACCTCCTGGGGACTCTGTACTGCCTCTGTCCAATCGTCATCTTCTAGTATGCCTAACTTCTCCTCCCATGCCTCTCGGAGAGCTCTGAAGGGGCCTGCGGTAATATTCATGATCTTTTTGTATACTAGGGAAAAGGCCATATACGGCATTGGATCTAATAATACCCTGTCTTCAAGTGGTGTATATTCTGGTAGTTGTTCACTCACCAGGATGTGGGATTGCAATGCATTTTTCAGTTGCAAATATCAGAACTGTTCTAAATTGGGCATCCGGTACTCTTCCTGTAATTCTGCAAATTCCACAATTTTTTGCCCTCTCCAGACATCCCCTAATTAGTCAATCCCCAGTAGCCTCCATGGACGGAAACCCTTCAGTCCACCATCCTCCGTTAGGAGGTCACTGTCCCACAAGGGAGTTCTTTCCGTTAGTTTCCCTTCCTGGCCCAGGAATTTTGTCGCTTCCCTCCATCTGCGCACTACTGTTTGAGTGTGGGAGGTTCACTGATAGAATATTGATGTAACAAACATTGATGTTTTAAATATAGAGAAAAAAAATATTGACTGCAAAAATATTGACTCCAATACCTTAACAGGTAAGTAGAAAAATATTGAAACAAAAATATCAAGGTAAAAAATATTGATTAAAAATATATATAAAATAAAATAATATATAGTAAATATATTAAAATTAGTATTATTTTTAACAACGTTTATACATTTTAATATACATTTTAACTAAATATAACAAATAAACTTAATTAAAAAATATAAAGAAACATAATAATTTATACATATACATATATTTATGTTAAAATATTTTATTAACTATTAACTTTATTTAATTTTTAAACGTCAAATTATATATTAAAAATATATATATATATCAATAATTTTAAAATAAAATCTACAATAAATTCAAACATCAAACTGTTAAAAAAATGTAAACTTACATTTCCCAATACAATAAGTGCAACAGTAGAGAAAGCGTTGGATAGCAGAATAATTAAATTTACTTTTCCAACTCCAGTGAGTGCAACAGTAGAGAAAGTGTTGGATAGAGGAGGGGTAAAAAATAGTATTCTCACTCCAGTGATAGCAGCAGTAAGAAAGTGTTGCGGAGGGGAAAACATTAATATTCTCATCCAAAGGTGCAACATTAGGGAAAGTGTCGGATAGGGGAGGTGTAAAGATTACTATTCCCACTCCAAAGAGTGCAACAGTAGGGAAAGTGTGGGAAAGCAGAGTGGTAAACATTTCGATTACCACTCCAATGAGTGCAAAAGTAGGGTAAGTTTTGGATAGCGGAGGAATTAAACTTACTATTCCAACTCCTGTGAGTGCAACAGTAGGGAAAATGTTGGATAGCAGAGGGGTAAAAATTACTATTCCCACTCCAGTGAGTGCAACAGTAGGGAAAGTGTTGGATAGCGGAGGGGCAAAAATTACTAATCCCACTCCAAAGAGTGAAACTGTACAGATAGTATTGGATGGTGGAGGGGTACAAATTATTATTCCCACTGCAGTGAGTGCAAAACTAGGCTAAATGTTGGATTGAGGAGTAATTAAATGTACTATTCCAACTCCAGTGAATGCTACAGTAGGGAAAATGTTGGATAGCAGAAGCGTAAAATTTACTATTCCCACTCTAGTGAGTACAACAGTAGGGAAAGTGTTGGATAGCGGAAGGGTAAAAATTACTATTCCCACTCCAGTGAGTGCAACAGTAGGGAAAGTGCTGGATAGTGGAGGGGCAGAAATTACTATTCCCACTCCAAAGAATGCAACAATAGGGAAAGTGTTGGATAGTGGAGAGGTAAAAATTACTATTTCCACATCAGTGGGTGCAAAAATAGGGTTAGTGTTGGAAATGGAGGAATTAAATTTACTATTCCAACTCTAGTGAGTGCAACAGTAGGGAACGTGTTGGATAGAAGAGGGGCACAAATAACTATTCCCACTCCAGTGAGTGCAACAGTAGGGAAAGTGCTGGATAGTAAAGCAACAAAACTTACTAATAATATGTAAACAATTGAAAAAAACAAAAAATATTACAACATTTTACAAACCATAAAAAATAAATAAACAATATTAAATATATGAAACGTATAAAAAGAACACAGATCATAATATTAATTACATATAAAAAACGTACTAATTATATATAAAATAAATGTATAAATACATTTATGACGCAGCCAGAGAAGAACTCGATAAAGATATTACACAAAGTGAAGTTATAGCTGCACTGCGGGAATTAGCCCCAGGTAAGGCATCTGGTCCAGATGGGATCCCCCTGGAGGTTTATAGAGCCATGGAATCCGAGATCGTTCCTCTCGTGGTAGATCTGTTTAATGGGGTTATGTACTCAGGGGTGGTCCCGGATTCCTGGAAGGAAACCAATATTATATCTTCCATAAAAAGGGGAAACCTAGTGAGAAACCAGGGTCATATCGCCCAATATCGTTGATCAATGTGGATACTAAGCTATATTCTAAGATATGGGCTAAAAGGTTGGGCAGGGTCATTGGTGGTCTTGTATCCCCGTGGCAGCATGGGTTTGTCCCCGGTCGGGGTACGACAGACCACACAAGCAGAGCAATTACACTGTTTGATGCCCAGGCTGCCGCGCAGGGGGAGATCGCATGATCCTGCTTGACGCAGAGAAAACTTTTGACCGCGTTGCTTGGAGCTTTCTCTGGGGTATTCTGGCGGGGAGAGGCTTTGGTGAGAAAATTATCAGAGCTCTTAAAGCTATGTATTTAGATCCGGTAGCAAGAGTGATGGTAATGGGCGAGAGATCGGATAAAATTAACATTAAGAGAGGGACTCGCCAGGGCTGTCCCTGCTCCCCCATTCTTTTCTCCCTGTATATTGATCCTTTCATTCAGGAAATATTAGAAAGCCCTAGGATAACCCCTGTGATATTTAATGGCCATTCAAATAAAATTTTGGCGTATGCCGATGATCTGGCTGTGATTACTACTAACCCACAGCAGGCGCTTCCTAATCTGGCTCAGATGGCAAAAGTCTTTGGCTCCGGCTCAGGGTACTTACTAAATGAATCTAAAACTTAGATAATATGCTCAAAAAATATTGTTAAATCTGATTCCAGATATGTGGATTCTGCCATTTACTTAGGGGTGAAGATTAATGCGTCAGTGGACAGAATCGTGGAGGAAAATTATCCCCCCCTTATTAAGTCTATAGAAGCTGAACTAAAAAGAATAGAAGTGCTGCATCTTTCATTGGTAGGGAGGGTCAATGCACTAAAAATGCTAATGTTTCCCAGAGTATTGTATCTGTTTCGGGCTATTCCTTTATTTATTGATGAAAAAATAATGAAAAATTTGGAGTCCGTATTCATAAGATTCATCTGGCAATACGGTAAGATTAGGCGATCCACCAATCTTATGTCGCTACCCAGGGAAAGGGGTGGGATGGCACTCCCGAATTTAAGACTGTATCACTGGTCTTGCCTCCTGATTCAAATGTCTATTTTCTTTCAATGTGATCTGGGCACCGGGTTGGAAAGTTCTGGGACACAGTGCCCACCCCCGATCTTTAAGATGCTGTTGGGGGGGAAAGGCAACCGGTCTGCTGTTGTGTGAAGTGGAACGGAGATTTTATAAAAAAGGCTCTACTTAAGACTGTATTTGGGGCTTGGTTGGTCTGGAAATCTATCCTGAAATTTTTTAATCCCCCCAAACTGAACCTTTAATTAAATTTGAGTAACTCTAGTCTCTTTCCTCAGCTGAGAGCTGACAGGAATCTTCTTGTCTGGAAGGGATTGGGGGTCAAGACCCTTGGGGATATTATGGAGGGGGATAGGATACTTGGGTTTGATGTTCTGCAGGGCAGATTTGGTATTCCAGCCAACAATTGGTTTCTCTATGGTCAAATAGCTCGAACCCTTAAGGCTCTAAAACCAAAGCTGTCGCTCACGGTGGATCCTCCTCTGGTCGAGGTATTAGCTAGAGGGTGTACGAAGATCACAATAGTGTATAATCTCCTTGTAGAGAGGATCGAGGATGATATCGAGAAGACGGAGTGCAAGTGGGCTACAAAATTGGGGAATCCTGATGTTGACCTGGATCTTGCTATCTGCATGAATAAAAAGATATTTCGGGCGTCTAATCTCCGGGCCCAGCATTACAAAACAATCTTTAACCTTTATCATACGCCAACCAAGCTATTTGTATGGGGTGTAAGGGAAGATGACAGTTGCCCTAGATGTAATGTTGGCCAAGCTGATATAGTACATATGATTTTTCACTGTAACCTGCTGGTCCCAATAAAGGACGAGATAATGAAATTTTGGGAGGGGCTGCTAGGTCATAAGATCGACCTATCCCCTACCCTGATGCTATTGGGCACGGATTCTAAACTGAACCTCGGGAAGGACGAGGAGGCCCTAGTTTTTATGTCAGTTGCAGTGCTTCGGATTTTAATCTCTGCGGGCTGGAAAGATGTTACCGCTCCCTCCTTCCAGATGTGGCTCTCTAGATTATTGGGTATACATAATATCGAGTCCAGTTTATATGAATTAAAGGGGGTAAAAAAACGGGAGATGGGAAGACGCATTTGGGCCCGATTACAGAGTGGAGAGAAGCAAGAGTGTGATGTAGGAGGTAGTATGATTATGTTATACCTTAGATGTTTAGTCAGAGTGGCTCGAGGGAAGTGGTTTTTATCATTGTGCTTTTATGATCAACTTTGTATTTATCTTTTTGATTGTCAATGCTGATGCTGTCTATATTGTTATCAATTTTATGCTGGGCGCGAGCCGTGGTTTTGCTTGTTTGTATCAAATTAATTACAATGTCCTTTTAATGCACCTTTTATTCCAATAAAAATATATATTTTTTTAAATGTATATAAATACATTTATAAACAATAATTATTCAAAAGTAGCAAATATTAACAAACAAAGAAATGATTTAATATATACATTATTTGTTTTATTTCCTGCCCTATAACACCATACCAATAACAAAACACTTCCACATGTGTAATTAAATGTATTTGTATGATTTACATAATTAATAATCAATTAAAAATTTGTATTATTAAAAAAGGAATAATAAACATTCATTGAGTACACATGCTTTGACATAATAAGATCCACAACACAATTAAACTATAAAATAATAAAACACAATTAAATAATATTTTTAAAAGAAAACTAATATTATAAACCACTAATAAATAAATAATTAAAATTAATTTAATACCCACCCTTTACCCCTTTAAAAGTAAAAACAACACACATAAAAAAAATCAATTACCCAAAATAAATTTCAAATAATTAACATTAATTAACAACATATATTAATTAAACACAAATAACTTCCCACCCTTTACTCCTATAAAAACCACAACACACACCTAAAATTAACTACACAATTGCCATAATTATTTACCAATTAATGTATTAAAATTAAGTATCACATTATTAATTCATCAATTAAAAATACATTTATTTCCACCCTTTACACCTATAAACAGCACAACACACATTTAACATTAATTACAAATTTACCAAAATGAATAACCAATTAATTTATTACAATTAATTAACAACCAATTATTAATTCATAAATTAAAAATAAATTACTTCCCCATCCTTTACACCCATAAATACCCCAAAACACACCTAAAATTAATTACACAATTACCATAATTAATTGTCATTAATTAATTAAAATGAATTAATAACTACTTATTTATTAATTAATAATAAATTACTTTACACATATACTACTATAACATACCAGTTTAACAAATATTAATGAATAAAAATGTATCAATACATTTAATATAATTAAATTACTTCCCACTCTATTCCCCTATAAACCCACCACCTGCTACCGAACTAAAAACGCAAAATTCAAATTAATTTAACACATATATTAAAAATACAAACAATACTTATACAAATAAATACATCACATATATATAAAATATATACTAACCTACACCACAATATTATCAACTATATTTTTGCAAACGATATTAAACACTTTGATATTCATGTCGACGATATTCTTGCTATCGATATTAATGACTTGATATTTGTGCAACTAGATATTTTGTACTCAATATGCTGTCTCTGCACTGTGTGAAGGAATTTGTTTTCCTGTTTTTCTATGGTATATGGCTGCAGGGTATCCCCCCTGTCCCATTGCTTGGTGATCGACTCTGTAAGCAGGCTCCTCACAACCCGCAAATGCCTAAGTATTAACAGTGACCAACTGCGCAGCCCAGTAATATTTCCTTATTTCGGGAGCTGCCTACCCTCCCTCAAACACTCCTCTCTGTAGCTTGTACAGGGTAGGGCTGCCCTGAAGCTTCCTTCATCCCACAGAAGCTATCTTATTTCATATTCAATCAAGAAGTGTTCTGGAGGGCATATAACAAACGTGGCAAGGCCATCAATTTAAACTGGGCTGCTCTTCCTAATAACGACAGTGGTAGTTTCCTCCAGAGTAGCACATCCCTGCGCAACACATGTAATTGTGGATATAGGTTATCATCCAGGAACTGCTTATGTGTCTTGGAGATCATTATGCCCAGGTATTTAAACTTATCCTTTATCAGTAGGACTTTTCCACTGGATGGCAGGGCCGGTGTTTCCCCGGTCAACACGAATAGAAGGAACTTGCCCCAATTGATCTGAAGCCTAAAAAGCTGCTGAACTGATGATGATTTATTGAATGGCGATATTTGTTTGCAGTGCTGAAAATGTTTGGACTCGGCCCTAAGTTCTGTACCTTGGTATTGCTACTACAGACCAGGGTGCGAGTGAATGGAATGGTGTCGGGCCAGTTGCTCTGCATAAGAGTACAGGAATGCCTGCTATCTCCTATGCTCCTTGCCATATCAATAGAGCCCCTGGCGGCATGGGTTAGGAGTGAAGCACTGTAAAAAGGAATATCCGGGGGTTTGGTTGGAAGGAAAAGATAACGTTGTACGCCAATGACATATTGTTATCTGCCACAACCCCCTGTCCTCGATTAATCATATAGGTTGGTCCACTACATTGTATAAAACTCGACAAAACAGTCTCCTTAACTCACAGATTTTATTGTCACGTACCTCTGTCTATCACCTTATCCTCACCAGAGCACCTACCACTACCTCTCCCCCTATCCTTATTCCTCTTGGGGCACTGTACAACCAATTGTATTATTGATTTGCTCTTGTATATATTCAGTATACTCGGTCCCGTTGTGATTAAAACAATGTGGACCCATTTAGTGTTTGTGTAATTCATTGTTTGAAATTATTTACATCACTTCACACTTAAGCTGGGACCCCTCCCTCTTAGTAGTTGTCGAATAAATAGCTGCTCCAGGATCTTTGAGTAGTGAGAATCTATCACTCAAGGCTGATTTCCTTTTGCTACCCTCCTCTATGTTTCTGAACATGGTTATTAATGGAGATATTAATGGACTTTTTAGCTTGGATTCACGTTGCCCCATAGAAATACTACCATCAATCGGATGGGCTTAAGCTGCATGAAGGTCCCCCGTCAGCCCTCCGCCAGCACCCCCATGTATGAAATTGGTGCAAGGCAACAGTCACAAATACTAAGAATGATCTTTTAAAGTTTATAAAATTTAAGGCTAGTAGTTAAAATCTTAGCAGTCCATGGTTCAGGCAGGTCCGGTGATGTCATCCCTCCAATCCTCCAATTCAGCTTGACTCGCCCAATGTCCCAGCTATGTCCCAATGGCACCCAGGCCACTTGCTCATTCCCTTCGGATTGAAGAAGAATTCGTGTTGTGATGCAGTCCCTCGTAACTATCAGATGTTGTTCCTGTCTCGGTGGCTTCTGAGGTATCGCTATTTTTATTCTTTTTTCGTGGTTGTCGTCCTACCATTCTCCAGCTGTCCAGCCAGCCCCACGCCTCCTCTGGAGTGGGAAAACACCATATTTTACTGTCCACTGCGAGTGTTGCGGGATATAGCATGGAGTATTAGATCAATGTTGCCCCTAGAGCCTTCTCCACTTCACAAAAGGTCTCCTGTTTCTCTTGTACCTTCAGGGTAAAGTCTGGGTAGAAGGTAATAACAGTGTTTTCATACTTAACCAGTGGGGCAGTCCGGGCAGCCCGTAGGATTACATCTCGGTCACAATAGTTAAATATTCTCACTATTATAGAGCACAGCAGTGCTCCCAGCTGTGGTCGGGTGCCTGGGAGCTGATGGGCCGGCTCCATGGAGAAGTAGTCTGACAGACCTCGGGTTGCATCTTATTCAGTATGAGGTTTTCCATGAATAGGTTTATTGATGGTCCCTCTACTTTTTCCAGCACCCCAATTATTCGGACATTATTGCACCGGTAAACACACCTCCTGGTCCTCCAGCTTGGTTCCAGGGCCTTAGTCATTGCAAATAGTTCAAGGACCTGTTTTTGGGGAGCCTTCGTGTCCAATACTAGGCCAGTTTGAATCCCATCCAGAGCCTTCATACGGGCTCCCATATTACTCAGGTCTGCCCTCAGCAGGGAGACCTCCATGGTAACTGAGTCGATCCTCCTTGTCAGATCTGTCTTAATCCCTTTTATAGCTGCCACAACATCATGCAGCATGAGGTCAGAAGCAGTCGGGGGCAACAAGGGCTCAGGGTCCAACTCCACTGCCACCATCCCAGACCTGAAAGCAAAGTATACTTGTCTCGTTTTGTTTGCTGGTTGCGGCGTGGTCCATTCCCCCGTTATTGTGGAGGCCCCGCAAATTCCCAGGGGCCTAATTCATCTGGCCTGCTTGCAGTCCACAGGGGGGCCCCGGGAACCTCAGGAACAGCAACCACTGCCACCTACCAAGGCAAGTATAACACACGTGGTGGTTTGTCAGATCTGACACCCCCAGGTCCTCGGCCCAACACCCACCAGCTCCCTCAGCGACAGGTTATACGTGGGGACGTCAGTCGTGCCCGTCGGTCTTTTCAGGCAATGTAAGTACCCAGTTCTCTAGGCCGTATCACAGTCCCACACTGCTGGTATTTCTTCAAGCATTGCCGCAGTCGGTAAGCCCACTCATCTGGCAGTGTGTCACTCGGGGCCCCTCACTCACAGCTGTGGTGTGCTAAAGAAGGAGAAGGATGTTTGGTCAGAGGGAGGGGAGGACAGGTGAGCCTTCACAGATCCACAACAGGACTCCTGGGAGGAACTCCACCTACCCCGGTCCCCTCCCAGCTCTTCACCTGCACCAGCACAGGTTTCCTTCCTTCCGTCCCTGGCCGGCTCCTCCACCATGCCTGAGTCTCTCGGAGATGGGCATCGCACATTCAGTGACCTCCGTAGTGGCAATGGCCTACCCAGGCAGGACAGTCACTGGACCTGGCCCTCCGGTCACCGGACCTCTTCACCACGGTGTCCCTCGAAGCTGCTTTCCATTGAGTGGAGCGTGGCCCGCCCCTCATACTGCATCACTCGAGTTCAGGTATCGCAGCTCAGCCCAGGCCCTTCCTGTTTGTCCGAACAGGTTGAGCCCTATCTGGCTCATCGGGGCATCAATAGCACCGGGGCGCAGAGCCCACTTTCTAGTGTCACTGCTCGGCCCGTGTCAGATACTCTGCTGGATGTATGGGTGCTTTTGTGGCGCGACCCAGCAGAGCTGCTACAGCAAACAGCCATCTTCCTCAGTGGCAAGATAAGCCCCAGGTGCAGAATTCTTAAGCGATATCGTCATCTCGTGAGATGAAAGCTGATTGTTGAGAAACTTTATATGAAAAGGAACCATGATGCTAGTTTCATTTGGAGGCAGGGAAAGTGCAGTAAAAGCACCACTATATCACCTTTCAATCAGAGAATACAAAAGAGGAAGGGATGCATTTAGTAACCAGGGCAGACATCTAGGTGATGATTAACAGTACTGTTAGTGCAGCCTCAGCAGAACCAGCTGAAAAAAGCAAAAACTATATCCTGATGAAAAGTATGTCCTGGAGGAAAAATACAAGGGGTTAATATCAGCAAGATTTCCAACTTTAAGAAATACTGAAGCACATATGAGAAATGTTATGATTTCAGGCCAAGGCCGCTTCACATGAGCAATTGTTTTGGGCAGTATACCTCCAGATGATCTTCCAATGCCAAATGTCATCAAAAATATTATCCTAAAGGACTCAAAAGATACAGACAAATCAAATTTTCTACAATTTCTACATAAAAGATACCCGCTAGAGAATTTTGAGGAATATTTCCCACAAGTGCAGAAGGCATATTCAGTTCTCACCAATATGGTATCAAGTTAACTCTTTAGCTTAAGAAAAGGTTACCTTCCTTCCTAGATGTAGTTGACAAAAAGGTAGGTTCACTGAAGAGGGCGTATGCTGCAACCAAGTTTTCATTAGGAAAAGACACCTTGGATTCCATTAGAGCCATCACAAAGAGACTTGATAAGTTGCCTTCCATTTTAAATCCTGGCCCCTGATACACATCACTAAAATAATTTGTTTGCCAGCGCTTTTCATTTTTGATTTGTTCTTTTCGATCATTAGAGAAGTAATTTAGCTTGGGTAGACATTGCTATCCAGGTCAAATGTTTCTGGATGCCATTTTTAAAAGGGGTGGATGTGTTGCAGTGATGATGTAATATTTCAGGAACCATGAAACCTATATACTTCAATTTGATGTCAAAACATAGGTTTTGGGGGTCATGCAGTATTATAGAGACATAAAATAACTCGTCAGAGCAACCCTTCCACCATTTTCCAAAATGGCGACTATAATAGAGGAAGAAGAGACATATCTAGAAACGAAACCAATAATGTTTTTTTAACTCTTTTATGTGTACACCAAACAATATTTATTATCTGAATATGAGAAAACAGTATTGTCTATCACTCATGTCTGAGACACATTTTCAGGGTTAACTTTATTTATTTTATTTGGCAATCACCCTTGGTACATTTGCAGAATGTTAAACATTTGAGAAGAGCATATCGACAGGGACATCTTTTTGAGCCACAGGTTTTGCAAGTACATGTACGTGTATGTTCTGTGGGTAGAGGCTTTAGATTTTGTAGGCTTTAGCACCCTATCAACATCTTCTCAACCAAATTCACACTGATCTTTCTCTACGTATTCCTGATCCAAAACATTGACATATCTTCTGAAAAAAAAACGCTCTTTTAATCTGTCCATGCACATAATATGACGTCAGTGGAAGATCACTTAGCGGGACTTATCTCTTGAACTCACTGTACTGAAAGTTGTCAAATGTGTGACAGACAGAACTTGTTTTCCACATAAGCACAAGGTATTTTTCTACGTCTTTAAAGTCACATTCTTCTTCTGTCTCAGCAAATCCTATTAGAAGCTTCACCGGTTCAGCTGTTACAGCTCTAAGCTTTGTTCCAATTTTGCTATAAGTGTCATCACCTGTAAGAATATGTGCCATGATAAGAACACTGGACATCTCTGGATCAAGTTTATTGTACAGAATATGAAGCGGGTTTAAGTGTATTTTCTTACCTGTTTTATTCTGTATCCATAACTCAAACAATCATTGACTTATGAACAATAGAACAAATCGAAGTAGCACAATAATATCTGTGTCATTTGACAGTAGAATGAATCGATTGGAACCATTTAGAACAGCCCCCTCAACATGTGGCACAACAGGAAGGTCGTTTCATCCAATTTACTGTTACGCTCTTGAACAATATGGCCTGTATCTGCACCAACTCTTCATTGACAATCATTCCACTTGCAATAATTGGAAATGTAGTGCTTACTGAAGCATCTGCAATGTTTTGGTGAATTAACTTCTCTAAGTCCATCTTGTTTGATATCGATCACCAGAATTTAACAAGTTGCCCCGGTATAGGTGTCGAATATTTGATACAGGGAAGGCCAATTGTTTCACTTGTAGACATTCATCTGATTCTCTCAAATGTGTTGACAGATAGTTCAAGATAGCTGTTAACACCTTGGCTGCTGTGACTTTTCCCCTCCTGTGCTGACCTTCTTTGAATACTATTGTTCATGACGAGCTCAGCTCGTCATAAGCACAGCTCCACTGTGCCTCATGACGAGCTGAGCTCGTCATGAGCATGGAAGGGGTTAAAGACAATTTGCAAGAACTTTGATATCTTTAGAACATTCTGAACTACCTCTCTGAAGTTTTGCATGGATGAAATCTTGACCATTCCCAATTGTGTCCACAACAATAACAGTGTTCAATCAGGACACCTTTTCAAATTGAAAGTTTTCAGGTGAAAGGTTTTTTTTTAGTTCTTGTACGAGTTTGTGCTTCACTGGTATGGTTGAAGCATCTCCATCAAATAATGAGTTTGTTGGAAGAAGATCATGCAACACAAAGTCCTTGATAAATTGAACCCTTTCTTTTGCTACATCCATCTCTCTATTTGCTTGTAAAAGTTGTTTTTTGTGACCTGTTTTGCAGTGGCTGGTTGGATGAAACTCTTAGTATGGCAATTAAACAGTGGAAGTTTAGCTTTAGTGATTATGTGAAACTGCTTTTTCTCTTTCAATACAAATCTCTCCTGCTTCAGTTCTCCATATAGTTTTGATCCATGTTCCAGGACATCTAGCAGATATGTCTTTATATCGTTATCCACGTATTGTTTGGTCACAAAGTTGTGTAGTCGCTCAGGCTCAGTCATTTCATCTGGGTTTCCTTGCTGTTGCATGAAATAAAGAAGGCCGTCAACTTGTTTACTAAAACATACCCCCTCTTTCTCACAAGTTTGTGGTGAGGAACAGTTTCACGATGGTCCATTAATTTTGAATTTGTCATCTCTCTGAAAACATTGCAAAAACAAAGGACTTCATCGTAAACTATCTGCATTGAGCAACATATTCACTTTTACGTGTCTGACCAACAATTCCTTTGGAGCTTTTCTTTGATCTCTCGATCGTCTGTTTGAGTTTCATTTATAGAGCCACAGCATTGAAACTTCCCTCTCTGTTTTTCACCAAAAAATGTCGTTAGGTAAATGTTCTGTAGTGGTATGGTTTTTCCACCTCTAGCTTATTAATTCTTTCCAAATACCAGGATCCATAGTTTAGGCAACCAAATTCACGAAACAAAGTAATCAGTGACTCCACAGTCTTCACATGCAGCTCCCAATCACCTTTCCGATCAGCATGTACCACCTTTTTCACTAGAGCTGTCATACGTAAAACATTCTCCAGTACTTGCTCATTTCTGATTTGTCTTCACATTCTTTGCCAAACTCTAAGAATTGGTTTTCTGATTTTGAAATGAGTGTATTGAACATGGCTTGGCTTTGAATTATGTCTTTCGAATAAAGCGCACCCTGTGCCTTTTTCACTTCTGAGATAAGATATGAAAAACCTAATTAGTCATTTTTGTTCCAAAAAGCATTCCAAGGCAATTTTTCTACAGCCTCAGATGTGATGAGCATACCTTGTAACAAACGAACATAATGAGTACAGCTCAATACTTACCGGACAGTTTTGGTTAAAAATATTTCAGCTTCAATAAGTGCACTGTCTATGCCACATCCACTGAGATAACTTCCTGCACACTGCATCACAACTTTTGTTATGTGGAAAATGGTAATTATTGGATAAAAATCATCAAATTCTACTGGATTGCTCATCTTTAAGCTCAGCATGCACGTTTTGGAAAATCTTTAGAGCTGTGTATACTGTTGCATAGTTTGTGACTGTAGATGGTATTACTGGTAAAATCCCAACCTTCTTCAGTGGGACGGTATTCTGGGAGATCAGAGGATGAATGCCAGCCCATGGAGAAACTTGCGTTTCTTCATCCTTCAGTCCTCATCGAATAAGGGTTATGATAAATTTAGTTAAATCAGCTTGCAGACCACAGCATCAGGTAGAAGAAGATCCTTGTCCTCAGCCACTTTGAAACTTTCTGGTAGACGGGGACGTGCTAATGGCTTGTAGCGATTTTGCACACGTTGACAAGACAGTTGGGTTATACGTTTGCAGCTTTGTTTGTGTATACCTACAGTGAACCCAGCTTGTTTTCCTGCTGTTCATTGGTACAGTCTTGAAAAAACACCATGGCAGTATCATGTGTGATGGATGTTCCAGTCAAAGAAGAGCTGTCTTCAAAATTTAAATTATCAAAAGCAGCAATTGTAAATACTTTCCTGGTAAAGTGACTTGGAAATGGTGTGCTATTGTATTCACAAGATTTTACAGCATGAGCTGCTAACAAGTTTCTGCTCTACACTTTGTCACTATACCTTGTTGATTCACCAATCCTATTAATTGAAGTGATTAGCTCTCCACCTTTGGACTTGTCATAGATAACGTGGGCAGTCATATGTAGCAGAGTTTTCCTTTTGCCAATACATTTGCACAGCATAAGCCTCTCGGTTCATGGAATTGTCTTCCACTTCTTCGCTTATATCTTTAAAGCCATCATCGGGGCGTGGTCTGGCCATGCAGGAAAATGGCCGCCTGAACGAGGAGCTCCGCTTCAGGACGAACTCCTGATGGAGGCGGCACTCCTTACAGCACCAACGTGACTGCAGAAGTGGCGGTTTCGAGGACCCGAATAAGGCTGCTTCATTTGGTCTGAATTTCGGGACCAAATGAGTACCTTTAAGGCGCTGTTTTGCTCGAAGACTTCCTGAGCCTGAAATCGTGTGTTAGGCCTTGTGAAGCACCATTTCTTGCGTAAATGCAATGCCGCTTCTGACGCCCTCATGTGGGAACTCTAATATCGCATCTCCAGACTCTGAGGAGAAAAACACACTTCTTGGCTCCGGTTCTTCTCCTCCGGTAAGAACTGTTGACGCTTCGCGCAATTTATCTATTTCTCATCTGGAAACTCTTACAAATGTAGAGTCAGAGACTTACATTTCAGTCAATTATCTTTATCACCTCAGCTTTATAGACTAAATGACTCAAATTCCTCATTGTTACATGTTGGCGCTTCTCCTCTGATACATGATTACTATAACTGTTTATTTTGGAGAGAGGTGTATATTTCTGATAATTCTGCATTAAACGTGAAGCAAAGCTCTTCGTGGCATAATACACGCTAAGAGCCAGTTGTTTTGACTGCTCTGACAGAATTATACTATTTTTCATGAACGTCATGTAAGAGCCTCCCTTACTGTTGGCCAGTCAAGACAGCTACAGACTTGGAAGAGCGGTGTGTGTGGAAGTTTTTTTTTTTTACTCCACACGTCAAGTATTTCAAGTAATTCTGTAAGTTCTGCAGTGAATTTGAAAGTAATTCTTTGAGCTGCTAGCTCAGTTATCGCTTCAAAAATGTCTACCCACAAGAATGGAAACAAGTCTGCTAAACAACCTACTCTTACAGAGGCGCTCAAACAACCACGTACCATGTCGGCGAAAGGTTCAGTTTCCCCAACCTCTAGCCCACACTTATTCACCTCAACTGAATTTTCAGACGATACTTTGAACCGCATTTTACAAGAAGTCTCATCAATCAGCTCTCGTTTGACGGATATGGGCGCCAATATCCTTTCCCTCACGACAGAAACCAAGTCTTGTCAAATTCCATTCTTAAAGCGGAGGAATTAGACCAGCGATTTATTATAGCTGAAGCTAGGCTCGAACCGGTGCAGAATATAGACCAAGACTTATCATTTTTCCACAGTAAGCTTGTAGATTTGGAAGACCGTAATAGAAGGAATAATATTAGATGTTTTGGTTTTCCAGGACAAGTTGAAGGTCACAATGCTTGACTTTTTTTGTATAATGTCCTTCCCAGGCTTCTTGGTATCACCTTTGAACCATTGTTGGAAATTCAATTTGCTCATAATATTGCTCCACCGCATAAAGGAATAGGCTCCCGCTCACGACACCTAATTGCCTGTTTTTTACGACATGACCAAGTTCGAAAAATATTGATGGAAGCACGCAAGCAGGGCTCTTACATCTACGATGGTCAAGAAATACACATGGCTGCTGACTTTTCAAAAGAAACTAATGAAAGGAGAAAGGCATTTCTACCCATGAGATCACGACTCAGGCAGATGGACATAAAATATGGTTTATTTGACCCTTCTCGTTTCCGTATCACCAGAAATAGAGAATCAAAGGACATTTATAATCCTGAAGACTTACAACATTTTTTAGATAGCTTTTCACTTCAAGATATGGATGTACAACATCCTCATGCTGATCAGTCTACTTCAAGTTCTGAATCCTTTCAACAACCTTCCGACAATCAACACCGTAGTACCAGCAAAGTTCGCCATCGTGGCAGAGACATTGCAAGATTGGATCATACCCATGAAAACAAAGCTTCTGCTTTACAGGCAGTCTCCACTCTTACACAAGATCATCAAAGTAACAAATCTCGATCTCCTCTAAAATCTGCATCAGATGGAGAATAGGCTCTGATGTTATCTTTTTCTTTATTACAGCCTTATCTTTTTATACTGTATTCTTATGAATTTCTTAAGGTTATAGACAGATAAGTACTATTTAAGGTCTTTATACATATTTATTCTACTTTTATCCATATTAATCTCTATATTCAATTTAACATTTATACTATATTTAGGATTTATTAATATATCTATTGTAGGTGTTTCAAAGTGGTTTAAATTGCATTTATATTGTCCTTCAATGTAATTCTTTAGGTTCTGAGACAGGTAACTATTGTTCAAGAGTTTTTTAACATATGCATTGTTTAATATCCTCGTTTATATTCTATTAAAAAATAAATAATATATTTGCTATTTAAGATATACAATGAGTTTAATTAATTTTATAATATTTGGGGACACAAAATATCCCTGATTATATATGCCCTTTTCATGCTATTCAATTTGGAGATAACTTGCATTCATTCTTCCAGATCTAGCAATACTCCTGAGGCGGAAAGCCGGGAGCCGTGTCATTCTCTGCACTTTAAAAAAAATTATTCTTTTACGTTTTAAAATACTTATTTTTAGCAACTCGCTACCTGCAGCCACAACCACTGTCTGCATTCAGCCGATTAGGCGCTGAGTGTTCCTTTCCCACGGAGGCTGCCGGTGAGAGCGAGCGGCCATCTTTTGGAGGCACACAGGGGGCGGACTAGTCTCTGGGATGCGCTCTGAGGGCTATAAAGCCAGACAGGCATGTCTCCTCGCAGCGGACGCGAGCAGCGGACGCACACTCAACGCGCCGAAGGAGCGCCTAAGGAAAGCCCGTCTGCGCCCGTCAGCGTCCCGGAGGCGTCGGTCGGACGGGTGGGAGAATCCTCTAATTACTCCACCGGTAAGGTGCTTACATATGCGTCAGCTCATTTACCAGCATTAAGGGACAATATTAGCTGCTGCTGTCCAGTATTCCCCAATATTTCCAAGGGTAATGTTTGCTGCCCCAGCTGCGGCTGGACACTGGTTAATGGTTTATCTAGTAAGGCTTCTCCCGGCTCCGGTAACCCCTCTAACCCGGAACTGGATGGGGGAAATTTGCAAAAGACTTTTACTTGCATGCTTCTTAATACACGGTCCTTAGGCAAGCATGCCTTCGACCTTTTTAATTTACTATCTGAGTCTAAGCCTGCGTGTTTCTGACCGAGACTTGGCTCGGAGATTCCTCTAGTCCTGAATTAGCCAATGCCCTCCCCCAGAACTATTATATTTTAAGGAAGGATCGGGTGACGGGTAAGGGAGGAGGAGTTGCAATGGTGGTTGACAATAGTTACACTTGTTCAAATGTTCCTACGGAAGACATTCATGGGGTGGAGTCCTTGGGCTTCTGCCTGTCGTTCTCGCCTCACCACTCCTGTGCCAGGTTGTTAGTGTATAGGCCACCTGGTCAGGCTGGATCCTTCCATGAAGCACTTCACATTGCTGTCTCCTCACTTATTATGAAGTTTAAACATTGTTTGCTTCTGGGGGACTTCAACATCCGTATGGATGTGGCAGAAGCAGTAGATACCATCAAGCTTCTGGATGTTACTAATCCATTGGGTTTGATTCCCTATCTCGGCACATCCACACACAACAAAGGCCACATTTTAGACCAAATTTTCTCCACTATCCCCATTACTGTTGCACCGCCTTTACCTGTGCTGTGGTCAGATCATTATTTAGTAAATTTCGATATCCTACGTGTGACTAAAACGATAAATAGCGCCTCTAGCATTCAGTCCCCAGCTCCCCGCACTTTCTACCGCATGTCACCTGACATGCTAGCCCAGTCTCTGGTCCTACATACTTGCCAGCTCACAGGCGATTTAGAGGCTGATTTAGATATTTTTCAGACCTGGCTTACGCACCGCCTTGATGAGCTGGCATCTCCTTTGTTTGGCCGCAAAAACAACTCGCGTGCCTCGGCTCCTTGGTTTACTCCAGCACTTCATGAAAGTATAAGGCTTTGTAAGAAAGCTGAGAGAGCGTGGCGCAGAAATTATGATGTGCTACTAAAGGAGGCTTATAAGGAGTGTATTAAAATCTACCATAAAGACATTATCCTTCAGAAAAAATCTTATTTTGCTAAGAGAATAGAAGCTGCGGCTAACACTAGCAAGGAAATCTTTACTATAGTCAAGGAATTTACTTCCCCCTCAACCTCAATATCCAAATTCTCCTCTTCTGAACTTTGGATTAAACAAATGGCAATTTTTTTTGCTAGTAAAATTAAAAACATTCAGGCTTCATTTATGCTGTCAGTTCCTCTTAGGGATCCTAATTCCATCCTCCATGCCCCTTCTTCTACTCCTGAGCGCTCTCTGCTCACAAATTTCCCTCCCCTCTCCCCACAAATATCACTGGAATTTTTATCCAAATTAAAATCTGGTTCACCAATGGATCCTTGTCCTGCAAAGTTCCTCGCCAAAATAGCGCATGTCCTCAATCCTATATTTAATCCGGTTCTTAATCACTCCCTCAATACTGGTATTGTTCCTAGCTCCTGGAAAAAGGCCCTTATCCTCCCATTATTAAAAAAACCTAATCTGGACCCCCTCACCCATGCAAATTACAGACCCATTCCGCTACTACCGGCCATTGCCAAGGTGGTGAAAAAACATGTCCATTTCTCCCTCTCTAATTTTCTGGAGACTCATGATATCCTCCATCATACTCAGTCGGGCTTCCGTTCCAATATGAACACGGAAACAGCGTTGTTGGCGGTCACAGAATCTATTAAGGAGGTCTTGGACATTGAAGGGAAGGCGATATTGGTTCTGCTGGATTTGTCGGCGGCTTTTGATACAGTTCCTCACAACCGTCTTCTCTCAAGACTCCAGGAGATTGGTTTGAGAGGGACAGCTTTTAGTTGGTTTGAGTCTTTTCAATCTGACCGCCAACAAACAATCTGGGCCCCTCCATTCTCAGCCTCAGTGCCTCCGCTGGAGGTGGGAGTTCCTCTGGGTCAATCGTGAGTCCCACTCTTTTTAATATATATATGTCCCCCTTGGCAGCATTGGCTGAGTCTTACGGAGCCCACATTGTATCATATGCCGACGACACGCAGCTTCTTTTTACTTGTAAAAAGAACGCCAACTTTAATGGCGACAACATCAAGGGCTACCTAGGGGCCGTCTTTTCTTGGTTCCAATTGAATCAATTAAAGTGTAATTTGGATAAATCAGAGGTTCTCTTTTTCGGCTGCCCCCTGACCCATATTGGAAATCATGGTGGCCGGCTGATATGTTCCCTCCTTCAGCTACCACTTCCATGGCAAAAAACCTGGGAGTGAAAGTGGACAATGGGCTGACTCTTAAACCTCAGATTCTGGGTCTAGTGGGGCAGTGTTTCGGCCTCTTAAAAATTCTGAGGAAATTTCTCCCCTTTCTATCTCCTGTCCACAGGTGGATAACGGTTCAGGCCTTGATTGGTTCACGGCTTGATTATGCCAATGTACTATACTTGGGCCTCCCCGAGTATCTCCTCACCCGCCTACAAACTTTGCAAAACTCAGCCGCACGGGCAATCTTTGGCCTTAGTCGTAGGTCCAAGACTTCTGCTCTACTAAAATAACTTCAATGGCTGCCAGTGCATAAACACATTTTTTTCAAGACTCTCACTATGGCGTTCAAAGCCCTCCATGGCACTGGCGCGCTCTAGCTAAGGAAAAGAATACGTTTTTACTATCCTTCAAGATCCCTACGATCTGAATCGCTAGCATTGGCTACTGTTACGGCAATTAAACGAGCTCGCATTGGGGGACGCTCGTATAAACTTCTGGCACCCCAATTATGGAACAAATTGCCTCTGTCTATCCGGAAGATAGACAACCTTCTCTCTTTCAGGAAGGAACTTAAAACATGGCTGTTTGGACAATAGCCTCGGTGATCTTGCAGTCTCTGCCCTCTAGGTCTGATAGCGCCGGGACACTCTGTCCGAGTAGCTGAGCGCTCTACAAGACTCCCCTTAACATAACATAATATATCATTTACTCCTGTTGAGCAATAATTTTTAACACCTTGGGTGCTACAGGCAATTCCCGCTGGGTGCTGCTGTTTACATTTTCCCATTGTGTGTGACAAGGTCAACTCGTCATAAGCACAGGGCAGGTAAAACCCATGACGAGTTGACCTTGTCATGAGCACTGAAGGGGTTAATAATGTTTATTTCATTTTATATCAAATGTTAATAATCATTATTATTCGCATAACTATCTTACTATTTAATATAAATTTGTATTTATGCCTATATTATTAAATGCTATATATCGTATACTATTTGAAGTTATATATTTATCATAATGTATTTCAACTTCTTGAATTTACATGAATGTATTGACACTTTTACACTTGTTTTAATGCCAAAATGTTATGTTTATGGTTCTTCAGAATCAAATATATTTTAAAATGTTTTATTATTCCCTTTTAAAGTCACAGTTTTATATTCTCTTGATGGATTTCAGACCCACTGCAGTGTTCCAGTGAGCCTAGACACGCGGTTGACAGTTTAAACTATATTGATTACGTAGTATACTTTTGTCTTTTTAAAACTTTCTTATAGGAACTTTCTTTTGCTTTTCTTATATCATCTCCTATTGTTCTATACGATATTTGTAGGTTACATTGTTTTTCTCCTTCTCTTTTCTATTACATATCATCCAGAGCACCCTTCCTCTCTTTTCTCTTCCCTTTCTCATCCTAACCTATTCTCTCTCATTGTATTCCCACTAATTAATCATTTCTCTTACTCTTAATAATACATTTATTCCTGAACTCTTAATTCCTTTTGACTATATTTCAGTATGGCTCATACTCACTCTACTATTACGTGGAATGTCCATGGCCTCACCCATTATATCAAAAAGCAAAAAGTACTTTCTTATTTGCAGCCCAAACGTGTAGACATAACTTTACTACAGGAAATACACCTTGATGAGGTAAAATCTCTGCAGAGACTGGGCGGGGAAGGTCATTCACAGTAGCATTCACAAAAATGATCCAACGGATGCTAGTTCTGTTCTCAAATGTGGAGTTGCAATCCTTATTCGGAGATCACTTCCAATTACGATTTCCAAGACTTGATCGGATCCTGATGGTAGATATGTATTTGCCAAATTATGTATTGGGAATTCTTGGGAACCGTCTTCTCACAGAAAATGATGCCTCGCAATACCTCATTAGTGGGGATAGGAATCTGGTATGGGATCCTATTCTAGACAAAACAGGTCAATTTGACAGAGCCAATGTAGCAGATAGAGCTATCTTAAATGATATACTCTCGGATGTGGTTGGTTTGACCATTGGCGTCTTAGTCATCCACAAGATAAAGAGTATACTTTCTTTTCACCCTTGCATGGCCCATTTTCCCATTTAGACTACTTTCTGGTATCACACAAAGCAGTACAATTGGTCACAGAGTCTCATATTTCAGAGGCGGCCTTGTCTGATCATTCTCCTGTTCTTTTATCTCTAGAGCTAGGCCTCTCCCGACCAGGGCGTAAACCATGGTGTATGAGCATTTAGCGACACAGGACACCCAAGGGTAAATTTCAATTACAATCCCATCTCCAAGATTATCTTTCTATTAATCAGGGCTCTGTCACTTACAGCAGGACTGTATGGGTGACAGAAAAGGCCACTATTAGGGGTCAGTTAATGCGTGATGAGGCGCTCACTAATAAGATTAATATTGCAAAGCAAGCAGAATTAGTACGAGACATCCAATCTTACTGTCGTCTTTATGCATCAGATCCTACCCCGCATAATCGCAAATTATTGGAACAAGCATGCATGTCCCTTAATAGTCTCTTTACCTCTACTACCTAAACCTGGTAAAGATCCTCTTTTATGTGGTAGCTATCGTCCCATTTCTTTATTGAACTGTGATATTAAAATTCTAGCCAGCATCTTAGCGTCTCGACTCTGCAAAGTACCAACCTCCTTAATACACCATACTCAAGTGGGTTTTGTTCCAGGACGTTCCTCTAGGAATCATCTATGAACACTTGCCCATACATTGTGGTCTTCTAAACATATTTCAGAAGATGCCTTGGCCCTTTAACTTGATGCAGAAAAAGAGTTTGACCGCATTGAATGGGAATACCTTTTTACTAAAATGCACAGATTTGGGTTGGGTGATCAATTTATAACTAAAGTGCGTTTATTATATGATAAACCCTCAGCTCAGGTAAATTGTGGTTGTTTATTATCTAATGCATTTCCAATTCAGAGAGGAATGCGCCAGGGTTGCCCGTTATCCCCTCTTCTCTTTCATTTAGCAATGGAGTCACTTGCTGCTACAATACGTCAATCTGAATACATTATAGGTGTCCCTCTCCCAACTGTACATTCTAAAATCTACTCATATGCAGATGATATCCTTCTTACTCTTACAAAACTTCCCCGATCTCTGCCATCCCTCGTTCAAATTATTAATGATTTCTCCTCCTTTTCGGGTTATAAAATACATTGGGACAAAAGTGAAGCATTTGCCACTTCTGATGGCACTACAAAGGCAGCGTTTCATGGATTTCCTTTTCATTGGCAGTCTTCAGATCTTAAATATATAGGAATTTTAGTCAATAAAGGTTTGGAAAATATGGTTGCAGACAAATTAGCTCCTCTATTTTCTCAAATCCAGAGGGATTTTGACAAATGGAAAACTGTAGGACTATCTCTTTGGGATAGAGTTCAAGCTATCAAAATGGTCACCCTTCCACATTTCATTTATATTTTAGGTATGCTTCCCCTCCAGATCCCTCTAGCCACCCTCAGATCAATAGATTCTAAGATCAAGTCTTTCATTTGGGGCTCAGCTATACCACGTCTTGCTATGGCAAAACTAAAGACTCACCAGTTATATGGAGGTTTAGGTATCCCATCCATTGAACACTATTCCCTTGCTTTACACATCTCTCAACTTTCTTATTTTCTGCCAGGAACTAAAGATATTGCGCAATGGGTTTCCATTGAGCGTCATCTTTTATCCAAGGCTTCAGGTCTTTCTCTTCTATATGGTAGTGGTACTAGTTCTTCTGATCCCAAAAATGCCATTTTATCAGCCATGCACAAATCTTGGCAGAGAGGGCATCGTATACTAGATTCAAATGCACGTATTAATGTTAAGGCTCCTCTATGGAATAATTCAGCTATCCGTATCAATGGCTGTACTTTATCTTGGCCTTTATGGCAAGCAGCTGGTATTCACTCCCCAGAACAACTTCTTCATGATGGAAATTTAAAAACCTTCTCTCAACTATGTGAGGAGTTTGATCTTCCTACACAACACTCCTCTAAATATTTCAACTTCAACAATGTTTGAAAAAACATCTAGGATCTCCCCCGTGGTTACTCTAGGTATCTCCAATACCATCTTACCTAAATTTGTGGGGAAAGCTTAAAGGAGTAACTTCTGGCCTTTATAAAACCTTTATGCTTCCTCTATTTTCACAATCCCTCTCTAACATTCTTCAAAATAAATGGAAATCCCGTTTATCCATTTCTTATACGGCTTCCGAATGGGACCAGATACTGGAGGGGTTACATAAAGGAGTTAGTGAGGCAAGGCTTAAATTTTGTATATTTAAAATCCTTCACGACAGGCACTGGTCACCGATTAAATTACATAAAGCTGGACTACTCTCACACACTAATTGCTGGAGATGTTCGGCCTTCGGCTGTGGCATTTGCGAATGCCCAGAAACCAAGTCCTATTGGGCCTTTATTGGAAAAACTTTATGCTCCACAATGTCATTATCTTTACTATTTACATCTGCCACCATTCTTTTTCATGATTTTCGTTATTTTCCAAAGCTCTCCAAACCACAAATTTGTCTCCTGCATACTGCGCTAGCAACAGCTAAAATTTGTATTTTGCACCCTTGCAAATCTATATCTCCGCCCTCTCAGGAAGAATGGCTGGTGGCAATGATGCAGATGGCCTTACATCTACACACAATCTACAACCTACAGGACCAAGCCGATATTTTTCTTCAAACTTGGTCTCCATTTTTAAAAGCTAAAATTGATGATTCTGCCAACTCCACTCTCTCTTCTAATGTAAACAACCAAATCAATTAATTCATTATTTTACATCCTTTCATTTTAAGCTCTTTCCATCATTTCTTGTTTTGTTTTCCTTCCCTCTCTTTCTTCCTTCTTCCTTTTTTATCTCATTTTCATTACCGCTGTCTTCACTTCCTCCCCCTCCTTCCTCTGGCTCTACTCTTTCTAATTGCTCTCTTATTCTATTTTTCAAAGTTTATCTCCTTTCTCTTATTTTTTTGCTTCCTTTCACTTTACATATCAACTTTCTATGCTTTTTAAAAAAAATGTGTTCTAATACTATTATTATTAATAATAATATAACTATTCCGTATAAAGTTATTGTTTCTTATTTACATTTAGCTTTATTCATATTGTATATATTATAAGATATCCAATATCAATTTCGTATTCATGTTAGTTTTACTATTCATCTAGTCACTTATTTAACATGATTCCTTATTTATACTATCTATGCATACATATTTATTGTCAAAATATGTATTTCATGTTTTCATATTTCTGTAATATTTCTTAAGTATTTATCAATAATTTATTGTTTTACGAATCCTGTATTATTCTGCACTTTACTATAAAATTTAATTTAAAAAAATCAACACAAAAAATAAAGCTATCATCAATGTTTTGGGAATCTGTTCTGAACTCAGAACTTTTCGTTTGTAACCGTTTTGCTTTGCTGATATTAAGCAATGATGTAAAAAAATGTTAAGACATCAGGCATTCCTGTTGACTCCCATGAGTTGTGAAGCTCTAGGGCATCACAAAATTTGTCATTAAGTCCAAAATCTAAATCTTTCAGGATGTTTCTTAAAATGGTTCCTGATGATTTTACTGCATCCTGTGATCTTATTTTGGCAGCAAGAACTTCAGGAGTAAAATGAGCTGAGAACACCATAAGTGGCTCATTCTTTTTGTTAGACGGAATTCTGTCATTGTACATTCTCACCAGAATAATCTTAATTTCATTTATATGGATCAATATAATTTCATACATTTTGACCACTATTTCTCTGATCCCACTGGGTGTGGACACATAGCCAGCTCTCACAGCTGACTTTAAAACTTAATTTGCAAGAGTGAAAACCTAACTGAAGGCTAATTTTCGTTGCTGATGTGATCTCATTTCACATTCTGAATTTTGAATGTAGGCATGTACGCAGTGCCGGTGGGCATACAAATCAACTACAAAGATATCCACCTCATTGTGTAGATTAGCAACTCGGCTGAAAACTTCATCTTGGAATAAACTAGCTAAAGATAAAAACATGCTTGCCAATTGAGACTCACATACTCTGTACTTTGTTCTTTCGTCAATCCCTTTGGCCGTTGTTCTGGCAAAACCACAGATAACACATTGAAGTTCCTCTGATTTCTGATCAGTTGTTGGAGATGGACGAAGGGTAGCCATCGATCTTTTAAGTGGATGGGCATTGGGTTTGGTTGTCGTCGCTTTGTCAGAAGACTCTTGTTGTGATTCACTGGTTTCTGCTATTATTTGACACATTATTTCCAGACTTTTTTCCATTGTGTATGTCTTATCCGCTTCTCTGTGGCCCGAATTCCCCTCCGGGGCTGGAGAATTCCACGTGTGCGCTGTTCGGACTGCCCCCAACAACAGGCTCTCGGGGGCCGTCCGACGCACGGAAGAGTTATAGCACTTGCTGTTAGAATGATAAAATATTTTATCCTCGTCACCCATCAGTTTCAATCTTTTGTGAACTTTGTCTTGCCATATTATAGAAGCATCCCAAACTCTATTCTGTCCAGCTGCAGTTAATGTTAAATCTTCCTATTCGATCAGTTTGGCATATGGCACATTTTTCTTTGTTGAAGTAGTCTTCAGATTTTGTAGTTAGGAACACTCTTTCAGGAGATAAAGATCCTCTGCTACCACCTGCTTCGTTCATGCTTACTTATTTGAATCAATGGAAAACCTTAAACAAAAATAATATAAAAATAAATTACCAATATGATGGCTAAAACACATCAGTATAGAGCTGCCATTTTGGAAAATTGCAGATGTGTTGCTTTGTGGAGTTATTTTCTGCCTCTATAAGACTACTTGACACCCAAAAACCTAGGTTTTGACACCAAATGAAGTATATAGGTCTCATGAATCGTGAAATATAACATCAATACTGTAACTCGTCCACTATTTTTAAAAATGCCGTACAGAAAAATTCGGCCCAGATTAGCAATGTTTACCTAAGCTAAATTACTTCTCTAATGATACAAAAACACAAATCAAAAATGAAAATCTCTGTACAGAAATTTGTTTAGGGAGGTATATCAAGGGGCCAGGACAATTTTGGGTGAAAAGCTGTTCACTCTGCAACTGACTTAATCAGCCCAAAAGTCAGATGAGAAGTAGATCGGAGGCAAAACTTATATTGCCGTCCTCATGGTGAGTGAGATGCAGTTGTGCAAAAATCCTGACATTAACCATGCATGTCACAACAACAGACCTCAATACTATGACACTTATAACAAAAAGTAGCAGCGGGCCTCAGAAATGCTGCACCTTACTCCCAGTTCCAGATATGTATTGATAAATGTGCTGCCAACCCTGACGTCAGCAGCTGAATGGCATCACTGTGTTTCCAGATCATAGAACGTTTTGAAAGTAATGGGGGTGCACAATCACAAAGTCCAAACAGGCAAGATTTGTATAAATATTGTTCCTTCTTTATTTGTTAAAAAGTGTAGAAAAGTTCATCATTTCAAATATAAAAGACTCAGCCTTATTGTTGTCTGACAGAGTGATACTGTCGAACCTGGGGCTCTCAGAGAGTAGTCTAGCCCCCTTTTCTTCGGCAGGATTTGCATCATAACAAGTGACGCTCCTTCCAAATTGGCCTCCCAGTCCTTTAGAAGGTCATCACTCAAATCCTCAAAGGTGGGGAAGATGAGGATGCGCAGCCCCCTTGGTACTTTTTTATTGTTGATATATTGTTGTAGGGTTACACCATCCCACAATCGTGAGAGTTCTTATTTCCTGAGGGTATAAGTGCTTGCTTGCCCAATCAGATAAACCAGTTTTATATCCGATTGCTGAGATTGAGGCTATAGAAAAAGAAATTGAAGTTTGTGAAAACACTGAATTAGTAGAATTTTTTTTGAAATCTTAAAAAAGATAATTGAGGGACATCAGTGTCATCTGAAAGATATAAAGCTTAGGAAGATAAAGACACAGGGAAGATTTCGGTCATGTAGCTGTGTTGTCTCCCCCTCTTTCAAGCAGAAGTGGAGTGGGCTGGTCCAACGTATGCAATTCCAGTGTAAGAGTATAAATAATTAGCTTACGCCTTGGGCGTGGTTCACTTCTGCAAAGAGAAAAGACTCTGCCACAGTGAAGGCCCTCACCCTGCTACGTGGCTGCCACCATGACCGCGTGCCTCCTCGATACAGGCCAATTCCCAACTCAACGCCACAGCACCGCAGACTTATGGGTTCATAACTTGAATTCAGCTTCGGATCTACACTACACACATCATTGAAGTTATCCTTGATTTATGTAAGGCAGAGACAATTCTACACTATGTCCTCAGACTTTGTTAAAATAAGTGTTACAAATTCTTCGTCGATATCTGTGCTGACTACTGCCTTTGATCTACAGTGCGGTCAGTAGAGTTTACAACTTGATACCAGTGGCGCATCAGCACTACAGACAACATTGAATTCAGTCTGGATTTATTTAAGGCAGAGACAATTGTATCGATGTCTGTGTCAACTACTGCCTTCGATCTACACTGCGGACAGCAGGGTCCACAACTTGAATTCAGCATTGCATCTACACTACGGACAGCATTAAAGTTAGCCTTGATTTATGTAAGGCAGAGACAATTTTGTTAAATGATGTGACAAAAAGCATTCCTCAATGTCTGTACTCAGTACTGCCTTCAAATGTACACTGCGATCAACAGAGTTCACCACTTGAGACCAGTTCATGCAGTCCTATTTGCAACAGTCACTGTATGGAGTACGTTACAGATAATGCAGTGCAGCCTAAGATCTACACTGCGGACAGCAGGGTTCACAGCTTGAATTCGGCTTTGCATCTACACTACGGACAGTAGATAATTCAGCCTTGATTTATTTAAGGCAGAGACAATTGTACAGTTTGTATTTAAATGTTGTTAAAATAAGTGACAATAATCATTTGTCGATACCTGTGCTGACTACTGATTTCCATCTGCAGTGCGGACAGCAGGGTTCACAACTTGAATTCAGCTTTGCATGTACACTACGGACAGTAGGGAATTCAACCTTGATGTATTTAATGCAGAGACAATTGTACTGTATGTGTTCTGATTTTGTTAAAATAAGTGACAAAAATCATTCGTCGATATCTCTGCTGACTACTGCTTTCGATCTACATTGTGGACAGCAGGGTTCACAACTTCAATTCAGCTTTGAATCTATACAATAGCCGTATTGACTCAGATGTCTTATTTAAAGAAAAACATATCATAGTTTTTGGAGATCTACTGCAACTTAGTCTCGTAACAGGACAAAAAGTATTTATAAGAAAACTTGATTTTATTAACATCGTTGCTTCAGGTGTCACTAACTCTGTGTACCACTTTTCATTGCTGGTTGCACACATGCTAAATTACCAATACTGTGCAGCTCTACTCAACACCATGTGGCCGGGGGCTCTTGCTACCTGCTGCCTCCTGCCTACACTGCGGTCATCAGAACTCACAATTAAATAGACTATTGATTCATTATTTGCAGAGTACAATACCAAACTAAGTATAACACCTATCAAACCAATACAATATCCCTTTAGTATGCTTCCTTCAAAAACTTATTTTATATCAGTTATAGATTTAGTTGAATAATAAAATTCACGCTAAAAGTGCAAAGGCACACTTAATGGCAATCTACACTGCTGACAGCGCAGATCACAATTTGAACCTCACTTTTTCTTTATTGGAAACCTGAATTTCTTTTTTGGAGACAAAAACAGCTACACCACTGGAAGAATCATCCGATTCTGATCATTTTGTTGCTGAAGAATTGATAACCATAGATGGTACTTCTTTTTCCCCTTCAAAGTACATGCAGTCCAGTATGCAACAGTCAATGCTTTGAGTGCAGCCTGTTCAGACCACACATCATCGTAGGTTGTGCACACGCTAAACACCAGACGTACCACTAACTCAGTACACCATAAATAATCGCCACATGACTTTATTAAAGGCAAAATTCAGTATTAAAAAAACATTACCCCCAGTGCGGGCTGCCCAGACCATGCATCATTGCAGGTTACGTACACGTTCAGTCCCAAAGGTACTACTAACTCAGTGCACCATAATTAATCGCTACGTGGCCGTATTCAGGCAGAATTCAACTGACTCTTCATTCATTATTTACAGAGTGCAGTACCAAACAAAGTAAAAATGTCTATCAAACCCTGTACAATATCCCTTTAGTAGCCTTCCTTCAAAAACTTATTTTTTATCAGTCCTATGTTTAGTTGAAAAACAAAATTCACGATGCAAGTGCAAAGACACACTCAATGGTAGTCTACACTGCGGACACCACAGGTCACAACTTGAACTATAATGCCCCTGAAACATACATACATATTTCGACAATGTATTCCATACATATTTCATCTTTTATTTCTATTTATCTTTTATTTCTATCCTGATTACAAATGATGCAGTCCAGAAGGCAACACGCTGAGCACCATAAGCACCATAAGTACCACTAACTCAGTGCACCATAAATTATCGCCACGTGGCCTTATTAAGGCAAATTTCTGTTGCCAAAGACATTCTTACCAGTGTGCTCTGCCTGAACCACGCATCATCGCAGGCTCAACACAAACCACCCCTACCTCAGTGTACCACAACTCATGAACCCTTTACAATAGAATCTTCTGTGTATAATTTCATATATAGTGCTCCTACCTTTGTACAGCAGAAGTCATAAACCATTTATGATTGAATATCTGTGTATGGTATCATGATTACTATTCTACTTGTTACCAACAGCAACGTAATAAAATGTAGTCGAGCACACGTGCCCGTAACTACGTCAACTAGATATCTGTGTTTGTGTACTTATTATGATTGTAAAATGCTGCTCCTGCGCCCTAGCACATAATATTGTGCTGTAAATAGCGTATTCAACCATCTTACCTCTGCCAATAACAAAAACTTCGATTATATAACTTCCTCTCGCTCATTCTACAAATACGAACGTATAAAGTGGATCATTACAATACTGCAAAGAAACTGTATAATCAATTTATAAATGTGTTCTATTTCTTGTTTTTTAGCATATTTATATAGCGCGAAGTCGACCTAAAACTATATCAACAATTTACACCGTATTTACAGTACATTTTCAGACACCCCTTGATTACGTCATTACTCTACAATAACAGGATGTGGACGCGACTCCGAGCCTCGAGCAATGATTTCCAGCACCAAGTTCGACAGTATACCTGAATGACCACATACGTATATATATATATTATCTGTCCTTCATGTGCCAAAAACTGCAACCTAAACCTCTCACAGCCTTGTATTACTACAGCTACAACACTCTACTGAATGTACAACAAACATTCATATTCACAGAAATTCGCCATGTCCACCATCTTTTATGTGTGCAACTATGGATGAATATAAGGTCAGTGATACCCCATACATTCTATGTTAGCCATATTGTGGGACTTTACAGACATAATCACACATTTGCGTGTAAGACACGGGTAACGGCAGCACTACAACACTGACACCTTGTCACGATGTCCTGGTGCTCCAACTCTTTGCAGGGGCAGTACTGACGAATGTCCCAATCACCCCTCCACCGGTACCCTCGCTTCAAGAGCAAGACCACCAGCAGAAGGGAAAGGCGAAGTGGACAGAGAAGAGAATACCTTAACTTCGACTGGCACCTCTATCTTCTAGTGACTGCTATATTTCTTGCCGTCTACTCTGAAGGTGCCTAATACACAGAAGGGAGAGAAGCAGAGAATATACCACAAACCTTTCTTCTCTACGCAGACTGTTCTTAAAGGTAAACAAAACTTGTCCTACCAGTTTTAGCCCAGGTATTTGCCTCTCTTCTATAATGGGAATTGTTATCTGGCTGAGCTTCCTGCTGTGAAGACATACACATACATTAGTTTCTCTACCCCAGGTAATTCTTCCCACTCGCTCTCACTCTCTCTGACTAAACTTGTACCTGTGAAGCTTTATGCCAGGCTTGGTCTCGGGGATTCTATGAAGGGTTGTAATTCTCGACAGCTGTACAAGTAATAGTTCAACAGTTTTATCCGTAGCACACAAAAAGGAAACAGGTAAGAAGAGAAGGGAAGGAAAAGATAGGAAAAACGCAAGGGGAATGTCCGGTGGAAAATACGAATGCAGGACAATTAAGTTCTGGTACTTGAAGACTTGGCGTGAAGATATAACACCTTACTTGTCGAGTTCTGCAACCTCTTCTGCTAAATACTCTAATTCGTCGAGTCTTCTTGGAAGCAAGGACTTCTCGGGAAACTTCTGTGACGTCTCGCTGACTTCTTACTCCACTCTAAAGAAAGCGGTTGGAACCTCTGTCATGAATGCAGGTGCCTCTCTGAGCTGTGAGAGCGCACTGCGAGAATTTATTATTCAATTAGTCTCTGCGATACTCTGCTTCTATTAACTCTCAGACTTCTTGCTATTCTTTTCTACAAATCTCCCGTCATGAATTATTGACGCGGAGCAGCTACAAGGAAAAGCTTCTCGAACTGAATCTTCGTTGAAGTGCGCAGTTTGAAGCGCGCGACTTCCAGAAGCCCACTAGAGGGCGCACCTCACAATTACTCTCAAAGGAACATTTTGCGGCCATCTTAGGGAGGGGAATTATGTACAATCTTAGCAGTTTTCTGGTTAATAACCCTGATTACCTCTGGAGTTTCTCAGCTTACCAGAGGAGCAAGGGAACCAAACATTAGCCCGTGTAGAACGGGGCAGAAACAGGGAGTTAGTTAACTGTCTTGAGGAACCTACAGTAGCTACTCGGTGAATCCTGACACACCTGAATCAGTAGATTTTTCATATAGCTCACGACGGAACCATGCCCATAGCTCCAGAGTCGTCGTTCACAGCCACGCAAAGCACTGGCATACGTCAGTCCAGCCCACTCACTTATGCTTCCAGGAAAACATAACAACAGTACGTACATGGCCCAGATTTCCATTGTAGTGATTTCTTACTTACAGGTCTATTTGTCAGAACGGCACAAACACTCTCTCATGGCTGGTATACACCGACACCACACCCATCAAGCACATACGTCACTACACATGTGACCCTACCAATAAAAACGATGGGGCGCACGTGCTCTACGCCATTTTAGAGTTGTTCCCATGTGATGGCCCATCCTAGCGGTTTGGACACCTCATGTAGGCCTGAACAACAGAGCAGGGGGGTCCACCACTTTGTGCAAGACCTCTTTGGTCACTGAGTTAGTGGTACCACAAGGACTGAGCGGGTGAGGAACCTGCGATGAAGATGGGTGCATGAGTATGTCCTTTGCCATAGTGATATCAAGACTCAGCACCAAATGTGAGACTTCTTGGTGGCAGAGCAGGACTGCATGATGCAGAACGTACCCTGTCCGCGAAAAGGTGAGCAGTGAAGCCTGGATGCGCAGCGGAGGGAGTAGATGGGGTGCAATAGACTGGATACAAAAAGGTGATGCAGTAATTTAGGCATTCGCAGTCCTATATACCGTATCTTATTGCATTTGTATTTCTTTTTCCAATAGCAAGAATGTTTTTATAATCGGTCAAATGTCCGTCGCTCGTGATGATTGTAACTGTCAGGCTCCATCTTCCTGATATCTTCGGGACTGTGCCGATGCTATATGGGCTCCACCTCTCGACAGCCCCAGAGTCTGAAGTATTATTACACAGACTGCCGGGATAGTCAAGTGAGGGAAGGAAAGGATGGGGACAGCAGTGAGGGAGATCTGTAAAGACAACAAAAGACACCAGGGACACACTATAAGTATTCATGTACAACCGGATTATCTTTGTTCCCCCCTTCATGGTATGCACATTCATTATCCCCACTCTCCTACCTGTGAAGGAAAATACTGTTGCCTCAAAACACAGGAAGAGAATAAGGTGATATCAGGTGTCAACCAACTGTAATAGGAAACAAAAGAACACATTGGAAATTTCTGTCTCTGTACCTATTATTTCACTCTACAAACTAAGGTCCAAAACATACTCAACACTATCTGTGTTAGATCCTTGATCAGTAAGGTCCCACCGATATGTCACCCTTATCTCTCTCTCATTCTTATGATAGGATAAATGCAAAGAATTGTGCAGAGTAATCAAACATAAACAGCAGATAAGATCAATGCCTCTTAATGTTGTCTGGGCTTCTGTAATGTTAATGTTGTCTGTAATGTTCCCAGCAACCGCAGGGAAGACCTAGACACCAATTGCTCTGAGTTATATCCAATAGTCAAATATGAGCCCAAGTTTTGCCCTTTGTTTGATAGCACAAAGGACACAAATTCCTCTCAAGCAAACGGGAAGTCAATGTCTCCTTCAAACAGAGGAATCAAGCAATCACGTAATCTTTCCCCGCAACAAGACGGCGGAAATGCTGCCCTCTTCCAACGAGGAAAAGATAAGCTCGCTCAGCCGAGAGAGCTTCTGATGCCAAAAGTTTGCTTTAAACACAGACGCAAGCCGGTCCGGCACTCGCGTCTCAATCCAGATCAAGACCATAAACAGTACCGCGTACCCACCAGGAACAAGGTACGGCAAGGATTTGGCCACAAAATCAAACGGGGTCGCTTACCGCTTTTCTTTATACCAACCGCTCAGAGTATCAGTGCAGGAATAATCGGCCGCAATGTTTCCCCTGACAGGAGCTTTGTTTCCTGTTACTGCGTAGCCGCGTCGTACGCACAACGTGATTCCCAAGCCTGCTGGGAATTGTAGTTTTTGGATCGCGAACCTCCGGTGAAGCAGGTCAGCGCTTACCGGGGGTTCGAATCCTGACAGTACCTTTTTATCTAACAGGTTGTATTTCACAAATTGGCGTCCCCCCAACACCTCCAAAGCTCAACTTTCGACGATTCTGCGATGATGCGTGGCCTTCGTAACAACGTCTGAGAAGGCTGTTTCGACAAGTGGTGCACCCTCTTTGAATCACGCCAATGGCACAAGGTGAGCAAAGAAGCTTGTTTCTGAAGAAAGTCACCTGTGGGCGGAGAGAGTGGGTAGTGTGCAGCAGCTTGACTGCGTAGGAATGTACAATTACCTCCGGGCAGTGAGAATAAATAGGTTGCAACAGTCTGAGGGGCAGATTTACAAGACCCTTCTGCCACTTTTGCGTCACTTTTAACATGGGAAAAGTGACGCAAAAGTTGTGCAAGGAGCTTGGAAATCTGCCCCTGAGTGCGCAAGAAAAGGCACTCACCTCCGGACTCTGGGAGTCAATGGGGTGCAACAGCCTGGGTAATCAGTAATGTGAACTCACCGCTGTGCAGTGGGAGTAAATGAGGTATAGTACTTTGAGAGAAAAAGAGCACACAGACAACTCCTTGCAATGGAAGTTGATGTAATACAGTATCCTGAGTGTGCAAAGACATAAAGCAGAAATATACTTGTGCAGTTGTATGTACTTTGCTATTACTAACTCTATACTATCTTTCAGATCACTAAACTTGAGGGTGTGAACCGGCACGTGCTTGGAAACACAACGGAGGCAAAAAGGTGAGCTATGAAGATTTTCTCCAGTATTAACACTACCTCTCCTGCTCCATCTATCACTTTCTCTCTCTCACACTTTTAATGTCGTTTTTTCTCTCTTTCTCTCTCTCACTCTATCTCACATTGTTTCTCTTTCTCATTTAAAGTTATGGACGCTGCTGTTCACTCTGCCGATAATAAAATCAAGGCTGAATTTAATACAGTCTGCAGTGTAGAACCAAAGCAAATTGTGAACTCTGTAAGGTTCGCAGAGCGGCCTAGATACACAATGCCTCCAATTAAATGCGTTCGAAATAAAGAATATTGTCTTGCATAATTACGTGATCTCTCACCTAATTCTGTCTCATCTCTGAATCATTTTAAAGACCTGTTGGTCCATACTTTAAATCTGTCGCAGTAGGCACTTCCGTACAGACACCTCTTGAACCAGGCCTATAAGAGAAGTGGAATGTATCAGGCACACTGCAGAAGTGCAAATTAACAAATATTGCTAAGTGTTACCTTAATTTGTGATCTTTGACCTCATTCAGTCACATCGATCTAATTTTAAACACTTATTTTCATTTTTGTTTTGCAGCTTACCTACCGTCCTTCCATTGGGGTCCATCTCACATTTTGTTTATTATATTGTTATGTTAAAGTTATGTTTCTAGTTATTTATTATATTGTTATTTTAAAGTTATGTTTCTAGTGATATATTGTTGTTTTAATAAAAGTTAATAAAACAAAAGAATATACGTCTTCTTTTTCTGACAACATTTCACAATTATTTAGTATGATAATCATATGCTTAGAAAACATTAAACAATTATAAAATAAATTATGTTTATAACTAGAAGTATAATACTGAGGCTAGCTCTTTACCAGAGTCTGTAGCTGTGATTAACGGATCCTATGGAAAATTCTAATAACTCCAGCACAGTAATTGTTTGGATTAGCAACATTGTGTGGTGAACTTGTAACCTGTGTGCTCACTTAAGTGTTGCATGAACTGTTAATATGGTAACAGGCAGTAAGCAGTTTGGGGGTAGGGTTCAAAGGTACTGGCTGTACAGAAACCGTTATATTTACCTGAGATCCTCTACTTGACAGAAAGGAAAGCAAACTTAGACAGAACACTGTGTAGCAGATTTACAAGCCCCTTGCGCCACTTTCACGTCACTTTTCCCATGTTCAAAGTGATGCAATAGTGACGCAAGGAACTTGTAAATCTGCCCCTATGCACATTATGAGCAAAAGAAGTACACAACTCTTCGAATTCTTTATCGATATCGATCACAATTAGACAGTGTTGCTTCACGATTCACAATGCACATCACTAAATACTTTGTGCCTATTTAAATGGGAGACAGGATTGTCAACATTACAAAACTTAGGGGCATATTTACAAGGACGGCGTTAAAATTGTCGCCGCTTTAACTGCAGCAAACTACAACTAAAACGGCGATAATGGACTTCAAAATCCTTTGTTATCTTACCGGAATTTTTTTTCAACATTGCTGTTTGCTATGCAAGAGTGAGAGCCGAGGCTCTATACCTTGCCAAAGCAAACTTGGGAGCATATTATCAAGGACAGCGTTAACATGTTCTAGTGTAAACCTAGCCTTCTATTGGAATTCTCACGAATTCTCAAAAGCCTATTATTAAGCCATAATGGCCGCTTTAATGACACTTTCCTAACGCTAAAGCGACGAGGATTTTAACCCTGTCCTTGTAAATATGCCCCCAATATCGCGAGAAATACACCGATAATTTATGTTTGCAAGTGAAAAGCTTGTTAATATAAGACTGTGGACTTAACATATCAATCCACCTCGCATATTAAACATGATTAAGTCTACTTCAGAACAGATGTTAGGAACCGACATAAACCGCAATTAATGAGAATTTTCCTATCGGTCCTCAAATCCAGAGCCGCCTTGTAAATACAACGCTATTGTCATACCTCACTCTTCCTTTTTATACTCTCATAGAAACACCTACCTTCCCACTGCAACTGATTGGAGATACGAGGCGAGCCCTTACCAAACTGGCTGCTAACATGCATTAATGCATCTTAGCGTCACCTAGTAAATAGGGCGATATAATTTTCACTGCATTTTTGGCTTTTTTACAAAAAATGCGGCGAAATGGCACTTGTTAATATGCCCTCAAGTTTGCTATGACACAGCGGGAACCTCGACTCCCGCCCTGCTATAGCAAACAGCAGTGTCCCGGGGGTAGACACCCTAAGACACAGCAGGAGCCGCTCCTGGGTGGTGGTGTTCCCCAAGACTTTCGACTGCTCCAGAATGGAGACCACAAGACCCCTTTCTCTCAAAATATAAAAAGCCCCAGAGGGTGGTAATCCTCAGGGCTTAGACAAACCTTTGAGCTCCCTCACCCATTTATTTTGTAGCACCGAGGAATGACGTCACTGGGGTACAGGGCCCCTCTGGACCACCATCAAATGTAATATTTTAGGCCCCGGGATTTGGCCATCCCAGGTAGCTAATGCTAAAACAAGCACAGGAGCCCCTGCTTCGTTTTTATTTTTATTACGGTAGATCCATACACACAACGCACATTTGGTCCCTAGGGGTCCTTGTGGGACCCCCTAGGACCTCATAAGCAGGTCTAGATGATCAAAATATTTCTTACATGCCCCCTTTATACGTTTTAAACACTTGTCCCACTATTTTCTAGATCCTCGCTTCTACCTAGGCACAAAATGGTTGCCAACAATTCCTGGTTTTGAATGTTAACAACCACTTGACAGCCAATTAGCATTCAGCACATGATCCTGACGGTGCGCTTACAGTGCGTGCAAGATGCTCGGATCCACCAGGATTTTCCTAGTCTTAATTTTGGCGCTGCCTCCTATGTACGCCTCCCATATACATAGGGGGAAGTGTCAAATACAATGGGTGTTGTGGTGGAATGCCCACCACAACACCCACTGCATGCCCCTTTCACGCTAAACATAGCGCAAAAGAGCGCCTTATGTACAAGGCAGAGTTAAGCCATGTTAAGTGGCTCAACGCTGCCTTGTACATAAGGCAAGACCCCTATTGCCACGGGAACGTCAAAAAAGTGACGTTTCCGTGGCAATAGAGGCTTGTACATATGCCCCTAAGTATTTTCCAGAGGAGCGAAAAGTGGACTTTTATCTTCCTCAATGACTACGTGTGTTTGCGGGATGAAGCTGAGGTTCAAATCTAAAATGGTCTCCAGTTTTCTGACCTACTGTAGGAGGTAAGAAAATGATCATGATTTATTTGAATAGTCAAACGAAAGCAATTTTAGACTCAGCGCTTTACTATCTTTTATGGCACTCAAACAGAGAAATTTTTCTGTCATCCAAAAATGAATCTGATTTAGACAATCCACTTTGCTTGCCTTCTTCTGCACACTCTTTTCAAGATGGATGTGTATCTGGTTATCGTCGGCAAGCATCAATCTGTCGCTGATCTAGTATTGGACTGGGAAGTATTTTAATATTGAAGAGTAGTGGGGATGAGGAAGAATTGTGTGGTGCTCTGCATTGCACTTTGTAAGAATATCAAATAACTAATGCTAGTTATATGTGTTGTGAAGGAATGATCACACCCAATGCATATTTGATACCCACTCCTACTCCATAAACCTGCTTAGTATTAAGTGGCCCATCATGACATAGGCTGCTGGAAGGAGAATCAATTAAACTTTCTGGCTTTCATCAAAGGTGATGAAAAATATTCTCCAGAGCTGATTCCGGATACTTCGAAGGTCTGAACTGTGACTGGAGATAATTCTCAATGTATTCTTTCAGTGTTCTAGTAGCTTCTCTTTCCAGTAGTTGGCCGCATTAGAGAAGGCAGGCATGGTTTCACTGGACTGTTGTAGTTTTACCACGTTGTCCTCCATCGTGGCTTTGGCGGAGAACGATGATTGGGGAAATGGGGTGTTCAGGATTTGTAAGGGGTCTGAGCTGGGTGATTTTCAGCCCTTCAAGAGAGGACAGTGCTCCTTTGTTTGGTTCTGTGCCGTGGTGATGCATTGGGTGTGGTGAGCCTGTTTCACTTATTTTAATTACTTATGGCAACTGACGTCTAAGTGTTCGACATGTTTTGTCTGCTTCTGACAGTGAGATGAACCATGTATGTTCCACAGTTTCCAGTCCATTTTAGAGAGTGTTTGATATTTTGTGGTGAAAGGCATCTTGAAGGGTCTCAGGACCATAAAAAGGAGTCTATAAATCTGCTTATTTATATGCCCTGTGAACTTTTCTTTCCCTAAGTTGTCCAATCGCTTTGTTAGGATTTGTTTATTTATTTATTTGTGAAATTCCTGATGTGTAGGGCAAGCCATGTTGGCTGTGAATCTCTTTTCAGGCAACTATAGGAAAGGGTACTTTAGAACATGTATATGTAGGAAGAGCAGACCCCAGTAAAGTGATATTGGAGCTAGAGATTAGAGTATGGTCGACTTGGAGATCTACTTTTGTGTCTACTCTCTATGAGGATGATATCTGAGACTGGTAAAGAGAAGACTGATCAAAAAGTGGCCAGACCATGATGAAGGCTACACAGTTAACAAAACTTCATACCCTTCTTCTCAGTCTGATATTTCTGTTTGACCTCTTCCAAGGTACACAGTTACACCCTCAGGACTTTTCCTAGAACTGTGAGATGCTGCTAGATGACCTGCCTCTCAGCAGAAGAGAGGTTGAAAGTAGACAGACTGAGCAGCTCCATGCAGTTCTCCACCACTTAGTGAACAACTATATCTCCCACTTCTGTTAAATTGCTCTTCCTCTTGAGGCTTCTCGGCTCCATGATCGTTCTTCAGTGCGACAACAGTGCATGTGTACAGATAGGTCTAAAATGCCACCTCATCTGATACTTGTGTTTACATGCGGGATTGTTTTTGTGTGTGTCTTTTTGCTTTGGGTATTCGTTTCTGCCATCAGATGTGTCTTGCTGCTTTTAGGTGAAGCATGGTTCCATCAAGTGTGCATTGTTGACTTCACTTGTGGTCATTTCTCATTCAGGAGCATAACGCAGGCCATTGCATTAATTGTGGCGTAGAAGGGCCCGACGCCCCACCCTTTATGGGGCCCAATTTCAACCCAATGCTATCAGTATTGGTGAGATATGAGAATCTTATGGGCTCTTCACCACATTTTACACGGGACCTCACATGTGTTAGTATGCCATTGTTCACATTAGAGGTTCTGCATTGTTATTTGGGTTATTGCAGTGTCTGTTCACTTGTCTCCTAGAGGCTCTTGATGTCATGTGTGATATCACATTGGTCAAGGTTCTAGAATGTAGAGGGTGGACCAGAGAATTGGCAGTTGTAAAAATCTTGTTGCTGAGCTGGAATAAAATATTCTTAATTCCTTCATCTACCTGTGAGAGGTGTCCGTTTTCTTCAGATTGTTTATGTGTGTAAAGACAGGCTTTCATGTCACAGTATGACTGTAAAGTCAGTTGCGGCTACTACCTGAAAGCAGCAGTGGGATCGTTTTGAGGAAAGGCGGGGTTTGCGTTAAAAAAAATCACTTATTCCCGGCCAGCCGTCACCTCTCCTGTGTCCCTTTCCTGCCTTCTTGGGAGAAACAGGAAGTAGGAAGCACCAGGGCTCACACGCTCCCCATAGCCATGTGAATGGTCTGTGCGCTGTGTCATGGCGCTCAGCCAGGGGCTGGAAGGGTGTGCATGTTCTCCATGCAGGCTGTAATGTAATTAGAGTACGGGGAAAGTGTGCATGATTGTTTTGGACGTCACAAGAGGGCTGACCAAACTGTCATTGCACACTAAAGGGCATATTCACAAGGAGCCATTGCCGAATTAATGGCACTTTATCGCAGCCAAAGTTGTGATATATTTACCTCCGCAATCACAAGCTCATGTTAACAGTTCACAGCACCAGTTAACCAGCGATAGCAGCCGCAAAAAACATCGCCACAGAGAACCTCCGCAACTATCGCTAATGAGATGCAGATTAGGCGTTCCCGTGCAAAAAGCCACAAAAACACAACACCTCAACATTCACAACGACCTGACAGATCTGCGATAAGAACACAAAACACAGGATAGGGCGTGTTTGCAGCAGGAAATTAAAACCAGCTCTGACCTGGTGTAAAGTCGGATGACATCCTGCACCACAAAAGGAAGCCCAGCCCAGGGCGTCATCGGAAGGGCAACAGATGGGATGAAGGCACACATCATGCAGCCCGAACACCAAAGAGAGCTGCAACATCCACCTGGCACACCCTGCATCAGTTGCCCCCTGGTACACCCCAACCAACTCCCGCCAGAGTCGGCGGAGTCGCACTGCCAGCCAAATCCAAGTCCTCCACACCTGCCCTGGACACAACATCGCCCTGGCACCCCAGTCCCCTTACGTCCAACACAATGCGCAGGAACCGCTGGAGACCAAGCAGGAACCATACGCCATAGTCGGAAGCACGCACATGTTGGGGGCAATCCACTGCACACATGTCCTACTTGTGCCTCCTGGTGACACAGCACACAGTCACCGCAACAGGAAGCAGACATCACACATCAATGGGCAGGCAACAACAGAACACCGTGGGACCTTCACCAATGTCGCCTCCAAATACACAGCCAGTGTGCATGATCCCTTCACCCTGTCCATCAGCAACCAACGTACCCAGGATGGCATCAAGAGATATGCACAGCCCCTTGGCAAGTTCCAAATTAAAACCCCACTCACCTCAACTCCACAACCATGCAATCCACAACTCCGGCAATGCACAACAACATGCCCACCAGATATGACAGAACAACACGCTTAACAAATTCCATAATTCCACCCACCAGATATTACTGAACAACTTGCAATGGTAACCTGGGCAAGCCGTGAACATAACTAATCAACTGCATGGCACTGTAGCCACACAATAGCCGAATGTAGGGAGAGGTGGCAACCAAACATGTGTGAAGGATGCAGTAAAACCATGATTGGGAAAGTACACAATGCCAAGAGTGGCGGCGATGTGCTGGACAGACTGCAGCATGCAGAACACACCCATATCCACGGCGACATACACCTCTGGTGTGTGGAGTGTAGTGGACAGTGGACATAACCATGCCACCCCAGTCAGTGGGGACCCTTGCGTAAATGTTGCCTGTTACGCCTCCCCGTAAGGGTGAGCAGACTAGGATGGGCCAAAGTACCCCAGGCCAGCGTAGGGATGTGAATAAAAAGCACGTAGCCCTGGGCGTGGTCCTCTTCTGGAAAGCCCAACGTCTCTGCCAGGGCGGAGCCTACCACCCCACCATGAGGCTGACTCTGTCCTCGTCAGCGGAGTTGCCTGCGATCCTGTGCGCCTGCCATACCCCGGCACGTTGGACCGCGAACCCGTCAGTCCCGACCCTGCGCAGCCAGGCCACAGGATCACCTGCCAACACCAGCAAGTGTCAAGGAGGGCCCCCCACGTGCCTGTGTAAGCTGCAAGCCTGAGGCCCTCGAGCCAGCCAGCCTCTCAGATCATCGCTGGCCCCCCGATGATGGCCCACATTACTCCTTCCTCATTTACATACTCCACCGGCATCCTCTACGGTCCAGTAGATCCCAAATGTGAAACTGTGTCCTGGCTCCAGAATGGCAGTGACCCCAAATACAGGCCAGCGGCCACAGCAACAGACCCCCCCGATCTGTGAGGCATAGTTCTATATAGGCATCTTGCGACACGGGGTGCCACAAACCCTGTTCAACGCCAGCCGCCGACACGTGGTGCCACAAACCCTGTTCAATGCCGGCCGACAACACGTGCTGCCACAAACCCAGTTCAACGCCAGCCGCCGACACGTGCTGCCACAAACCCTGTTCAATGCCAGACGGTGACACATGCTACCACACACCCTGTTCAACTCCAGCCGGCGACACGTGGATGAGGGACCAGGACTACACTGCGGACCAGTAGGTCTCACGTCCAGCACCTAGTCACAAATCACAAATGGTGGAGTCCACACCAGTGGTCACACGGAGAGGAGTAAGAGGAAGATGCGGCTCTGTCCAGACAAAAGCCGGTCACAGTCACGGAGGCAACCGAACACGTGGTGCCACTGAACCTGAACTACGCAGGCCGGTGGAGCCACCAACCTATGCCGGCAACACTCGGTGAATGGCCCGTGCTGACCGCTGCCTCCCGCCAACACTGCTCTCAGCCTAGGCTGAGCTCGAGTAGGTCACAGATTTGGAACTGAACATCAATAATGCAAAGGCAGATTACATATCATTGCACTCAAGGAGAGGCCTACAAGGATGATGCGTTGCATCTTAGCGGAAAAAATTGATCTTCGTTACAGAGGTGATCGAACACTACTGACAACTGCCCTGATGTCACTAACTCTGTGCACCGCCAGCCAACGACACGTGGCTGTGGACCACTGCTGAATGCTGCCTCCGGCCTACACTGTGGTCCAGTATGTCACGGAGTCTTGATTCTGCTATGGCGGAGTTCATATCAGTGTACCGGCATTATCACAGACTGCATCCCCTCTCACCCCTGGTGCCTCTAAGTCAGTGCCCCGAAATTCATGGACACTCTCTGGTTGAATTTTGGTGGCGTCTGAGTCTATGGATTAGAGGGCAGTTTTCATCCTCATGTAGCTGATACCAAATTGGTGGTGGCAACAAGGCTGTAGCATTCCACTCTTCCATTTGCTGCTTCCGGATAAAATCAAACCTTCCGCATCATGCCCTGAAGGACACCTTCCACTGTCCCCCACAACCCTCTGCAACATACACCTCGAACATTGATGAGGCCTCGCTCAGGTCGCATGGCCAATCTGACTGCACCACAAGTCACCGTCCTGTGGCTGGGTGCCTGTGCCGGCCGCAGTGCATCCGGGGCCACTAACGCTGTGCTGGGGTGGGCAGGGACCCCTTCTCCTGAGATATTGGATGGCCCCTGAAGCATTGGCCTTGGGGTCATCAACGCCATTTCTCTGTGGTCTAGCGCAGTACGCAGCCTCTAGGCCCAAATGTGTCCCACCAGGGCTCAAACACCAAAGCGAGCCAGACCGGCCCGGACATCGTATCACCGCAGGGGGCACACGCCACCACCACAAGGACCACCTCCATCTGCCATCTGCCAGAGTCGAAACGGTGGTCCTGACAGACTTACCGAGTTGCTCAGACCTGTTGCAGATGTCATCATTGGCCTGATACCCTGCTCAGCACTCTAAGTGCCAGTAAATCAGTGCACCACAGGCCATTGTCGGTTGCTGATTGTGTTTTGCGCTATGGAGCGGTTGTGCAGCTATGTCACCTCAAATGGTGTGGGGGCCCTGAGATGTTGATGGGGAAGATGATGCAGTTCTAATACACCCCACTGCATCTAAATCAGGAATGTAGCGAAGGGACACAATCCGAGACTTTTTCATCACATGAGCGCACACATCTCAAGTGTCCCAACCCCAGTGCACTACAACTCATGGACACTTCTGTTTGCATGTTGGCTGGCCCCTGGACTTTCTCCGGCTCACTCAATGTTGCTCAGCAGTTGACTCTGTGATGCATGTGTTTTCTGTTTCCATTGCACTGGTGTCCAATGTTCAAGTGGTTGCCAGCACCAGACATTTTGTGCGGAATGGCTTACACTCACCCCACACACATCCAGCACAGGAGTCACTGTACATGTGGCTTTGCCAATAAAGTGGCCGGGCGCATGTGCCCATAGCCAGTTATTGATAGTGATTGTGGGTGTGCAGTGTGCTACACCTCGTTGTGCATGTATGCCACTGTGCCCATCTCCCCCGTCCCCCCAGTCCCTATTTGTTGCACTCCCGCTTGATGTTGTGTCAGGTCCTCTTGAGCTGTGTCCTTGCACCGTCCCCACACTGATGACTGTGGCCTGGGTTTCCTCCAACTCCTCCGGTGGCGATGGACTGCCACCTCCTGTCGCCGTTGCTGCCTTCCTGTTGGTGCCTGGCTTAGGTTGTCACGTCATGCCGGCGCCTTTTGGCCTTCTCAATTGGCCTCCTGGGTACTCCGACTGCAATCCAATTGGTCTGCTAGTGGGTCAGTTGCTGGTAGTCTTCTGTCACCTCTGTGACGCTAGTCTTGTTTTCCTGGGGTCTGCATCCCGTCTTCCTCTCCCTCTTCTTCCCCGACCCCGTTGCTCCTTACTGGTAGTCTGTGGGGGTTTTGGGGTTCGAGTTGGCCTCTGCGCTGGGTCAGGGTGCATCCATGTTGCTACGTGCTTTGGCTTGTTTTTGGTGTGTTTTTTCTTTAGTTTTTATGGTGCATTATCCCACCAGGAGCGTGGGATTTTCACGCCTGTGGCTGGTTTTCGCTACTATTTGTACCGCGGTTGGCCTCATCACATCTTTTTTTGCGTTCGCTTATTGTATATTTGCAGCGTGGCATTGATTTTCACGTTGACATTTGCCTTGTTAGCTGGTGTCTATCGCATGCTACCACTGCGTTGTGAATTCCACGTTGACACAGGGTTATTTTCCCGCGATAGGCTGTGATGTTGAAAGTTGCGTTACGCTACTCTTGTGGTAGTTATCACACATTCTTGTGAATAAACCCCCTAGAGGGGTTGTATCAATCCTCCCCTGCTCTCCTGCCCTGTCCCCTCACTCATGCTGCTGAAGCAGGAAGACAAAATATAATGATAATAACATCAGTTATTATCATTTTATTTTTTCCTTTCTTTTGCTGCTTCAAGGCAGTGGGGCGATGCTCCTCTGCCTTAGCGGAGAAGCCGCCACTGTGTAAAGTATGAATGGGCCTCCCTCAGAATTTACTCATGTAAAGTAGAGTTCATTCTTTGTTAAATTGTAAATCTACACTGATACGAGAGATTTGTTTTATGTGTGTGTAGATTACGAATTGAAATCTACTTTTGGATGGTGGTTCAAAAATATTAATCATAATACTAGCTATAATAATGCTAAAATAATAATAATAAGAAGAAAGAGACTGGAGCAATTAATCATCATTATCTCCATATTCATAATACACTCACTTGTAATTAGACTTGTTTTTAAAGCCGTTATGAATGTTTACATCGCAGTAAAATGAAACAGGAATTAACACAGCAACAAAAATACCAATGACCAATAATATGTATGATTAGGCTGTGTATTTATGATTAATTCCGGGCACTATTACAAGTATTGCTACAGACATGTCTAATCAAAAGGGCATACTGTTGAAAATATACATGCTATCCCTCAAAATTACTTACGTCTAGTCTTCCCCTGTGTTTGATCTTGATGTGAGGGAAGCGACTTTTGATGATGAATAATCTCTTGTTAAGTTCAGGAAACCGGATATAAGGATAAGTAAATTACAGAATTGATGGGGGTAATAAAACTTGCTCTGTTACCTTCAGCCGGCAAGTCATACTAGGCGAAGCTAAATGTTGTAAAGTTATTATGACAATATAATTCAGAATGTACCTGATAAAATAAATTGAATATACTACCTGTATTTTGCAGACAACATTTCACATGTTTTATGACTTGCAATTAATATTGGTAAGCCATCATTTATTCTGAAGCACAGAGTTACTGCTTAGCTCACTCACAGCTTGATATATCCGATATTAAATCAGAAACAGAGACATATTTTAGGCGTTTCATAATGTCTGCTCAACATCTATCACTCTCTTTCCTACGCCTGGATCAACAGCTGGGAAATGTGTGTGTGTGTTCGTGCGTTCGCGGATGTGTGTACATGTGTGTGTGTGTGTGGTAAATATTTACTAGCAAATTTTGCACCCGAATAGAGGGCTTGTAAGCTGGTGACCTGCTAGTGATCATAAAGTGAGTGACATTGAACACAACTGCTCTTGACACATAGCACACGGGGCATAGCGCTGCAGCCCTTCGGTACAGGGAGGCCTCCACCCTTCAGTGGGTCCCAATTCTGCCTCAGGAGCTTGAATATATATGAGATATGGGGGTCTCGTGGACCCCTCAACATATTCTGCGGAATCTATGTTGTGTATGGCCATTTATAGAACGCCTTTTTTCAAAACAGTAGAATTGTAAGACACATGTTATAGGGCCAAAACGCATGGGCGTCCGCAGGGGGGGGGGGGGGGCAAGAGGGGGCGCTTGCCCCCCCCCTGGATCTAGGCCCAATTCCCAAGGCGATTCTGAAGTGGAAAAGTAGGCCCACATAGAGTCGGCAGGAAAGTCGGCCCACCTGGGCCGACTTTCCTGCTAGGGCAACACCTGAAAGGCTGCTACAGCCCGAGTGTGACTCTCAGCAGGTCACAGAGTCAGCAATTGCATTGTCATGGTCAGAATGATAATGGGCCGGCAGAGGAGACACAGCATGGAGCATCTCCTCCCATCCCACGCCTCAGGAGAAGAGGTTGAGTCCTTGGGGTGCTGCTGATGCTTTCGAGCTGCACAATTAACAAGTCTTAGGCAGGGGACGGGAGCTTTAGTCCCTCACAGCAGGCAACAACGATCGGATAAAAAGGTATGCGGCGCGGGTGGGGGCGTTTGGGGAGCGGGGTAAGTGCCAACATTCTTAGTTTAAAAACTGTGAAGTGACAGACCGGATTGAAATTGAAAGTGTAATTCTTTTGAAAATCCAACACTCTTTTTGTTGAACTGGCTCGTGATTGCTATAGCTGGAGATTCAGGGGCAGATTTATGAGGCCCTTGCGCCACGTTTATGCCGCTGTTGCGTCACGCAAGGCGGCGTAAACGTGGCGCATCCCTACGAACGATTTACAACGTGAAGCATCTAGGCAGATGCGTCACGTTGTAAAGCCCTGCGCCGCTTCTGGGCGTTCCGGCGCAGGGTGGGCGTTCCGGGGCAGGTGCGCCTCCCAAAAGTGGCTGAGTGAAATCTATGAGATTTCACGTAGTCACTTTTGAGCCAATGCTGCGTCAAAAGCCTGCGCCTGCTTGAAGCAGGCGTAGGTCTTGACGCAGCATTGTTAAAATGGGGCACCCCCGAGCCTTGCTGGAGCTGCGTCGCGCTTGCGACGCAACTCCAGCAATGCGACGCATTTCCGGCACAGATGCGTCACGCATCTGTGCCGTTTTTGCACCATGGTGCGCCGCATTATAAATGCGGCGCACCATGGCTGGCGGAGCTGTGGCGCATGTTAACTGGCGCATCCCTGGGGATGCGCCAGTTAACATAAATCTGCCCCTCAGTGTGGACAGGCCATGCAGCGCAGTAGAACCCATTACCCTTCGTAGGCCACAGCCCGTTAGTTTCCCCCACCACCCCAAGTATAATGAATATCTGTGAAATATGTTTAAATTCAGTGGGCCCTCTTTTAGTATTTAATTTGAGCCGATTGTTTCCTGTGCTCGACACTGCACTCAATTGTTAACACCGCAACTTATGGAAGGCTGCTGCAACCTAAGCCATTGTTACAGATTTGAGCCGGGGCCTGGAATATTCAGAATTGTCACATTGGTGACAGTGTGATAGATAGGGGTTGTCATTGGCAGCGCTGGCAGGAGCAATGTGTATCCCTAGCACTTCTTATTTATTTTCATATTAAGCACTGCCCACTTTGTATTCTGCAGTGAGCCCCATCACTTTGAGTTAGATGGATCACGGAATGCGCATTACTACTAATAGTCGGATTTAAAGGGAACCCATCCTTCCAAGGGAAAGGAGATCAATTTTATTTGAAAGTCACAATTCAAATACCAGGATCGCAAGACCGACTCTCATGTCAACAAATACTTATGTGGGAGTAAAGGAAACTACCACACCATCTATTTTATAGTTTTTTAGGTGAATATAGTACATGCAAATCAGGACGCTGATAATGACATAGTTAACATAACAATGTATAGTAACTGTTCCAGTATTTCTTTTGTTCGCATAATAAGATGATATAGCTTACAGACATAACTGCTTGAACCATAACTACCTCCCCCCTCTATGAAACCTATGTTGGAAATGTCTACCACTTTAAAAGAAAACTCTACTCCAGTCAAAGCAGCAGCTACGTTTGATCATTAGAAGGAGAGGCAACTTGTGCAGCTCATCTCTGGTAAGTCATCTCTGACTCCTTTTTGGAGGTATTGGAAAGTCTCAGTGTTATGAAGATATTGGAATAACGTGACAACACAGGTTGTACTTACTCCGTTTGAGCTATGGGGAGAATGCTGTACACAGCTGAGAGTGGAAAAAACCCGGAAAAAACACTGAAGACTGAAATAACTACATTTAAAGAACAATATGACTAAAAATGGAGAAAAAAAATTAAAATTCGATTTAGACATGTTGTAGTGAAAAATCTTATTAACGCTCCATGTTGAGACCAAGGGAGACTTAAGAGCAGAGGAGAGATACAGAGAGAGACAGAGCCAAAAGGAAAACTAAGAGATGGAGTGGGGAGTAGAGACAAACGGAGAGGGGGAGAGGAAAGAGGGAGAAATGATTGACGAGAGAAGATAGGAATAGAGGCGAGAGGGGAGGGAAATAATTATAGATAAGTACAAGGAGAGAGGGGGAAATGGAAGAGGGAAACAGCCAAGTAAAAGATGAAGTGAGAACAGACTAAGTGAAGAGAAGATTAGAGCAAGAGATTGGTAAAGATAGGGTAGGAAACGAAAGTGGAGAAGGGTGATGGCAAGGGGAGTAAAAAGAATAGTGAATGACAACGCAAAGGATGGATGCAGAAAAGGATTATTAGAAGTTTCCTGGTCAGTATTAATAAGACACTATCATTGGCTGCCAATCAGAAGCCGAATCAAGTTTAAAATCCTGTGTATTGTATATAAGGCACTGCATAAACAGGGACCCCGGTTCCTCAGAGAACAGTTAATTCCTTACTACCCCCAAAGATTACTGCGATCCTCCACTCTTAACGATTTAGTGGTGCCTCTCACCAGGACCGTTTCTTGGGGAGACCGCTGGTTCTTGGTTACGGCTCCAAAACTCTGGAATACCTTGCCTCAGTCCATCAGAATCAGTCCATCTTTTTGGGCTTTCCGTAAACAGCTAAAAACGTGGCTGTTTAATCAGTAATACCACTATGAATAGGCAAGCAGTTGGAGAATCAGTGCAGATGTTTAGCGCCGAGACGCCCACGGGCATTTGTTCGCGCTTAATTAAATGTCATTAATAAATAAAGAAAGAAAGAAAGAAAGGATGAATCAAGGCCTCACACACACTTCTTAGTTCTAACTTTCAGCAGCCTACAGCATGATTTAGAGGTTGGTGATACCTTGAGGAAGTGCCAAATCAGGAGCAGAATCAAAGAAATATGGCACTATCACTTCAGGAAAAGGATAGTTTGGTAAAAGAAATGCCACATGTGGAGTCTCCACGGTATCCAACAACTCCCCCAGAAATAGGTGGATTTTCCTTTACCACTCAACAATAAACTTTCTTTTGATCGAATGCCTAATAAAGGTTGAACAAGGTCTTTCCACTATCCTAACTTTAGAAGCATGCAGAACTGAAAGCACTCACAGGGACAGGAATCTATTTAATGTCTACAGAGAAGGGTCTTCTGCAAATGACAAGGTTTGATAAAGCAGGTAGTTGGCATAAGAAGACATAACTGAAGAACAGGAGAATTTTAAATACAGGAAAAAGAACTGACGTAAATCTCAAAGAAGCAATAGGAATTTGGAAAGTTGGGACTAAGGACATAGGAGGTAGAAATAGAATGAAGTATAGAGTGTATATGGGAGACAAGTGAGAAAGAGGGGTAAATTATAGACTAAGAGAGAGGGAGGGAAATAGTGCAGGGGCAATTGAAATGGGAAAATCAGGTTAACAACGGGAAGAGAGAGAGAGGAAAAGAAGGATGGATAATGAAAGAGATGGATAATGGGATAGAGTATGATATAGGAGGGGTTGGTAGAATAAGAGAAAGACAGAGGGAGGGAGACAAAATGAAAAGTTGGTATGATATATGGTCAGACATTCAGAAACTTTGAAAATCTAATAGATGTGGTGATACGCCGTGGACTGGGTCATGACCTGCGCACCTCCCGCCTCACAGCTGCGGGCTCTAACTCAGTCCGTGGCACCTATTTCTGTACGTGGGCATGCCGCAGCTCAGTGTGGCGCCCTGCAGTTTCTTTTCTGGGTGCAAAGACGCACCATGAAGCACTTCTCTTTTCTCTTGGGGTACGCCGCCACTGTGGGCAGTGGCCATACAACCCTAAAAGCACCTGATCTCATCTGAAGTTAAGCAGGGTCGGGCCTGGTTAGTACCTGGATGGGAGACTGCCTGGGAAAACCAGGTGCTGTAGACTTATCTGAATCTTAGAGTGACCTTAATATGAGTTTCCTGCAGTCATGGTTAGGGGCTATTTTTTCGTGTTCCTTCTTTCCAAAATTCTTCTGTCTGGTTCCCAGAGTGCCTTGAGTACTGTTTTATCTTAACCATTCCAAGATGGAGGTTTTATAACCTTCTTCCTTTTTCTTCCTAAACCAAGATGGTGGTTCTCCTTTTCCTGTTCCGTCACTTCCTTGCTGTCCTTGTGTATATATAAGGGTCTGGAATTCTCATTTTTCTTGTGTTGCAACACTCTTCACTCCTGTTAGTGTCTCTTTTCTCCTGTTGATATCTATTCACTTCCGTTGGTGACACTTTTCTCCAGTTTGGTATTTTGGTCCTGTGGGTTCCTTTTTTGCAATTCTCCTCTTCTTCGCAGGTCTGTCATCCCCTTGCTGACTATCCTCCTTTTCGTGTCCTGTTGCCTGGATTCTGGAGTCACCTCTTCCATCAGAGGTTTTTCCCTTCAGGGTGTTTTTTTTTGTCTCTGAGCCTCCTTTGAGAAGACACTGTCTGCCCTGACGTTGACTTGTTAGCAGCACTGTGGCTACCAGAAAGGGTTGCTCCTACCTAAACAAGCAGACAACTCACTACTAGCACTTCAAGCACGTTGTTGCTTCTTCCATTAAGGGGGATATGTGAATGCTGAGAGTATCACCTCTACAGATATGACAGCCAGAGGCTGGAAGGGAAAAAAAGCAATATGAAGTACTCGGGTGCGGCTGTGTGTGTGCCTGGGAAGCTGGGGGGAAGTGACAGGGGGTGACAGAGAGAGGGTGACAGACAGGGGGTGACAGACAGAGGGTGACAGACGGAGGGTGACAGAGGGAGGGTGACAGAGAGAGGGAGACAGAGAGAGGGAGACAGAGAGAGGGAGACAGAGAGAGGGAGGGAGAGAGCGAGAGAGACGAACAGAGTGAATGAGACAGAGAGAGAGAGAGAGAGAGAGAGGGAGACAGAGATGGAGGGAGACAGAGAGAGAGAGAGAGAGAGGAGGAGGGAGACAGAGACAGAAAAAGATAGAGACAGACAGAGACAGATAGAGGCATAGACAGGGACAGGGGAAGACAGCCAGAGACAGACAGAGAGACGGAGACAGGGACAGACAAATAGAGGCAGAGACTAAGACTGGCAGAGAGACAGAGAGGGAGACAGAGGGAGCGAGAGAGAGAGAGGGAGGGAGACAGAGGGTGACAGAGGGTGGGAGACAGAGAGCGAGAGAGGGAGACAGAGGGGGACAGAGCGAGAGGGAGACAGAGAGAAAGGGAGAGAGAGAGAGGGAGACAGAGAGAGGGAGACAGAGAGAGGGAGACAGAGGGAGGGAGACAGAGAGACGGGGACAGAGAGAGGGGGACAGACAGAGGGAGACAGACAGAGGGAGACAGACAGAGGGAGACAGACAGAGGGAGACAGACAGAGGGAGACAGACAGAGGGAGGGACAGACAGAGGGAAGAAGACAGAGGGAGGGCAACAGAGGTAGACAGACAGGGGGAGGGAGAGAAAGGGAGGGAGACAGAGAGAGGGAGGGAGACAAGAGGGAGGGAGACAGAGGGAGGGAGACAGAGGGAGGGAGACAGAGGGAGGGAGACAGAGGGAGGGAGACAGAGGGAGGGAAACAGAGGGAGGGCGACAGACCGGGAGACAGACAGAGGGAGACAGACAGAGGGTGGGAGACAAAGGGAGGGAGGCAAAGGGAGAGAGGAAGACAAAGACAGATAGAGGCAGAGACAGGGACAGATAGAGGCAGAGACAGGGACAGGGGAAGACAGGCAGAGACAGACCGAGAGACGGAGAGGGAGACAGAGGGAGGGAGACAGGGACAGACAAATAGAGGCAGAGACTAAGACTGGCAGAGAGACAGAGGGAGACAGAGGGAGTGAGAGAGAGAGAGAGAGGGAGGGAGACAGAGGGTGACAGAGAGCGCGAGAGGGAGACAGAGCGAGAGGGAGACAGAGCGAGAGGGTGACAGAGAGGGAGACAGAGAGAGGGAGACAGAGAGAGGGAGACAGAGGGAGGGAGACAGAGAGACGGGGACAGAGAGAGGGGGACAGACAGAGGGAGACAGGCAGAGGGAGACAGATAGAGGGAGACAGAGAGAGGGAGACAGACAGAGGGAGGGACAGACAGAGGGAGGAAGACAGAGGGAGGGCAACAGAGGTAGACAGAGAGGGGGAGGGAGAGAAAGGGAGGGAGACAGAGAGAGAGAGGGAGACAGAGGGAGGGAGACAGAGGGAGGGAGACAGAGGCAGGGAGACAGAGGCAGGGAGACAGAGGCAGGGAGACAGAGGGAGGGAGACAGAGGGAGGGAGACAGAGGGAGGGCGACAGACAGGGAGACAGACAGAGGGAGACAGACAGAGGGAGGGAGACAGAGGGAGGGAGACAGAGGGAGGGAGACAGAGAGAGACAGAGGGAGGCAGACAGACAAAGGGAGACAGACAGAGAGCGACAGACAAAGGGAGACAGATAGACAGAGGGAGACAGACAGAGGGAAGAGGGAGGTAGACAGAGGGAGGGAGACAGAGGGAGAGAGACAGAGGGAGAGGTAGACAGTGGAGGAGAGAAGAGGGAGGGAGACAGGGAGAGAGATGGAGGGAGACAGAGAGGGAGGGAGAGAGGGAGGGAGACAGGGAGAGAGATGGAGGGAGACAGAGAGGGAGGGAGAGAGAGAGAGACAGAGGGAGACAGAGAGATGGAGAGGGAGAGACGGACAGAGATAGAGAGAGGGAGGGAGACAGATAGAGAGAGGGAGGGAGACATCGAGAGAAGGAGGGAGACAGACAGAGAGAGAGAGATAGAGAGAGAGAGAGATAGAGAGAGAAAGAGAAAGATAGATGTGTGTATGCCGGGTCTGGTGGCTCAGTGGATGAAGACGGCCGCTGCCGGCTATGTGTTCAACCTCATGGTCATAGTTTTTTTTGTTACTAGCCCCTCCCCCCTCCCCCACTGACCCCGCCCCCACTGTTGCGACCTTTGGCCACAAACCATACTGTAAATTTGCCCCCTGAGAGAAAGTTTGTGAGTACCCATGCTCTAGAACCACATCAACCTGATTTAGAATGTTTTTGTTTTTTTCCAGCCATTTTTAGTTTTTCCCTCTGTTTTATTGTAGTTGCCAGGTCGTCTGCTGTGGCGCCTCACAAGATTTTTCTCTTCCCCTTATGGGTTTCTTTGTTTATTTAAGCTCTTTGTCTTATTAGATTTTTTTAATGTATTTAATACTTGTGTTCAACCATGTCGGAGGATGGTGATGAAGTTAAAATTTTGCACCCCCCTGGAAACATTTCTGCAGACGCCCAGGGCCAAAAGTGTCCTCCTTAATCAAGCGGCCTGCACGTTAAGGAGCCAAAAATTGGACAAGTGGATACTTGAGGCAGCAGATAGCACTTGTGGTTTCACTTTCTCCAAAATACTTTAAGGCTGTAACAACCACATTGAATTGAAAAATGCGAGTAGAATTAAAAATGTAAACATATTAGCACCGACTCCTTCAGTTTTCTATTGGAACCAATGCTGTTACCTTAATTCTCACGAGTACTTTTACTGCTTATTGGACGAAAAGTCCTCCAAAAAATCTCGTAAAATGTTAGAAGATTGTAGAAAGAATTAAATATGCACTATACGGACCTGTGCATTATTAATGCTGATACAAGATAAAAGCCTATTTGAGTGTCAGTATAGAGTATGCGTTAGAATCAAAGGTTTATATTTTAAATTAAATAACTATATAAAGTTTTATAAATAAATAGATGAACCTTGTATTGTGTAATAGTGTGCATGACAACTGGCTTTTAGTAAGTTACCATCTTCTTTACTAATAAACATAGGCCTTCCATCATGTCTACTGAAATAGTGGCTGTGGTAAGTGAGGCAGGAGTTAATAAAGTCACCCAATAATCTCCTACCAGCATGGGTTTTAGAATTGACGTGTGCACATGAATCTGAATCTCATAAAAATTTGGGCTAGTCAGGATTGTGTCAAATAAAGACACGAAGGCCTATGCCAGCCTGGTGCTCATATTTAAGCGTGGGACAATAATTTGAAGATTTAGCATCAAATCAAAAGGAACTACTTTAACTAGATTTCCTTTTTAGTCATCTAGAAAGGCCTTCTCATCAAGATTAAATGAGCTAATGTTTTAATTAAAAACCACTGTAGAAATGTGCACGCTACAAGTGCATGTGCATCCCTGTATAAGAGGCACTCCCTTGGGTTTTAATGAAAAAATCCAAATTTTCTTATAGGTTCTTTATTTTTCTTTTTGAGTGTTCATTCATTCAAGTTGATGATATTTACTGCATATCATACAGTTTCGTTTCTACAGTCAATAAACAATGTAAATTCCAAAGGGTAAGGCTCCGATGCATTTCGGGCAATACACGCCCTTTATCAAGGAGTACTGAAAATGAGGAGAGATACGACAAACTATCAGTAAACTGGATGAACGAGACGAATTAAGGTGATGGAAATTGTGCTCGTGATAGGTAAAGCGCGGAAAAAGAAAACTACTACTCCAAACATATAACACATAACATCACCCCTAGCGTGAGGGAAACAAGTGACCGGGATGTGGTAGTTTAAAAAACGGCTGTGTGAAGGAAGATTATCGAGTGCTCGGGGTTCGGGTGGAGGTGTCGTAGGAAATAAAACTTACGAGTCGCCGGCCTCTGTGGAGGACATAGCGATCTAAAGTAGCGGGAAGAAAGTTAAAAAAACATTAGTGCTGGCCTCGTAACCGGCCGTGATATACCCTGTGCTTCAGAGGCGAGCATATTAGCAAGTCTTACGTGGTGTGTTGCCGAGTGATTCTTCAGGAATGAGGAAACGTGTTGTGGTTTCTCTATTAGTATGCAGTGTGGGTGGGGCGAATGGGGCTGGACGGTGAACTAACATAGTGGTGTGGGTGGGAGGGGTGTTTTGGTGACTACATAAACTATAGAAGGCAAAGTGGTAAAAATAATAAAAGGACTAAACGGCTAAGGTCTGTGGAGGAAAACGTGAATGAAAATAAACGATGGACTAACCATGAGAGTCACCAGAAAAGGTAGACAAAAGAATGCAATATAAAGTACGGATTAAACACATTACAAGAGCAATGTACATGTCAATATTTACAGGTAGCAGCTAAATTCTATACCATCATTGAGTCCGAGTGGTTTCAATGTTTGGAGATGATAAATCCATTCAGTTTCACGTTGTAACAGGAATTTGTGATTATCTCTGCCTTCGATTTTTGTGACAGTGTCCAGGATAATGAACTTGAATTGTGCAATAGTGTGTTTGAATTCCAAAAAATGAGCAGCTACGTTGGATTTTTCATTTTCGGCGCGAATGCTTGACTTGTGCTCATTAATGCGCAATTTGATTTTTCTTCCCGTCTTGCCGACATATAGTTTCCTGCAGGGACATTTGATGGCATAGATAAGGTTGGTGGAATCGCAGGTGGCGTTTACATTAAGTTTGATTATATGACCTTTCATAGGGTGTGTGATGTTGTTACCTCTAATGATACAGTTGCAATTACTGCAATTCATACATGGAAGGGTTCCTTTGAAGTCTTTGTCGGTGGTGGTTTTCTTGCCCAGGATTTCTTTAATGTTGTTGCTGCGTGTGTATGCAAATACTGGTTGAGTTTTGAAAATGTCATTAAAGTCGGGTTCCATCTGTAAGATTGGCCAATGTTTAAGAATAATTTTTTGAATTTAACGCTGGCGGAGGAAAATTTAGAGACCAGTACGATACGAGGTTCACTGGGCGTGTGGACTTTTCTCAGTGCGTCTTGTCTACTGATGGTTTCCGTGCGTTTGATGGTGTCTTTGAGGACTGTGTCAGGGTAACCTCTTTCTGTGAAACGTTCATGCATTTCCATGATTCTTTTATTGAAGGTGTCTTCATCAGATACTATTCGTTTTACTCAGAGCATTTGTGAATATGGCAGATATTTTTTTAAAGATCCCTGGTGGAAGCTTGTATAGTGGAGGAAATTATTGCGATTTTTTGGATTTGCGGTGTATGTCGGTTAGAAATCCTTGATTGGTAGCGGTGATGTTTACGTCCAGGAAGGAGAGTGAGGTTTCACTTATTTGCCAAGTGAGTTTTATGCATTCATCTTTAGTATTCAAACCGCTCAAGGCTTCAAGTAAGGAGCATTTTGTGTCTTTCCAAATTATAAAAAGATCATCAATGTATCTTACATATAATTTGATCCTGTCGTTGACGTAGCTGTTCCCATAAATGAATGTCTCTTCAAAGTTCTGCATGTAAATGTTAGCGTACGTCGGAGCCGCATAGTTTCCCATCGACATTCCGGATAGTTGGAGATACCAGTTGTTGTTATGTCTGAAATAACTGTGGTAGAGGGTGTATAACATAAGTTCCATGAGAAATTCCTGCATGCGTTTGTCAATGTCGCTGTTGAGAATCGCCTTTTCAAAAGCTTCTATTCCTCCTTGGTGGGGGCTGGACGTGTAGAGTGAACTAACATCTGCTGTACATAGTACTAAGGGTTCCGATTCCTTGATCTGAACTTCAGATAGTTTAAATTAGAATGATGTGGTATCCTTGATGTAGCTTTTCATCTTAGTCACAAGTGGCTGTGTATATTTATCTATAAATTTACCTCCTGGTTCGTGTAACGATCCTCTTGTGAATACGATAGGTCTGAAAGGTGGGTCGTGGAGGTTTTTATGTATCTTGGGTGAAATTTGTATTGAAGGGCTTCTCGGATGTGGGCACATCAAATACTTTTTTGTGCGGTCTTCAATGGTTCCCATTTCATGGGCTTTTAAGACCAAGGATTGTAAAGTGGCTTGAAATTCATTTATTGGATTGTAGTCCAGTCTCATGTATGTGGCTGTGTCATTGATATGTTCGTTTATTTTCCTATCATACATCTCTGTATTGAGTATTACAAGGGCGCCACCCTTGTCGGCCTTTATGCATTTGATTTAAGGGTTATTGGCTAGGCTTTTGAGTGTATCCTTGTCCTTTTGAGTGACGTTATTTTGTGACACTCTGCCCTTAAGGTTGATTTTAGTAAGGTCCTTTTTGACTAAGTTCTCGAATAAGTCGATGCATTCGTGACTTACTGGTGGTTGGTAACTGCTAGAGGGTCTCAGCCCTTTAAGTTGATCTTGTTTTTCTTGGGAATTGGGAGGTAGAATGTTACTGAAAAAGTGGCGTAATCTTAATTTTCTTGTCAATTTAAATGTACTAACTTCAAGCTCCAGTAAGTTGGTTTGAGTCGTGGGTATTAATGACGTCCCTTTTTCCAGTAGGTGCATTTGATGTGTTGAGAGACTGGTATCTGAGATGTTGATGACTAGGTGTTTTTCTTGGGTTCCGGATCTTTCTTGGTTACGGTACTCCGTGTTGTCGGTGGACTTTTCTCTTTTTCTTTTCTTTTGACTCCTCCTGAGCCTTCTGTGTCTGCTTGGCCTGATTCTAAAAAACGAACGGGGGTAGATTGTTGACCTTCACTAGAGGTAGTAGCCTGGTTGTTTGAGTGTGAGTCTGTTGTGGGAGCCGATGATGTTTGTGTCGGAGTCTTTTTCGGATGATAAGAGGAATCACTCCCTGATGATGATGTGTCTGTTTGTGTATTGTAGGGTTTGTTACGGTGTCTTTGTGCATAAACCTCAGCCCAGGTATAAACCTCGTCAAGCTTATAATCTAGGGTGTCCCTTCAAAATTTCCTCACCTTTCTTACATTTATTTCTTTGCTGTGCTTATCTAAGATGAGGTTGATGTCTCCCAGAGTTTTTTTTTATTCATCAGGTGTAAGAAGTTCAGTTAGTTAGTTTTCAACGTCTTTGATTTTCTTATCTAGGTCTTTCAAGATTCCGGATAATTCTTCAACTATTAGAAGAATCAGGTCAAGGCTGCATTTATTTAGGATACCGTTCCATTTCTCTTTAAATGTTTTGGAATTTTTGCACAGAGACGGCTTAAGGGCTATCCGTAGGCCGCGGGGAATTCTTAGGGCTCGGTGGTACTTCAGTAAAGTGCTCTCGTGGAGCTTTTGATTAATGTGGCGCTTGGAGAGATATAGAGGTTGTTTGTAACATTGCTCTTTTGTGCGTCCCGATGATGTTTGACTGATATCTTCCTCAATCAGTGCCTAAATGTGTTGCCATTCTTCTTCGCTGTAGGCAAGAACATTAGCTTTTGCTTCGGTCGATTTACTAATTTCGTCAAATTGCATGCTGTGGGCGTGCCCCCCTCAGGTAGGGCGGAGGTATATGATAACTGATAAAGTAAGTAGAGGGTGCACAGCAAGTTGTTATATAGGATAAACAAATAATGTATTTTTATACTGGTTGGGTGCTCTCACAGGTAGCGCCTCCATCCGGTGGGCGCTTAAATACTACTGTAGAAATGTGCACGCTACAAGTGCATGTGCATCCCTGTATAAGAGGCACTCCCTTGGGTTTTAATGAAAAAATCCAAACTTTCTTCTAGGTTCTTTATTTTTCTTTTTGAGTGTTCATTCATTTAAGTTGATGATGATATTTACTGCATATCATACAGTTTCGTTTCTGCAGTCAATAAATTCCAAAGGGTAAGGCTCCGATGCATTTCAGGCAATACACGCCCTTTATCAAGGAGTACTGAAAATGAGGAGAGATACGACAAACTATCAGTAAACTGGATGAACGAGACGGATAAGGTGATGGAAATTGTGCTCGTGATAGGTAAAGCGCGGAAAAAGAAAACAACTACGCCAAACATATAACACATAACATCACCCCTAGCGTGAGGGAAACAAGTGACCGGGATGTGGTAGTTTAAAAAACGGCTGTGTGAAGGAAGATTATCGAGTGCTCTGGGTTCGGGTGGAGGTGTCGTAGGAAATAAAACTTACGAGTCGCCGGCCTCTGTGGAGGACATAGCGATCTAAAGTAGCGGGAAGAAAGTTAAAAAACACATTAGTGCTGGCCTCATAACCGGCCGTGATATACCCTGTGCTTCAGAGGCGAGCATATTAGCAAGTCTTACTTGAGAGCGCGAACACTATCGACGTGGTGTGTTGCCGAGTGATTCTTCAGGAATGAGGAAACGTGTTGAGGTTTCTCTATTAGTATGCAGTGTGGGTGGGGCGAATGGGGCTGGACGGTGAACTAACGTAGTGGTGTGGGCGGGAGGGGTGTGTTGGTGACGACGTCTGTGGAGGAAAACGTGAATGAAAATAAACGATGGACTAACCATGAGACTAACCATTTCTAACCTCTTTCTGTGAATCGTTCATGCATTTCCATGATTCTTTTATTGAAGGTGTCTTCATCAGATACTATTCGATTTACTCGGAGCATTTGTGAATATGGCAGATGTTTTTTTTAAAGATCCCTGGTGGAAGCTTGTATAGTGGAGGAAATTATTGCGATCTGTGGGTTTGCGGTGAATGTGGGTTAGAAATCCTTGATTGGTAGCGGTGATGTTTACATCCAGGAAGGAGAGTGAGGTTTCACTTATTTGCCAAGTGAGTTTTATGCATTCATCTTTAGTATTCAAACCGCTCAAGGCGTCAAGTAAGGAGTTCTTTGTGTCTTTCCAAATTATAAAAAGATCATCAATGTATCTTACATATAATTTGATCCTGTCGTTGATGTAGCTGTTCCCATAAATGAATGTCTCTTCAAAGTTCTGCATGTAAATGTTAGCGTACGTCGGAGCCGCACAGTTTCCCATGATATGCAGTAAATATCATCAACTTAAATGAATGAACACTCAAAAAGAAAAATAAAGAACCTATAAGAAAGTTTGGATTTTTTCATTAAAACCCAAGGGAGTGCCTCTTATACAGGGATGCACATGCACTTGTAGCGTGCACATTTCTACAGTAGTATTTAAGCGCCCACCAGACAGAGGAGCTACCTGTGAGAGCACCCAACCAGTATAAAAATACATTTTTTGTTTATCCTATATAACAACTTGCTGTGCACCCTCTACTTACTTTATTAATTAAAAACCATCAAGATTAAATGGTGCAAAAACAGAGGGCGTGTTCAGGTAACCAACGGGAAACCATGCAGGCTAATAAGATTCTTCTGCGTTCCTGATTCAGATTTTAGAGAAATTCCGATAGTTACCGGTTGAATTGGATATTTTGAGTTATGTGCTAATTCTGGTACAGAAATTCGGCATGCGGAATTACCTCGGATGTTTCTGGGGCCGCATTCTCAAGGGGACGTCCCGGGCAGCCTGAGTTTCTTCGCCCCAGAAACTTCCAGTTTATATTTAAACATGACATTATTCATTTTTAAAATGTTTGGTATCTGGGACGTTTGGAAGCAAACACTAGATCGTGTTCTCTCTGCCTTGATGCTTGGTCACTGGCTGCACAAAACTGCTCTTGGTCTTTACCCCTGCCTTATCCTCGAGACATTTTCCTTTTCACAATGCTGAAGTTTAGGAACATGCTGGAAAATGCACGTCCTATAATGCAATATGTTTCTGATCTGTCTGCATTGTCAATCACAGTTTCTAAATTCATCAAGCCACTTTCAGATGCCAATAAACGTGAATAAACTAGCTCAGTGAGATAAGTACTCTACTCTACTTTCCTATAGGCTTCACTATGTCTATCAATGAAACAGTCGGGTACCTGCACCACACATATTTCTCCACAAAGCCGGGCAAAACTCTCGGCACATTAAATTGTATTTCGCCTGGATTTATTAGGACCCAGCATAAAAGTTGTTGCTGATGGTTGCCTCAGGCGTTAATTTTTTATTTAAGTGGTAATCTGGGTGTGTTAATTTCACACCCGCAATTTCCGATATTGTTGGTATTGGTCATTTCTGGATGCCTAGGAACCTCAGGATAAGGGGAAGTCCACTATGTACTGAGAAATTACTGTCGACATTGATGTTAGAACTATTATGTCCATAAATAACTCCCTTTGGGTTAAACTCAATTGAGCACCACTTATACACCCAGTCTCAAACCGATAATATATGTTAACCTAAGACCTGGTTCAATTTATGGTACCACAACACAATATATACTGTGTAATATTAAAAGAGATTTTTTATTAAAATAAGTATGACCAACACTGTTTTTTCACAATAAAATTCCATTCATTTTCAGGAGTCTAAAAGTGCCAAAACTATATTTGGTTATATTATTAGATACATGGCACTACTTGAATCCATGAACAACAGATCCTCTGTAAATCATTTTAAAACACTGTAACCTAGCTAATCCCTGTGGGAGAGTAGAAAAGAAGGAGAAGAGAAAAAGAGAGAAAACATATACGACAATACACTTGCACTTACTGTTCGTTGACCAATCGGTTGAAAAGATCAAAATTGGCATCTGTTTAAGGAATCTTTTTTCTTTTCCTTTCAAGCACGCCAATATGTCCACCAGATTTAGTTTATTCAATGCGTTGATGTGTTTCGGTAGTGTAAACCCAATATAAACCACCTTATCAAGAACCGACTTGTTCCTCTCTTTTTATATATTTAATACATCTGCAATAAACACCTATATAAAATACACAAATATCAATATTACAGTGCATATAAATACACAATAACATAATGAAATACAATAAGCAGTATATCAGGCTAATCCCAGCTATTGCCCTGTTGATTGCATCATTCATTGGTTAGGTACTGCCACTCAACAGTGCTAATTAGTTCTTAAAATCAACTCAATATAGATCATGGGACGGGTGTTTGGACGAAACAAGGGCCCAGGTATACCAGTGTGGGAGCCCACATAACATGTAAGTACTAAAGGTGCTTGACAAAGAAAACGGAAGTCAGTATGCATTGCAAAAAAATCTAAACAAAATAGGATTATATAATTTTTCTGCTGGCGGTTACAGAGATATAGGTGCTACGTCTGCCAGAAGATACTAGCCAACTGACTACTCTGGAAGCAAAGGCAGGACAGTTGAGCTTGCAGCCAAAATAGCGAGGAACAAACAAGATGCCAGATCTGGAATTTCTATTTACAAATGGTGTATGGTTTGAATGACACTAAATACTCGAAAATGCACTGCAGTGAAACAATTACCTTCACATTGACTTACTTCCTGGTAATTGTTGCTGCCTCCTTGGCTTTGCAAGCATCCATTTTTGTACTTGTGACGTGACTAAATCCCGAATGGTGGAAGCATTTCACTTGGCTGGTCCTCATTCGTCGAATGCAACTGTAGTCCACTGTCCTTTCAAGGCTGTCAATTACTTTGAAGCCATTATTGAGAATTAGGACGACACTTTGGCATTTACCATGGGTGAGAAATTGGGTTGTTGGTTGCGGGGAGTGCGAGCACTTCTCAAGCAACAGCCACAAATAATTTAAGGGTGAGCAACAAAAGTCACTAATTTAATCTGTTCTTAGCCCTCTTGTGGCTTGGCATAAAAGCAGACAGGCTTAATTTATAGGTAATGTGTAAAATATTTGTGTAGCACTCAAACAGAAATAAACTGAAAACACCAAAGAAGAAAAATCCCACAACAATTTAGAAAAATAGAGTAACATCTGATCAATTCAATCAATCAACTAATGTATCTTCATTCAATCACTTAAAAATCAGATCATAAAAGATTACATATACAAATATATAAAAACACCAATAACAATAAAAAAAGAACATTTAGTTGGTTAAAGGCTAGTCAATACCATAAAAAACACATTATGTCAATTCAAGCACACAATTTCTGCCTCAAAACAAAAGATGGAGAAAGAGTTAATATCAATAGATTCCTATAAGCTGCCCCAAAGTAAAAAACAAGTTAAAAAGTCATTGCATTGTGCAAACGTACAGCTGATTTTAAGAAAAGACCCACAGCTCAGGAGACTTCTGGAAAATGAAGATGCTGCAAATGTAACAAGGTCAATCTTCCCTTAGCAACATTGCACCTCCGAATGGGAGACATTAAGAAGCTTTTAATGAAAGATTAATAAAATTGACGTAAATAAATAAAGTGAAACAAAGCCTGATGAGACACCTCATCACATGGACAAGGGCATATGCTATATGCCTTATATTGTCCTGGAGGAAAGTAAAGTATCCACCCGAGAGATCCGAACCTAAACCGGGTCAATAACATCTGCTCCCAGGTGCTCGGGTGCCCAAGTAAGGCTCCACCCCCAGTGTACCATACAAAATTCTCACATAATTTTTTACAGTCCCTCTGTGCCCTCTGATCAGACATTACACGCTCACTGAGCCGCCCTTTGTCATTCTTGCTAAGTTTTGTGGGGTTCTCACAGATGGAAGAGCAACAAAAGGGCTGTGGTACAAACTTTGATAGGCTTGACCTATGAGGTTCTTTTCCCATAGTTGCATGAGAGGCAATATAATATTATATCTATGTTTAAAGAAGCCCGTTCATTGCAACAGATTGAACACCACATTTTCAGGAGAGCTAAATTACTCAGGTCTGCCACATATTTCAATCCCAGGTCTTTGTGGATGATGTGTGGAGTTGTTAAAGGGACCCCCAAGATTCAACATCACACTCTGTTCTCTTCGACTTGAATACTACCTACTTCCTTATAGCCCCATATACCTGCTTAATAGGTTATAATAGGAATGCATTATTTCTAGTAAACTCCAAAATGGGGCTGATTTGCTTCTTCCCTAGAGAGGAAGTAAGGGTGAAGATTGTGCTAAATGCATTGTTTGTTCACAATACTGGGGGCCCACTTATAAGAATGATCAAACATTAACCCAAAATAGGGGAAATGATTCACTTTCTCAGTGGTCCTATCCTTGACTGTCATGCAATTGTTTTCCCAGTTTTGGAACCACTGACTATGATAAAAGTTTTGGAGTGAATTGTCTCCAAATTAAGGTGTTTCACGTAGCCTACAAAGGAGGCAATCAATGAGCCTTAGACCAATCTCTATTCTAGCAAGCAAGACCGCATCATCAGCGTCCAAAAGCACAGGTTTGGGTTTTTTGATAATGACTGGAACATCCAACCCATTCTTGACAAGTGCTGATTTTAGCCTGTTTATATAATGCAAAAAATAAAGGTGCCAAATGCATCCCTGCCAGACCCCTGACTTAGAGGGAAATGTCTATACAGTCCCCACCTTCTCCGAATCTCACAGAAGCAACAAAGTCTGGATGTAAAATTCTCAAAAAGACCATCAACCTGCCCTCTAGTCCCATGACTGACTTAATGTCCGACAGTTTGAATCTATTAACGCAGTTGAAAGCGTTGTATAGGTCCATGAATGGTAAATAGAGTACTTACATTTTGAAAAAAAACTATATTGGTGCAAATTTAGGCATTGCTCAGTTATTCCTAACCTTCTCCTGAACCCATATTGGACCATGGCCTGGGTGCAGAGCGGGAATATCGTCGTAAAAATATCGATTAACCTTAATATCGCCGCAGAAATATCTACAAGAAGAAATATCGATGTCAAAAATATAGTTTGACCAGAATATCGACAGACAGGTAAGTAATATTGATAACATTAATATAGTTGTAATAAATATCGTTTACAAAAACATAGTTTACAAAAATATCGTTTTTTAAATAATTATAAGTAATTTAGTGTTTTTAATGAGTATTGGTTGTCAAAGTAGTATTTTTTGTAGCATGTTATTAGTTAATAATGTATTTTATGTTGAATTTAGTGTTAATAGTTCCGTAGCGGTTGTGGGTTTATAGGGGAGTAGGGTGGGAAGTAATTTAAATATATTAAAATAATTGATTAATTAATGTGTTAATTGAATATAAATAGTGTAATAAATAATAGTTAATTAATATTCAATTAGTTAATTGATTAATAATTATGTAAATTAATTATGTTAATTGTTTAATTAATTTTAGGTGTGTGTACTGGAATTTTTAAGTGAAAAAGTAGTGAAGTAATTACTTTTTAATTGAATAATTATTTAATTAATGATTAATTAAATAAAAATAAAGATTTGTTGATTTTTAAACGAGTAAATACATTTAGTAATTTTTACCCCTACACTATCCAACGCTTTCCCTACTGTTGCACCCTCTGGAGTGGGAATAGTAATTTTTACCCCTACGCTATCCAACGCTTTCCCTACTGTTGCGCCCTCTGGAGTGGGAATAGTAATTTTTACCCCTACGCTATCCAACGCTTTCCCTACTGTTGCACCCTCTGGAGTGGGAATAATAATTTTTACCCCTACGCTATCCAACGCTTTCCCTACTGTTGCACCCTCTGGAGTGGGAATAGTAATTTTTACCCCTAAGCTATCCAACGCTTTCCCTACTGTTGCACCCTCTGGAGTGGGAATAGTAATTTTTACCCCTACGCTATCCAATGCTTTCCCTACTGTTGCACCCTCTGGAGTGGGAATAGTAATTTTTACCCCTACGCTATCCAACGCTTTCCCTACTGTTGCACCCTCTGGAGTGGGAAGAGTAATTTTTACCCCTCCCTATCCAACGCTTTCCCTACTGTTGCACCCTCTGGAGTGGGAATTGTAATTTTTACCCGTACGCTATCCAACACTTTCCCTACTGTTGCACCCTCTGGAGTGGGAATAGTAATTTTTACCCCTACGCTATCCAACGCTTTCCCTACTGTTGCACCCTTTGGAGTGGGAATAGTAATTTTTACCCCTACGCTATCCAACGCTTTCCCTACTGTTTCACCCTCTGGAGTGGGAATAGTAATTTTTACCCCTACGCTATCCAACGCTTTCCCTACTGTTGCACCCTCTGGAGTGGGAATAGTATTTTTTACCCCTTCGCTATCAAATGTTTTAACTAATAATATATTTTATATTTTAATTATATGTATGTTTTATTGTTGTTATATAAAGTAATGTGTTAAATATATGTATATGTACACATTTATTAAGTTTATAATGAAAAAGTGTAGTTAATTTGTTTTAAATAGTCAAAAAATAAAAGTAATGTAATGTATTTTGTTAATAGTACTTATATTTATTTATTATTTAATGTAATTTTAATTAATTTAAAAAGTAGATATTTTTTACATTTATATTTATTACAACGATATTTTTGAGTAGATATTTATGTACTTACCTGTTTAGGTATAGGGTGTCGATATTTTTGTAAACGATATTTTTACAACTATATTTTTGTCAACTATATTTTTGTAATCGATATTTCAACACCCTACCCATGGCCTGGGCATTGTTCTGAGAGGTCTAAAGTAACAGCCTATCAAGAATAGTTCTATCAATGCTCTTAACCCAGGAATCAACTAGAGAGATGGGACAGTAGCATTTCGGCTCCGGTGCGTTCTCCTTTTAAAATACAGGGTCGGGGCGTGGCCAAGATGGTGGGCTGAGAGGACGCACTTGCCGTGAGCTCCCGAGCCCCTGGAAACTCTGCATCGCTCTACACCGCTGATCTCCCCCGGATCGAGCGGAAAACACACCCAGTGCTCCCCGTGGCGGTGTGGAACAGTCCACAGCCTTCGGTTACCCTGCCGCGGCGGCGGAGCCGCTAGAAAACCAGCCGAGGCGGTGGCCGCCGGAGGCCTTGCCGAGTGGCCCGGAGGCCCCGACTACGAGGCCTTGGTATCCCGACGAGAGGAGCCTGTAGCACGGAGTGGGCCAACAGATTGCGCACGACTCGATACAGCAATTGTCCCCGGTGGGTGCTGGGGCGGCCTTTCTCGGCGGAGCGGAGCTGCATCACCAGTGGAAGCGAAGGCGGAGTCGACAAGAAGCAACTACGCAAGCCCGGGGATCGGGAAGGCCGCTGGGCCTGCACCACGTGGCCCGTCCCGGAGCCCCTCCTCTGACCGCCGCTGGGCGCTGCCAGGCCCTCCGGCGCCCTCGCTCGCCTTCGCGGCCCCTGGCTCCGGCTGCCGCACAATCTGCGAACTTGGTCCCCGGCTGTGCGATCTTCGAGTGGGCCAGTGGGGAAAAACTGCCATGATCCCCGGAACTGGTCCTGGCCGGAATCATTGGATGTGGTGTTGGGGGCGATCACCGGAGAGACTGTTCGTAAAGGCCTGGATGCACTGGTAGACCCGGACCCCCGCATCGGACAGCACGACACAAAGTCAGGGAGTGGAGAATACGCCAGCTCGGCGCTGGTTCCCCGAGCCGGAACGAGCGGCCATTTTGGACGGGCGCGGAGCGGTTGCATCGACCCTCATCCGAGGCATGCGAGGGCACCTCACTGGGAGTGACCCCGCGTCGGCACGGGCTGTGTGACCTGCCACCTGCTGCTGGACCGCAGCCCCGGCCTGTAGCACCTCCTCACCGCGGCCCGCGGGCTTTTGTGCTCCCTGCCTCTTCGCGATGTCGAATGCCAGGAGACAGAGGAAGGGCGATCGAACTTTACCGGACATGCTGGGACGAGGCGCTCCGAGGCAGGACAGGAGCCAGCCCGCCCGAGCCCTCCGACTAGCTCACGGGGCGCTGAAGGTGGGGAACCCCCGGTGACTAGATCGTTCCTGGAGTCCCTGTTCAGCTCTTTGAGGGAGGACTTTCAGGCCTTGAAGCAGGAGGTAGCCGGGGAGGTCCGGGAAGTCCGAAGAGAGGTGGACTCCCTGGGAGAGCGAGTGAACACTGTGGAGGCGGCTGGACACTCCAGGGACGAGGAAATCACCCACCTGCAACAAGAGGTCCTGAGGCTGAGGGATCAACAGATCGATCTACAAGCCCATGCCGAGGACCTCGAAAACAGGTCCAGGCGGAACAACATCAGGGTCCGAGGAGTTCCATCCAATGATGAGGGTGAAGACGCGGCCGCCTACTTAGGAGCCCTGTTCGTTAGATACTGGGAGAGTCCGAGGACTTCCCGATTCGAATCGACAGAGCACATAGAGTTGGCCGGCCTCGCAGGGCCTCGGCGCCTCCTCCGGACATTTTGGCCTTCTTACCAGATTTCCCCTTGAAGGAGCAGATTCTCCGTGAGGCGCGGCAGCAACAGCCTTTCCGCTTCAGAGACCACCCGGTGGCTCTCTACCAGGACCTGTCCGCGATAACGCTGCAGAAACGGAAGGCCTTTAAGATTGCTACGGACTTCCTAAGGGAACACGACACGCAGTACTCGTGGGGGCATCTCTTCTGCCTGATTTTTCGATGGAATGGAACTTTGCGCCAGCTCCGGTCCCTCCAAGATGTATGCGGGGTGCTAGGAATCACTGCCTCGGACACGGACACCCCGGCGCCTCGTCGCAGGCGGAGCACACGAGATGGCTGGCAGCTGGTCGGGGAGCGGCAATCCCCGCCGCCCGCGAGGCCTGACTCGCCTACAATTCGGGCAGAAATGTCTAGCGCCATACAGGAGGCCTCCAGGACTACGGCGCATGGCGATGTGGCCTTGACGGCCTGAACTTACTCCGGGGGGAGTCTGCAGCAGCCTATCTTCATCGCAGGTGCAGGGGTTCCGGGGGTGGGGGGTGGCGGGGGTGCTGGTGGTGGTGGCTGGCCGTCCACTTGAACGACTTTCCACGGCCTTGTCCGCTAAGGACCGGACTGGGACAATGACGTATTTTGAATGGTTTGGGGAGAGGGGGGTGGGTAGGGGAGTTGAGCGGGCGAGTTTGGGGTTTGGGGGTTCACTGTGGGGGCGGGGGAGGAGGGGGGAGTGGGGGGTTCCAGGGAAGGGGGTTTCACACAGTTGGGGGTTGGGGGTTCGGGGACTGTGCTGTGCTGCGGGGTGGTTTGCTCTCACTGTGCGCTGGAGCCGCTTGCTGTGGCCTCTGAGTTTTGTCCGGTGGGCCTCGCCCGCCTTGGTGAGCGTTTCTGGTGTTCCCCTCACTGATGGCCTTTAAGATTGTTACCTTGAATGTGAAGGGGCTGAATAACCCGGTTAAACGACGGGCTGTACTGTCCCTCCTGGAGGACTCCCAGGCAGACATTTGTCTTCTGCAGGAGACCCATCTGCTGGCTAAAGACTGTCACAGGCTGCGGACCCCAAAGTTCCCCACGCAGCTTTTCTCTTTCTGCGCTTCCAAGACGGCAGGGGTAGCGCTCATGATATCTAGGAGGTTCAAGGGGGAGGTCTTGCAAAAGGTAGCGGAACAGAAGGGGAGGCTCTTGGCGTATAGAATCAGGGCAGGTGGTCTGGTGTTTACTGTAGGCTCCATATATAGCCCCAATGATCATCAGGATCAGTTTCTACACAGGGCACTAGAAGACGTGACGTCCACTCCTGACAGACATGTTGTGATTGGGGGAGACTTGAATGTGGTCTTTGATGCATCCTTGGACAGGTCAGTGCAGAGGCGCCTACAATCGGGAGAGCTTTCGGGCTCGGTTCGTACCCGTTTGGAGGAGCTTGATACGCACGAAGCAGCACCGGGTGAAGGAACTAGCGGTCCCCACTGGAGGGACGGTCACGGAGGATGGGCGGATCGCGGACGTTTTTCGTGGTTACTATGCTGACCTCTACGCCGGCGTTCCCCCCTCGGCGTGAGCTGAAGCAGACTATCTAGAGTCGGTGTCGCTCCAGTCCCTGACGCCGGATCAGGCTCAACATCTTGAGCGGGAGATTCGGATTGAGGAGGTGGTCACGGCGATCTCCCGACTCAAAAACGGGAAGGCCCCGGGACCTGACGGTTTTATCCCTCTCTTCTATAAGACCTTTTGTCAAGATCTCGCACCATTGTTGACACGCCTATTTAACACGTTCTATGAACCGGGCGCTATCCCCCCGGAATTCCTTCAGGCTACAGTATCGGTGATTCCGAAACCGGGCAAGGATCGGACTGCTGGCGGGTCCTACTTTTGAACACAGACCTGAAGATTTTCACCAGTATCCTAGCGGCACGTCTGGCACTCCACCTCCCGGGTATGGTTGACCCGGACCAGGCCGGGTTTGTCCCGGGCCGGCAGACTGTCAACAACACTAAGAGGGTGACCCATATACTGGAGAAGGCCTCGCGGATACCCGGGGAACGCATGCTCCTTTCCATTGACGCGGAGAAGGCATTTGATAGAGTGCATTGGCCCTATTTGGAGATGGTCTTGGGCAAATTTGGCATAGGCGAGAAGTTCAGGCACCTGGTGTTCAATTGCTATCGATTCCCATCCGCGGTAGTGAGGGTGAACGGGTGCAGCTCTCAGCACTTCCCAATAGAGAGAGGCACCAGACAAAGGTGCCCACTGTCACATTTGCTTTTTGCTCTTTATATGGAGCCGTTCGCACAAAGAGTTCACCAGAACCCCAATGTCATAGGTGTCCGTATGGGGGAGTTCCATCACGCCCTTAGTCTCTATGCAGATGACGTAATATTGACGCTCGATGATCCTAGGAGGTCATTGCCTGCATGTATCGCAGAACTGGAAACCTTTGCGACCGTAGCTGGCTTCAAGGTAAACCTTGGGAAGTCGACGGCCCTTGACATTTCGCTGTCCGGCACCACCGACTGAGGACTGATTTACAGAGGCTCTTTCCTCTGAGCTGGTCTAAGGACCAGGTGCCCTATCTGGGGATTCTTCTAGCGCCCTCTCTCCCTGCTATGGTCACGGCCAACTATACGGCTTTAAGTACGAAGATCAAGGAGGAACTGGCCCGCTCGGACAGGGGCACGTTGTCGTTGCTGGGAAGAGTGGCCGCGGTGAAGATGACCCTCCTGCCGCAAGTCCTGTACCTATTTCGAGCTCTCCCGCTGCAACCCCCCAAGGGATGGCTAGCGCAGACTCAGTCTGCTATCACACGCTTTGTGTGGCAGGGCCGTAAGCCTAGGATCAAGAGAACCATAGCCACACTGGCGCCTGAATCTGGTGGCCTTGGAATACCGGACCTGCATAAGTACTTTCAAGCTGCTCAACTGCGCTACTTAGTGGAATGGAGCCGGTGGGAGTCGGACAAGCACTGGTTGTTTCAGGATCAGGCGGTGGCGGGCAGGACATTGCAGGAGGTGCCCTTCCTGCGGAGGGCCCACCGCCCGCCCAACCTCTATGCGTCCTTTGTAACACGGGTCCCGCTCCGTGTGTGGGACTCCGTGTCCACCAGGCATGACCTCACCACTTTTACCTCTCCTTTCACGCCCATAGTTGGTAACCCGGACTTTGGCCCAGGTATGGAGTCGGGAGCCTACGAACTCTGGCGAGCGGCCCGCTGCTCCGCCTTATTTCATATGTATGGCCCGGAGGGTGCGGTTTCCTTCCAGGACTACGGCCTTCCCGAGACGGAGCGCATGCGATATATGCAGGCGCGCCACTGGGCGCTACAGCCGCAGGTGCGAGCATCGGCGGACCGGAAGCTCATAGCATATGAGCGATGGCTGGTAACTCGCTCATCGGACGCCAAGCTTATTTCTGACCTTTACAAGATGTTGCAACCTACCCCCTTTCACATCTACAACCCCGGGAGGGAGCTGTGGGAACGGGAACTTGGACGGGCGTTGAGCCACACTGACTGGGACCACATTTCTTACCGGGCGCGACACTCTGCCTACCACACTGGGCTCACGGAGACTTTCACAAAAATTACGACTTATTGGTATCGCACCCCCGAGAAACTACATGAAATGGACCACTCACTACCCAAGACATGCTGGCACAACTGCGGCACAACTGCGGCCAGACTGGCACACTCACTCACATACTATGGGACTGTCCCCTTCTGACTCTTTACTGGGAGGAGGTACTGAATGAGATTGACCAGTGCTTTGAGATTGAATTACCCCGCTTCCCCGCCTATGTTCTACTGGGCTTACCAAATGATTTAATGTACCCACTAAGGTCTAAGAGAGGTAGACAGATAGCGATAGCCCTGGGATCGGCAGTACAGAACATACTCATACACTGGCGCACTACCACGCCTCCTACTGTTGTTGGCTGGCTACATAGATTGTGGCATGTCCTAGGCCTGGAAAAGCTTTCCCTGGTGGTGGCGGGGGAGGTGAACACTTTTGAAGAGCTGTGGGCGCCATTTCACACGTTGTTAAGATCGGAATTCAAGGAAATCACTTGCCCCAGATATCTCAGATTGTTACGGCTGACGCCGCCGCCAGATCCGTCAGCCTGAGCTGGCCAAGTAGGCAGTTGGAGGGAGGGATGGATACCATGCTGCCACAGTGAGAAGGCGGAAGGTTGACGGCACAGTACAGGGGGTGGGGGAGGGAGTTGGGGGGTTGGGTGGGGGGTAGTTGGTGGGGGGGGTTTGTCTTTTTCCTGCCTTTTGTTTTGTTCCCACCCACAGGTGCGCTAGCCATGAGACTTTGGCACGGCCGTGCCCATCGCACTGAACGAACTGCTTTCACGCATCTATTGCATTGTATGCACTGATTTGGGGGTGCACCTGTGGTTATTTGTCTGTAATGTTGTCCCTCTTTCTTTTCCTACTGCAATAAAATACTTTAAACATTAAAAAAAAAATACAGGGTCAAATATTGATCAACGCCAGGAACTACTTTGCTGGCAGAATGAATAATATTTGCAAGTAAAGTGGCCCAGAACTCAGGATTTTTCTTGCATAGATCATGGGGACCTCATCAGACCCAGGAGCCTTTTTGGAAGGACTGTTGTTTATGAATGTTGTTGGACTTGGCCCTTTTTGGCAGGGTCACCCCTGAACTTTTTGCCTTAAGCTCTGACATGGTGGTAGTGGTTTTAGGCCTCTGGGCACTTTAGCACTGTGGCCCAGTGTAAAGTGCATGCGGTTTCTGTCTACATGTTGTAAGATTGGCCCCCCCTCCCATAGGAATGCATGGGGGATTCCCTGATGCATGTGGGTCATTGGTAAATCCTGATATGAGAGGCGCAGCGTGGTCATGTCTGGTATGTGTGAAATGGTATTAATAAATCCGGCGCAAATGGTGTGTTCAGATTTATTGTGGTTATTTTAGAAATTTCCCTTTTAGAAGTTGCCATTTCTGTGTGCTATGTGTCTGCCTGTCTGATGTGAATTGCATGTCTGGCTTTTAAGTGACAGGGGCTGGTGAGGTGTGGGTGGCTCCAGGAGGGGCAGGGTGAGTCAGCGCTAGGCCGAATGAAACATCTACATTTTGAGTAGTGGGAGGGGAAGTCCCTGGTCCCTGAATAGGATAGTGCCTGTCCTAGTGAATTCTGGCTCCGCCCCCTGTGGTGTGTCTGATGAAGAGGCCCCACCTAACAATAAGGAAGAGGAGCCTGGTAAACAGAGTGCTCCAGAACCAGTTAGAACTGGTTCCCCCAAGCCCTGTACTCTACCGACAAAGGAAGATGTCCTATAAATGAAAGGACTGTGACCCCATGAAAGTGTTGGTTATTTATTTTCATTTGTTTATTTGAAAAGTTTTATATAGCGCTGGCAGACCCGGGGGTATTAGAGCGCTTTACATAACGAGGTACAGTTGCTTCAAGAACGCAGTAACATAATTACAACAGTTTCAGGAACAAAAGTGAAGAAGAAATAGGAGTTATTTAAAGGCATGGGTTAGGTGTGGGGAGAGGGAAAGCAGGCAGGGGAGAGAGAAATTAGGGGAAGTGAGGAGTGAAGGAGGAAAGAGGAACGGGAGGGGTTGGAAAACGCAAGGGCGACTAGAGAAGAAACAGAGTTAAAACAATGGATGGGTAGGAGACGGTCCAGGAGGGGGACCAGAGGCAAACTCCTCAAAAGCTACATAGTGTAACGCTATCGGCCAGAGGTGCTCGGTCGAACGAAGTGCAACAAACGGTAAAGACAACAGCCTAGTTGGATCGTCAAAAATTACAAGGAGGGGGCCTATCACGATGCAAGTTGAATGGGTTCCCAGCGATAATGGGAACATTCCTAAACCTCCAATTATGTGAGATTCCATAAACACTGTGGACTCTCTCAGAGGGTTACCAGACATTCCAGGACAGAAATGCAGGATCTCTCCCCAACAAGGAGAGAGGAGTACTTTGGCAAGGGGTACATTTAAAGGAGGCCAATTAAGGCCTTTTCCAATTTTATGTGAATCCCAAGCACTGTGGACTCTCTCAAAGGGGAATCTGGGACTCCGGGGAAAGAATGCTGGATCCCTTCCCAACAAGGGGAGAGGGAGCGCTTTGGCAAGGGGCACAATTAAAGGAGGCCATAAGCCGCCTATATCCCTAGAGCAGCTAACCTTGAAGGTAGAGGGGAAATAGATAAAAAAACGTTCACCAACAAGGTCTAAAATGAAGGGGCTAGCAGAAAAAGAGCTTGGGCAGAGAAGGAAAAATGTGGACACATTGCGAAACATGAATGCGGAGGGAAAGGGAGAATGTGTACCTGGGGGGAGAGATTCTGCTGCCATAGAAAGGGCAGGCCGGTATAAGCAGGCTCAACAGGGAACAGTCATCGGAGCTGGCAAAAACCCAGAGGAGCAGTGCACAAGCAAGGGTAATGGTAAGGGACAAAATTTACAGAGAGAGTAAAGGAAAAAGTAGTGCAGTACAATACGAACCATAGTATTAGAACATTAAGACATGCAAATGATCGGGGGGACATAACATGAGAGAATGGGGGGAACAGAGGTATCAATAACAATTTTAATACAATGTGAGTGTCCATATGGAGGAGAGAAGAACAGCAATAATAGTTTGTGAGGGGGTCAGTGGGACCGGCAGTAGGGACCAAGTCGCAAGATGGCGGAGCATGATCGGAGTGACCATTGGGGATGGACCCAAAATGGTGGGGTTCAAAAGTCCAGAGGAATAGTTTCTTCATACCTACAGGGAGGGAGCCTATCACTATGCAAGGTGAATGGGTTTCCAGCGATAATGGGAACATTTCTAAACCTCCAATTATGTGAGATTGCATAAACACTGTGGACTCTCTCAGAGGGTTACCAGACACTCCAGGACAGACATGCAGGATCTCTCCCCAACAAAGGGAGAGGATTACTTTGGCAAAGGGTACATTTAAAGGAGGCCAATTAAGGCCTTTTCCAATTTTATGTGAATCCCAAGCACCGTGGACTCTCTCAAAGGGGAATCTGGGACTCTGGGGCAAGAATGCTGGATCCCTCCCAACAAGGAGAGAGAGAGCGCTTTGGCAAGGGGCACAATTAAAGGAGGCCATAAGGCGCCTATATCCCTAGAGCAGCTAACCTTGAAGGTAGAGGGGAAATAGATCAAAAACCGTTCACCAACAAGGTCTAAAATGAAGGGGCTAGCAGAAAAAGAGCTTGGGCAGAGAAGGAAAAATGTGGACACATTGCGAAACATGAATGCGGAGGGAAAGGGAGGATGTGGACCTGGGGGTAGAGATTCTGCTGCCATAGAAAGGGCAGGCCGGTATAAGCAGGCTCAACAGGGAACAGTCATCGGAGCAGGCAAAAACCCGGAGGAGTCAGTGTGCAAGCAAGGGTAATGGTAAGGGACAAAATTAACAGAGAGAGTAAAGGAAAGAAGTAGTGCAGTACAATACGAACCATAGTATTAGAACATTAAGGGCCAGATGTAGGAGCCCTAATACCGGTCGGTAACGGCCGATTTCGTCCTTTACCGACCGGTATTTGGCTTTTGAGATGTAGGGGCCCCATTCGGTAATTTTAACGATTCGGTAAATATACTGATTCGGTAAAATACCGAATCTGTATATTTACCGAATCGGTAAATCCATATGTAGCTGGCACTCCTAAGAGTGCATAAATGGGGTGTAGATGGACGCACAGCGCTGTTCTAAATAATTTCAAAGTTTGTGAGGTGCTCCGGAGTATCACCCTCCGACAGGGGGTGTAGTGAAATGCTGAAGGTAGCACTGCTCAAGAAGTGAGAAGTGTCCCCCGGGCTCCTCGCTAGTCCTTATATAAAGGTTTCACACGATGAAAATCGGAAGTTTTAACAATGCTTGTATTTATTTTTTCATTGATCTTGTTGTATTCACAAGAGCATCGTAAATTCACAAAAGTCTTTCATTGTTCAAAAAAGCACTCATATAAATCCCAATGCATTTCGGCATTACTAAGATGCCTTCTTCCAGGGGATAAATATCTGTCAATGAAGAAGAGAAAACGGAATGTGTTTGAGAAAATAACCTTCGTATTGAAAACATTACAGAGCTAATGTCAGTGAAAGAAAGAATAAGCTAGTGAGAAAGTGATGGTGAAAGCAGGGTACGCCATTCTTAATAAATGCAGCTTGGATTTGATATTGTTGATTATCGAGGAATTGTCCAATATATTGGAAGAAGTATCCAAGGAAATATCTCTAGTAAAAGCTGAATTGGAGAACAGTTATACAACTGAGGAATTAACTAAGATCATCGAAGATATTAATCAACAACCTGCCAGACACACAACTGAAGTAAGCGAACGCAAAGTAAGGAAACTAAGGAGAGACACCATCGATTATAAGATGGGAGAAGTTTATACGTGGGCGGAGATCTACGCCAAACGACATCAGAATAGACCATATTCAGCCAACACTGAAACATCATCATCAGAAGACGACACACTTAATGCACAAGGCAGAAGACCACGTTTTCCCCTTCAGAAAGCCACAACCAACATTCAGACTACCCCAGCGGGTCCCGAAATCCCATCAACATCCACGGAGCCTTTTTTAGAGGTAGGCCAAGAACAAGAAGATCCAGGAGGGCAAAAAGAAAAAACCAAAGAACCTCCATCAACTCGAACTGTAACCAGCAAGAAGGACAAAGTAAAGGGGAAACAACAGACAACTTAGTCATCAACATTTCTGACTACCAGTTCAATACCACCTACATCAGAACTTTACAAAAAGGCACCTCTTTTATCCCAACGTCCAACACTAACAGATTGGAACTAGAAGTTTCTTTCTTCAAACTGATGAGAAAACTTTGCCTTAAACACTTTTTTATGTGAAACCTTTATATAAGGACTAGCGAGGAGCCCGGGGGACACTTCTCACTTCTTGAGCAGTGCTACCTTCAGCACTCCTAAGAGTGCCACAGGCCTTTATGAGTCGGTATTTTACCACACAATCCTATTGTGTGGTAAAATACCAAATTCAGGTGTGTATGCACATCTGTGCATGCACACCTGTGCCATGTGACACACAGACATGCCCTTAGGGCATGTATGTGTGCCACATGTCACACAAGGTTGTACTTGAGATGCTAGTGGGTGTCAAAGTGACACCCCCTGCACCCTTGCAGGATTCGGTATTTACTGATTCGGTAAATACCGAATCGGTATTTCCCATTGATTCCTATAGGCTTCAAGGCCCATAGGAATCAATGGGCAATACCGATTCGGTATTTACCGAATCGGTAAATACCGAATCTTACAGATTCGGTAATTGTGTTTAACAAATCACCTACATCTGCCTCCTTCTAATTTACCGATTCATAAATACGGAGTCGGTAAAATTCGGTATTTATGAATCGGTAAATTAGATTTACCTACATCTAGCCCTTAGACATGCAAATGATTGGGGGACATAACATGAGAGAATGGGGGAACAGAGGTATCAATAACAATTTTAATACAATGTGAGTGTCCATGTGGAGGAGAGAAGAAGAACAATAATAGTTTGTGAGGGGGTCAGTGGGACCGGCAGTAGGGACCAAGTCGCAAGATGGCGGAGCATGACTGGAGTGACCATTGGGGGTGGACCCAAAATGGTGGGACTCAAAAGTCCAGAGGAATAGTTTCTTCATACCTCCGGATAAAATCTCCATGTTGATACACGCGTTAGAGGGAGGCAAACCAGGAGGGATGGCAGTGGGAAACGCATCAGTGGGGAAGTCCGGAGGTGGTAGAGAGGGATGGGGGGGGTAAAGAGTCTCATACTTATTCCGATTTATCAGCGGCCAACCTGAGGGCATCAGGAGTGTGGCAATGGAGTTCTCCGTGCGGCGCCGCTGAGGAAGTCAGGCGGCAGCAATGAGTGTGGAGCAGATCCCAATGGGAGGGAGAGAAAGATGGTTGAGCAGAGCGGAGCCACGTCTCAAGCCCTGGGGCACCGGCCTATGACTGTATGGAAAGAAACAGGACCTCTATGTAAAACCGGAGCTAGCTCCATCAGCTTCACAAGTGATCGAGGGCTGTTAGGATGGTCGAAGTTGGAGCCGGACATAAACACCAGCAGCCCCGCCGCCATAATGCGAGCGCGCAGAGAAACACCAGCAGAGAATACAAGGTGCAGCCCAGGACCGACGTCATACGCGGTGAAAGGCGGCGTGATGGAGAACATCCCGGTCCGAGGGAGAGCCAGAAGCACCAGGGTCGCAGAGGCACAAGCTCGCAGGGAGACCACCGGGAGTGCTGAGCAAAGTCCGGGGGTCGCCCACAAGACCATCTTGGATCCCCGATCTCGGAGCAAAGGGGGGGAGGAACCAAACCGTTGCGCCTCAAGCTTACTTTTGGGGGAGACACTGCCAGGAGGTACCGCTGCAGGACTCAGCTCCTGACTCTGGGGGGTCCCTGTATGCTGGCCTGCCTGGCTGCACTCTGCTGTGGTCCCCCAGCAGCAATGACCCTTTATTTCTTTGGCCCTCTTGCTAGCGCCCCGGGAGCGTTTTTTTTTAAACGTGCCAGGAAAGAGGAGCTGGCCCAGCTGCAGCCCGAGGCTGTGAGGGAATCCCCGGCGTATGGGATTCCCCCCCTGTGCTCCTGAAATTGGCGGGAGCCCACCCCGCATGTATGCTATATCACGGGTGCCCCCCCCGGGTTCAACTTAAATGTTAGCGGGTGCCCACCCCACGTGTTGAGATCATGAGCGGGTGCCCACCCCACGTAGTTGTGCCTTCCTCGCGGGAGCCTGCCCCCCGGGTCGCCAAGAGACAGCACTGCTGCGAAACCGGAAGTCAGGCACCCTGTGTTGGGACGTGGTTGGGGCCGGAAGTGAGGCAGAGGTGTTGGGGGCCGAGAGGGGCTCCTGTGATGTCGAGGGATCCCCGTGAACACAGAGAAGCCAGGCGGGAGTCCACCCTGCTCTGACAGCCACCCAGAAGAAGCCGCGAAGCCAAAGAGGAAGTCTGGGCAAAGGAAGGTGGGGCCCCTGTGTACCAGAGGAAGCCCCGCGTGTGGTCTGATCCAGCGCCTGATAAGGAGACCGGAGGAGCATCCCAAGCTGCCCGGTTAGTAGGGACTGCCTCACATGCATCCTTGGCGCCACCAGAGCTCCATAGTGGTCCCGGTGAGTGGGGGCTGAGTTGGGAGCACTCGTAGTGCTCCCCCGTATCGTTTACTGTTCCTCATAGCAGCTCCACAGCTGTGGGCAGCTGCATCTAGGGGGCACTTGTTGTTGGGGAGTCTCAGAGGAGGGCTCTGACGGCCCGTAAAGGGCCAGCAACATCCTGCTAACATTGGGGGCAAAGCGTTACAGAGTCCTAGAGTGGGACTCCAGGGTGCACGTTGAGTGCCAGTCCTCCTTGCTTGTGGGGCATTGATTTGGGCGTCAGAGGCACAGTGAGTGCCAAGACTGCTGGTGCATTCCTACAGCTGCCCTGCGAAGCGCAGGCAGCTGCAACATTTGGGCACATTTATTTTGTTAGAGTCCCAGTCGGGGACAAAGGGTGGCAGTGCCCATCTTTTTGATTTCAAAGCTGCCCAGCAAGTAGTGGGCAGATGCCACATTTAGGCCAGCATTCCTTTGAGGGCATTTCTGAGTGATGTAGGAGTGAGATGCACTCCTCTGCCCAGCGCAATTGTGCACTGCGAATTCCGCTGCATTGGCAGAAGCCCTGACATTTGGGACATAGGGCATTTGAGCCCCTGAGAAGGCCAGTTGGCCAGGGGGACCAATAGGTTTGTAGGGCGCCAAGCCCTAAGGTGATTTTTGTAGGTGTGCAGGAAATGTGACTCATGTACTGATTATGCACTGTGATTTATGCCTCTACTGTGGTTAATATTAGGTGATTTGTGCATCCTATGTTTTATGTTGCAGGATAATGCTGAGTACAGTGTTTGCCAGTAATTACTGGTTGTGATCTACTTTTATTATAAGTTCTACATTTACTCTTTCGGCTTTGTGATGGTCCTGACAGTGGCCCAATTGACCCTGTCATGTGTATATAGTCCCCTGTAAATACTGCCCAGTGCCAGTTGGCACAGTGTACATTGTGTGATTATGATATAATGTGTTTATGACAATACAAAGGCTATTTTTGATATAACTTTGTGTGGAGTTTCTTTTGTGGTGTGCCTAGTTTGTTGCTGCTGTGTGTGGGTGTTGGGCAAACACTTTTTCACATTGCCTCCGAGATAAGCCTGACTCCTCGTGCCAAGCTACCAAGGGGGTGAGCAGGCTTTATCTTTGGCATGTGACTCCCTTGCCCTGACTAGAATGGTGGTCTCTGCCTGGCTTTGGCGCAAGCCTTAGCCAACCAGAGATCCCATTTCTAACATTGGTGATCAGCGGTGAGGATAGGACTTGTGTTTGCGCAGTCCCACCATGACAACTGGTTGCACTAGAAAGTCTGCATTTAGATAATCACATGTTTGGGGATTATTGTTTCTGAGTTTTATTTTATTTTTTTCTCCTAAAAGTGCCATTTTTTAATTACGTACCCCTGTTGCAGCTATTGCACCTAGGTCTGCTGTGTTGCACGTGTCTGTCAGCGTCCTTTTAAAATGGAGTCTGCCTTTAATTTTAATGGTCTGTTTAGATACAGTATGTGGGAGTTGGTGAGGTTCTGTGAGGAGAGAGACATAGCAGTGAGTGGGTCAGACGCCAAATCAAAACTTCAGGAAGACCTGATCCAATGGCAAAAAGATGTATGGAACGTGAGCGCAATGAGGAGAAGTAGGCCCTGGCCGGATGCCAAGAGAGTGGTGGGTCTGAGAGGGCCCTGAGGAGTCTAAAGGGGAGGAAGAAAATTACAGGACAGGGACGCCAATAGAGTGTGAGGACCCCATAGATAGGGAGCCTTTTGCTGGGCCCAGTGTCGGGGGCAGTGCCCCATCCCTTTCCCTATCCCCAGAAGAGTGGGTAGATAGGAGGAAAGAAAGGGAGCATCAGCTGGCTTTGGGGAAGCTCAGGTTAGAGCATGCCAAGGAGAGAGCGCAGCTGAGGGTGGAGGAGAAAAAGCTAGAGACCGAAAGGGTCTTAGCGTAGGAGAGGCTAGAGGCTGAGAGGGCCTTCATCAAGGAGAAATTAGCTCTTGAGGGTACATCCTCTGAGTGTAGTCTTAGTTGTCTGGATTCACCAGTGAGGGTGGGGCCAGTGGTGGTAGCAATATGGAGTCCAGTGCAGGAAGTCCCATATCCAGAGTGTGGTACCTAGTTCCCAAGAAGAGGAGTACAGGTTGAAGTTCAGGGGGAGTAAGAAACTGTCTCACCAGTCTTGGGGGGAGTTTGCGGATCAATGTTCTGATGCACTGATGGATTGAGTGTTGGGTAACCCAGAACATGGTTTTGAGGGACTGGTCAATATGGTTATCAAAGAGCACATGCCCAGTCGTTGTCTTCCAGGGTTGCGCCAAAACATGTTAGAGTGTGAGTCCTTTGATACTTGGGAACTTGCACAGGAGGCAGACCACTGGGTAAGTGCCCCAGGTTCTGCCGAGGCATTGGTGAGTGATTCCAACAAGAGTGGCTCAAGTATCTTCCAATCCTGTGTGGAGGGAGAGGTTCAGAGTAGCCCAGCTAGGTCCCAGTGTAGTGGGAGGGGTGTAGGGGCTCACGTCCTGTCTCAGTGGAGAAGGAGTGAGTGTGGGACTGTGTGTCCCAAGGTGCCTGAAACGCAGTCTCAGAACCTGGAGGGTTCCCTAAGGGAACACCAGATTGGGGGCCTAGGATGTACTGTTAGGCCATTTGAGGGGGAGCTCCTAGTGTCTGGAGAACCTAGAGCGTCTGTAAATAGAGCTCTAGTGGTTCTGGTGTCTGGCCGTGCCGCTCCAGTTGGGAGGGTATAGAAGTCCAGAATGAGGGGTGAGAGGGGGATGTGTTCCCCAGTGGAAGAACCAGTGGATCAGGGACTAGCCAGAAGGGCTGAGTCTCCTAGAAGTGACCATGGTGACACCACTTCTGTCCTGGGGGATCTTCGCGCACTGACATATGGAAAGGGGTTTGGAGATCTGTGCCAGGCAGACTGTCACATGACACATGAGCCATGTGTTACCCTCGGAGGGCTACTGTGTGAGTTCCCAGAAGTCCTGGCATGCCAGGCAAGTGTTCAACCGCAGGGGTTGTCCCTGGGTTGGGAGGACAGGTTCAGCATCTGCCTGGCCTGGAGGGAGGGACATCTGTAACCAGTGTCCTGACCGGTTTGGCTTCCAGGGGAACCATTCCAGTTGAAAGGGTGCAGAACTCTGGAAGGGGTTGCAGAGGGAGAGAGCACTCGCCTCTGACCCTGGTGCAACCTGAGGGTTTAGACCCTAGGTTGGGAGACCAGCTGCTGGAGAGAGGGCATTAACTGGTGGAAAAGTGGCGTTCTGAGGGTGCCTCTCCAAGGAGGAGAGTGCGGAATCCTAGAAGGAGAGGTAGGGGGAGGAGAGCCTCGCCCGTGACTTCTGGTCAGCCTGAGGGTGCGGACCCTAGGCTGGAGGATCAGTGGCAGTCTAGAACTGACCTGATGAGGGGTAGAGTGGAGAATGGTCATTATGTGCCAGGGGTTACTGCCCCCACTCTGTTGATGGGCAAGGACCACTGCCATCTGGGTGGTTTTGGGCCTGGTCTTGGCCGCAGACAGCTAGGGAGTAGCAGTGGGGTAGCCTAGTTGGTCCTGAGAGCTTTTACAAAGGAACCACATGGGTTCACAGTGGCATAGAACAGGAGGGTGTCCCTGCAGTTACGGGCCTGCGTCAATGTTCTATCACCTCAAGCAGGGAAGCCGATTACAGTGGTGATTGGTCTGCCCTGCGTTTTGACTGGAACGGGGTTGTGTTGGACTTGGCCCTTTTTGGCAGGTTCGCCCCTGAACCTTTTGCCTTAAGCTCTGACATGATGGTAGCGGTTTTAGGCCTCTGGGCACTTTAGCACTGTGGCCCAGGGGAAAGTGCGTGTGCTCTCTGTGTACATGTAGTAAGATTGGCCTGCCCTTCCATTGGAATGCATGGGGGATTCCCTGATTAATGTGGGTCAGTGGTAAATCCTGATATGAGAGGTGCAGCGTGGTCAAGTCTAGTATGTGTGAAATGGTATTAATAAATGCTGCGCAATGGTGTGCGCAGATTTATTGTGGTTATTTTAGAAATGCCACTTTTAGAAGTTGGCATTTCTGAGTGCTATGTGTTTGCCTGCCTGATGTGAATTGCATGTCTGCCTTTTAAGTGACAGGGGCTGGTGAGGTGTGGGTGGCTCCAGGAGGGGCAGGGTGAGTCAGTGCTGGGCTGAAAGGGGCATCTACATTTTGAGTAGTGGGAGGGGAAGTCCCTGGTCCCTGAATAGGATGGTGTCTGCCCTAGTGAATGCTGGCTCTGCCACCCTTTTGTGTGTCTGATGATGAGCCCCCACCTAACGACAAGGAAGGGGAGCCTGGTAAACAGAGTGCTCCAGAACCAGTTGAAACTGGTTTTCCCAAGCCCTGTATTCTACTGACAAAGGAAAATGTCCTACTCCATGAGTCATTCCCTTTGACAGGTTAAGTCTGACTGAGGTCTGCACTTGCAGATGGCACTATAGAATTCTAAAGACAGAGGAAGAGGAGACGTCCAGGGAGTTTGGTAGGAAAAAGCTGGGATTATCTCACCAGAAGCAAGAAAAAGGGGTCAGGAGCGAAAGGACGATTGGGCCTAAGAGTAAAGAAGGAGAGACAGAGAGGAGATAGAATTGGAGAGTGAGAGAGGATTACCTTAGAGATACAGAAGCTCAACATTGCAGCAGAGATAGCTTCATCTTGAAATAGCAATTCCACTTCCAACTCTGCAGAACTACCTGCCAAGGATCAAAAAGAGCTTGTACACATGCATGTGGGGGGCCAGGATATTTTAGAATGGTCTGTGAATTCTGAGATCCCCCATGGATTGCAAGCTCTGAATGATGTATATAAGGCAGCCACTTTAAGTAAGTGTTTGCCTGTCGAAAGAACAGCAATCATTGTGTTAATGCATGTAGCTGAGCAGAATAATTATGAAGAAAATGAAGGATGCTCTGACCAGACAATTTAGACTGAAGTAGCAGCCTCGGCCCGTCCTTATAGGCTGAGAAACCACGCCCCCTCACATTTTGGCCACTATAAAGAATGTCTGTCATGTTGAGCAAAAGTCAGCCTGACAGACGCTCTTTATTTTCAGGTCAGGCAGCCAGGAGCTAGACATAAGCTAGATGTGCAGGCTCCTGGCTGCCTGAGTTGAGCTTAGCCGGGCAAAGTAGTCACAGCTAATGTAGGCGTGACTTCTTCAGCCTGGCAAAGTACCTCAAGTACCTCCCCTCCTGATGAGGGGGAGCATCACTGATTTCCTTAGCCATGGTTGCTACAGTTCTAAGCCCTGAAGTACCCAGGGCTGAATGTCAATCACTGACACCTCATCACAGAGCGTTGTGGGGTCAGCAGTCTCATTGTCCCCATTCCACTCTGTGGCAAGTGAGGGACTGCTGCCATCCCTCATTATCTGATAGAAGGTCAGCCAATGAGGGTGACCTTGGTGAATGACGGTATGTGTGTAGCTTGAAGTGTGAGCGATAAGGACGTGGTGTTGAGACACAGTTTAACCAAATTCACTTTCACTGTACTTGGATTAGTTGCAGAATGCAAGTCATATTGCCCTCTCACCAGAGATTATACATGATCACATATCAAATGGGTATGAAGTGTGATTGCTCCTACACACCCTCCCAGTTTGACAAGCATGGGTGTACAGAGCACATCACAGATGGGAATTTCGAAATGTAAGAATCCTTATGAGCCTTTTTCCAGTCTGTTTCCTTTCACAGAAGGAATACAAACCTTTAGGAAAACAAGGTAAGTTGTCTGTTGCTGTTTTTTTACTAAGGAGCAGCTATCTGCCCGTATATATAAATGTGTATAGAGATTGGCAATAACCTGAAGCTTTAATTACCACTGAGGATAATTTTGCCTCGAAGAAAGTCGGGGAGCTGATTAGGCCATTTTTTCGGAATGAAACATGTTGGCACTAGGGTCATAGGACCATAAAACTCTGTGTGACCCGCATATTTCCTTTTTATATTTTAAAATCCCCTGCAGTTCCGCTAATAAAGGGATACCTGGATCTGCGGGAGGATTTTTATTCTTTATACCCCCTAGCCATTTCTTCCTAAGTGCTCCTGAAACATGATAGAGCACACTCAATGAGGAAACATGACACTACTAGAGTGTGTGAGGGTTATATTACCAAAAGGAATTGCTTTCTTTCCCACAGTCTAGTAGGTAAGAACTGAAAGGTTTCCTTCACTTTTCCCATTTCATCGCTTGGAGCTTATAGACTGTGTTTGTAAGCCCGTGGGGTACTTTTTGTGGTATAAGACTAGGATTCCAGATTGGAACCCAAGGAAGCCACAACAAACCAGACCAGTCAGGAGCTAAGGAGATAAATGAGAAAAGGATACGGGTATCAAGCACAACCAAATACACAGTGGAAGGGAGGAAATGAAGAGAACCTAACGCAAGGGAAACAAGAAGGAAATAAAAAAGACAGATACAAGAGACGAGGACGAATAAATGGATGCAAACTGCTATGAAGCGGTGAGATACAACAATAAGCACCACAATGCTGGCCACAGACTCCTTGTCAGAATGACCTTACATACTGTCTCTACCCCTAATCCCGAGAAGTTTACCAGTAACCTAGAAGTGAGTGTCTAAGTGCATCAAGCAACCGTCTAGTGTTCAGAGTCTTGTTAGTTACCACTGTCTCCAATGACCCTGAATCCTGACAGGAGCGATCTACCTTATTTATTAAATACCTGTCTGACAAAAAAAGGAGACAGAGAAGCTTGCAGTGTTATCTAATAAGTGAACTAACAGGTTTAACAATATAAAGTAGTATAATAGCTGTTGCCAAAGGAACAGAAGCAATGTCTACAGGCTTTTCGAAACCAGACGGGAAGGACAAGGGCATTTTTAGGGGATAGTATGGAGAAAAGAAGCAAAAAGAGAATTGGATTCCAAGTCAGGAACATAAGGAAAAGGGAGGACAGAAAGTGTATCAAAGTCCAAAGTGACTTCTTGTAATCAATGTCAGAAGAAGGAGCTCTGCAAAATATCCTGTACCCTCTACACCTATTATAGGTATCGATTATGGATTAGGGGATCAGAGAGGGTCTGGTGGTGCTAAGCCTGGTTATAATGCACATTTGGAAAGGGACCCAGATACTCTAAAAAACTTCCATCCAAATACTATGAGGTTTGTGTTAAAAGCAAGTGTCAATGAAGGCTCCTGCTGTGAGTTATACTTCTGCATACAGAACGGTTATCAATGGGAACAACATGAAGTATCCAATTGGCTCACATGAGGTAGAAAGTAATGGCTCATTGAGATGGTAGTCTACAGATCCCTCCCATGTGGTTACACTGTTATGTGACCCCAGGTCCTTGCGCTGACATCCTGTGCTCAGAGCATATGTGTGTAGTGAAGAAGTATCACATGAATACGAATATAACTATTTGTGTGGTGAATGAGCACTGGACCAGTGAGATCCATTTTGGATGGTTCCTGGTTTTGCATGGCACAGGTGGAAGGTGAATACAGTGTACTGCAAGAGTGGAAGTGTAGTCACTGCATTCCTGTCACTGGATAGTGGAGACCCAGATAATGAAGTGAAGAAGGATAAAGACAGAGCTCCACTTAGAATTTATTTCAGTAAGGTCCTTATTAGCAAAGTGTTGCTTAGTTCTTCCTGAGATCTAGCATTTGGTGGATGGTAGAGGTGAGGGAAGGGACTGCAGAACTACTGGACTGCTGTTTCTATTGTTCAAGATGAGGATGTTTCTAGGAGGGCCTATCCTTTTATCTATTCGTAATTACTGATTCACACTAATGCCAGCCAGGGCCAGAAACCTCACACTTCATTCTGCCCTTGTTTAGAATACTTCTGGTTGAAGTTGGTATCATTGCTACCTGCTGAGAGAACCATCACCTAACACAAAGGTCCTTTTACTTTGAGCCTCTTGGGTTATTCATAAAAAGTCTTAGGGGCAGATTTACAAGCCCCTTGTGCCACTTTTGCGTCACTTTTAACATGGGAAAAGTGACGCAAAATTGGCGCAAGGGGCTTGTAAATCTGCCCCTTAGTTTATCCTGCAATCCTTGGTCTGCAAGTCAGCCTCTTGTCCATCTCCTATTTCTCTCAGTTCTCAAGACCCTTGGTTACCTGTGTCTTGGTGTTGCATTTCGGGTGGGTGCAGGGTCGACCTGAAGCTATACAAATTGGATCTTACTGGTCCCAATACTCAGACTCTGTGAAGAGGGTATTGTGGATCATACATAACAAACTTGTAGCTAGGCAACATGGAATAAAGAGGGTACTTTTCACCTAAAGGTTCTAAGTGTTGTCAGAGACAACTCACGTTTTGCTCTTGTCTATTTGATGTCATTCAGAACACCTCGGTTAAAAACATCCCCATTATTCACAATATATATTTTTTCCAACTTCAAGCAACATGAGAATATCCAGCACATCCTTCTTGGGTTCCCTTTGGCTAGCAGAGACTTAGAACCACAATCCAAAGGTATTGGAGCACTTTCCAAGAGCACCAGTTACATTACACAAGGTTACATACATTTATTTAGACTCAGGGAGTTTAAGGGATCACAGGTTGATGAGTCTATGCCAAGACTTGAATTTAATTTACCTAGCTCCAAAGTCAGTAACCCTGGTCGTAACGCCACATCCTCTCGACTTGATTTCAGCATTGAGTATAAGCATAGGCATCAGATTTATAGCAGCTCAGTGAACAAGAGCTTGATGTTGATCTAGTTTTCACCCACATAACATCTTATCAGGTATCCAGAGACATCTTCTTTTAATGAGCCAAACAAAAATGAATCTATCCTCATGTTATGCAACTGGTGCTTGTGTAAAGCGCTCTGATACTCAATACCTTCGGGTCAAGTTCACGCTATATAAAACTTTGTAAAAAAAAAAAAGTATTAATAGCAGAAAGCTTCCCAGCAGCCAGCAAGTTTAGGTAAGTTTTAAACTCAGTTAATTCCATTCCAGCTGTTGATTTATATATATTTTGGTAAGCATCATTATTGCATTTAATTAAGAATTTTACCACAATGGACATGAAGTAAATTTCTGCTTTAGCATTCAACCACCATAATTTTCACAGAAACGGATTAAGCCTCTTAATTTTAATTTTCCTCCTCTTAGAATTCTTGATCTATTTTGTCCCATTTTAAATTTACCAAAAATAACCCCTAGAAGGAGACAAACATCCACAGTTTCTATTTCGGCCACTCCAAGGTACCAGTAATACAAAAAATGAAAAGTCTGAGTAGTAATGTACTTACTGTGTTTGCGCCATTGAAAACCTTGAGGCTGTAATTGAATGTTAGAAAGGCGACTTGAGCCAATTGACTGCAAGATTCATTAAGTTCATGGTGATTGCCTCATCAAAGCTCAAAAATGTAACTCCTTGAAAGCAAAGTTTAAAATTCAATGCTTACCTCATAAAGCTTTGGAGCCCTGCCAGCCTGGCAGGTTGTACTTTTGATAGTTTGAGTGGCCCTCTGGTTAACTGGTATTAGCACATTTAGCACATTAACTATGGTATATGTAGGAAAAAAGGCCTCCTTTTTTGTAGGCACTGATATGCACTTGAACTTTTCTCTGCACTTGTTTTAGCTAGTCTGTGATTTTGAAGGAGCCAGACAATATGTTCTAGATCTGCTCTAGAACCTCGAGTCAATGGTGCTTTTTCTCAGCGTGAGAGTGTAGAGTGGAGAGAGATCATTAACACTGTCAATCAATTCAGTTACGGTTCAATAGGGCCATTAAGAATCACAGACTACCAAACAAAGTTAGTTCATTTATTACAAAGCCAAAAACAACTGGTCATACAGACACCTCAAGATGAGGGTGTAGAAATAATATAAAGCCAAATTAATGAATAAAGTTAAGGCAGTGCAGCATACATAAGACAAATAATTCAAGAATCAGGTTACAAAAGATTAAAGAGCAGAAATCCAGGTTCCCCTACGTCAAAGGGTTGTTGAAATAAATAATGATTCTGTCCATACACTAGCACTAACGTGTCTTCCCTAATTAAGCATTCTGCGGGGCAAGATCAGTTAAGTTGTCAGTCTGTGGAATCTTCCTCAGAAGTCTCTCCACCTCTATTGGGTCAAGCAGCATGAGTTTACCGAGACAGAGCTCATTCTAAGATGCTCTCTCTCTAAAGGGCAGAGAAGAAGTGGGGTTCTTTCCCTACTTGCAATACTTCAAATATCTCAGGTATATTCCCAGGATTCATTTCAGGTCACGCCATCTGGTCAGGCACATTCTTGTAGGTAATTTTCCATGAGACAGAGATTGAGCATCATGGCCTTGATTCCCTGGCCCTCTCTGGTGAGAAAGTACAACAGTTCTCCTTATCGGCGTTTGCTCCCAATGTATCCTCTTCGCTCCTTGCCTAACTCCTAAAATAAAGACATTATTTTAACTAACAAGGGTGCTTCTTTCAACTACAGCATAAACATGAGAAAGAGCAAAATCTAACATGCACATGGAATTCAACTATTAATTTCTAATGCAAGAGCTTCTAGGGAAAATGCATTAAAGGCCTAAAAATTCAGCTAACATAAGGGAAATAGAACATGAACTTAACAAAATATTATATAGAAGTTGAGACATATAAAATGACATGATTAACAAGGATATTCAGGAATAAAATGACTGTTATTTGCATAACACACGCGTTTTCCTGTTAGTACTCTTGCTGGTTACATTCGATTTTTTACAGAATTCTTCATATATTCTGTATTTTAGACTACTCACATCACACTCATGTTATTACATTACAAGATCCTAACACTTAAGTTAACACAACAAAAGATATGCGAATGCAGTATACGTGTGTGATTATAGTGTGCCCCTACAATAAAAACTTGGATTTTGTGCTACATCAGTCCCCCCCCTCTGATGACCTGTGTCATCACCACACTCTCTAACTCCCTATAGAGTAGGCAGACATAAACTGATGTCATATCTAATCTCCACTGCCTAAATTCTTTCAGACGCTCAAGATTCTCATAGTGACTGTCCTGCAGTCTTTCCATTCTCCTTTCTCTCTCTCTGCTTGAATTTTCCAATTTTCTTGACTTGTGCGATTTGTATGCCCACACTATTCCCAAAAGATTATATCACCGACCACAACAATTAATATCGGCTTCAAGATATATCCAAGAACTCTCTTTCTGAGATTTACAAACCAACTTCCAACTTTTCCATATCCTTTCCCAATCTTATCCCAAATTCCCTCAGTTCCCAGATCATATATCTCATGGCGAATCTCAGGGATATAACTAATATATTTTCTCAGGCCCTTACTGTTATCCAGTATGTAAGTGCAACACTGCTCGACCTTCAACATTTTACAGACTCCGCCCTCTTTTGCTAGTAATACATCTAAAGCAAGACGGTTTTGTATTACCATAGCTCTTCTCAAAACCATCTCTCCATCCACAAGCAATAGTGACTAAGCTGTATTGACTGACAGCTTATCCACAATATTTGATAACCTCCTAATCTTGATGTCATTCAAACCTACTACCAAACTAATCTTGATGTCATTCAAACCTACTACCAAACTAGGTATCATTCTTTCAGATATATATCCCCCATGATTTCATCATCACTCTTTCCACATTTCTCTCTATGAGAAGACTTTATTTCCAAACCCTCCAAATCCTCCACATGGTATATTTTTGGAAACAGAACAGCCACATAACAAGTACCATACCATTTTCTTGGTAGCCGAACATACACATTTCTCCCACACACAAAGTGCACACGGCACCACTTGAACAGCTTCTTGCAAGAATTTTTTCGAAGAAGTATACATCAGAAATGTGTGTTCGCATGGTATCATAACATGTCTGTACTTGTCGAATGCAAAGCGTGCCTTGCTATTCCCAGTCTAGAGCTATAGGACCATAACTTCTCTTAGTCTTGTAAGCTAATTCTTCCTAAGACCATTCAAAAGTGTCCTCCCTACTGTTAAGTTTAACTGTTAGTCCCCTATGTCTATCTTCTACTCGATCTACAAACTTTTTCTCTATATCTGTTAGTGCACAAGTTAAATTGTTTCTATGCGCATACGCTGTGTCTAATGTGGCTGTGGGTACAAAATACTTTCCTATTCTCTCCCTCTGCTTATAATAATCATATTTGTTCAGGTGTATGTAAACTGGAACCTCTGAAAGCACCAAATCATAATTTGAGAAATAGTACTAGTAGCAATCCTTTCCATAAAACATGCTAAGGAGCAGACTGCAACTAAATACATATGTCATGGGTAGGTGATGATACCTTATACCCTTGTTTACTGAAGCAGGCAATTGCATACACACATAACAGCCTCTCACATCCATAGTGTCCACATACTCATACAATAATTTTGCATAAGCATTCAGCCTATAATAACCCTTAGACAAATCTACATGTAGAAAGTGACTAGTTAGAGTATTAAGCCTCTATCAGATCCTAATGTACCCTCTTTGTGGTGGTAGTGGTAGGTGTGGATGTCCCTCATACCTCCACTCCCTTGACCTCAGCTTTGTGTGCGTTTATAATGAACTCAGCAAGGACTGCAGCTATCACTATGATTACTCTTACGATAAGTGTGCCTATTATAAATTTGTGCCTATGGTTCGAATTTTCAGACTCTGTTTTTAAGTTTACTCGGATTGTAGCTGTGAGAGGATCAACTCAATGTCTCTTCTTTCGCCTCTTATTTCTGTAGAACAAAGTCCTTGAATAGCTTCTTTGGGATCTTGGAAGATTCTTTAACAGTCTATGGTACCATTTTTACACAGCCTGGAAGACTTCATTAGCCTTCTTTCTCCTTCTAAAATCCCTATTTGTATTATTCTTCTACTTGGGCCTAGGTTATCTTCTTTCAAGCAATATTTGTATCTACAGTTCAAAGTTCAGTTGACATCCCTCATGAGATTAGAGCCAATTTTGTTGATGACTCTCTGTAACAGTTCAGCTGAAAATGCTGCGATCTCCTGAGCGATGGCTGATTTCCTAAGGTCAGGAATTCGATGTCTTCCAAAATCAGAGTCCATAAGCCACTCAACCTTGGTGGATAAGGGCACAGTCAATGACAAAACTGCTTTAGCCTCGATTCCTGGAACTCTCAGCTGAATCTCGATAATCAGTATCAATGTTTCTGACCTCACTCTCCCCGGCATTGGTAGCTATATAAGTCCACTCAGGATAGGCATATCTCTGGCATGGCACTCTTGCTCTCATCAATCTCCTAACACTTCCTTGAGTTTGTTCTGACTCGCCTTGATAAGATTCAGATGATTCAGTTAACGGTGCAAGATCTTTCTCAACTGTAAGTCTCAAATTTTGTCTTTTTGGTCTCACTCTCTATGATTCGTTTGGGACCTCTTTCTTCCTTGACAGTACATAACCAATTTCCACCAGCCGCGGCCGCTGCAGGTAAGAGTGGTGGGGACAGGTGAGGGGGGATTTCAAGAGGGTACTACAAGGGAAAATTAGTACTTTATTTAATTTTCCCTCATTTTCATGTCTTGAAATCCTGCATCACCCGATCCCACCGCCCCAAAGCTCCTACCTGCATCTGCCACCGGATGATTTCCACACTAGCCTCTTCTGCAGAATCAGACTCTATACCACTCGCAACGTTACCATCTCCCTCAGAGTCTCTTCCTGGGCTTTGTGTAGCTTGACCCCTCTCAGCTTGACTTGGTGGGTATCCAGACTCTTTAGGAACCGCTACAGCTTGGCTTACCCTCTCTGGTGATCTTGTGACCACGGCTGAAACTGCATTCTGGGAGAGGTGCTGTTTCTACCGAGAGCCCTGAGACTCAACGCGTGTGTGCAGCATGTATCCAGTTCAGCAGGCCTCACTTCACAGCAGTATTCGTCATCAAGATCAGCTGGTACAGACCATGCCACCATGAGTCAAGACAGTTCTTTCTTACGTGCCCTCAGACCAGCACCCAATGTCCTGGGCCTAGTTTTTTGCAGAGGTCTTTCAAGGTCGGTGCAGTCACAGCTTCAACCTGGTGAGACACAGAAGGAATCACATCAGCCAATCCTTTGCAGTAATCAACGACCAAATCATCTGTAATGTTATGCAGTCGACGCACTGAAAGGTAAGTGCATCGCTCTCCTCCAGAGGAGATAGCTTAGTTCTCCTATCAGGAATGCAGCACACACTCATTAAGGGCAAAGGCAATGCATCAGGCCATTTCAAAGTTGTCGAAGCATACAGTTTTGCTATTCTCATCTTTAAAGTACCATGAATCTGTTCCACCATTCCTGACGCCTCTGGCATCTGTTCCACGTTTAAGGCAGTACACAGCAGCTTCATGATCTCGCTGTGAAAGTGAGTTCCTCTCTCCGACTCCAATGTAGTTGGAAATCCGAAGCGCGGAATGAGCTCCTTCAACAACAACTTTGCTACTATGAGGCTATCACACTTTCTAGTTGGATAAGCTTCCACCTACCATGAAAAGATACACACAACAACCAGGATATATCCATTACACACTTGCATTGCAACAAAGCCCAACAGAATTTGATTGAAAGGACCCCCCAATCTCCCAATGTGACTCACGGCAACCACTGTTTTCTTTCCATCATTCCTTTGTTGTAATGGTGGGCAGAGAGCTCTGCTCTGCCCGCCGAGTATGCAGAGATTTGCCTATTCCTCATTCCGCGGAGAACGTGGAGTAGGCAACTCTAGGCACACTCCGTGGCGGAGCGGAGTTGATCAGCCCCCACCTCCAACCCCCTAGTAAGAATGAAATAAAAATACATCAAATGGAAAATAATAAAGACTTACTTTGACTGCGACATCCCTGGGCTGCCATTCTGCTCTTCCTCGCGATTCACAGTGATATGCGCATGCGCGCGCACCCACGCATTTCTCGCAAGGAATGAGGATGCACAGGCTCATGCGCAGATCACTGTGAAACGCGAGGAAGAGGAGGACAGCAGCCCAGGGACACCACAGTCAAGGTTAGTCTTTATTATTTTCCCTTTAATGTCTTTTTATTTAATTTATTACTAGGGGGGTGGAGGCGGAGCGGAGTTCCACGGTGTTGGGTCCCAACTCCGTGGACCTCCACGTAGTCCTGCTCCACCAGCTCCACCCAGGGTTAATTTGTTGAAGTGTGAAACGCCGATGACACACTGTGACAGCAATCACATGGAGCCTTGGGTTGAACCAAGTCTGCCTGAACAATCTCACCATGGCGTCTCTCCCTTAGTGAACTGCTCCAAGAATTTTTCTTGCCATTGGACTGAAAAAAAATTCAGTACCACTGCTCTACCATCAGTTGAAACCCAAATGTCGTCTTCTCCCTTTTCACAACTTGCTCTGATCCAACTGGCTTGTTTCTGGTCTATTGCTTCCAATTGTAACTGCCTGACTGTATCCCAAGTATCTGCAATAGTGAGCATTATGCTGAATTTGCTCTTCCCTGTGCTCTTGCCAATATATTCTACATTAAAGAAAAATGCATGTGTGGCACAAAAGCAGATGAATTAGTCAGTGTAGCGGTAACCCACTGTGACAAACTCATCCCCCCTCCCATGAGCAACACATTTCACAACTGCTACTTCCTTTGGTAATTGTAAATTTTCCAACAATTGTTTCATATATTCCCCATTTCTTAATGGAGATCCTGATGATGTTAAAAAACATCTGTGCGAGCATAGCTGTCCAAATATATGAAATATGCCGAAACTGTACTGGCTATCGGTTTAGATGGTGACTCGGATTTGCTCAGAAACTAGTCATGCCTAATTAAACAGCTACTGAAACACATATACATTCAGTCACTTACTAGAAACTACTAATGCCTGCAGCAGACTCAAAGGTATTTGCAGTCACATGTTCATAGCTCTCTATTCCCTTAGAGAGGCACTGACATATTTGTGCAGCCACTTACATACACATTTAGACAGCCATAGAGCTACTAGAACACACAGTCACATACCAACACATTTACTTAAACATTTTATGGCACTAATACAGGAGTACTGCTACACTCACTTACATATGTAGGACAGTACTACCATGAACCTTCTGAACCATGCAGAGAAATAGTTAATGAATCATAGGGGATGGCTACTAGTGCAGACCCTGCCTGTGTATTCTTAGTCCAACCTTCACTTGGCATGTTATAGGTCTTTCTCAAGTATCAAACCTGTGTTTTAGTGCACATAATACACTTCTAAGATATGCTGTAGGCATGTAATAAAGGATGATGTGTTGTGCTTAAGAGATTGAGAGATATCCTTTTGAGTTGAATGAGTTAGTTGTGCACTTGCAGGCCTCTATGCCAAATGCTACATAGCGTATACCATCTCTAAATCAAATTACATACATGTTTACAAAAGGATAGAACCTGCCTTTCAGTTACAGAGACAGCTACTGAAGTGCATATAAATTCAGTCACTAACCATAAACTATTTATGCATGCAGTAGGCTCGAAGGTAGTTGTGCCATTTACTGGAAAGGGGCGACCATTCGGTCCCCCCGAACGTATGGCAGAGTACCACGATCCCCCCGGGAAGCCATCTTGGGCGGGAGGCGAGTCTCGGCTGGTATGCCCGAAGCGGCGTAGCCGGGGCGCGCCTTTTCCCGCCCTGGAGTGGGCTGGCCTAGACACTCACGCGGCCGGCCACGCCCCTCGGGGCAGGCAGGGGCGGGTTTACTCCCGCCCTGAAGACGGATAAAAGGAGCAGCAAGCCAAGAAAGCATCCTCTTGTTCCTGTGCTCTGAAGCTGCACCTCCTCGCTGCACGTGAGCTCGAGACGGAACGAAGAGCCAATTTTGAGCGTGGTAATCTTTCTTTTTGTCTTGCAGATACTCTGTCGGAGAATGCCTAAGAAAGGCGGAAAGCGAATGACTACCGAGCAGATGCTGCGGGTACTCATGAAGGAGATGACCGAGCTAAAGAAGCGGGTGGCGGAGAGAGAGGGGGAAGGGGGACCGAAACGTCCCTTGGCCGGAGCAGCTCCGGGAGGAAAAGGCAAGAGGCCCAGGAGGGGAGCAGCTGGGGGGGACGTCCCGGTTCCCTGTACCCCGCTCGAAGAGCCAACTCCAGTGCCGGTAGAGGGGAATCCGATTCCCGCAGTGGTCACCCCCGTGTCCGGGGACGATATGCCGCACGAGCTGGCAGCTCAATTAGCAGCGTGGTTGGGGAAAGATGGCGAGGGCACCACGGCTGACGATGCACGGGTACTGATGAAGCAGTTGCGCGAAACGAAAGAGGCGGCGAAAACATCTTCGCCAGTTATCACGCCGGTTGCGATCGTAGAAAAACCACCAGGAACAGGTTCAGCTACAGATACAGCTTCCGGTTCAGGTAAGCGGCCGTTGCCGATGGCGAGGGATGAGTCTACACCTTCTCGAAGGGAAAGGGTGGGTCAACATGTTCCTCTGGCTATTAAGGAAAAGATATGGGCAAACGAGTATGTGAACATATTTTCATTGCTTACTGATCATTATGAGATGGAGCATGTTCGGAGCCAAAAGGAGCTCATGCATCCGGGTGTGTGGCGCGCAAAGATGGCCGCCTTTAAAGTTGATGAAAACATTGGCAATTGGGGCAAGGCGTGGGGAATTTTTACATCCATTGTGGGCGAACGTAGACCCGAGTTGCTGTCCGAATTGCCGATATACCAGACACGGATTATGGAATATTCCGTAGCATATGGGGGAAATCAGTGGTTTTGTTACGATAATCTGTTTAGGAAAGCAAAAGAACACAATAAGGATTTGACTTGGGATTGTTATGATGCTGTTTCATGGTCAAAAATGGAGAGTACCGGTATGTTAAAGGTACCACTGGTGGGGAGCAGCGGGGGTGATTCCTCCCGCCAAAATGCCGGGGCGCCCTTTCGATCAGGTTCAGGTTACGAGTACCATTCGAGGCCGAACGGCAACACAGGTAAAAGGGGGGTTTGTTGGAACTTCAACAGGGGAAAATGTACGAGGCCCCAGGGGTCATGCAAATTTCGTCACGAATGTGGAGGGTGTGGACAGCCATCCCATCCGGAGTTCATGTGCAGAGCCAGAACGGGTGATAACGGGGGTAAAGGAGGCGCCAAACAGGTCTGAAATAGTCCGAGGGGCGCCTTTACCTACTCCGGTTGATACCATGGCAATGATTCCTTGGCTCAGCGAATACCCGGATCATGCTTCCGCTGGGGTACTGCGGAACGGGTTTTCATATGGTTTCCGCATCCCAGTGGGGGATTTTCAGGGTGTAAGACAATGTAAAAATCAAATATCGGTCTTGAAACATACGACCGTGGTACGGGAAAAGATTGGGAAGGAGGTTACTCGAGGGCGAGTGGCCGGTCCATTTGATGAGCCACCATGTGCTAACTTTGTTTGTTCTCCTCTGGGGGTGGTTCCTAAAAAAGACCCGGGTGAGTTCCGACTGATACATAATTTATCAGCCCCACGTGGTCGGTCTGTGAACGATGCAATAGACCAGGATGTATGTTCGGTGCGGTACGCATCTTTCGATGAGGCCGTCGCCATGTTGAATCGCCTAGGGCCCGGGGCGCTGATGGCGAAGTCAGATATCGAGTCAGCGTTCCGGTTGCTCCCGGTACACCCAGACGATCAGCGTCTACTTGGCTTCATGTTTCAGGGTCACTATTACATGGATAGATGTATGCCAATGGGTTGCTCTATCTCTTGTGCCTACTTTGAAAAGTTCAGTTGTTTTCTGCAATGGGTCTTCACGAAGAAGACGGGTTTTCAACATGTCATGCATTATCTTGATGATTTTTTGTTTCTGGGTGCGGCCGGGGTTCCGGAATGTGGACAGGCTTTGAGTGACTTTTGTATCTTAATGAAGCATTTCGGTGTGCCATTGGCACCAGGTAAGACCGTGGGACCCTCGACTTGCCTCGAATTCCTGGGGATCGAGCTCGACTCTGTGGAAGGTTGTTTTAGGTTGCCTAAGGAGAAGGTAGTAAGATTCAGGGCAGCCCTGGAAGCTTGTATTAGGGAGTCTAAGGTCAGGCTACATCAGTTACAACAATTGGTGGGACAGCTGAATTTCGCTCTGAGAGTCATGCCGATGGCCCGCCCCTTTTCCCGCTCGATCTCTCAAGCCATGGTCGGCCTGAAGGAGGGTCATCATCGCACGAGGTTGTCGGCTGAGGTTCGTCAGGACATGCGCATTTGGTTGGCGTTCCTGGCGGATTTCAATGGTCGAATTGTATGGAACAAACCGGTGGTGTCCTCCGAGGAGCTGGGGCTGTGGACGGATTCGGCAGGGAGCACTGGTTTTGGTGCCATATTTGGCACACGATGGTCGGCCCAAAAATGGCCGTTGTGGTGGCATGAGTGTGGACTGACAAGTAACATTGCCTTTTTGGAACTGTTTCCTATTCTTGTGGCCCTAAAAACTTGGCCTGAGGGGTTTAAGGATCACTCTGTGGTGTTTTGGTCTGACAACATGACTGTGGTTGAGTGTATTAACAGCCAGGCAGCACGATGCAAATGGGTTCTGAGATTACTCAAGGAAATTGTGTTATTATGTATGCAGTTGAACGTACTATTCATAGCGAGACATGTGCCAGGAGTAATGAATAAGGCGGCTGATGCGCTCTCTCGTTTTCGTATGCAGGCCTTCTGGGGTTTTCTGCCCACAGCGGTCCCGGTGGCGGCACCCTTTCCCGAAGCTCTCTGGTCTCTCGGTGCCCCGAATTACAGAACCTCGTGGGAGAGAGTTTAGCACCCAGGACAAGGAAGGCATACCAAGGGGCGTTCCGATCCTACTTGGCCTTTGTGGGGGATGCTAGAAGGGAGCTTTGGGGCCAGGAAGAATTAGTGGTGGATTTTCTGCTGTCTTTACATCAGGCAGGCAAATCAGTGGCTACGGCCCAGAGGCATAGGGCCGCCATTTCCTTTATGGCGAGGGCTCATGGGATCCAGGACCCGACTGCGTCTTTTATTGTGAAAAAAGCGCTACGTGGGTGGCAACGCCTTGAGGGTCGCAGAGTAGATGAAAGGCGCCCGATAGGTTTGGATAGGTTGGCTCTGTTGTTATCTGTACTTCCTGCAACTTGTTCATCCCAGTATGAAACGGTATTATTCCGAGCCGCTTTTGTGCTAGCATTTCATGGGGCTATGCGGGTAAGCGAGCTAGTGGCAAAGAACAAGCAGGATACCATGGGGGGACTGTGCCGAGAGCACGTTCAGGTCAGGGGGGAGACAATGACTGTCTCGTTTGTCAGGTCCAAGAACGATCAGGGTGCAATTGGGGACTGCACAGTCATACAAAGGATTCCCGGGTCTTCCATGTGCCCGGTTGTATGCGTAGAGGAATATTTGACGCAAAGGGTGGCATCATGGGGGGGGACCTTGTTGAGACACGCTGACGCCATACCACTGACGAGGTTTCAGTTTCAGCGGGTGCTTGCGATGTCGATTTCGGCCGCGGGCTTGAACCCCGGCGAATTTGGGACCCATTCCTTTCGGATAGGTGCTGCTACAGAGGCTACAGCCAGGGGTCTGAATGTTGATCAAGTAAAACGTGTGGGGCGTTGGTCCTCAAACTGTTATAAGAGGTATGTGCGGTTGCACATGTTGTGAAGCTGTAATGACGTACTCACGCTTCTTGTCTTTGTTTGATTTCAGTTGCGCAAGCCTACGATGCGGGGCAGACTGGGCAGTCGACCCGACACCGGGGGGCCAGCGGTCAGACGTCACCGGCTGTGAAAAAGGAGGTGTGGGTCGTGGGCCACTCATACGTGAGGCGTACCGCGGACGTATTCAATGCAGGTGACATGATTCACGTGGCTGGGGAATACGGGTACAGGGTGTCCTTCTACGGAAAGGGCGGGCTCTGTATTGACCAGTTTCAATCATTTTTTGAGGGTTTGTTAGGGCGGATGAGGTCACCGCCGTCTGTAGTCATAGTACATCTTGGGGGTAATGATTTGGTGACCACTGGTAGACGACTTCTTCTTGAGGCGATGCTTTCCACGGTAAGTTGGTTAGCGAGAAGAGTTCCAGGGTGCACAATTGCATGGTCCCATATGATCCCACGGAAAGTGTGGCGGGGGGCTCTTTCGGTTTCTGCTCTGAATCATTCAGTAAGGAAGATTAATAATAAAGTGAGTAGATTGTTCCGTTCAAATACACTGCATTCTATTTCGCATGGTTGTATTAAAGGGGACAGTATGTATTTGGGGGATGGTGTTCATTTATCCCGGATGGGGACTGAGTTACTTATAGGAGACCTGTTAGCTTGGCTAAAGACTTTATGACATGACCTTTAGGCAGGAGTGTTGTGGGGGGTCCGGATAGCCGGTCAACTATCCGGCCTGTGGCGGTAAGGTCATGATCGGTGAGCAGTAATTGGAAGATCCCTAGGGGTGGGCGTCACCCATTACGGATGGGAGCGCTCGAGGGAGGTGGCCATTGGCCCCTCAACGGGGGGCGGTCCCGTCTAAGGATGGGCCGCCGAAAGGTAAGGAAAGGCGGTCAAGGCCCCTTCCTTGGTAGGAGGGGCTACAGCCCCCTCCTTGGGAATTTCCTGGGGCCAGGTCATCTGCGACGGCAGATGTGATAAGTTGTGTGGGGTTTGGGAGGGGGTCTACGCTACCTTCTAGATACCTCACACGAGTCCTCGGACGGCCTTTAAATGGCGTCGAGTTTAATGGGGCCCCCGTCAAAGTCAAGGGAAATTGCTATATAATAATACAGGCACTGAAGTATTTGTACAGCCACTTACATACACATTTAGACAGTCATGGAGGTATTATAGCATGGTTCACTTATAGAATATTGATGCTAAAAATATTGATGTTCAAAATATCTGAAAGAAATATAGACTAAAAGATATCTATTTCCATACCGACACAGCTAAGTACAAAAAAATCGAATCAAAAATATCGATGTCAAAAATATAGATGTAAAAAATATAGATGTCAAAAATATCAATTTAAATATATATCAAATAAAATAACATATATTATATATATTAAATATTAATATTAATTTTAACAAAATAAATTACATTTAATATACATTTCTACAAAATATAACAAATTAAGGTAATAGAAAAAAATAAACTCTCAAACATAATATTTTATACACATATATATTTAATTTAAAATAATTAATAAACTATTATCTTTAATTTATTTTACTATTCCAACTTCAGTGAATACAGCAGTAGGGAAAGTGTTGGATAGTGGAGGGGCACAAATGACTATTCCCTCTTCAAAGAGTGCAACAGTAGGGAAAATGTTGGATAGCGGATGAATACAAATTTGTATTACTACTCCACTGAACGTAACAGTAGGATAAGTAATGTATAGCGGAGAGGTAAAAAATTGTATTGCCACACCAGTGAGTGCAATAGTAGGGAAAGTGCAGGATAGCAGAGGGATAAACACTACCATTTCCACTCCAGTGAGTGCAACAGTAGGGAAAGTGCTGGATAGCCGAGGGGTAAAAATTGTTATTCCCACTCCAGTGAATGCAACAGTAGGAAAAGTGTTGGATACCGGAGTAAAATAAATTACTTTTCACACTCAAACACTTAAAAAAAGTATATATAAAAAGAAAGTATTAAACATATAAAAATAACACATATTATAATATTATTTGCATATAGCCGAAACCTACAAATATTATATAAAGTAAAATAATAAATACATTTAGAACAAAATAATTATTTAAACTAGAAAATATTGACAAACAAAAAAATGAATTAAAACATAAATGTATTTATTGTATTTCCTACCCTATAACACAACACCATTAACAAAACGCTTCAACATTTTTAATTAAATGTATTTAAAAATGTAACATAATTAATAATCAATAAAAAAATTATTAATACAATAAACTATTAAACATTCCTTGACTACACACACTTTAACACTATAATATCCACAACACACACCTAAATTAAACCATAAAATAATAAAACAGAATTAAAACGTATTTTAAAATTAAAACTATTACTATTAATAACTAATAATTAAATAATAAAATTGTATTTAATACCCACCCTTTACCTCTCTAAAAGTAAAAACAACACACAAGAAATAAAAATGTATCCAAAATAAATATCAAATAATATGAATTAACAACTATATATTAATTAATTAAACACAAATTACGTCCAACCCTTTACTCCTATAAACACCACAACACACAAGTAAAATTAATTACACAATTGCCATAATTAATTACCGATTAATTAATTACAATTAATTAACAACCAAATATTAATTGATCAATTAAAATAATTTACTTCTCACCCTTTACACCTATAAAGACCACAACACACACCTACAATTAATTAAATAATTAATTACCAATTAATTATTTAAAAATAATTAACAACCAATAATAAATAATTAATAATAAATTACTTTACACATTTAACACTATAACATCTCAATTAAACAAATATGAATTAATAAAAGTTTATAAATTAATGTGATATATTCAAATTACTTACCACCCTACTCCCCTATAAACCCACAACCTGCTACAGAACTAAAAGCATAACATTCACATAAAATGTTTTTATAACTACTAAAAATTTAACACATATATTAAAAATAAACAATTCTTACATAAAAAACCTACATCACATTCATATAAAATATACACTGAAATACATAACAATAATAAAAATTATATTTTAACAACTATATTTTGCAAATGATATCAAACACTTCAAATATTTTTACAATCGATACTACTTACCTTAAGTCGATATTCTTGATCGCATTATTAATGACCCAATATTTGTGCAACTCGATATTTTGTACTCAATATTCTGTCTCTGCACCTTATAGCACATATCAGCCCATATACTGAAACACCTCATGGCACTGAGAAGGGATATGGCACTCTCTAAAATATATAGTACTGTCACAACCTTCTCAACCATGTACAGAAATAGTCCTTCAAACATGAGTGATGACTACTAGTGAAGCCCTGTCTGTGCTCTCTCACTGCAAGCTTCACTTGGCATGTTATAGGTCTATTTCAAGTGACAAATCCATTCAAAGACTCATGCTCCCAGTCACCGACCCACTCAGACACTCACGTTCCCACTTAGACATCTACTCCAACAATCAAAGACTCACTCAGACAGTTATGCACCCACTGAGACACCCAGTGTGACACTTATGCAGGTAGTCCCAGACCCACTCAAGCACCCACACGCCCAGTCACACACCCGTTGAAACACTCAGTCATACATCCACAGAGGCACTCTTGCATTCACTCACACACTCAGTTTCAAAGGTCACAGGTTACAGATAGGAAATAGAATTTAAAAACTCTATGAAATTCACTGAAAAAACCAATGGTTGCAAGGACATTTTAGGGAAAAGAACTCTCAAAACTCTCAAAGGTTGCAGGGACATTATAGTTATGCTCACATTTCACTCGCACAAAACCAGTGAAAGTAAGCATTACTATAACTGACGCCCCTGCAACGCTTTGCTTATAACCTTACAACCTTACATGGAGACGAGCCACCGGGCTTTTGTAAAGGAGCATAATGAGGACAGTTAACCCCCGGGAGAGGTCTAATTTGTCAAGTCCTGCTTTGAGGAATGGCCATTCCAGAGACTCCAAGGTCATTTCTGCATCTAAGAGGGCAATAGCTGCTGGGACCTATGGCGCTATTCTGTTTAGGACTCCAAAATGGTCCACAGGTTGAAGGGGGTAGATCTGGACGAATTAGTTCTGTTTGCATTGGTGATCTGATTTGTTTCATGAGGAGAGATAGCCTAGTTACAAGCACCTTGGCCAGGATTTTATTATTTAAGTTAAGTAAAGAAAGCGGGTGACAGGAGGCACATAGGTGGGGGTCTTTACCTGGCTTCAGCAGCAGCTTAATGACCGCTTCTCTCAACGTAGGAGGGATAGAACATTTCTCAAGGGCCTCCGCATATAGCTTGAGCAATTATGGGGCAAGCAAGTGTTTATATGCTTTGTAAAATGCCTCCAAGAGCCCATCAAAGCCAGGTCGCCTTGGAGCCATCAAGAGCGTCTATGACCTGCACTATTTCCTCAGTGGAAATAGGCTTACTTAAGAATTGTCAGTGAGCGTCGCTAACCCACCACATCACGACTTCGGCAAGGTAGTCTGTCATATCTGCGGCCTCGCCCGCTTTGCGAGTGGAGTAGAGGTTTTCATAATAGCAGAGTAGTTCACACATGATACTGTCATTGTTAGAGATCTATCTGCCCTCGGCTATCTTTAGGGTAGGAACCCAGTCAGCATGTTAGGGCACAGATTCTTCACAAGTCAAAACTGTTTTGCCATGTAAAAAAAAGAGAAAATTAAAAAAAGGTGCTGCCCTTCCCACTGTACAGAATTGTATGCTATGTACACCTCTGTACAGTGCACATAGGTTGCCTAAAGATGTCTCTTGACAGGTGCAATAGCGTGTCTGGAGACAAGCGCTGGCTGTGGCTTTTCAGGCCTACTACACCTGCGACTTGAAAACAAGAAATGGCATAACCAATAGGTCTGGCCTTTGTTGGTGCAATGGTTTCGTTTGGCTGACACACACTTCCAATAAAGAAAATCTAGATTAAAAAACATTCAGTGATGTGGTGTCTTTACTGGAGATGTTAACAACCCTTCTACATGCACCATGCATGTTAAGATTATTATTTCCGAAGCAGATAAGAATAAATCACAATCAAACCGAGCACTTAATTTGAAAGTAGGAACAATATTACACTGTCATTTAAACAATTTATAACAGCAAATTTTAAGAGCAGGTGAAAAATAAATTGCCAAATTACTGGGCATCCAAATTGTAGGCAAAACAAATAGCCAGCATTTAAAAGTGATATAAAAAAGATTTAAAAAAATCAAACACACTTCGATTTAGATTTGTCACTGAAGAGAAAGGGCATATTTTTAGGCACATATGAACAATAAGTACTGGTTTTTGCAGCCACTCAAAGTGAAGGGAGCTAATGACTTAAGTGGGCTGACCCATTGCAATGAAGTTTGCTGAGGTGAGGGGAGGCAAAATGTAAATGACAATTTAACACTGGCCAAAACAAAAGCCCCTTTCTGTGTGTATATTATGGATGATTTATTTGGAAAACAATAGCCGGGTGAAACAGCAAAAGCTACCTTGAAGGCCAGACCTAAAAAGAGTAAAAGTACAATCAAATCAAATCAAATCAAACTAAACACATTTTTAGAGCGCGCTACTGACCCGCCAGGGTATCAAGGCGCTGGGAGGATAGGGGGGGGGGGTGCTGATACTGCTCAAAGAGCCAGGTCTTGAGTAGCTTCCTGAAGGAGAGATGGTCCTGGGTCAGCCGTAGGTGGGTGGGGAGGGAGTTCCATGTCTTGGCTGCCAGGTAGGAGAAAGATCTTCCTTCTGTGGTGGTTCTGCGAATTCGTGGGACGGTGATGAGGGTGAGGCTGGCGGATCGGAGCTGGCGGGTGGGTGTGTAGAATGTGAGGCTGTTGTTGAGGTATTTGGGGCCCATGTCCTGGAGAGCCTTGTGTGCGTGGGTGAGGAGTCTGAATGTGATCCTCTTGCTGACGGGGAGCCAGTGCAGGTCTCTCAGATGGGCAGAGATGTGGCTGTGACGGGGGATGTCCAGGATGAGTCGTACAGAAGCGTTCTGTATGCGCTGGAGTCTTTTCTGTAGTTTGGCTGTGGTTCCAGCGTAGAGGGTGTTCCCGTAGTCCAGTCGGCTGGTGACGAGGGCCTGGGTGGCCGTCTTTCTGGTAGAACTCTGCCTCACACTTTTATTTGTGAATTGGGCGAAGTACCTTTTGACTCTCAACGTCCCCTATGGATTTATCATCAAATCGATAATCATTCTTCCCTGTCCATTTCTCCTCCTCAAAATAAACGGCTTACATTTCTCCAGTGCTTAATTTGTAAAAAAAAGTGCATGTGCTGAAAATTTGGCGAAGAAGGCCACAGCTCACTTCCTCCGGTGAGCCCCACTTTCAACACTCTCACTGCCTCAGTCTCTAACTTCTAACCTTGATCTGTTGACTGTCCCCTAAGTCTTTGCTATAAGAGTCTTTACTCTCACCTCTCTAATTATTTTCTGTCATCTTTGTCACACTACTGGTGTGTTTCCTTATTCCCTGTATTTCTGATTTGCCCTCTATTCATCCTAGCCCTGCCCTTTTTCCTCTTCACTTTTATCCATGCTCTGCTCTCCTTCCCCTCGATCTTGGCTCTTTACTATCACTCTTCTAGCAGTGATTAGCTGTGTTTCTGTTTTATCATTTGTCTGCTTTTTTTCCTCTGTCCTGTCCTCTACATCCTTTCATTCTATCTTCTCATTTCTTCATGCTCTATTCTTCACATCATGGCTGCTTTCTCTTTGTATCTGATTTGGTCTCCTTTTCTTCTACTTATCTCCGTCTTATCTCTCTCCTCTCCTGTTGTTTCTTTCTCCTCTTTACTCCTGCTCTCTCTCTCTCATCTATAACACTGCTGCTGCCTGGGACCCCTGTCGTCAGCCTGTACATGTCCCTGCTATTTTGAACTCTGCGTTTTTCTGTTGTCATTCCTAAAGAAGTGGAAGATGGCGTGTTTTACTTTCTTACCAACACCGAGTGCAAAAACAAAATGTATATCAAATAAAAATGCTTTTTTTGCATATATTAATCAGTGCGGTACGATGGGTTTATTGCAGAACAGACGGCTGCTCGAGCACAGCAGGTGATGTCACTGCTAGTGCTACCTGTAACTAGTAGGTCCAGGGATGGCGACGGCATCGGCATCCACTGCTCAGCTTGCTGTGACCCTGCTTGCAACAGCACAGGCATTGTCCCCAGCTGTAATGCTGCCAATGCTGGTAAGTATGGCTGTGGTGCCTAATGGACTCATGCACGCTCAGCAATTACCATGCTGGGGTGCAGCACACAGATTTTACAGGTGACACCATGGTGCACAAAAGTTGTGTTGGGCCACAGCCGCATCGAGCACGTTGAGGATAGCAGCAATGCAGGGCTGCAGGATATGCTACTCTGGCTATGCAGCAAGTGGAAAGTCCACACTTACTGTAGTTTATTCTTCCTCAAGAGCCCTCACCCCCAAGTCCAAATGCGCTCTCGCAGCTTCCTTGCCTCTACTCCGTCATGAGCCAGCCCCAGCTACAATTACCCAATGGGAGGCTTAGGCTCATAGCAGTGGCAGGGTGCAGCAGACTTGGGGAATAAAATGCAATCCATAGTTTGTCGATGACTCCTTGGATTTGTGATTGGCATGATGACATCATCATTAATGTGGTGATACACAATCATGCCTGCCTGGACAGGTGTATGCTGGCCTGTCTACGAACATTTACCAGCCAGTTACCCTGCAATGTATGTTATTCTTTTTATTTTGAGTTTGAACAATTAATATTGAGACTACCACCTGCAGGGTCAGAAATTGTAGCCCGTCCCTGTGAAAGAAGTGCTGGTGCTGAGCACCTGACAGCACCTGCTCAAACTAAGCACTGCATTTCTCCATCCCATTCTCTCTTCTTCCCCATGTGTCACCTTCAAACATATCAAGTAAAATTAATATGCAAAAACACTAAAGATAGAAAATGAACATTAGCGTGCTTGTGTAAATGGCGTGTGTGCCAATCAGCGGGAGAACTGTAGAGTTCAGCTTGTAAGCAATGAAAAGGTATTTGCGATGAGGCTGGATGTTTTCTGAAAACCGCCATCGTAAAGGAGTTAAAGTCATCAATATGAAACTCCCTGCTGGTAACAACACAGCATTAAGCTTTAAAATTAGCTCTCAACAATCTGCAGTTAAAAGCAATTTGAATTTTCATAATCTAATTTTTCAATGAAACACCAACTTTTCGAACCCTCCCTGGTGGTACAGTATTATTACATGATCTTCATCGTTTTTATCATGCTTTATTGGAGGGAGCGAAACAATTACCTGTAAAAGTAATTTTTAATGCATGGTAATAAAAATAAATGATACAGCTCCGCTGCAGTTCACCTAAATTCTCTTCCCTGGTGGTCTAGTGGTATTAAATAATCTTTACCACATGTATTCATCATCTGCTGTCAGTGGAAAGAACACTTTTTAAATTACATTGTACATAAAAAAGCAAACAGTGAGCTTTGAGGCTATAGAAAATATTCTGATAGGTAACAGATATAACCTTTGATGCTCCTGTCTATTCTGCTTCTCCTTAAGCACCCATTAAATATTATTAAAATTAAAATATAATATTTATAAACATGTTAAAGGCAGGGACATTGGAAATATGCGACAGGTGAGAGACACATTATGCGGCAGGGTTGTCTAAATTATGCAGCCAGAAAATGCAAACTTTGGAGCACAGCGCAGCATATTTCGTAATAGTATTATCAGGGACGTAGCTTCAAGGGGGTGAATGGGGTGGAACAACCATCTAATTCGTTGTCATTCAGTTCTTGGTCGGGCAGGAACAGTCGGATCGGCTACCTGCAGCAAAAGTGATATTAAATCAGTTTTTCTGTAGATTGGGTATTGTTGGGTGAGCCAGAATATTAACCGGCTTTGCTCTAAGATCGCCAGCATGTGCCCAAAAATATTTGGCAAGTAAATCATTTAACAAACATCATTATAAAGTCACTTCAACATTTTAATTTTTTTTTATTTCTTTAACATGAAGAACATTTCATCTTAGATCTTCATATTATACCACTGTATTGAGAGGCATTTATTAAACCTGATAGTTGTAAAACATCAACCTAGAAATATTCATGCCTCTCCATAATGACACTAATGGAATGAGAGACAAGTCAGCTGTCACGTGTACTCTGTATGTGGCCTAGATTCCTATTGTAGATGGAGTAACCTTAGATTCTCTTAAATTAAATAGAAGATGTTTTTGTACAGCGCAATTCCTGAACTCACATATTTGAAGATACATCATATAGGATAATGAAGGGAAAAAAGAGGCTTGGTGAAATATTTGCCTCGGATCCAAAATTTGTTCGAGCAGGGAAGTCGGAATTGATCCATGATTTTATCATTTCATATTGTGAAATTCAGATTCTAGATGGTTATCTCTTTCTCTTGCCTGTTCAACATCAAAGTTTACTGCTTTGGTGTTCATTCTTGGTGCATGAGTTTGGAACGTGGGGGCAGGCAGAAACTGCATGAAAGGGTTTTCGGCTTAAACGGCTAAGGGGACCTACAGGGTCCAAGAGGGTCCTGAGCCAGGCATAAGACACCTTTAATTAGCTCACCTACTTTTAAGACAGTGCATGGGATAGCAGAGTGACCTACGAAGATTTGTGTAATGCACTGGCAGGGATGAATGCGCAGTGCGGGTAGGTGCCTGACCATCACTCACTCTGCATCTCTGTACACCTATGTGGCTTGAAGTGGGTGGGTCTTACCCAGTCTCAGATGTGGCAGGAATTAAACACTTAGGGGCAGATTTACAAGCCTCTTACCCCACATTTGTGCCGCCGTTAAATCACTTTTGTGACGCAGCGGCAGCGCCATGCTGCGGGGTATTTACAACGTGACGCATCTACAGACAAGAAACACATTGTTTTCTGTCTGTATTTATCTGTAAAAATCAGTAAAAACTGAAAACTCAGAGCCTTAATTATATCCTATGGCACTTGGAATACGGCGGACAGGATATGTCACGTTTGTGATGGAGTAACCCATCCACTTTATAAGTCAACAGAATGTTGCAATTACCAGCAAAAGAACATGATGTTATTAAAGTATTTTTCATTATTTAAATTATAATATATTTTATAGAACAGCATTTACTAATGTGTGTAATATGTATTTAGAACAGCCTGGCTCCCTGAATCTGTTTTCTTGGATTAGTTCACAGTGTCGATCTCATGATAAGAACAGTATTTTCACTATGTCAATTTCATTTGTGTCTATTTAATGAGTTGTGTGAGTAGCGGTTGTCGTATGTGAACAAGGCCACAACTGGTGGCCTAAATGTGTCATAACCATGTTTAACGATTTCAGCACGCATTTCGGACTCCGTGCCCATTGTTTACCTGTAGCAGCATATATATATTTAATACACTAGAAACAATTATTTACTGTTAAAATGATTATCAATAAATAAAACATGTATATTCAAATGTTAATGACCTTCCCACCCTATACCCCTTAAAACCTAGCAGTCTGCATCTAAAATGTAACTAAAACCATAACTGTTTCATAACTTGCATATTTCCAATGAATTAAATAGCAAATATTGGAAATTAATAATTCATTTTTCATTCATTATTACCTTATTACCTTCCTACCCTAGGCTCCAAAAAACCCAGCATCCTGCAACTAAAATGCAGCTCAAATAAATAAGTATAGCACAATTTACATGATTGATAATAAATCAAATAATTAGTTAACAATAATGATTTGTAGTTGACTATTAATTAACATCCCACCCTATACCTCTACAAACCCAGCATCCTGCAACTAAAATGTAACTCAAATAAAGAAGTATAACACAGTTTACACAATGTACATAATTGATAATCAATTAAAAATTAATGAACAATTAATAATTAATTGTGAATGAATAATTGCTTAATATCCCTCCCACCCAATACCCCTATAAGTCAATATTATATCAATATTACACACTTGACATGATTACCAATCAATTTAATAATTACTAATAAATTAATAATTAATTGGTAATTAATTATCACTTAGTTAATTTCCCATCCTAAACCCCTACAAACCAAGCAACCCTGAGCTAAAATATTATTGAAATAAATCAATATTAGGTAATTTACGTACCAAATACCAATCACATAATTCATAAAAAATATTAATTCATTAATACTTCGTTTTTTCTTTATTAGCTTCCCACACTCACCCCTACAAACCCAAAAACCTGCAATGACACTGTAAATTACTGCTTAATAAAAATGTCGAAATCACTTAAACTTCGAAACTATATTTAAAACAATCATACAAACAGTAGTAACACACAAAATGTAAATATGAACTAAAACACTGTAAAATAATTAAAAAACAATGGGGCTTATTATGATGCCATCATGGTGGTTCAAGGACCGCCCGACAGGCAGGCGACAGTCCAATCGCCCAATTATAATTTGACCGCTGTGGTGGGGGTCGGAAATTGCTCCAGTATATGGCAGCTTGTTTTCGGCCCAGGAAAAGGGCTGCAGCACAAGCTGCTGTGTGTAGAAGCAGTTTGTGCACATCTGGGCACCGTGTGCCAGGCACTTAGTGTTGCCTGTCACCTGGTGCATGTATGGGTGAAGGGGCACTACATGTGCTCTATGGGCCACTTTGAAGTTGCCTACGAGGGACAACGGCCCTGTGTGAGTCCAATGAAGTCCCTTTCTGACAGCCTTTCCATGATCGTCGGACCGCCATGGAAAGGTTGCCAGAAAGGGAAATTGTAATCCTGCTTCGGCACCGCCATCATTGCGATGGCGATTCCAACTGCTGCCCCGTCGAGCTCAGTAGATCTTGTCAGAGGCTGCAGTCTTCCCCCCCACGGCTGACGGTCCGACTGCATGCATCCAAATGCGACAGTCGGACCAAAGAGCCACCGATGGCCTGTCGGTGGCGGTCCATACAACATCCTATTCAGTACCTATATGTTTTGCAACTATATTATTGGAAACCGTATTTAAAAGAATGATATTCTTAAAAAAAATACTACTTACCTAAAGAACAATATTCTTGAGAACAATATTTTTACATCACAATATTTATGTGTCACGATTTGTTTTCTGATATTTGTGTCTCCTGATATTTACAACTTGATATTTTGTCCAAATACCATTAATGTCAGTGGATGAAGCAACTTCAAATATCACACAGGAAGACCCATCAATATGCTCTAATATCACAGAATTTCAGGCTAGACTTTGACATAACAGATAAGAGTTTGGATGTTTCTGGAAACCAACTAAGGGTCTGATTTAGATCTTGGTGGAAGTGGTCCAGCCTTCACTTTTTCAGCTCTCTTCCTATCCGCCGACTTAGCGGTTTGCCCGCCCAATTCAAATGTTAGTTATTGCATAGAGGAAAGACCACCGTAGTCTCGTCATCACCGCCAGGAAATCTCGACCACGTTGAAGGCGGGATAGGCAACACTAATTGTCGGAGGTGGTACTGGGACTGTGTCCGCAAGGCCAATCACAATGTGCCTTCCTGCTGACGTGACTGTTGTGGTCAAACCTCCACACCTGAGTTGGCAGAATGGAAGAGATATAAGGCTGAAATTCAAATTTTTTCACTTGCACACTTCCTCTTTTGCCATGGATCCAATCTGGCAGGGTTCCAGAAGTGGGATCTGCTGGGTATATCTACGCTGGGAGATGTCATGCGGGGAACTACCCTCAAATCTTTCCAACAGCTGCATACAGAGTTTCAATTACACAAGACACAGTTTTATAAGTATCTCCAACTGCGATATGCACTCAACCCCATCTGGCATTCGCTCGAAACTCTGCCTGAATGTCACCACCTCGAGGGGAGATTGTTTACGGGGTACATAAGGGCACATAAAATCCGTCATATATATCAGACGATGACTGCCCACACTACTCTACATAAGACATGGGCGGCATGGTTAAGAGACTTACCAGACATGACGGATGACGATTGGACAGAGGCCCTGGCCAGCCCACAGGGCGCAGCGGTGTCCTCACGTTACCACCTCATCCAATTTAAATATATACATTGTTTGGCGTTTGGCGACCTTACAGTCACTTTTGACTGTGTCATACATAGAAAACTTTGGGACATTTTAACTGATGTGAGGGGTTAATCCCCCGTTGGTCCTGTTTCTGAGGCAGCTGTATAGTGGGCGACAGCTAGCGTCCGCTATGGAACCTGGGGAGAATGCACTGCACCGTTTACCTTGGAAAGGGGGGTTAGACAGGGCTGCGTCCTGGCACCGTTTATATTTACATTATATTCAAATGCCCTGCAAGAGGTAATGGTGGAAAAGGTGCAGGATACGCCACAAATTAATAAATGCCCGACAGCCACCCTTTTGTATGCGGACGATTCGGTGCTGATGGCCCGTACACAATTGGATCTACAAAAGCCACTCCTCATCTATACTGCATATATGGACAACCTTGGCTTGAAATAAAATGCTACAAAAACCTATATATTGAAGTGCGGAAAGGGAAGCCTGAAATGTAGGAGCATGTCTATAGTGGCTAGCAGGGTGGAACCTACCAAGACAATTTCATATCTAGGTATTTTATTTGATTCTAATGGGTCTTGGTATCAGGGTGTTAACAGCAGGAGTTTGTTTTTCATGAAATTGACGGCAGCAGTGGCAAACTTTGCAAAAACATTGGGTAGAAGGCCACCAGCCCCCGTCCTGCAGATTTATCAAGCTAAATCTGTTAGTAGTTGTTTATTTATTTATTGCACAGTAACTTAAAACCATTTGCAATATAACAAAGTAATTTAAAGCAAGGATGTTAAAAAAAAAGGAAATAATTCATTAACTATGACCAATTTCTTTCCATGAGAATACAAGTAAAATATGGAGATAATATAAAAGTTAATAAATTAATTGTGTATAAAACATAAAGACGTCAGTGTCCCTTCGTACAGCGCAGCGAGTCTGTTTTCACACAATTAGCTTGATCATTTTCTTTAACAAGTCTGGAAAGCACATCCTCCATATATCTCCCGATGCTAGCCACGGCGACCTCTTTTACTCTTTGAACACCTTTACGTAGCCATATTGGCTTTAGTAGCTTCTTACGAGATTGTAACAGACCCGGGCAGCAGCACGTCAGATGTAGTAATGATTCTGTTTCAAAATTGCAGATTCTGCAGCTGATTTTGTGTTCAAAGGCATTCCAACCCGGGTTTAGTTCTTTTATTGGAAGAGGTACTAGTCTGGCCCACTGAATGTTTTTTAGTGCCTTTTTCCCCGGTGCTTGGTGAAGATAAAGCTGGGATTTGTGCTCCATGTATGTTGCAATCAGCCCAGATTGACCTCTTCCACTTTCAAAATGTGCTAGATAAGTTTCTTTTGACAGTTGGTAATATTGTTTATTAATTACCTTTTTGATGATCGGGTGAGTTATGACTTCCTCGCCCCAAGTTTGTGTTGCCAAATCTAAAGCTTCTACGGCTTCCTGTAGATAGGCCTGCTTTGGGTTAGGAGGACCATCATAAATGGGGTTTAGCATGCTCTTCAGGCTCTCATCCGGAGCATTGAGTACTAGATAGTAATATTTTGCATGCGCTCCTAGGCATTCTTTGCTCTGTTGCACCAGGCCGAATTCCAAACGAATCCCTCTGTTGCGGGTGTATTTCGGTAATTTAAATATGCGTTTGTACGCCCAGCATTGTGCTTTTTCCATCATTGTGTTCATTTTGCCTGGGAATACCTGCTGGGCATATCCTGCGACTGCCCTTATTTTAGATTGTAACACCTTTCAAATTGGGATGGTGGTTGGGCTCTGCATTTTATCGTGTAGCTTGCACAAAGCATAGATTGTGAACTCCACTTTAGATTTCATTTTATGTAAAGGCACAGTTGCTTTGCCTGAGTCGCTCAGCCAGCAGTTATTGTTTCTTTGCCCACATGCCATTTAAAGAGTGTTTTTTTAATACAACTCCCAAAAATCAATACTTTCGTCTTTTCTGGATTTATCATTAGTTCATTGATCTGGTTGTAAGCATTTAGAGCATTGAGACCCCTTTATTTTTGTGTGATCCATCACCACTAGGTCATCCACGTATTGTAGAATTTGAATTTTGTTGACATCAATTTTTGGGACTGTGAGGTTGGCATTGTGGAGTGTCTTGCCCAGGTCCGCTGCATATAAGTTAAAAAGTATTGGGGCAAGTACACACCCCTGTTTTAGTCCTCGTCTTGTAAAACACTTTTTTGTAGTAATATTGTTTACTATTTTGACTTTGATCCAGGTATTGCTGTATAAAGAAATAATGGCGTTAAGGAGGACTGGTGGAATTTGCCAATTACGCATTTTGGACCAAAGCTTACAACGTGGAACCCCGTCAAAAGTGGCTGAGTAGTCTATAAAACGGGCATACTGGTTTATTATCTTTGACGTTGGCTTGCTGACCTAGATATGATATGGCCGTGATGTTGTCAATTGTCGAACAGCCTTTGCGGAAACCTGTTTGATAGGAGGGAAGGATTTTGGTTTGTTCAACCCATCTGGTTAGTTCTGTCAACAGCATATTTGCGTAGGCTTTCCCTTTGATGTCCAGAAGGGCTATCAGTCTGTAGTTCTTTGGTTCTGTGATGTCACCCTTTTTGTATATGGGTTGTAAGATTGACCTGCGACACGAGTCTGGCACCTTGCCCTGTAGTCGGTATTCGGTGAATAAATCGGATAGGACTCTCCCCCAGTATGTTGGATCTTCCCTAAACATCGCAGCCGGCAGGCCGTTAGGTCCTGGTGCCCCGTCTTTCCTTATCTTTTTAACTACTTTTTCAACAGCTGTTACCTCTTGGTCGTTGCACGTGGCTACCTTTGTGGGTTCCACATTGTTGTTTATGCTCTCTATGTGGACCTCCATGGTACTCCTGAGTTCAATGCAACCTTACTTTTCCACGTAGATTGCTGACACATGTCTCACCCATGCGTCGGCGTGAACGGCGTTACTCTGGAATACTTTATTGTTATCCAACTGTGCTATATATTGCCAGAGTTGTCGATGTTTATAAGGGTTTGTTAGCTCTTGGATTTTGATCCATTCTTCGTCGAGCCTGTTTTGCTTGAGCATCCATAGCAATTGTTTCAACTCTTTGTGCAGTTTGTTGCACTTGTTCCATGTTCTTTTCGAACTTGCGGTCTTATGTGCTCTTTTTGCCTTATTTAGGTTGCGAGTTATGTCACTCAGTTTTTGTTATCATACATGGATTGTGTAGTGTTCTTCTCTTTAGGTTTGGGCTCAGCTTTCTTCAAACATATTTTCAGGGCGGTAGTCCACTCTGACCAATTTTCCCTATTGGGCTCAACACCCAAGTAGTTCCCTGTGCGTTCTTGTTTTTCTTTCCAGTGCTTAAAAGCTGACGCCTGGTGCTTGTTCCATTTTATTCTTCTCACCAGGGCATATTCTTCAATATCGACTAAGTCTAGTATGAGCTTGGTGTAGGAGGTTACACAACCCTACGGACTTGTTTATGTTGACACATGAAGAATATCTGTTTTTAGGACTATCTGTCATAATCAATTTGACATATATACGGGTTGTAGAATTACATTCCTATAAACAGTTATTTATATACATTTTCTGAGGACACCTTATGCTTGTCTGTTAAAAGGCACATCAGTCATATGCGGTTTGGCATATACATAGATTATAGAATTACAGTCATATAAATGATCCTATATATCGGTACTATAGATATATTCTGTGGATAAGTTGCAGAATGGGCGAACTCCGGTGTATAGGCATTTCCACAGTGTCAGATCTGATTTGTATAAATAAGCTAGCTGGCCTAGCTTGACTAACAACTTGGGGGACTTGGGGTGATGACCATGTCTGTGTCTGGTTGCTAGGTGGTGTAATTAGCAAGACCAGGTTATGGTAGAATTACAGGCCACTCATTTGGACATAGGTTTCCTCCTGTTCGTATGGCCGGGATGCCTGTCACCCCCTCCCAACACAATCCCCAAGGATGGGAAGACGGACACAGTTCTTGAACTTTTGGAAGGCGGGAGGGAGTTACCCTCCCGGCTGTATTTATTAAAATATGAAACAAAATTAAAACATTAAAATAACAGTTTCATATCATGTACAATTTTTCATTTATGACATTACGATGCAGACACGCGTATTGGCTAACCTTAACAAATCTCTAATACAAAGGTTCTCCTAGCCGAGTCTAGACATCCTGTAAATGCATACTTTCTAAATAAAAATTGTACATCCTAACATTACGGGCCAACGGCAAGGTCGTAACCGGTGTCAGATCCCTACTCCAGAACTCCCCCCTCACTTGTGAGGGGCGGGCGCACAGAGGACTGTACCTCTGTGCCAACTTCCAATTTCCCTTGTCTTAGCGGGGGCCCCTTATTTAACTCGACAACATCTTAGTGGTCGTCCGAGGACTCGTGTGAGGTGTCTAGAAGGTAGCGTAGACCCCCCTCCCACCCCACACTGCTTATCACATCCGCCGTCGCGGATGTCCTGGCCCCGGGAAATTCCTAGGAGGGGCACGTAGCCGCCTCCTCCCCTGGGAGGGGCCTATGACCGCCTTCCCTTTAGGCGGCCCCATACTTCGAGGGTGCCGCCTCCCCGTGTGAGGGGCCAATGGCCGCCTCCCCCCGGGCGCTCCCATCCATAATGGGTGGCGCCCCACCTCTAGGGATCTTGAAATTACTGCTCACCGATCATGACCTTACCGCCCGACCAAAATAAATACGACGTTTTGAACCTAATGAAGAGCGGAAAAGCAGTTAGACTGGACATTTGTGATATAACCTTTATCTACACATGTAAGACATCTTTAAACTAGACTGTGATACTCCGCTTAATCAGTGAGAAAACATGCTATGAAGCAAATCATTTTATTGCATCAAAAAACAATCCGAACTTTATTACACACATAAAAAACCTGGAAAAAGAGATATTATCACCGCAAATCAACTGAATTGCAATACTAAACGTTGCCATAAGGGGCTGGTGGGTGGGTCAAAATTGGCTCCTTGTTCCGTCGAGGGCTCACGTCCAACGAGGAGGTGCAGCTTCCAAGCACAGGAACAAGAGGATGCTTCCTTGGATTGTTGCTCCTTTTATCCTTCTTCGGGAGGGCGTGTACCCTCCTTCGGTCTGCCTCCAGGGCGTGGCCAACGGTGTGGGTGTCTAGGACAACCCCTCTTGGGTGGGAAAAAGGCGCGCCCCGGCTACGCCGCTTCGGGCATACCAGCCGAGACACGCCTCCCGCCCAAAATGGTTTCCCGGGGGGATCCGGGCCCCCTACCATACGTTCGGGGGGACCGAGTGGTCGCCCCTTTCCATATGGCCGGGATGCCTGTCACCCCCTCCCAACACAATCCCCAAGGATGGGAAGACGGACACAGTTCTTGAACTTTTGGAAGGCGGGAGGGAGTTACCCTCCCGGCCGTATTTATTAAAATATGAAACAAAATTAAAACATTAAAATAACAGTTTCATATCATGTACAATTTTTCATTTATGACATTACGATGCAGACACGCGTATTGGCTAACCTTAACAAATCTCTAATACAAAGGTTCTCCTAGCCGAGTCTAGACATCCTGTAAATGCATACTTTCTAAATAAAAATTGTACATCCTAACATTACGGGCCAACGGCAAAGTTGTAACTGGTGTCAGATCCCTACTCCAGAACTCCCCCCTCACTTGTGAGGGGCGGGCGCACAGAGGACTGTACCTCTGTGCCAACTTCCAATTTCCCTTGTCTTAGCGGGGGCCCCTTATTTAACTCGACGCCATCTTAGTGGTCGTCCGAGGACTCGTGTGAGGTGTCTAGAAGGTAGCGTAGACCCCCCTCCCACCCCTCACTGCTTACCACATCCGCCGTCGCGGATGTCCTGGCCCCGGGAAATTCCTAGGAGGGGCACGTAGCCGCCTCCTCCCCTGGGAGGGGCCTGTGACCGCCTTCCCTTTAGGCGGCCCCATACTTCGAGGGTGCCGCCTCCCCGTGTGAGGGGCCAATGGCTGCCTCCCCCCGGGCGCTACCATCCATAATGGGTGGCGCCCCACCTCTAGGGATCTTGAAATTACTGCTCACCGATCATGACCTTACCGCCACAGGCCGGATAGTTGACCGGCTATCCGGACTCCCCACAAACTCCTACTAAAGGTCATGGATTACAAACCCCTTAACCAAGCTAGGAAGTCTCCTATGAGTAAGACATTCCCCTCCCGGGACAAATGGACCCCATCCTCGAGATACATGTGATCCCCCCGAATACATCCATGCGGAATACAATGCAACTGCCCTGAGCGAAACAACCTACCAAGTTTGTTATTGACTTTCTTAACTGAATGATTCAAAGCGGTCACAGAGAGGGCCCCCCGCCACACCTTCCTGGGAATCATGTGTGACCATGCTAACGTGCACCCTGGGACCCTTCTTGCCAACCAACTAACAGTGGATAGAATTTGCTCGAGTAGTACTCGTCGACCAATGGTCACCAAATCATTGCCTCCCAGGTGTACTATGATTACGGATGGCGGTGACCTCGTCCGCCCTAACAGTCCCTCAATAAAACATTGAAATTGGTCAATACAGAGCCTGCCCCTTCCGTGGAAGGTCACCCTGTACCCATATTCCCCAGCCATGTGAATCATGTCACCTGCTTTGAATACGTCCCCGGCACGTCTCACGTATGAGTGGCCAACGACCCACACCACTCTTTCCTCAGCCGGTGATCTTTGACCGCTGGTCCCCAGGTGTCGGGTCAACTGCACAGTCCGCCCCGCATAGCCTGCTCGCGAAACTGTAAACCAAACAGAAGACAAGAAGCGTGAGTGCATGACATTGGCTTCACAACATGTGCAACCGCACATACCTTTTATAACAATTAGAGGACCAACGTCCCAATTGTTTCACCTTTTCCACACTCAGACCCCTGGCTGTAGCCTCTGTAGCAGCCCCTATCCGAAAGGAATGGGTCCCAAAATCGCTCGGGTCCAAGCCCGCTGCCGCGATTGCCATAGTTAACACCCGCTGAAACTGAAACCTAGTCAGTGGGGTGGCGTCGTTGTGTCTCAGCAAGCTTCCCCCCCATGATACCGCCCTTTGCGCTAAATATTCCTCCACGCACTTCACTGGGCACATGGGGGACCCCCGCACACGCTGGACAACCACACTGTCCCCGATAGCTCCCTGATCGGTTTTGGACCTGGCTATTGTGACTACCATTGAATCACCCTTGATCAGAATGTGTTCTCGGCACAGACCTCCCCCCGTATCCTGCTTATTCTTCGCCACCAGCTCGCTCACCCGCATAGCCCCATGGAATGCTAATGCAAAAGCGGCCCGGAACAGCACTGCCTCTGACTGGGATGAACATGTCGCAGGGAGTACGGACATTAACAGGGACAACCTTTCTAGCCCAATCGGGCGCCTCTCGTCCACTCTACGACCCTCGAGGCGTTGCCACCCACGCAGCGCCTTCTTTACCAGAAAGGACGATGTGGGGTCCTTGATGCCATGCGCCTGCGCCATGAAAGCAATGGCGGCCCGGTGCCTATTGGCCGTTGCCGCTGATCGGACTGCCTGGTGGAGTGACACTAGAAACTTCAGGAGATACTCCTCCTGCCCCCAATTATCCCTTCTTGCTGGACCCAAAAATGACCAATAGGAACAGAACGCCCCTTCGTATGCCTTCCTTGTCCTGGGGGCTAGACTTGCTCCCACGAGGTCCTGTAATCCGGGGCACCGAGTAACCAAAGAGCTTCGGGAAATGGTGCCGCCACCAAGTCCGCGGAAGGTAGATAACCCCTGAAGGCCTGCATGTGGGAACGAGAGAGTGCATCAGCCGCCTGGTTCAGTACACCCGGCACGTGTCTTGCCCTAAACTGGACGTTCAGTCTCATACACAGTAGTACAATTTCCTTCAGTAATCTCAATATCCACTTGCAGCGTGCTGCCTGATTATTTATACATTCGACCACGGTCATGTTGTCGGACCAAAATACCACTGTGCGATCACGAAACCCATCTGGCCATGCATTCAAGGCCACAAAAATGGGGAACAGCTCAAGAAACCCAATGTTACCTGTGAGCCCACTGTCGTGCCACCACGTCGGCCATGTTTGCGCCGACCATTGATTACCGAAGATGGCACCAAATCCCACACTTCCCGCCGAGTCGGTCCATAACCCCAGCTCCTCTGAGGAAGCTGGTCGCTTGCTCCACACCACTCGACCGTTGAAGTCCGCCAGAAATGCCAACCATATGCGCATATCCTGGTGAACCTCTGCCGATAGTCTTGTGCGGTGGTGCCCTTCCTTGAGACCGACCATGGCTTGTGCAATAGAGCGGGAAAAGGGGCGAGCCATTGGTATCACTCTAAGGGCAAAGTTAAGCTGTCCCACAGTTTGCTGTAACTGATGGAGAGTTACCTTCTCTTTGCTAATGCATAGTTCTAGAGAAGCCCTGAACTTCACCACTTTTTCTTTGGGCAAACAGAAGCATCCCTTCACAGAATCGAGCTCAATTCCAAGAAACTCGAGTGAAGTCGATGGCCCCACCGTCTTCCCTGGTGCCAATGGCACACCAAACTGCTTCATGAGCGTGCAAAATTCCAGTAAAGCCTGTGCACATTTCGTGTCACCGGCTGGCCCCAAAAACAGGAAATCGTCTAGGTAATGCATAAAGATAACCCTGGTGAAAGCCCATTGCAAAATACAACTGAACTTTTCGAAATAAGAACAAGAGATGGAGCAACCCATTGGCATACATCTATCCATGTAATAGCGTCCTTGAAAAACAAAACCTAACAGACGCTGATCCTGTGGGTGTACCGGGAGCAACCGGAACGCTGACTCAATATCCGATTTAGCCATCAGCGCTCCGGGCCCCAGGCGATTCAACATGGCGACGGCCTCATCAAATGATGCGTACCGTACCGTACAGATTCCTGGATCAATCGCATCGTTTACCGAAAGACCCCTAGGAGCCGACAAGTTATGAATTAACCTAAACTCACCTGGGTCCTTCTTGGGAACTACACCCAGTGGTGAACACACGAAATCATTGACTGGCGGGTGGCTATATGGGCCAGCAACCCGGCCAAGGGCAATCTCTTTTGCAATCTTACCTTCCACCACCGTCGTATGCTGCTGAACCGACAGTTGGTTTTTACACCGTGATTCCCCCCGAAAATCCCCCGCCGGGATGTGGAAACCATACGAGAAGCCGTCTCGCAACACCCCAGCGGAGACATAATCAGGGTATTCATTCAGCCAGGGGATCATTGCCATGATGTCCACAGGGGTAGGTAGCGGTGCCCCTTGGTCGACATTAGACCTGTTTGGCCCCTCCCCTACCCCCTGTATCACCATTCTTGGCTCTGCACGAATTCTCAGGGTGTGAAGAGTGTCCGCACCCCGCACACTCATGCCTGAATTTACATGTCCCCTGTGGCCTCGTGCACTTGCCTCTATTAAAGCTCCAACAGACCCCTTTCCTACCCCCGCTCCCACCACTCCTTGGTTGGTGATCACTAGTGGTGCTCGCTAGAAAGGGCGCCGCCAAATAATGGCGGGAGGACTCCGACCCATTCCCGCCAAGCGAAGACGACTTCGTCGTGCCCGGCATGAGTTGTTTCTGCCACGAGATGGAGTCGAAACAATCCCATGTCAGGGATGAGTCGTGCTCCTTGGCCTTACGAAACTTACTATCGTAACCCAACCATTGATTGCCTTCATACGTTTCATAGAAATCCATTATACGTGTTTGGTAGCAAGCCAATTCAGTCAACACCTCAGGCTTACGTTCCCCCATAATCGCAGTGAACATTGCAAATGCCCTGGCCCAATTAGAGATCGTCTCATCCACCCTGAATCCCGCCATTTTGGCACGCCATGCGCTCGGGTGCAACAGATCCTTCTGACTTTTAACATGCTCCACCTCGTGGTGGTCGGTCAACAGAGAAAACATATTCACATTTTTATCAGCCCAAATCAACTCTTTCGTGGCCAGCGGGATATGCTGGACCACTCTTTCCCTTCTCGAGGGTAACGATCCCTCCCTTGCCATTGGCAACGGCTGCTTACCCGAATCGGTAGCTGGTCGTGATGTTGTTCCAACGCCAGACGCCGGTTGTTCCGAGGGAACCTGAGGGGAAACAAGAGGGAGATTCGCCTTCGCAGCATCTCTCGATTGCCACAACTGCTTCATTAGTAGCTTGGCCTCTTCGGCCGTGTCTCCTGGCGCCGTAGCACCCACGGTATTCTTTCCCAGCCATGCGGCCAACTGGGCGGCCAACTCCGGAGGCATATCCGCCTCACTATTAGGCGTGACTACAACAGGGATCGGTTGTCCCGCGTCCGGGACCGGAACCGGGGCCTCGGTAGGACGAACCGGGCTTGCCGGGGGTGACTCGGGAACTGGGGCCTCCCCCCAGCCGCCCTATTCCTGGCCCTTTTACCTCTCCCAGTGGGGACTACTCCCGGCAATGCTGGTCCGATGATTTTCTTCGGCCTGCCCGTATTGTTCATTGCCGCCATTTGTTTCTTCATGCTCGCCATATCTTTCATCAGCATGCGAAGCATCTGTTCGGTTCCAGCCTTCTTTCCGACCTTCTTGCCAGGCATTGCTGTCGGATATTCGACCTTGCTGCCGACGAGGTCCTGGATCCAAAGATTCCGAGTTGCTGAAAGAGAAACACAAAAATTACAAGTTCTCAAAATTGGCTCCTTGTTCCGTCGAGGGCTCACGTGCAACGAGGAGGTGCAGCTTCCAAGCACAGGAACAAGAGGTTGCTTCCTTGGATTGTTGCTCCTTTTATCCTTCTTCGGGAGGGCGTGTACCCTCCTTCGGTCTGCCTCCAGGGCGTGGCCAACGGTGTGGGTGTCTAGGACAACCCCTCTTGGGCGGGAAAAAGGCGCGCCCCGGCTACGCCGCTTCGGGCATACCAGCCGAGACACGCCTCCCGCCCAAAATGGTTTCCCGGGGGGATCCAGGCCCCCTACCATACGTTCGGGGGGACCGAGTGGTCGCCCCTTTCCATTCAGGCCCTGGATTGTGGCTTCAGTAGTATGTATCTAACGGCATTCCTTAAAATTGAGTTGGTTTGCGATGTTGCCGCCTCTTTTGTGAAGGGTCACTTTTTCCAGTGCTGTCCATTCCATCAGGTCATGTGTGTAACCCAATGTTAGGTAATGGTTTACCAATGATACTCCCTATACTTTGCATTTAATTCTGCTTTGGTGCTGTAAAATTCTGTTATTTATTTTTTGGGTGGTCTGGCCAATGTAGATATGTTGGCATGGGCATCTTATCGCATATATGATGTTTTGGCTGTTGCAATTGGTGAAGTGATTAAGTGTATATGTCTTCCCATGGTGCATGATCGTTTTGCCAGTTATTGCGTATTTGCATGCTTTACAGCTGCCACATCTTTGGTGTCCGGTGATGGGCGGAAGGCCTAGCTGTGAACTGGTGTCCGGTGGCGGTATTGGGTCTAGGAATTAGGACACGACATGGTCCTTGACATTCTTTGCTCACTTGAACGAGAACATGGGGACTTCCAGTATTCCGATCTCTGTGCCTACCAGGTTCCAGCATTTTATGATTATTTTGTTAATTTTCATGGCTTCTTGTATTAAAGGTAGTTACACAGCTAAGCCTGTCCATTTCTCTATGTTTAGGTTGTATTTCCAGTAAGGTCTCTCGTGGTCTGTACCAGGCCCTTTTCCTGGCTCTGTTGAAGAGCTCTTTAGGGTATCCTCTATCTCTTAGTTTGGAGATGAGTAGATCGCTTTCATTGAAATAATCTAAGAAGAAAAGAAATGCCGCAAAATATGGTCCAGTTGGGCGATTTATTGAGGAATAGAGTTACCGCCTCTACAGAACTTAAACCCCGTATAGAACAGTTCCCTCATAAAAGTCTGGTGCCTGGACTGTCCAGACAATATTATACTGTTACTGGTGGTCGTATATTATCCTAATTGAATCCCTTTTTTGTGGGGTTTAAAATTCTCTGTGTTATGTTTATGTTGTGTTGCCTGCATGTTATACAGGGTTTCAGTTTTTCACAAGCGCAGGTACCTTGGATGTATCCGATGTTTCACATGTTTACTGCGGGCAGTGACCCATTATGAAAAAACATGAAATGCTTATCTTTTTTGTCTTTTTCATATGCAGTCCTACTTATAGGTTTGTGGGATGTTCCAGTCTACTCCTTCTATTTCGATGCTTGCTGTCATTGTAGTTCTTCCCGCCATGACTGGTGCCAACATTTAGTCATACTTCTATGTCTGTAGCTCTCCTGATTTTTGGTTTTGAAAATCTAGTCACCTAAACAAATTTCTTATGAAAGATCACAGTGGCTGCCCTCTAACCACAGCTGTGACTTGGTTGCTAAGGCAGAGATGGGGGTTGTCCTCTTAGCTGGCATTGTGCATGGGGCCGTGGAGGTTGTAAAAGATCATCTCCAACTGCTCCTTTCAGCCTGGCAACTGCTAAGACAAAGCAATATATTAAATTCAGAGATGTGTGTTTGTGTAAGCTCGGGTCACTGGTTTGATCACATTTATAGGTTTGTTAGTCTTACATCCTTCCAGGGTCAAAATAAAGCATTACCAATTCATTACCACATAATTGGATAATGACTTTAAATTTGATTTACCAATACTCAACTGCATTTTTACAGGGTGCTATATAATTGTTCAATACTTGGTGACGTTGTTTTTGATTCACAAAAGTAGAAAAAATATGAGTGAAGATCTCCACCTCTTCCTGAGTGCACTTTATATACTTTTTCCAGTTTATCACTAATGCCAGGATTATGCTTGGAAACATGCACCAGGCACAGATTTCCAGGAGTGCTCCTTGAAAGATAAGGTGACTTTAGCATCAGGATCCTATTCCCACAGGGCAGAGTCCTCAATGGCAGAGAAGTTCACACAAGCAGAATATGATTCAGGTTCAAAGGCACACTTTTTCTATTTTTTCCAGCCCTGGTGAATCTGGCGGTGATCCCCTCCCCTTACCACCATGGAAGGGGAAGTATATCAGCCCTTGGCTGAAGTGAATGTAAGACTCTTTCCAGAGTGGAAGGAATAGGGATTGGTGTGAGGAAATGCTCACATGCGTGAATCCATTCCCAAACGTAGAAGGCAAACTACGTTTGCTACGTTCACTTCCACTCCTTGAGTGAGATTTAGGGTTGCGGAGCTCTTCACAATTGTAGAAAAAATCTACACCCCTCTAAATCAGTTAACATCTGCCAGAGATCCCATTGTAAAACCCTGCATGGCCTAAAAAGGGTACATTCAGTTGCAAACATATGAGTATGATTGCATTTACTTCTGTGAATATACCCCTTTGTATTCTCCCACAGGATCCTAGGCAAAAAGTGCTTTGGATCCTGTGGGAGAAGTGACCATGAACTTACTCTGCTAGCCTTTTCCTACATTGAAGTATTGTACAGTTTCGCTAGTCATTTTACATTGAGAAATAGGAAACAACAATACCTTGATGCATTCAGCTTTCTTTCACTGATTCGCATACTGGCATATCTTACTTCCTTGACATGCAAGATAACATTTGTATATGCCTTTAATCTTTATTGGTCTGTATGTCAGAAACTGTGCTAGCCATTGGAAATATCTTCCTATTTTTGGCTAATTGGTTTGCCTGGCTGTCCCCCAGAGACTACAGAAACAAAGTGGTGTGACAGGTTGTCCATTTCCAAAGAAAATGCATGAGATGCACTTATCAACATTTAAGTGAAATCAAGACATATTTGCTTTGCCAATACTTTGTTTTCTTTATTACGGTACCCACTGCATACACTCTGTTGTGTTTCTGTATTAAAGTAAATTGGTCCCTTGTTCCTGACAAATTAGATACTGCAGCCTCTTACAAATAATGTGTGTTAGAAATTAAGCATTTTCTGAGTTGGGGATCTCTGTTCCATGTTTAGAGGTACTCAGTTAGGGCTGTGTACACTGGCTTTCTTCATGCTTTTGTGGGTCCTTGCTTTTACAGCAGCCTATTTGGCTACAGTTCTACCTAATATTTTCCATGGAGCATTTGGTTTCGGGCTGGAGGTTCAATGCCAAACTTGCATGACTGTTGCCACCCAAGGCAAATGATAATGCCATGGTCTGCCAAAATATTTGCATTGGCATATTCGTGGCAATTCTTGGCATACAGGGGCATTCATAGATTAACAGTGCCAAACTAGGCAAACTGCTGGAACTTTGATTTTGTGATAAATATCCTATGAGGGCATCCAATGGCATGATGGTACCCAACCCTGGCAGAAAGGTGTCCTTGGCATGTCTTGATTTGTAGCATTTGTATGGCATCCATGACATGACGGTGTTCACTGTGGGCAAAATTCTGGCCAAGGCATACATACGGTAATTCATGGCATGTGGCAGCATTCATGACATGATGCTGTCTACAGCATCCATGACTTGACGCTGTCAACCACAGGAACAGTGGTGGTTCCTTTATATGGACGGAGGGGCTACGCCCTCGTCCTTTTTCTGCCCCCTAAGTTGTGCTTTTATTTTATTGCACAAGTGTTACACCATTTACGAGTGAAAACAACTTTGTGCCAAAGTGCCAGTAAACTGACTCGGGCTGTCTGATGACTTCAGGCAGCGTTCGCAAGTCAGGTTTACGGCAGGCACAAATCATGCACTCTGAGCATGCGCCAGGGACACAGATCTGCCGGCTGAGGAGCTCACAGCCCCGAGGGTTGTGACGTCACCAGCTCGGCAAAGCCATTGAAGTCTTTGCTGAAGGACCTCCCCTGCCAATAAAGCTAGCCCTGGGCGCTGTTGGCTTCAGCTCCGCAGAACCAGGGCTACCCATCAATCATAGCTGAGCAAGCCTCACTGTAGTGTTAACCCCACCCTGCCCTGACAGTGACCAATCAAATGACGGTGTCTGTCAGTTCCCCCCTACTGCCTGTGGGAGCGCGGGCCAGGGCACATTTCAAGTTATTGCTTCTGGCTGTGGACTGTGAAAGTTGTGCTTAGATGGTGCCTGTACCTCAAAGTGGCGCTGTGCAGATTTTGCGTCCGTGGTTCGTTGGCGGAATTACTGTGGCTACTGCCGCTGCTGAGGAGGACAAAAAACGGCGCCAGAGAGAGATCTGCTGTGTCTCTCCTTGCCATGTACTTGTGGGATGGTGAGGGGAAGTATTCCCGAAACTGGAGCTCCTTCCCGCCATTAGATGCAGCGAGAGCTTCTTCGTGGTGAGTGGGCTTTAACCGTTTGCAGTGAAGAGATTGAAGTTAATGAGGGGTGCACTGAAAAAGAATGCAGCAGCCCATGACAGGCTTACTGCTATGGCGCTGGGGGCTTCCAGGCCCGGGAGCAACACCTCACTGTTGTGAGTATGGCTTCCATGCTCACAAGACAAACCTCTCCCAGTTTACAAAACTAGAACACACAAATAATGAGGGTTGAGAGAATGTTGCTGGTCGAGGGCATGTTATGAGTGAAAAGCAAGACTTTGCAGTAGGTTGGTCATTAGCAGCTTGTACGGCTCAAATCAGCTGCGTGCCTTTGGCAAGGAGTAAAACATTAAAGCCTCGTTCCCCACAATTGTTTTTTATTAAGTGCATTTTTATAAAGCATTACATTACCCGAAGGTGTCAGAGCGCTGTACAATAGATTAGAACCGGTTACGTTACAATGCCCAGGACGCACGTGATGTCCGGATGCATATTCCTGTCAGAGCGGCGGGGGTTCATGTTCAAAACCTCCATTCAGCTCGGGCATTCCAGCCTCCACATGCCTTCCTCCAAGCCACAGTCACCCGTTACATTTGGGCTGCAGAAACAATAGGTAGGCAGACTACTGGGGTTAACTTATGCCTGCACAAACCTGCCTTAACTATAGGCATATGTAATTGGGTCCCTCCTCCTACACCTCTCTTGGTACGGGACATCAGCATAAACCTTCTTTTAATCCTCTCCTCCTGTGTGCCTCGATGTGTTTCCTGTCATCAACACACCCTTCTTGCTCTCTTTCACTTACTGCTGCTAATTAACATACCGCATTTCTGAGCCTTGCGATCGAACCACATGCCCCAGGAAGGGTGAGAAGCAGGGCTACTGCATTGCCGCCTGTGGTTTACCAAGCTTCAGTTTTACTGTCTTCAAGCTTCAGTTTTACTGGCAGAAGGCTGCCCTTCACAACAATGCTCAAGGAATCGATTTTTATTAACTCTGGTGTGTGGGATCAGGTTGAGGTTCACACATTGCCAGAGTTGTTGTAGGGTTGGCGAGGGCTCAGGACCTGTTCTAATGGCCCATGCAGGGCTGGTCCTAGCCATGGGCGGTATAGGCAGCTGCCCAGGGCCTCGCGCTCAGGGGGGACCCCGCAGTTGCGGGAATAAAATAATCATGGGAAAAGCGCTGCGCAGTGCGCACAGCACTCTTGTCGCGCTCGCGCAGGGGCCAGGCTGCAGGCAGTAACTATGGCAGGGAAGGCGCACTAATCACTGTCTGTGCTCACGCACCCCACCACCTCTTGGTGGTGCTGCCTTAGTGGTGGTGACGAGACGTGACGCCGGCCTTGCCGATGCGGGTGACAGTGGGTCCCAGGGCCGTCAATCTGGTAGCGCGCGAAAGCGCTACCAATGACGGCCCTGGACATGATTTTATGGCCAGCCCCGCTCAGTGTGACGCATACGTGAGCAGTCAGTCAGTCACTCACTACTCGGATCGGGACGCGTGGGCAGGGCAGGGCTGCAGGCAGGAGTCGGTCGGGGCCCCGTTGAGTCGTTGAGTTCTATACCGTAAGTTAAGGTAAGAGACCTGCTTCAAATCAATCGTTTGCACTGCTGAGGCTGCAATTTACACAGATGTTTACTGACCAGTTCAAAATTGTGTTTGCAGGGACCGATCTGTGCGAGCGCTGCACCAAGTGAAGTTACATTTTTTGACTCGGTCAGTCCAAACCCTGGGGCAAGATTGCCCGCCACTGGTGCAAAATTGTTCGGTCATAGGGCAATTCTTGCAACCCGGCCCCCAGTCTGGTCGGCTCCTAAAGATGCAACAAGAAAAAAAAGTGCTTAAAGCTTTTGCACATGTCTTGCACCAGTGCAAATTTTCACGGTCTGGCTCAAGACGTCATAATACAGCTTGAGGAGCAGACTTGCGCACAGGCGTGCCCATTAGCTGAGGAAACGTAGCTGTAATGGCACATGGGGCAAATTACTTGTGGGGTACGAGGAGGTGACAGAAATAAATGCAAGTAGATAAAGGGGGGGCAGGGGAGAGGGGTGGACAACAGAAGAACAGACAGGGAGGGGACAAGAGAGGCACAGATGGCTGGAGTGAAACAGGTGGAGTAAAATGGGGAGGAGGGAAACAGATGCAGGAAGACAAAGTGACAGACAGTCTGAGGCGCGAGCATCCAGGTAGGGTAAGTGCTCGAGACGCAGGCCAAGAGATGCCCAGGGAGCTAGTGTCCGTAGTGCAAGAGATGGCATTGTTTGCTGTCAGAACGTCACTGATACAGTACACTGTATCTTACGTGACGTCACGCATGTGATGTTATGTTATTACTGTCGTTGGTGGGTTTTACTGTGAGAGTGAGGGGCTGTCTCCTATGCAGTAAGACTTCGTTTTGTGGTGGCTGTCAGTTTATTTGTCCATGAGACTGTCTAGTGTTAAATTATTGGCGAATAAGAGAGTTGTTGTTGATGTTCATTGGTTGGGGAGGGGTAGGGGGGCTGCGGGGGAGGTGAGTGATGCGTTCTGAGCTGGTTTCAGAAATGTCAATGAAACAGGAAGATACATAACCTGTCTATGAATGTCATAAATACATTAGTGACATTGTCATAAATACACCTCTTTGCTTGTAGCTTTAGGATGCCTGAGGAAAAAGATGACAGTGTGTGCCACGTGATGCTTGAGTATGGTGGTGATTTGCCGTACATTCTCACCAATTAATTTGCAAAGTCACTTTCTGTGATGTCACTTAGAGGGGCCTCACATCTTCCCTTTCGCCCAGGGCCTCAGAAGGCCTAGGACCGGCCCTGGGCCCATGCCTGTTTGATTTTCAGAAAGGAGGAGTTTTATCTGCAGGTCATATCTGATTCGGCTTGAACAGGGGTAATTTTCATACATTTGGAGTTGTAATCCCATACAGTAGACCTGCTTTTCACATGTTTATTTTAGGCGCAATATCAAGATCTTGTGAGTCTGGGCACATTACTTAATCTCCCTGTGGCTACAAAAATGAATGTGTTGTTCTGTAATAGCTGGTGTTCATTTAAAGCGACAATACTTTCAGGTTGATATCAGGCCATATAAAACTGCAAAAAAACTAAACAAAAACCTGTAAAGCAACAAGTAATAGTTGCTTGCCTTTACTGGCCAGAGAATCTTTGCGATGTTGTGACATTTTTATTGCATAAGCACACAAAGAAGCACACAGGGTTATTGGTGGAGACTTAATACGAGCTACAAAAGGCCAAAGCCTAAATAATGGGTCTGATGCCTTTTTATCCTCGCATTCCATGTGTACTTGCCCTGTACTGTACACATTTCCAGCCCAGGTTAAAGTCCCCTTAGATCTGTGCAATTTACTGTGGTTTCGCGTTTGTAGGCCCCATAGGCGCTGGTTTGCAATGTTGTGCAGCAGCCCTTCGACACAGCTAAACAAAGCACTTTTTTCTTTAGTGTTTCTTAGAAATAGAAAACCAAGAATAAGTCACAGCACATTAAAACACAAGTTCTTTGAGGTAAAGCTCATTGAATCGCATGCATGATTTAAAAAAAATGCATGTTTACTTATTTATTTTTCCAACTCAGTTGTTTGGCAATCATTGTAGTGGTTTTTATATAGCACCATTGAAACCCATCGCTCAGTGATAGAGTGCTTTACACAGAAAATAGTTACTTTAATAGAAATGAGGCATAGGTGAAGACAAAGCAATCAGATTTTTTAAAGGTACAGTAGGGATCAGATTTACAACATTATGCAAACCAATTCTGGAAGTGGTGATGAGGATGGGTGGCTTTCAGCGTTCATCTGTCTAGGATAAATAATATGGTTAGTATGCTTTTACTGTTTTCAATATGGGCTGTTCTCCTATTTTAAGTTTTATATGTGTAATGTGTTGGCTTACAGAGCATACAGTGCTCCTACCATCCTTCATTGTGACTCTTCATGTCATTTAAAAAATTGTCTCTTAGAACTTCAGTGATTGCTACTTATTTCAGATGGGTCTATAATGTTTTATCCATTTTTGACAGATGAAAGGCAAAGTTTTCCACTCAGATAATCCAGATATTGGGCCTGCAGTTCGCAACCTGAGATGTGAAGTTTGACCTTAAGTCTATTTTAAATGCTGAATGTAGTAATGTAGTATTAAAAGAAATAGGGAATATTAGATCTGTAGGTTAAGCAACCACTGCATCGCATTACATTATCAGCTCGAGTGAACCCCTATGTTGTTCATTACGTGACCACAACGAGACTCTGAAAGTTTGTTTCCCTGACATGTGGTGTGAAGGTGAATAAAGTAATGACGCATGTTGTTTGCTTCCGGCAGTCACTGCACGCACTGGCACTGATCTCCTTTGTGTGTGAGATTTCCGTAATCTCACTTTTTTTTTCTTACTGAGACCTAGAAGAGCAAAGAGCAGTGATTAATGTGGAACACACATAGGTTTTGGTGCCCAAAATGGTTCTAAGGAGTCCGCCACCCACTTTTAACCCCCTGGTTTGGCCCACATTTGAATCGATCAATCAAACGTGACAGCCTGATGAACGCAATAACCTCTTAGACCACAAAGGCATGTGGCCATCCATCAAGACATGAAATAAATCAGAAGAAAACCTGCCACCTGCAAGGCTGTCTCTGCAGAACAGATCCAATGCAGTATCAAACCATACATTGAGGTTATGTCAATGAGATTATGAGAAAGATTTCTGATGCTTCTTTTCTGATTGATCCCTTGTTAGGTTATTGCCCATGGAGCTAGGGGCTTTGATGTCAAATGCTGCTGTCTCAGCTGGTGATTTCTGTTTGAACAGCCTGTAATCTGCTTTCTCTGCGAACCGATCCAGGATAAAACTATGAAGGAAAATTGAACATGAATTGTATTAACACGTGCACAATTTCCTTCAACAGTGTGCATAAGAAAAGACTAGGAGGTAACAATTGAGAACTGCACACAATTAGCAATGTTTTTTTGGGACACAGAGCATGGTATTCCCTCCTTAATCGGCTATATTTAAGGGCCCCGGAATTATGCGACAGGGGAGGGCTAAATAATGCAGCTGGGTTGACTAAAATATGTGCCAAGAAAAGGCAAATTATGTGGCTTAATGTGGCACATTGTCTGATAGTATTACTTCATACTGTTGTCATTTTTTGCACATGTTAATACTGGGCAGAGGTTTGACCACATTAGTACCAGATTGCACACAAATAGAGCAATAATCAGCTGAAGGGTTACCAGTCAACCTTTGTGAGAATGACTTTCAAGTTTGATGAGCTATTTTGCTACATTTTTAGTAGTGTGGAAGCGTTCCAAATATATACTTTTGTGCACTAAATAATAATGAATAATAATATTTTGATGTTACTATTGATTCTGAGCTTTGCTTTGCATTACCTTGACATGCTGATTTACTAGTGAGTTTTGTTGTACAGTACTTACTATGATTGTGATTCTCATAAAAAAAGAATGGAGCCTGAAACAGTACATCCTGATACTGTGATGAGCTGCTCTCTGGTGGTGTAATGTGTCTTATGATGTTACAAGTTGCCTTGAGCTCTGATGTCGTGATGGGTTGCAGTGAGCTATGATGCGATGCAGCGGTATGCCTTGAGTTGTTATATTGTATTGAGCTGTGATGTGTTCATATGCTTTGCTGGGTGCTATGTTCTGGTTTGTTGTGCTACATGGTGTCTAGGGTTTTTTTTAATAGATTTGAGAATTGCCAAACATTTCGTCTTGCAACTTCGAAATTTCTCGCAGAAAACTATACCTAGTGTGAAGCTTAAGATGCTGTAAAGCTGAGCTTTTGCATGTACATCAGGACTTTGTGACTCTGTTGTCTATAAGTGTATGTCTGATATCTAAACTCACTAATCACATATGTCACTGCCTTATTGATGTCCCTGCATTCGCCACCAGCCAGACACAGGATCCAGTTTAAGACCTGCTGTATCCGCATTAAGGTCCTGAATGGCATGGATCCTTGCTTTGTGGACAGGAGAGTCGAGAAATATATCCCTAATCTTATTGGTAAAGACAAGTAAGGGTAGCCAGTAGCTTTTCGGTACAAGTTCCTGTCCTATGGAACTCTCTCCCAGATGACTTGCTCCACGTAGGTAATTTTATTCGGTCTAGGAAACACTTGAAAACAGTGCTCTTAAAACAAGCCTTTCCCTGTTTGCCATCTTCTGTAGCTCCAAGGTGCTACATTTGGATCCCTATTTTTTCTGAAATTTGCAGTAAATATGTGGTGTAAAACCCAACATTTAAATCCATTTTTTTCAAAATGTTCTTGCGGAGGGAATCTCCCCCGCACCCTCCTTATGGAGTTCGGGCTCGCTCGCTTCGTTTGCTCGCTTATTACATTAGGGGACTACATTTCGCCCCATCACTTTTAAAATCCACCAGCCGCCACTGCACAGGAACATTTCTTGCCCTGCCTTGAATCTTGGAACACTGTGTTCAAAATGTGGTGTTGCATTCTGCAGTCCCATCCCGGCTGCTATCAGTGTGAGAGGTCAATCTCAAATCATGTACTTTCTTTTAAAAGAAAATGTGTGCGATAAGCCATGTAAACATACTTTTTCTGAACTGCCTCTACCACCTATGGCTTTAACACATTTGTAAGGAAATTGTGACTTAAAATGAACAATTTGCCACGTTTTACTCAAAAGATTTAATTAAGCAGATGAAACCACAACATCTCGAGGGGATCAAATTTAGCTGCCACGCAATGAACATACTGTTATTTTTCATGAGTAAATTAGAGCTCAGGGTTTTTCAGCAAATGTATGTAAAAATGTGTTTTAACTATTAGACCCTCTTTTAGAGAATCAGGTTCACTCAGTTTGTCACCTCACTGCAGTAAAAGGCAGATATGATATGTCCCACCACTTTCGAAGCTCGCTAGGAATATGTTGTGGCTTACATTTTTTCATAGGAATATTTACATGTTTTTGGGCAGGAAATTTAACAGCATGAGTGCAAAAGCAAACTTTCTTTCTCCATTGGGGAATTATATTTCCCTTACATCCACATCATGTTTGTTCTGGTGGATTATCTTGATGGTGCAGGCTTTTCCTTGGGGTATCTGGGTCCCACCAGTTTCCATAACCAAGTATTACAAGTCTACATTTGATAGGGCACTGGGGATGGAAGAGGTTCGTTCTTTTTTTATTGAGAAACCCACATACTTGTAGTGGTTCAGGACAGTTTACTATCCAGCCTTCAAAAGTGAACCAAGCTTTGCTTCCTGAAAGACTTTCTATGGCTCTGGTAGTGTTCTATACATGAAGAACACCATGAGATGGTATGAAAGGCTTTCAAAGAAACACTGTTTTGGATTGGCAAGGGTGTGTTGTAAGTGAATTGCCTGTAGGACTTTTCAAGGAGGATTTAAGGGGGCGGCAAATCTAGGCTGCGTAATTTGCCATAGCTGTGGGTTCAATTCATAAAGGCATTTATGAGTCCATGGAGTAATAGCCCTGTAGTACTACTTCACATACTTGTAAATGACTTGGTAAATTGGCACACAAAAATCCATATGTGATGGATCATAGGAACCTAGCCAGGGAGAGATTGTATGTCTACCCGATTTAGGTGCACCTCATAAGAAAAGAACATTTCTTTTCTTGAGTCCCCTCACCACTCACCCAGGGTTGCCCCTAGGTGACATGCTTCATCATTGAGACCAACCCCAGCATCTACTGCTTGGGGCATGCTACGACTTGCGAGGGATACGTAGGAGCACTGGTTTTGTGAATCTATGTGTAGTGCAGTGTATGGGGGAGTGGTGTTTTGCGCTAGTTAAAAATACCTAACCAGTAAGCTAAAGTTTTATTCCTGCTCCTAGTTGGTAGGATAAAAAGGGGTAGATAAAAGGAAAAATAACTGTTATGTGGTTATAATCCCTAATATTCCGCCGACATGTTTCGAGGTGCCCCCTACACCTCTTCTTCAGGACAACATGGGGGCCAGCCCCATGTGTACCACTCCTGTGAACAAACCTAAATTCAAGGTGAAAAAAGAAAAATGTAGAAAGCACACCTATTGTACGCGCAATTCACTTATACATACGGTTACCCCTGTACTCGCAGTATTTTTTTTGTAGCAGTAATATGCCCCATGGTCCACCTGGGTGGAGGGGCCTGTAGAACCTTTGCTCGGCTGCCCTCCGTCAGTTTGATCTGTAAGTGCCAGGCTCAACTGCATCTACCGGTCGAGCCTGGGACCTCCACCCAGGCGGACCATGGGGCATATTACTGCTACTAAAAAGGTTAAAAGGATGGACAAGTGAAGGGATGGGTGGATGCTGGAGTGAGTGAGTGAATGGATATGAGGATGCCCAGGTGAAAGGATGACAGAGTAAAGGCATGGGTGGATAGGTGGATCAACAGGTAAAAAGATGGTAGAGTAAAGGGATGGGTGATAGTGGATGGACAGATGAAAGGATGGCAGAGTAAAGGAATGGATGGATGGATGGGTGAATGGATAAGTGAATGCATGAATGGACGGACAGGTGAAAGGATCATAGATTAAAGGGATGGATGGATTATTGGGTGAAAAGATGCGTGAATGGATGGCATAGTGATTGGGTGGCAGGGAGGATGAATGGCAGGGCGGATGGATGGAAGAGTGGGTGGATGGAAGCCAGAGTTGATGAATATATGGATGGGTGGCTGGCAGAGTGAATAGATGATGGATGGATGCATGGATGGACGGATGGATGGCAGACTGGGTGGATGGATGGATGGCAGACTGGATGCACTGATGGATGAATGGCAGAGTTGAGTGAATAAATAGCAGAGTGGACAGATGTTTGAGTGGATGGATGGCATAGTGGATGGGTGGCAAAGTGGATTGATGGATGGGTGGATGTATGGATGGGTCGTAGAAAGGGTGGATGGATAGCACAGTAAATGATGGAAAGTAAATAAATAGCAGAGCGGATGGATTGATGGGTGGCAGAGTGGATAGACTGATGGGTGGCATAGTGGATGGATGGGTGGATGGATGGATGGGTGGATGGACAGCAGGTTGGATGGATTGGTGAATGGATAGATGAATTGATGGACAGCAGGTTGGATGGATAGATGGGTGAGCCTGTGAGAGACTGCAGCAGTGCTGGCCGCTGAAAACCTATGTGATCTGCAGCAGTACCCGGAGCTAGAAGGCTGGTGTGATAGTACAAGTAAAAGACCTCGGGCTGGGATAGATGAGGAGGAAGGGGTAAAGTTCTTGGTGACATTGGCCTGGGTAGCAGAACACTTTTGAATATATAAAATGGGCACCTACAACACATATCAACATTCTGCCCTGCCGAACAGTACCCACAGGATCTAAATGCCCCCAAACCCCAGGCAATGCTGCTAAATGATTTCAAAGTTGGTTATCAAACAGCAAGAGTCATATAGCTGTCTAAAATGTGGCTCATATAGATTTGAGCTGGAGACAGCAGAGCAGCATGCTGCTGTAAAACAACTAAAGCATCAGCGATCCCAGCATGTATGACAACTAATACAATGAGACTGCCACTGCATCCTTGATGAATTGACATTATGGACAGTGCAGAATTCTCCTAAATGTTTATCAAGGAAAGAACGCCTATAATCTTACCTTCAGATTGGTCCCCAGTTTGTCCAATCATGGCACAACTGTTAAACGTAAATTACAGAGATACTGTTCTGAGATTACTGAATGGATGGGCGGGTGGGTGTATATAAAAATGAAATAGAGAAAAGTTGAATGATGAAAGAATGAATGCATGGCAAAATGTAAAGGTGAAACTGTGGATATCACTAGATGGGTTGAAGGGTGAAAGAATGAATGGATAAATGCATGGATGACCGAGACAAGGAAGTTGTTCTAGTCATGGTTGGCTCACTTGCTTTGCATATGTTGCATCTGTGCTTTAGTTCAAAGTGGGGGCTATTTTAAATTTCTGCCTACTCCCTTGGGTGGCAGAGTGTATTGATGGATAGCACAGTGGATGGATGCCAGAGTGGATGGTTTGATTGGTGTATTGATGGCAGGGAGGATGGATGGGTGGGTGGATGGATGGTTGGATGAATGAATGGAATAGGGAAAGATTGAATGATGGATGAAAAAATTAATGCATGACAGAATGTAAAGGTGATATAGTGGATATCAGCAGGTGGATCGAAGGATGAAAGAACGAATGGATTGCTGCATGGATGGGAGAGACGAGGAAGCTGTTCTAGACAGGGTTTGGCGCACTTGCTTTGTTTGCTTTGTAGCATCATTGATCTAGTTCAAAGTGGGGGCTATTTATATTTTCTGGCTACTCCCTTGATCTGACAGTCCGTTCCAGCCCAAAAATATATTTTTATATTAATAGCATATGGCATCTCTAGAGTCCAGAAAAACTGACAGTCCATGAGCTTCTGTAGTGTCTGCTCTTTTTTGTTAAAATAACAGGAAAGACAAACAAACTTACGTTTTCTTTGTGCAAACCAGCTTGGTAAATCCAGCAGAGAGCATCGAGCAGATGTTTGCCTCAGGGCATGGATTCTCAACCTATCTTCCAAGCATAACCATTAAACAAAATTAGTCCCCAAAACACAGATGATAAATCTAGTCTCCTCACTCAACAATGAAACATAACATTTAAAATGAAGGAGTGTCAGATTACCAGAAGCCATGATGGCTGCTGACTTGGGAGGGTCTCTCAGCCAGAATGTTACATCCACCAATGTCCTTGAAGTTTCCCCTATAATTGAACTAAATAATCTGTTGCTTGATAGAGCAACAACTGACGTACGGGGAGAGACACTATCTAGGCTCCTGCAAGTCCTTTTGCCAATGCTAGGGCTGGAGAAAGAAGTATCCTTCTCCCTGCTGAAGTTAAGGCTGAGTGCTGCGACCTGTTGCCTGTGAAAGACTGCAGCAGTGCTGGCCCCTGCAAACGTATGTGGTCTGCAACAGTACTGTGAGCTAGCAGGCTGGTGTGACAGTACGAGCTAAAAGACTGCGGGGATGGGAGAGATGAGCAGGAAGGGGACAGTTGGTGGTGACTGTTGCCTGGGTGGAGGAACGCTTTCGAAGGTGAAAAATGGGCACCTACAACACATATCAACAGCCTGCCCTGCCAAACAGTGCCCTGAGACGTTTTAACCCCCTCGCTGCTTCTGACGGCCAACGACCGTCGCGCGCACTACCTCCATAGTGCTGCGCACATAAACCGTGGCACCGTGGCGGAATTGCCGCTGCGGTTAAGCAGTTAAGGCATGGGCAAAGTGGGCTGTAGCCCAAGTCCTCAGCCTTTCAGGGGGCACCCTGAGAGTCTTGCCCTGTTGATATTGAATAATTCTTAAACAGATTGTTGTAAATAGCGTTTTCCTTTCATTTATTTTTAATGCGGGTAATGTGTGAGAGTCTCATACATTTTTCTGCCAAATATTGTGGTTATGTTTCATGCAAAACCCATAAAAAAAGGTTCTTTTAGATCAAAACAGGACCTCAAATATGAGAAATGCGAGGGTGTCACAAAGATTATTTGGAGTAATATTAGTGAGCTGCAGCTTTGTTACAATACTGAAAACACACCTCACAATCCCTGAATATTAGATGTAAACACATTTAGAATTTGTACCAGGATTACCGTGCACTGTCAGTGACCTGGCCAAAGAGGGCATGACCGAGTTGAAACTGGATCATCATTTCAAAGCTGTTCTGAACAAGGGCCCCCAAACACCGTTTGGCCCAGCCCCCCAAAATCCTTAATACGTCCCTGACAGTACCAAGAGAGTCCAACTGCTCCTAAGCCACAGACAATGCTGCTTAATGATTGCAAGGTTGGTTATCAAACAGCACGAGCCATATAGATGTATAAAATGTAGCTCATGAGGATTTTATCTGGAGGCATCGGAGCAATATGCTGCCATCAAACAACCATAGCATCAAAGATCCCGGCATGTGTCACAACCTGTACAATGAGAGTGCCACTACATTCTGGATGATGTGAAATTATGGACAGTGCTCAACTCTCCCAACTTTTCATCAAGGAATGGATCACCATATGCTTCCCGTTAGATTGGTCCCAGGTGTCCCAGAGGTACTGTACTGAGATAAGCGCATGAAAAAACAGCTGTGTGGGATCTGCAGTGTCCATTTATCCAGACCTGACACTGTCAGTGCTGGAAGCTAGGACGAACAGTGTGTGCACCATTAAAGAAATTACACCAGGTGAATGTTTAATATTTTATGCTATATCCAACATGGTGGCTGGAATTCAGTCTGCAAGTAAAAGTGCATATCTTCAATAATCCCCAACAAGCTGCAACATTCCTCAACAAACACAGGGCAGGAATTATGTCTGCCTGCCAAGGGGTGTCAGAGGATAGTGAATAACAAATCAGCACTAATGACCAATAAAGGAATAGACCACCCTCCTCATCAGATGACAATAAAGACAGCACTACTATTTAGATGGGGAGGTATGCAACTAACACAGTGATTGTCTTTGCAAGATTATTAATATTTACATCCAGGTATTAATGGTAGACAAAAAGGGGAGGGAATGCACAACTGATTGGTTGCAGGCATATATCTCATGGCGAGGTGAGGCTCTGGGTGAAACAAATAAAGTGCAAGTCACAAATATCCTGTAAAGACACAACACATGCATGTGGACATATACCACATAGAGAGAGATGGATCCTGGAAACAGGAATCAGCAAATCAAAAATACATATATATTATGTGGGACAAGAATAAGATGCTAATCAATTTCCAGCTTGTATAAGGTACTGATTGAAACTGGTTGCCCCAGGTAGAGCACTCCCAATACAAAATCATAACACAATAGCTTTGCCGGTTGGCAATGGTTCAGTATTAGGGGAAAGGGATGCGCTACTGAGGTTATTATTAATGTGGGAGGGGGTGGTGTTGAAAAGAACACAGATCTTGACAGTCAGTTGGAAAGTAGGCAGACAAATAGTGACAGTCACATTGAGAGAACAGATGCTGGAAGTACGCTGGGATACAACTAGTGGTGTCCGGCACGGATCGGGGGTGGCGGGGCGGGGAGTGGGGGCAGTGGAGACGGGGGGAAGTGGGTGTAAAAAAAAAAGGAAAAAACGTACCTTCTCGCCACTTTTTCGCCGCTTGTCTCTCCTCCATAGTCCCTCACTCCGGCCTGGAACATAAAGCTCACCTAGGCTACCCATAGCCAATTACAATGCTGCAATGCTGTTGCCATGGTTTGGAGTTCAGATAGGCAGTGGGAGCCTGGGCATGTTCTCCACCCAGGCTGTAATTCAGCCTGAGTGGAGAACATTCATGCACAATTACAAAGGGTGCTCACCACTCCCCCTGCTCATGTTGTCAGAGCTGTCCCTCCCGCCTTGCAAAGCTGCTGCTTAACCCTTTGGGTGCAGCCGCGATTCTGCACCTGTGCGGCAGAATCACGAGTGGGCGGGTTCATCACGGCCCCCAGCCGTCATCAGCACACGATCACCGTAATGCATGATGGCTGGGGGCCGTCATCAGCACCGAAGGGGTTAAGGAACAAATAACATGATAATAACGTTGTTATAATCATTTTAATTTTCCTTTATTTCGCCTTAGCGGAGGAGCTGCCACTGAGTACAACACAGCAGGATAAACTGGGCCAACACACAAGCAATTTCTTTCTGACACAGAATGCCGGTGGCTTGTGTAACCCAAGGAAAGGGAGACAAAAATTAGATTACTGAGATAGACATAAAATAGAAGTAACTGTCTTACAAGAGCCTTAGGTATTGAAGGAGATGGAAAACATATTTGCCAAAGGTGTGGTGCCAATAAGTACTTCATAACCAATTCCAGATACATCAGTGGGGTCATGACAATGATTAAAAGAGAGGTTCCTTTTCAGCAGCTAAAGACACTTTTAGATGATGAAATATGCTATGTCATTCTACAATGTGTCATCAAAGAACAAAAATAATCTAGTAACAATAAAACTGTTGAGCTGCTCAATGCTATATACTATGTGAGCAATTTGGCATGGGTATTTCAATCTAAGCCTAAACCTGATAGCCAACATTTCATGTTGGGATCCCGCAAATACCTTGATGGCATGCCATGTAGTGCCATAACTGAAGACGCACAACGCTTTTGTGAACATATGGTAAGGTAGACACCCAAAAGCTGTGGCCTACACAGTCTATTCAGCAGTGCATGACTCATTATCAAGAACTGAGATTGGGTGAAGGAAATGTATAATTTCCCAGAACATACGGCCAGATTCATCAACGTAAAATCGGGCCAGATTCTGAGAATCTGGCCCTTTGCGAGCGCAATTTTTGCATTTGGGATTTATCATCCCAAATGCAAAAATCGATATTATAGAATTCGCATTTTTGCGAGGAATTGCATTTAAGGAATCTGTATTTGAGATTCCTTAAATGCAATTCAGGAAACATTTACAAATTGCGAATTCGCAATTTTGGGCCGCTATTTACCGCGAAGTCAAACCTCGTGGTAAATAGCGGAAACTTAGAAAATGCACTTAAGTGCATTTTTCTAAGTTCTATGTTACACACACACATGTCCTTGGGACATGTGTGTGTGTAACACCAGCGTCCAATTTCATTTCAGGAGTGCAACAGGGTGTCCTTTGGACACCCCTGCACCCTTGAAATCGCAAACTCAAAATGCGAATCGCTAATAGCGATTCGCACATTGATATGTCTTCCCATTCATTCCTAAGGGCCTTTAGGCCCATAGGAATGAATGGGGAGTTATTCCTTATTTGTGATTAGCAATTAGCTAATCGCAAATAAGGAAGCTGTAGGAATCGCAAAATAAATTGCGATTTGTACATGATTCCCGTTTTGCGAGTCTGTAATAGGGATTCCTTAATAATCGCTATTACAGACTCGCAAAACGGGACTTTGATGAATCTAGGGGATAGTTATTATCACACTCTGTCGGTACTAAGGATTGTACTACTAGACCAGCAGCTATTTGTGATGGCTGACAACAGGAGACTTACTAGGCAGAGTCCTTTAGAAAAGAAGTTATAGTAGTACTTGTCATGTCCAGAAATAGTCCCGGGAAAACAAAAATCTGCAGATTTCGACTTTGCCCAAAACATTTCTCATATGAAGTGACCAATTGTAGGACATATGCATTAAGATATTGATTTTAAATCTTGTAAGGCATGTAACATTGATCAAGATTCAAAACGGCATTATTACACGGCAATTTACTCAGGTTTTACATCTGAATTTCATCCTCAGCTCCCTGAATCTGCTGCACATGTTTAAATCCCTGAAAGCTTACTCAATCTGAGATCAATGAACGTCTTTCTTGCCATCCTCCACAGGGATCATTACTTCCCACTATGAAACAGAACCCATGAAGATCATGCTGACCCTTCAGGTCTAGAGATTTAGGGGCAGATTTACAAGCCCCTTGTGCCCCTTATACGCCGGTGTTGCGTCACTTTTATGACACAGTGGTGGCGCAAAAGAAGCACCATGGTTCTGGGTACTTACAACGTGACACATCTGGGAGATGTGTCACGTTGTAAAGCCCTGCGCCAGAAGGAGGCGTTCCTGCGCAGGTGGGGGGGCGGTCCGGTGCAGGAACGCCTCCTAAAAGTGGCTGAGTGAAATCTACAAGATTTCACTCAGTCCCTTTGGGGCCCATGCTGCATCAAAACCCTGCGTCTGCTTGAAGCAGGCGTAAGGATTGACGCAGCATTGGACAGATAGGGCCCCCAGAGCATTGCTGGAGCTGCATCGCGCTTGTGATGCATCTCCAGAAATGTGCCACTTTTAACGCACAGATGCATCACGCATCTGTGCCGTTTTTGCCCCATGGTGCGCTGCATTGTAAATGCGGCGCACCATGGGTGGCGGAGCTTCGGCGCACAATAACTGGCGCATCCCTGGGGATGCGCCAGTTATTGTAAATCTGCCCTCGTATTCTATCCTCAGGAACCCATGAACCTTGATCACATTAAGACCGAGCAATCCCCACATTTTTGATGCCCTCAGGACTCTTAATGAGATGTAAACTCTCAGGTCTTTCGAGGCCCCTTCTCACTTTCAAATGCCTTTAGAATCATTCTCACCACGAGGTAAAACTCTGCGCTACCCTCAGATCTGTAAGGATCGTGTCACCATAGACATAAGACATAAGACTTCATGAATGTCCTGTTTACCCTCAGTTCCACTTGTGCACTGCTCACCTTAAGGTCACAAGGGTCCTTTTCAAACCCTGAACTCCAAAGCTCCTACTCACACACATCACTTCGCCCCCGGCCCCAATGTTCAAAAACACTCTCAGGCTCCCAGTACCTGCCTGCTTCATTTAAGACCATCAGGCTGTCTCAGTATCTTGAGGCTTGTGCTAACCCCATGTCATCCCCAGGTGCCTAGATGCTCCTGCTCAAACAAAGGCCGTGCCAGACAAGCAAAAAGCACCTGCAGTTCAAGACTGAAGAGCACAGACAGAGGTTTGTTTGCACATCCTATGTGTAGGTGAGGACTGAACTACAGTAGCAGAGCTTTAGGTGCATATATTTTGCCATGGTTAGGCTAAGTTGCACTGGCAAAGCTGGTTGTATGTGTACAGTTTATCTGCAGGTTAAGATGTGGGTGTACTGACAGTACATCTGGGATGAACAGGTTAGGAATGAGATACGCTAACCGAGTTGAGCACTGATCAAGGTTGCGGTGCACTGGTAGAGCTGTAAGTCCACACTGTAGATGAAAAGGTAGAGCTGTGTATATGTAAGGTATGTACAGGCCATCTGGTTCAGCTGAACATGGCAAAATGTGATGCAGCGCGCGCTACGAAATTCGTTTTATTTAATAAATTGTTTACTTACCTGCAATTATCCATATTCCGCTGTTTACCACCCTCCACCCTGCCCCTCCCCTGCACCGCCTCCTTTCCCCACTGAACTCCCTCCGTGGGCCGCAGCTGTTCGCTGGTCCTGTTAGAACTGGAGCTGCTGCATTTGTTCCTCCACGAAATGGATATAAAAGAAGAGCAGGCCAGGGTTCTTGTTCCCTTGTGAAGTTGATCCAAATATCGGAATCAAACCCAAAGCTAGATTAATGTGCTTAGAGTAGACAGTTATCTGTTGTATGACATTAAAACTGTCCCTATCTTCATGCCATTAACAATATTGATGCCAAAAACATGGATTGATTTAAGAACAATGAGGTTTAAAAACGTTAAGGCAATGCATGTCAGCGATTTAGTTCCTCTCTTATTTCAAGGTTTACTTAATCTTGCCTCCCTCAAGAGTTAGCGATATAATCATGTTATGTTTCTTTATGTATTTTCCATGCATACTTTGAGCTGTGAAGGTTTTTATGAGGGCTTTGATTGAGAGCTTTGACACTGGTGCTGAAGTCAAAGCAAAGTGCCTGTCAGTGGGTTGGCCTCTCTGCACAGCACACAGAACAATAGTCATGTATTCCAGTTGTAATTGCAATTTAGTGACAATGTGTGTGAAGGGGTGTACAAATGGTAAAATATTTACAGGGCAAAAGCAAAAGTAAATACATTGCTTAAATGTGAGTGAGTGCAATGTATGTTTGGAAGTAGTGAAGTGAGGGAGATGCAAGGAAGTGCATTTAAGGAAGAGTGAAAAGAGGGTGCTGAAAAGGAAAGAGAGGTGGTTGAAGATGTGCAGAGAAAAAGGACATCTATATCTAACATAAAGTGAACATAACTGAATGCCAAAACTCCTTCCACGGGCCTCGATACTATTGAAATTTCTGCATCGAAACTTTTTGAAGGTTATTATTTATATCAAATCCTTGTTGTTAGTCATTTATGTTACAAAGGTATTTGTACTGACAGGTTTTAGGTGTAGGTCAGTTGTTGTGGTATATATCTGGATGCAATTACATCTCAGAGAGAAACCAAAATTCTGGTCGGGTTGCACACTATGGGAATCACAGAAATTTATTTTACGGGTTCCCTTATAGTGTCAACGCATTTTTCATCTCACTTAGAGAACTGTCTTCACATATTTCTTTATGACTGAATCCAATCAGCAGCTGTGGGTCCTTCCCAAAGCCTGGTTAGAGCCTTGTCTTCCAAAGTTGATGCTGTAAGCTGTGCAAGACACTAGGCAAGCACACACTTTAAAAGGCTGAAGTTGTTGCGTTTTATAATTTGCACAGTACAGTAACTGTTGAACCTATTTATGCAGTAAGATATAGGGCCGTTTTTTAATGTGTTTAATGTTTCAAAACTATATGCTCTCACTGCTAAATAAGCCTTGCTTTATCACTGAATTAACTTGCTTTGAAATGCACCATTTGCCTATCTTTTTTTTTCAATTTTGTCTCTGGAGGAGGATCCAGTCTGGAACCCATGTCTGTCCACTAAGCTTGCTTGCGTCGCACACTACATAAAAGTCATACCAAACTTTTACTCTCCCCCACCACTTTCAAATTTCATGAATCACCACTGAAATGCTTACACATGATAAAAAAAGGTGAAAGAATGTATTTTCACTATGAAATAGCTTTGTTTCCTACAAAAAATATCATTTTGATAACACACATGCTATTCTGAATTTGAAGTTAATTCAGAGAGACTAATGATTTGTCTGTCATCCTAGATGTTTTAAAAGTGTAATGCTTTAATTTTTAAAGTGCGACATACAAAGACAAGTGGAAAGTGCATATGAAATTTCAATGCAGTTACATAGAGATGCTTCGTAAACGTGCTGCATCCTTTCATGTGAACAGAGGTAAACCAACCTGAAAACAATCTTAAACAATACCTTGGGCATATAAAAGGTACACTTTATAATAATAAATAATAATACATAATAAATAATAAATAGATCCTTGTATAGCGCACTACTCACCCGCAAGGGTCTCAAGGCGCTTGTACGAATACCGCTATGGAACCCATCCTGGCTTTCCCTGTGAGGCGTCCACTCCTGGGCACCCTCAAGGTGGAGGCCAGGCATCCTTAGCGTTGTGGGGTCCGTTGTGGAGATTAAGCAAGCTATTGCCCAGAGTTGCAGAGTGGGACTCCATGATTGGAATAGGCACAGAGGCGAGAATTATCAGGTCTGTGGAATTTTGAGCCCAAGACCCGCCGAGGCGGGGAATTGAACCCTGGTCCCGGGCTAGACCTCTGCATCAGGGTCTGCCACTTTATAGAACATCTCCACAAGTATATGTTCTGCTGAATGCAACACTGTTTGTTGTACACAAGTTCATCTGAGAGAACAAAAAAAGCTGTTGGTGATCTCATATGTAAGATAAAATAAATGATTATTGGCAAATAACAAGCACCAGAAGGCTTAGCGAACTAAACTCTTCCCTCTTAAAATTCAGTCAATAATATATTTTGTATTTGATTATTTCTGGGTCTTAGAAATGCTGATGGTCCAGTGTTAGGTGGTATAATTAAAAGTTATAAGCCTGTACAGGATTTGCATTAGAAGTCTAGTTTTCATTAATAAGATACCTATGTGTTTTTCTATGGAATCTCTAGGTGAAAATGCCACAAATGTTTTCTTTTATTAATTTCCTTTAAGTACATACAATGGCACCTGCCTTGTCTTTCCCTGAAACATAATTCACCTTTCCCTGCCACATAACATAATGAACTCTGCCTCATAATGTGTCATCCACTACCTCAAAATTCCAGGGGGCTTGCACGTCATTTCACAGGCTTTTGAAATTTATCTCCTCTCCTTAGTTTTAATAATGTACCTTTAGCTTGATTCTTAATTAGTACTTGATGCCTTGAACTCTACTGTGTATAGCAATACCTCTGTCCGGAAAAGACTGTATTATTGAGCTTGGATGGTTCTTGTGACAAAGTGTGTGGTGCAGAAAAGAAATGGTCTTGTCTGAGATGAGGAAAATCGTTAAAAAAAAACCTGTAGTACAGATGCACCAGATTAGGAGAGGGCAAAATGTGTTTTCCAAATATAAAAAGCATAGACTTTGATTAAAAAAATACAAGTATTAAGCATATGTATATTTGTGCGTGCAAATATCTGTAAATGGTCATCTGCATACAAATTGATGTATGACCACACGAACAAAAGTCTTGTAATACAATTGCTCAATGTATTCTCTTTGTAGTTTCTAAAGTAACTCAGAGAATGTTGCTAGTGTGGTACAAGAGAAGAAGAATATGTCCAGTTATCCAGTTACAACAACACATTTTCGGGTCAAAACCATTCTCCCAGAATACAAAAGCATGTGAATATGCATATAACAAAGATAAACACAAGTTATGCAAAATACATGAAAATAATTGAATTTTAAGTCAAATATGCTGAAGCCTACACCAGAGCAGACTGTAGGAAAGTGCCTCTTTTTACATTGTTAGCCACCACTTTTTGCCTGATGTCCAATGTAATTTCGAACTGTAAGTGCACTGGGTCACTGCTAACCAGGTTCCCTGTGCCAGCTCTCTTTCCCAAAAACTGTACCATGATTGGCACCACATGCGTTACCCCTGTAAGTCCTGAATAAATAGTACCCCTGGTACCTAGGATATGGGTACTGAGTACTCTGGGGCTGCAGTACTGGTTGTGCCACCCCAGGGACCCTTCACCAAGGCTATGCACTATGCCATTATAGGAGATGTGTCTTGGTGCAGAGAAATCCAAAGAGTCGACATGGCATACAGCTCTGTGTGCCATGCCTACCATGCACTGCATGGGATACAGATAAGTCACCCTTACTGCAGGCCTTTAGCCCTAAGGCAGGGTGCACTATATCCTATGTGTGGGCATATCAGCATGACCAGATATGCCCCTAGAATGTCCAGTCCATTCTGAGATGTTGTAAGTGCACAGGGAAGCCATAAAGAGTACATGGGCTGTATACTTGTCATCTCGGGTTTGCTAGCTCCACAATGGCTTCACTGATTCCTAAGGTGCTTGGCATCAAACATCTTTTCCTAATAAATCTTCACTGATGCCGGTGTTGGATTTATTAATACATTAACACAGAAGACCCTTTTATAGGGTCTCCTGAAAACCTACAAGGCACTGATGTGGTTCCTGACTTGTTTTCAGCAGCCTGCCACTACTAGACATGTTTCTGACTTCATGGGGTGTGAACCAGAACATTACGAGGACGGAGACAAAGCCTGCTCTGAGCGGCGGTGCTACATGCCTCCTCCAGGACAGGATGGCCTTCTTGGGCGGGATGCTTCAAAAGCAATGCCACCTTTGAAATCCAACCCAGTAGCCTCCAGATTTTGGCGGAGGCCTTGCCCCTTTCCCTGCCCCACGTTTGGTGTGTGGAAAGGCAGGAAAATTAGTTAGATTAGGAGAAGTTCCCCACTTAGCCTACAGCACCCCTAGGGTGGGCAGGTGAGGTGAACCTCTCTCCTGAAATATTGGCATCTTGGTATGGCGAGAAAACCTCCTATCAGGGCTAGGGTAGTGCCTCTTGCCACGGGAAATGGTCAATAGAGGGAGTAGTCACCTTAAGGTAAGGAGCCCATTGGATACTACCTGTCACCCCTTGTAATGCCCCTAAATTCAGTATTTAGTTTGCCCCCCAAGACTTGAACACCAAATTTGATGTACAAGAGAAGACCAGGACAAAGAAGACCAGCTGCTCGAGATCTGAAGCCCTGCTGCTGAAGAAAAAGCCGCCAAACCCTGCATGCTGCTTCCGGCACTCGACGATTGTTGCTGCTTTGTCATCCTGAAACCTGAAAGAACTCCAAGAATTTCGGAGCACCTCCAGCCTTCAAGAAATCACCATAAAGCTCCCTTGCAATGAATGTATCACTCTCTGCTCCCCACGGGCACCAACTCCATGAAGTCTGGTTGAGCCTTTTTTGTTGCTTCCTGATGGCCTTGAGGTAGCACCATAACAAGAAATGGTACAACAGCTCCAGAGGTCTAGATCTGCTTCCCCACCAAGTTTGGAGGCATCCGACCTTATCAGAACCACGATGTACCAATACCCAGGTTACCAGCCCCCAAAGGCACACACCACAAACAAGAGTCGACACCGGACTACCAAAGCATCAGAAGCAAGCACCCATTAAGGGACATTGAGATACCCAAGACCCAATTCCTGAGTGGCCCAGCTCTAACAAGATCAAATCTCCAAGTTGCCTGCTACTGACCATGAGGTCCTCAAAGACGCACGCCTCACTGCTGACCTGTTTGCTCTGCATCCAGGCCCACCGGCCCCAGCACTGACCAACCAGCCCTGCGCCCATGGTATCCAGGCCCTTGCAACCGCCTACCTCCATGGAGACCCACCATACTTTCCTTTAAGTCCCTCTGTGCAATGCTTTTTCAAATAGTCCCCTTTGACTTTGCGCACCAACTTCCAAGACCCCAGCACCTCTGTTCCCAGCCGATCCGGGACACTCCCAAACTTTTCCTTGAGACCTGGTCCCAGCATTCACCTAAAATGATAAGGTGAATTTTGTAAAAGCATTGCCTGAATTTCTACACATTTTTTTACTTTTTCTCCATTGTTTCAGGTGGCGCATAATTGCGCACAAAAGTGATATATTTTCCGAACTTTGAAAAATCATTTCTCCAAAAGTACTTACCTTAGAATTGTGTCCTTGGTTTTAAAAATTATATAACAGTCAACACTATTTTTATAAATTGGTCACGGATTTATTCTTGAGTGTGTGTTTCATTTATTGCCTCTGTGAGTACTACAAATGCTTAACATTACCCTCTGATAAGCCTAACTGCTCGTCCACACTACCACAAAAATAGTGTTCGTATTATCTACTTTTACTTCTACTAGCCTCTTGGGGATTTCTCACACTCTCTACAAAGTGTGCTTCATTTTAGTACACTGTACAGCGAGGTGGTTTCCTACATTGACCAAATAAGGGGAGATACTGGTTGGAGGAAGCAAGCATATGGGAAATTATACACAAGGCACTCTGAATATGGCGGAAGCCTAACAAGGGAGTGGAAAGTCACTTTTAGATATCGTACACAGTCACCTAAATGAGAGTCAGAGGCCTGAAATATGAAACCAATTGGATCTAGACTATGGTTATATCAGAAAAGAGGGAGTCTAGCAGAGTTTGGAAGGGGAGCAGCAGCATTAAACATCCCTAAACATCCATGCAAAGCCACATCTACTACTAAAGTTGTTTGACCTAGCTCTGCATGATTTTCTATCACTGTTTGGAAACTGGATAAAAGAATGGGCAATGAGAATATTGCTTGATATTGTAACTTCTAACATGCTCTTTCTTGCACATTGTGTGTGGTTTACGCATTGTTTTTTTCCCCCTCATTTTTGTGCTATAAGTGAGATATGGACAGAAGTAAATCCCTCTTTTCGAAACTTTACCAACATGACTCACTTCCCCAGGTGGGGTAACGAGCGTTTATGTTTTAACGTGAGGGTCTGCCTTATGATCTCCAAATTCCATGGGAAAGTTACTCATGCCTCCTCCATGGTAAAGTCCAGGAATTGTTTTATTTTTATTGCAATGCATGTAAATATTGGACTTCCGTTCCTGCCATACCCCTTCTCACTATTCTCTCTTTAAAACCTGCTTCTTTTCAATATCTCTCAAAATGTTGTCGCTTATTTTCCTCTCTACTCAGGTCCAATTTTTTTACCTTACGCACCAAGATTAACTATTCGCTTAACGTTGGGGTGCTGGTAAGTATCCATTTTACACATATCTACCGCCTAGTGAGTAAAATTAGTACAAATTGTTGACTTTTTGTGTTTATTATTCAAGATGGATGGTCCTACATTATCACTCACAACTTCAAAAATGGTTACATCTACGCTTACCTCCTTATCTTGTCCCTACACTTCATTTATAACCTTACCCACCCTGGACCCACACTGGATCCGAACATCTGGAGCTGAGGCCACTGCCGAAAGATGTGAATGTTGTTTGCCTTTATTTCTCCGCATCTTGGGCATCTCTTCACTATGTGCTTGTTTATCTTTGTTAGCTTTTCCGGGGGCCAGTATGCTCTGTGTAACGTCAAAAGATGTTTTTTCCTAAGAGGTGTAGATCTTATTATACAGCATAATGTGATTATAGATACTTGCCATAAGTATTGAACATCACACGTCAGTAGGTCTCTTTCCCATAGCTCTGTTGGTAGAGTAAAATCTTCTTCTCCAGCCTGAGTCATTAGCCAGTACCACTTTGATACTTTGTGATGGGTCCCCTTGTAGTTCTTCCTTCAGTTCCATGTTTCCTACATAATCTTTCTCCATTCCTTTTACCCAATTTGTCAGCTGGTAGAATTTAAATCTGGACAGTTTTCCACCGGTGCTTAATAGCACAGAGTCCCAGCTTATCAAGGATCCTGCTTTTATCAGCTGCCAGATTTCGTTATACCTGCATCTTTCATAGGGGTTGCTATTTTGTCCTTTAAGCATTCTCGAGTTCCTGGGGATTCCCAAAATGAGGCAAAAGTACTAAAATATGGGATTTTAGTGCTTTTCTGACCTGATACCAAAGTTTGCAAGCGGAGCATAGGAACATCAGTCTAATTTCTTTAAAGTACTTTGGGTGGCCAAACTTGTATAGAAAGAAACCCCCTTCTAATATTGTTTTGTAGTGAGGGGCGTAGGAAGAGTGGTCCTTGAGCAGTGACCTTATATTCTTGAATTGGAAGGCCCCATAGTAATGTAGGAGGTCTGGACTAGCAATACCTCCTTGTTCTTTTTTTCTATGCAGTTTTGTCTATGCTATTCTTGATCCCTTCAAGGCTCAGATAAAACCGTTTAGTTCACCTTGTATCTTCCTAATCCACTGATACTCAAAGTACGGCCCGGGGTCCGCATGCAGCCCTCCTGACCATTACATGCGGCCCCTGAGCAGCAGCAGCAGTACTGGGCTGCTGTTTACTCGACTCAGCGCTAACATACATTTTTTTTACAAATACAGAAAACACTTATTTAAGGTTAATTTCAGTTAAACAAAAGTAAGTAACTAGGCCCTTAACTTTAGGAACACCTTCATTTTTAAAGACAGCAAACATGTAAAAATTGATAGTCTTTTAAAATTTCAAAAAATTTATTTTATTTACATTTAGAACCATTTCACCTTAGTCAATCAAATTATAGCAGTCCATTCAGAAGTATTTTTTCAAGTGATGTTTTCCAAACATGAATTTAGAGATTTCATGCTTTCCCCACATCCACCCCACCTGTGATCATCCCCACCATGACAACAATGCCATTAGTTATTCTATCCAAGCACAGGAAGTGGTTTTGTACAACACACATCCTGATGTCATGTATTTCAGGGTCCTCTTATATTTGACAATGAAGAAAAAGGAAGGAGATGGAAATAAAACAATTGCCCTGGGTCACACAATGTGGTCAAGTGGAGAATAAGGGATTGATCCCGGGTTTTCTGGTTTCACATTGCGCAATTGAGTTCAACCAGTAGATATACAGGCTTCACTTCCCCTAAACCCACTTTACACCCCCTTCCCAGCTGGGATCAGTGCAACCCTCTCTTAAACCAAAGACCAAACTTTGTGGCCCCCAGTAAAATGTTTGTGAGTACCCATGTCTTAATCCATCATATTTTGAATTCGAGCAGTATGGTATTGAAGATAAAAGTGAATTTGGGAAGAGTAGTCATCTTTATTGATTTGGATCTTCCCATAAATGACAGTGGTAGCCCGCTCCAAACTTCTAGTAGATTCCTGGTCTCTTTCACTCTCATATCAAAATGTATCTGTGCTTTTCCATCCATGTTGTTTAGTACCTCTATTCCTAGGTATTTTATTCTACTCTTTACTAGGGGATAGGGAGTTTGGGGGTTCCATTCCATGATTTCTGTTTTGCTGTGGTTTATTAGATACCCGGAAACTGCCCCAAAATCATCTAATAAGGTAGTAATGTTTGGTAGTGACATGTTTTGATTGCTTGTGAACACCATTAAGTCATCTGCATATAGTGCCACTCTTTTTTGCCACCCTTGATACCTAAAAGGGATAACCTCTTGTGTCACTCTTATATAATTGACTAAAGGCTCCATACAAAGATTGAACTAAGATGGTGAATGAGGGCATCCATGGTGAGTGCCTCTTTCAATCTGTATGTCTTTAGTGAGATTGCCATTTATCAATAATTTTGCCGTTGGGTTTTCATATATATTTGTCACTGCCTATAGGAATATCTCACCCAGACCATATTGCTTTACTACTTTGCGCAAGAAAAGCCAGTTTACTCGATCAAAGGCTTTGGCAGTGTCAAATGTAAGGATTGAGAGGGGAATATTCTCTTGAGTGGCTATATCTATTGTTTTAATCAATTCATGGTTTAAGTCGTGCAACTGTCTTCCCTTCATAAATCCTTTCTGGTCCCCATGGACCAGGATATCTGTTGCTTGACCCAGTCTTGTTGCTAAAATCTGTGCAGACATTTTATAATCATTATGTAAAAGAGATATAGGCCTATATGATTAACATTTCAAGGGGTCCTTTCCTGGTTTAAAAATTATGGTGATGGTGGTGTCTTTCCAAGATTTTGGCACAGTTTGTGTTTTGAAAAAAACATGTTTTGCAGGTTCACCAGTGCAGGGGCAAATACTTCCTTCAGGGTCATATATAATTCATTTGGTGATGCATCCGGCCCGGCTACCTTTCCTCTCTTTGGTTCCTTCAGAGCAGCCATCACTTCGTCTGGCTTTATTTCTGAGTTAAGTACTTCCCTATGTTCTTCCTCTAAATTTGGAATGACGAGCTTGCTCAAGTAAGAGTTTACTTGTTCCTCTGAGACCTACACATCTCCAGTATATAAAGTCCGGGAGGAGTCAACAAAGGCTTTCTAAATCTCTGAGTCATCTGCCTCCTGCTGAGCCTGGCCGTCTCTCGGTATAGCTGCGATTTTATTTCTATTGTATTCAGTTTTCAGTTTCCAAGCAAGTAATTTCCCGCTACCTTCCCCATATTTGTAATTCGATAGCTCGCTGGCTTCCCTTTTTTTCCTAATTCTCGTATCTAATATATTAATCAAATAATTTTTCTTTTCCTTTATTTCTTCTTCTATTATCCCTTGTACTTGGGCGGACTCAGCATCCTCTAATTTTCTGTATTGCTCTGAGATATCAACTTCTAGCTGACTGATTTTATGTCTAGTGCTCTTATTCCTAGACGTGGCCAAGCTAATAAGGGCTCCCCTTAATAGGGCTTTATATGCATCCCAGACTATCTGTAAAGGCATTTCTTTGGTAATATTGATTTCAAAATATTCCTCTGTTATTGATTTCAGCTTATCTGTGACCTGCTGATCTAAAAGAAGGGTGTGATCTAAGGTCCATTTGGGCGCTGGTTGGGATCTCCTTGTTTTAATTGTCATGGAAACAGGAGAGTGATCGGAGAGGGGAGCAGGTACGAGTTTCGCTTTGTCAACACTATTGCTTAAGGTTTTGACAATCAAGAAAAAGTCAATTCTAGATGCTGGACAGTATTTTTTGTAAACCTGTTTCTCAAATTCCCTTTACTCCTCCACACATCTCCCAACCCAAATCCTCTATATACCTTTTCAGCCATGTCCTCATTCTTGGGAGATTTGAGCCTTAACCCGGTGGAAATCTATCCTCCTTGAGATCTAATAATAGGTTCAAATCCCCACCCATAATTATTGGGGCTAACACTTCTATTAGTTAAGAATATATGGCCTTGAGTGAATCAGGGTAGTCTATATTTAGGCCGTAGTACCCAGTTATAATATATAATTTACCACACAATTTTACTTGGACTATCACCCATTTTCCCTTTGGGTCTTTAGAAACTTTTATGATTCTTGCTTTAACAGACTTTTTAGATATAATTGCCACATCTTTGATACAACAGGAATGATTGGTACAGATATAACTGTTGACCCATTTTTGATATTTCATAATCTTATCCCATTCTGTTTTCAGAAATTGTGTTTCTTCTGAGATTATAACTTGATTATTCGTTATTTTTTAATACTCAAACATGTTATGGCTCCTCTTTTTTACTCTAAGACCATTCACATTCCATGACATAATATTCACTGTATTATTAGCCATGCTCTAAGGGAGCTAATCTTACCTGATGCCTGTTGCCTCGCTGCTTTACCCTTGCCGCCACTGCAAGTAGAGTAATTAGGTCATTCCACAGTCCCAGTTCCGGGCGCGAGTGAGGATGCCAGCCGGGACTACAAGCCCCAGCAGTCCCAGCAGCGCGCACGCCAGCCACGCATGTTCCAAGCGCTGGGAGGCACTTGAGAAAGACCGCAGGGCTCCCGCAGCGCGGGAGCTAATCTTACCTGGCGCCTGTTGCCTCGCTGCTTTACCCTTGCCGCCACCGCCAGGAGAGTCATTCGAGCATTCTACAGTCCCGGTTCCAGCCGCGAGTGAGGATGCCAGCTGGGACTACAAGCCCCAGCAGTCCCAGCAGGGTGCGAGCCGCCCACGCATGTTCCATGCGCCGGGAGGCGCTTAAGAAGACCGCAGGGCTCCCGCATCGCGGGACGCGCATGGGCAAAGCCCAGGCCAAGGGCGGGCCTGTCCATGCTCGTCGAAGCCTGGAGGAGGCTGGGCTGGGCCATCCCTCTGTCATTTACTACCTGGTATTTTATCTTTTCTACAAGTCCCCAGGTAACGTTGAACTCATTGCTATTCTTGGCTTGCCACTTATGTTGTATTACATCTTTGTATCTGGGTATCCGGCCCACTAGAGTTGCTATTACAACATGAAAAAACAAAAGGGAGTAGCCAGGACCTTAGATGCATTTATCTTGAGGGTGGAATCCTTGTTGAGTCATGAAATTGAAATAACTGAATGTTGTCTTTCCCTGGATCCTGCATCGCTACAGACTCGCTTATCACTAGGGGGTCCTAATTCAGACAGCACACCACATCCATCTCCCCAAAAGTCCACTACGAGCCATTTTGATTCCCCAAGTCCCTCCCTGCCAAATCAGGATGTACCTAAGCCGACTGCTCCAGCTGTGTCCTGTATTAATACTAGTACTTCTATAAGGCAACAGTGGTCCTTAGCTTATCATGAAAAACAAGAGACAAAAATAATTTATAGACAATAATATGTGCTATAAGCAGAAGAGTGTCCAGCCGAACACTGATTTAATCAATGTAAGGAAAATTCAAAGGGATAAAAGTGCACAAATTTACAGTGGGATACAGTCCTGTATCCAGTGCATATCTCACTTCAACGAGCCATCGAGCCCGGAAGTGGTTGGAGATTGTTCCAACAGACACGGAGGCATCCCTCCCTCCTGGAAATCGCCAAACGGATAATCACCGGCGGCGAACTATCGAATGCCGATAACCATGGTATTTTTATAATAATGATTTTTATTCCATTCCTAACAGGAATTTTATTGAGCTTTTTTATTATATTTCTAATTCAGACTGCCAGCAAGGCTCAGATGGGGTTACTGGGATTCTCTTGAGTGGCGATTTTAATGCAAAACCTTTAGATATGTCACAGGGTGTAGGTATATACAACCGAGGTCCTGCATCCCGTAGGGGTGTAGAGCTGGCCACGCTCCTGAGTATGCATAATCTTGTTAATGTCATGGATGCTGCGAGTGTATCACACGCTATTAACCACCAAGCACCTACATTCAGAGGAAGGGGTTGTTCCACAACCATAGATTTTATTTTTATTTCCTCCCTCTTGTGGATCGCCTAATGGCCGCGGAGCTTATTGTCATGAGCCATTGGAACCACAATCCACTTAAAATAGTTCTGATACTGGCGCCTTGCCCCATGTTCTCCAATGAATGTGGGGCCAGAAATGTAATGCCTTCAATGGATAATTTAAGATTAATATGGAAGGATTTTGATAGTGCCGAATTGTTTCAGTCACTAGTATAGGATAATATGCACCTTATTAATTCATGTCTATCGTCTTATGAACCACATCCAGGGACAGTCCAGGATTTTACAAAACTTTGTCTGGCAATTAAAACCCTCTTGTCGAAACCCATTCCCCTGGCAAAACATGACCCAAGATGGTTTCATCATGAGTGTTCCGAGGCTAACATGAACCTGGTTAGGGCTTTATCATCTTACCCAAGGTGTACTGCAGACCTGAAAATGGCTAGGCCGAGGTGTAATACAGCGATCGCTAATCGGAAAGGAGCACTTTTAAATGTTCGCTGGGAAACCTTACCTAAGGCTGCCTCCGTAAAAAAGGGCAACATAGTCTGGTCTGCCGTGAGGAATCTGCGATCTATGGGACAACTGTTAACCTCTGTTAGCTGTACCATCTCGAGTGAGTCGTGGGAAAGACACTTCTCAAAAATCTGTGCTACTCCTCCACAAGGGACAGACCAGTATGCACTTGGCCCACTGTCTAGCATACAAATAACTCTGTCTGAGGTGGAAGAAGCTATCTACCAGAGCCTTGGGAAAAAGGCCCCGGGTCCGGATTGGTTACCGATAGATTCAATCAAATGGAAACCAGAGTTCTGGGCACCGCTTCTTCTGAATGTTTTTAATAATTTACCATATGCTCCGATACCAAGCACCTGGGCCATGAGTATTATTGTTCCAATTTTTAAAAAGGGGGACCGGTCACAACCTATTAACTATAGGCCTATCTCCCTGATCGATAATACCCTAAAAATATTGGGCAGAGTTTTATATAATAAGATTTTAGAGTGGTTAAAGGAAAGTGGCATTTTAGAGCCTTGTCAGCTGGGTTTCCGTAGTAAGGTTTGCACCAATGAACAGTGCTTAAATCTTAACTTGGTCATTGGAAAATATACCATTGTGGTCCTCCCCAGTCTATTTGGCCTTTATCGATTTATCTTCCGCTTTTGACCTTGTCAATAGGTCAAATCTTTGTTCTATCCTTTTGGCCTAAGGACTGGATGAGACTTTGGTAAATTTTTTGGCTTATCTCGATAAAGTTCTTCAGGCCCAGGTAAGGATTGGTAGTGGTGGTGAGGTCTCTGGAGCCATTAGCGTAGGAAGGGGTGTCAGACGGAGATGTGTTCTGGCACCCCTCCTTTTTATTATCTACATTAATGGATTGAACAAATCGTTGAAATCCATGACCCCAGACGTCCCAAGAATTAATGGGAAAACACTATACCAAGTGGTTTTTAACTCCATTTAAAAAAAAGCAAAGGCCTAGTAGCCTGGACAATGCCTATTTGTGGTTACTCACTATGGTCGACGAAGAGTGATCTTCCGCACTACCACTTTTTTTTTAATCGCCACGAGCACGTAAGATGATGTCCAACCCTTGAGCTCTTATATTTATGTATGACTAATGTATTAAATTGATGTATGAACTGGTATCTTATATAACTATAAACTGTCACTAATGAATTGTATTATTACTGTTAAATAATTTGTCATGCTGCTGTGCTTTTATGGATATCAAGTAATCCAAATAAAGTTTTTTTAATCTGATTGGCCATGTTCTTTCTTTGCAACCAATATATAATTCATCCTGCTTTCTCTATTTTGTGTCCTGGGACCTTGTCCTTCCTGATGTTTTGAACAACGTACAAACATTTTTATTTTCTTCATATGCTCCCACACCTAGTGAAGAAATTATGATAAAGTTTGGTTAAACTCTACTTTTACCTCCCGCCCTCCCCAGGAGAATCTCCATGTTTTCGTTGGGCAAACCTAGTTTTCCCTATTCGAGAGTTGGCCTCTCTAGGCATCTATATAATCATGGTTTATTTCTCCCTGGTAATCATCTATTTTTGTTGGGACTTAAATCATTCTATGAGGTTTGCTACCTCTTTAGGCTCCCTAATATTGTACATCTGATTCTTCCATATGATTTTCAGTGAGGCCGGGAATCTCATCTGAGCTGTCGCCCCCAAGGATCTAAGCTCTTGCATATATTGACCCAATTCCCACTACCTATTCTGTGTGGCTCTTGATATGTCAGATAGAATTCTGAAATTTCAGTCTCCTTTGGTAAAAGTACCAGCATTCAGGGCTTCACTCTGAATTTTTTTTTCAGCGCATAGGTTTTGAAGATGATTACGATTTTCCGGGCATTTTTCCTTAATTTCCCTTTTTTTAAGGAATCTCTGTGAACTCTTTGTATGTCATCCTCTAATTCCTTTTTGTCAATTCCAGGGATGAAGTCTTTCAGAAGGTTAACCACAAAATTATTAATGTTCTCTTCCTCCATCCCCTCTGGTATATTTAAAATTCTGAGGTTATTTTGTCCCCTTTTTTTTCCAGTGACTCAATCTTGTCCTTTAGGTCCTTCTCATTTGGCTTAAGAGTTTGAATTTGTTCTTGTCTATGCATTACATCTCTCCCAATTTTTCTAAGGTTGTTTCTTCCACTAGTACTCCATCCAATAGTGTGTTCTCCTTTATTTAAAGGGCTTCCTAAGTTGCCTGTACTTTCTCTTGGTTTTTCTTTGATTTAGCAAAATTTGCTCTCATTTCCACGATTAGGGTTTCCTTTAACTTCCTCATCTCCGGTTGTGCGAGTTGGCTTGATATTTGCCCTTGGAATTAATTTTCATCTTCAGTGTAAACATTTTGAGGGATTTTCTGCGTTATTGGATTTTCTTCCTCAGACCCTTCATTTGATTCTCCGCAGGGGACCGCTGAGGATGATGATATTTCTACCTCTGTCCTATCCATGGCTAACCCTTGGAATTTATTATTTGTGTCTGTCCCTCCACTCCTGGAGCTTTGAACTTCTCCTTGCATGATCGTGCCTGTGCAAACTTTGTTTTCGCTCTCCTCTTTTGATCCCCTGGCTGATGTTCTATTAGGAGCATGTTTGTCTTGAATCTTAAAGAAGGAGCGTAGGGAGGGGATGATTTTAACTTTTGCTCCTATTTTCTTTTGGGCAGATTTGGAGTATGATGAAGTGGTGATGTTTGCCTCCCAGACCTGATTTACTCCCTGCTTTTTTCCTGCCTTACTGGATATCGGGACTGTGATCGGGCTTTTTTGTGTAGTTCCAAATGTTGTGTTTTCTGCATCAAAATATATTTTCCTCAGGCAGTAGCTAATTCCTCAGCCTTGTATCACTCTCTTGTGTGTTTTTGACCTTTTTTACCCGTAAGGACTGTTATGGCTGTTGTGGGATTTGTCTGGGTTGTGTGGTCTATGGGGGCTCTAGGGGCGAGATTACTTCTCTTTTCCCTCCCCCTACAGCTTACTGGAGTCATGCCCTCTCTTTGTTCTTCATGACGCAGCAACTCCTGGGGCCTGGCACGCCCATTTCCCGGCTGCTTGCAGGACCTCGGTAGCCTATACGGGCGACGACCCTCCGGCTCCACTGTAGCTGTACGGCTGCCTCCGCCCACACTCATAAGTCATGGGGGCAGAGACTCAGGCTCTCCTCCTGCCAGCCCTCACGGCGTTACAACCTTGTTTCCCAGCCACTCCCACTTGAGAGTCTTGTGTTCGTATCTTTGGGGGCATTTACCTGCTATTGGGGATCCTTACGAGGTAAATTTCTTAATTATTTTGCCCTGTTCAGTGTAGAGTCCCATTGGGGGAAAATAAGTTGAGTTTTTAGCGATTGTGCCCTGAGAGTTGGCTGTGAGACCCCTCCAATTCCGGCTGTTGTTGATTGGAAGGTACCAGAGGCAAACAGGTGCAGAGCAGCCAGCAGTTTTGTCTGCAGAGGGATGTCGGTTCTCAGCTGTGTTGGGACCGCCAACCTGTGGGCGATGTGGGTCAACATGTTGATGATGGTTGTCCTATTGAGCCTGTAGTGGGTTATGACTTCCTCGGGCGTTAGGCCTGTGAGACTGGTGTGTTTTCAGTAGGTCCACTGTCTTACTCTGCATGCCTCTCTGGTGGTCCAGGGGGGGCGGGTCCGGGTCCTGGGGGTGGTGGCAGTGGGTGTTGTGGCCCTGTTGGGGCTCCAAGCTGCATGATGAGTAGCTCCTTGGTGCCGTTTGTTCTTCGGGTGTGGCTGTGTGCGGGGCTCCGTTGCCCACTGCAGGTAGTTGTCCATCTTTACACCTGCAGGAGGCAGGTGTTAAATAACTGCTGCTACCGCGGTTTATCGCGTGGTTTGACTTGCATCGCAGATCTGGCAGTTCGTTGTGAAAGTGGCGTTGTGGTTTTTTCATGTGCTTTTGCACAGGAATGCCTCCTCTGCATCTCATTAGGGTTAGTTGGTGGTGTCCACCATGGAGATACATTTTGGGGCACTTATCGCTGGAATACTGGCGATGTTTGCAGTTTGCACCAACTTGTGAATGGGGGGTTAAATCTATCTCTACTTTAGATGCGTTAAGGTGGGGATAATTCGGAGATAAGTCCTTGTGAATATCCCCCTTAGTGTCTACCATAAAACTTACAAGGGCGCCGTGCATGCAGCAACCTGCCCTCCCATTCTCCATGTGACTTGCCTACTCGGACTGTTTGAGCGCCATGTTGTTTGAAAATTGTAGAGGTGCATCATAACCGCCCATCGTCAGCACCCACATATTTAGAGGACCCTACTAATATTTGGTTTTAGAATTGTAGGACTAATCAAGAGTGTTGCGATAAATAGAATTATGTTCAGATCATTTATTGACTAAAGTAATGTTTAGTTGGGTGAATAATGCCTTAAATAACTTAGAATGCATTGTTTTGTGTGTAAAATGTGCATTGAGATTAAAGGTGGCATATTGAAGTTGCACATGCAGGCTGTTTAATGAGAATCGAAATGCTGTAAAATGAGAATGATGTTTGCTAACACGAGATGTAACGTTAGCATTCATTAATGAAACGCTTATGTTGTGGTAAAAGAAATGCATTTAAAGAGTAAAGGCCTGAGACATAGAAACGCTAGCAGAGGCCTAATTGTGGTTTTCTTAGCATGACTAGAAATGTTGAGTTGGAAATATACCTTGGGGAAGATGCTTATGTTTGCAGTTGAATTTTGAATTGTAACTTAGAGCGTGCAGAGGGATTTGTTCTCATGCATTTCTTTGGCCAGTGCAAGGCCATGTAGCTCGTTAGGTAGAATGAGCCATTGTTTAGAAATTAGACTGGTAGGTGTGAAGACAAAGGGAGTGCGCTGGCAGGTGCACTTGCAACATTTGGCGGAGAAGTTGCCTGGGATACAAGGACACAGCAACGTTTTTTGGAAGAAGAAGGTTCCACCCTGGAAAAGTACGAGAGGCTGTACCTGCTGAAGGAGGAGTGTCATGGGCGTATCCTTTGTTTTTGGGATTTTGTATTAGGGAAAGTGTTCCGAGGGTGGAGAGTCAGTTGCTATTGAAGCTAGGGTTAGGGTTAGTTGGGTTTAGACGGAGGCCTGTCTAAGGCAGTCCAATTGGATTTGCAGTTAGACATGGGTTCTAGTTTGGACTAGGTAGAAGAAACTAAGGAGCATCTTAGAACGAGCTCAGTAGTTTAGGCTACTTACCTCGAAAGGTGAATGTGCTTCTTAGGGAGCCTTGATATCTGACAATGTTTCTCTTGCCTGGGAGGTATGTTATGTAGGGACGTCACTTTAGAAGTAGTGTAGGGACAGATTCATCTTTCCTTTCCCATTGGAGCAGATGCAGTCGAGCTTTGCAGTGGGCACAGTGATTGTATGCCTGATGCTACTTGAACTAACTTTGCTTTTTATTCTGAGTCGTCTGAGACTCTTGCGTTGGATTATGTTTGTATTAGTGCCAGTTTACTTCTTGAACCTCTTGCTGAGATGCTTGTATGTCTAGTTATGTTTGGCTTTGTAATACATTTTTAAACTTTCCCATGGAGTCAGTGGTCCTTCAGGTTAAAATGTATTGATTTCGGGAATTTGTCAAGAGGGTATTAATGTGATGAACCTCCTTCACACTTCCATGCAGACTAAAGAGACCCGTCGACCTGGGGATTTCTTGGCAAGTGAAAATCTAGGTGGGAATCCCAGCGTCATCACCTCCATCTCCTGCTGCCCGTGTTTCCTTGCCCTCTCCCTCCCTCCTCCCACTGTCCTTGTTGTGTCTCCTTGCCCCCACCCGTCCCCATTGCCAAGCCCCCATCCGCAATAAAATACAAGAATTTCCAATGCAATAGGTCTCATTACTGAAAGTATGAGCTATTGGTGTTGTATTATTAGTTGCAGCGTCAAATGCTCAAACTTTCAGTAATGCGAGGCCTATTGCATTGCAAATGTTTGCATCACAGAGCTCTCAAAGCAGCCTTTTTCTCATGAGGACATTCTCAATGTAGAAGATTCACAACCATGTTGCAGCAATGTGTGAACGCGGATTTTAGTGCGACACTTCTATAATAGAGGTAATACTCTAAACTGTATATCTCACAGCATTATAGCTGGTTCTCAAAGAAGAATGTTCCTTCCAGAAGCCCCCATGTGAACAGAGAACAAACCGGTAACTGAGCTCCAGGCAGCAGGTTTTGGATTGCCAAAGGCAACATTTTACTACAATAAATGTATATATGCAGGTTGTGTTCTGCTGAGTGCAACATTCTTCTTATGTTTTATACAATCTGTTTTTTTTGGAGTTTACTAATTAAGTGTTGCTCACTTGGGTTCTGCAGAGTAAAATGACAAAATATTGGTAAACAACATTCTCAGTAGAATCTTCTGAATGTGTATTTATTTCCACAGAGAGCACTATATTTTCTTAGGCTGTAAATGCCATTTTTGATTTGTATCTATTAGAATTAAAATGTCACAATAATCCATTGATAATGCACCACATAATGTGATTCAAATGACATAGTATGCGGCATAGTATGACCTTTTCTTTCAGCACTGTTCAGTCAACCTTAAGACTTTGCTGGAAATACCAGTGGGCCTGTGTTAAAGGTTAATTTTTGAAAGAGGGTTTTCAGCAGTGTATTATGTTACTGAAAAGGACTTGAAACCCCTCTGGTGTATGATTGTGCATTAGAAGAAGAACTAGATGTGGGCAATGCCATTGTTCTAAGCTTGGGAAAGAGTGATCCTGTCAGATATCTTATTTATAAAAATCTTTGCCTTTAATTAATGTTTTGTATGCAGTCCCTCTAACGTTTGCTTGATGTTTCTTAGTGGAATAATCTAGAACATTACCGAATTCTCATTTAAAAGATGGTTAAACTTTAAAGTACCTTAAACATTGAAAAAAATTAAAAAGATGAAAGGTTTTTCTGCTGCACAGGGGTGTTTGCTTCCATGCCCAGGGCTGAGATGCTGCTTGAGCTGGATAATCAACCCCACACTACACACCCAGCAGACTAAGAAGCTTGCAGCCTACGTTTCCTTTTATGTCTATGGGAATAACCTTTTTAAACCCGGTCTTTATGGCGCTTCATTACTGCACTGAGATCCTGTGTTTTTCCCATCACCCTTTCAGCAATGAATCTTGAAGTCTGACTTTTATTACGCTGCAGACTCCTCAAATAAGATGGGTATTAATGACCTTAGGAGTACAATTAGAATACCGCCGTTAGACATCAAAATGGGAGAAATAACTGGAGCAAAACTGCGCATTAATGTAGGAAGCATATTGTGCAGATGATAAATATATTTACTGCTTTCAGGTTAACTGTACCGACGATTGGGATATGAACCTGCAGGGCTATAAAAATTAAGTCTATTAATTTTTTGTTGATTACCTTGGTGTTGATTTACTCCTATTACCGCTGTTGTAAAACACATATATAGATGAAAGTACCGAAATATTGAATCAAAGTTCACGGGAATGAACACAAATCAGTGAATTTGATGATATTTAAAGAACGACCACGAAGAATGGAGGGAAAGAGAATGTCAAAGTCCCATAGCTGATCATTTGCTTTCCTTAGGGTTGCAGAGGGACAGTAGCTGACTTTGGCATAGATTCATCAAGCGAAATTGCGATCGCAATGGCTGCAAAACAGCGATTGCGATTGCAATTTCCGCTCCCGCAAAATCATCAAATAGCGAATTCGCAAAACCAAAAATCGCAAAACCAATGTGGAACCCCCATTGCAATTCCTTAACAGTGATTACCCACATTTTCTGCGAATTAAATTGCAAATTCGCAAATAAATCGCTAATCCAATTCATCATAAATCGCAAATAGCGAAAAACACCAAAATCACAAAAAATGAGTCTCAATTTAAAGAGAAGCCAATCCAGGTGGTAACCATGAACTTCCATTCCATGGAGCATGAGGAAAGTCACAATGCCAGGTCTCTATATCGTGGCAAGGCAGCTGAGGCTCCAGGCTGCAGCCCAGAACCGACGCAGGATCCAGGAGCGCATCATCCGGCTGCGGATTACACTCCTGAGCCAGACTGAAGAGGAGATCTACTCCAAATACAGGGCCAATTGGGCAATGATAAATAAGCTCATCAGAAACCTTGACCCCCTGATGCAGCACCCAACAAGGAGGATCAATGCCGTGCCCACCCATGTCCAGGTCCTGTGCTGCCGGCACCTCCTGGCTTCCGGAAGCTTCCAGGGGATAGTTGCATATGCAGGGGGGATATCCCAGAGTACACTATCACGCTGCCTACAGAGTTTCCTGGACGCCATGCTGAGCCGGATACACCACTACATCACCTTCCCAACAACCCAACAAGACTTAAGGCAAACAAAACTGGACTTCTATCACACCGCCCATTTCCCACATGTAATTGGCTGCATTGACTGTACCCACATTCACATCTGTCCACCCGCAGAGACCGAATACATGTAACGGAACCGCAAGTCATACCACTCACTCAACATCCAGATGGTCTCCAATGCGAAGACCATCATCACCGACATGGTGGCCCAACCCGGGGAGCACGCATGATTCATTAATCTTCCGGCACAGCGGCATACACACCCGCTTGGCCAAGGGTGATTTTGGCGAAGGACATCTCCTAGGTAAGTACACATGCCCACATACAGTATGTCGTCACCATGTTGCTGCGCATAACAGGCACTGACTCTCTGCTCCTACCTTCAGGTGACAGCCCCAAGGCCTCCGTGAATACCTCCTCACCCCATACCAAAAGCCTGCTACACCACAGGAACGGCATTACAATGCTGCGCACATACACACAAGGAATATCATTGAGCGGACATTTGGCATGTTAAAGAGTCGATTCCGCATCATCCACAAGACTGGCGGGCCCTCAAATACTGGCCTGAGGTCTGCTGCCGCATCGTGGCCATGTGTGCCATACTCCACAATATTGCCACCAAGCGGAGGATACCTGTGGAGGTGTCTGGTAGTGAGTCGGAGGAAGACAGCCTGCCACCTGCACATGTGCATCATGCACGAGGGGAGAATCCTGCTGAAGGACACAGGCGCCGCAACAACATCACACTGGACTATTTCTAGTGCACCCATACCCCTCACACAACATTGCACTCATGCATGCCACATGAATTAATGACATGAGGAAGATTTGTGTTCAAAATAAATTCTTAATTTTTTGGTCAACAAGCTCTGGATGTGCTTTACATCAGCCAAAATTTGTACAACTGTATTGATTCATACAGGCTCTTGTCTCCAGAGAAGGAGTGCATGGTTACCTCACCAGGCACTGCCGGTAAAGTATAGTCAGTCACTGGCGCCTCCTGCCGGACGCCCATGTCGCTCTCCAACTCCACGTTGGGAGTGGCCGGCCGTGATGCAGCATTGGGCCTGGAACTGCGGCGCCTTTCAGGTATCACCGGCACAGACAGGCTGCTCAGGCTCGATGTACCCTCACTGGCATCATCACCCTCCCCTTGCATGGCCATGGCCGCACACCTGTTGGTTATCCAAAGCGGTGGTGACCTGCTCCAGGGCCCTTGCTACATTTTGGCAGCATTGTACCATCTGCAGCTGCATTGCCAATGACCTGCGCGACAACTGCGAAGTGGCGTTCCCAATGAGGTGGTTTGACCGGGTTGCTCTTTTTTACTGCTGCCGTTAGCTACTGCACACTTTCTGTCAGTTGGTTGATGTTGCGTCCAGTCTTGTACAGCTGCAGCTGCATGGCTGCCATGCTCTGTGCCTGCTTGCGGTGCACAGCAAGCATCCGAGCCTCAATTCCTAGCCCTAGGTTTTGTGCCTGTTGCTCCATGTCGGGTGGTGTGGCCATGGAGCGCTGCTGCCTCATCCTGCCGCTTGCCTGGGAGTGCACAGTGGCTGTGCGGCGTGTCTGCCTCCTGGGTGGTGGTGGGGTCTGCTCCACTGCCATGCGTGACGACTGGGGTGGTTGAGCCCCTCCTATGTCAGCAGGGGTGGCCCTGTGCATTTGGGACGGTGCTTGTCTGGGTGCTGGTGCAGGTGCTTGTGATGGTGCAGGTGCAGGTGTATGTGATGGTCCAGGTGCTGTTGCAGGTGCAGGTGTATGTTATGGTCCAGGTGCTGGTGTTGTTTGGCTCTCTCCCTCCGTCTCATCTGTAGTCTCCACGATGTGGAGTGTCTCACTATCTGAGGTCTCACCATCTGCAGCACCTGTGATGTGAATGAGTGCATGATTAATGATAGGATTCAGGCACATGGGATGTAGCAACATGCATGCAGGCTTGCATTCCCTGACTGGCTTTAGGGGTATGTTTCACTTGACTGTTCTGGCTGTGTGTGGCTATCAGGGCACATTGTCACATCACAGGTCTCACAATGCAATTGGGCGTTTGGACTTGGCAGGGAATGCATTACTGGGGTTACCAATATGACTTGCTCTGGGGGCATGGGCATTGTTAGGGGAAGGGGTCGCCGTTGCATTGCTCTTACCTTGTGATTGGTGTGTGGCACGGGAGCTGTCCAACTGAGTGACCCCCACGCAGGCTGCAGGGTTGATGGTGTCTTCCACCAAGTCCTCCAGTGGTGTGTTAGCAGGAACTGTGGAGTCTCCTCCTCCCATGGCCATTCTCTCCCCCTGTCTCTCCGCAATGCGCTCCTTGGCACGGCCTCTGAGGTCGTACGACCTCTACTTGAGGTCATCGATTGACCGCTGTGTCACTCCTACAGCATTGACCTTTGCCCTGATGCGCAGCCAGATGCGCCTTTTTGTAGCCTCGGGCACAGCTTACCAAAAAGCTGATCATGGTCCCTGCTGACTCCCTCAATCAAGTACTCCAGCTCTTGTTCAGAGAACTTGATTTTTCGCTTCCTGCCTGTGTCACTGGATCCTGCTGCATCCTGGGACATTCTGTGTCAACGTGTGTCCTGTTTTGGAACTGCAGGATGTGTCTCCTGGAGCTCAGTGCTGTGCCTTATCCTCTAACCAGCTCTGTGTTCCAAATGAGGCATGGAGATGCCTACTTCCTGGTAGGATGTCATCATTGTTACTCAAAATGCGACTTCCCATTTTTGTGATCTGGCAAACTGCGGGATCGCTATTTGTGATTTCGGTATTTGCAAAATCGCAATTTGGGGTTGGGAAAAAGCCGATTCGGCGATTTTATTTCGATTTTCCGTAATTCGCATACGGTGATTGCAGCCGATTGCGAATCGCAGTTCATTTGTGATTTTGATGATGCATCCCATTCTGCATAGCGATAGATAGCGTTTCGGTATTTTTCGCTATTCAGAATTCGCTGAATGGGTGCTTGATACATCTGGAGGTTTGTTCTATAACCACCTTGGCTCTTTACTCCTGAAATATACATCACCTTTCCTTAAATGCTGCTGCTTCGTTTGACAAAGTGATTTGTGTTTATGCTTTATAGGGAAGATTCATGTTTGTGTGATAAATGATTTCTTAACTAGTTTCTGAACCAACCAAAAATGACTTTTCCAATTTACCTTTAGTGACGCTACTATTTTGGAATATATTATACACAAACAGTGATAGGAAGAATGTTTGCTAATAGTTTAACCATTGACAATCGCTCTGGGTAGCAATCCAACCCATCGTTCTTCACCCACTGTGCCACTCTGGACAAAGGCCTGCCTTGTGCAAATCAGTACTGACCCTGATCCTTCACTAGAGCAAAACACGAGAGAGGGAAAGAAAGACCTCGCATGAATGAGAATGTAATTACATTTTGTTTTGCTTTAATTGCTTCTTTTTCTGGGATAATGCAAATTTCACCTATAGTCCCTGAAGCAATATTCTGGGTCCAGTGTGGAAGCCATATTTGTCTCGTGCAATGGAGCTGACACCAATTGAGTGGGTGTGTTAGGGTTAGGGATTATGTCTTGTCTTAATATAGCCATCAAACCAACTGGTGATGGCACAGTGGATGGATTTCAGAGTGAGTTTCCTCATCCATCTTTCAACTCTGTGTGTGTCTTCAGGGTGCCACCTATCCTGTTCTACAAATTCAGCACTAGAAAAATACAAAGATGGTATGATAAGGTGCTGGCTTGACTCACTTAAAGCTCAAGGAAGCAGTGCTGAGACTCCAGTGTGCTCCAGTATTGCTATCAATTATTGCAACCTAAACATCCACAATGTTAACAATATCCAAACACAGACTGCTGTCCGTGCCAGTAGGTACTTGACTGGTATTCAATTTTCTTCTAGGTAACTGGCAAAGTCTAAAATAGCAGCCACATTTTCCAGATTTGGGATGCTCCTCCCACTGTAGTTCAACTTTTGAGGAGGTGGAAGCAGAGGACATGACATTTATTAGGTTTCATCAGTGACAGTCCAGTGCCTTCAGGAGACGCCAATGGGAGGACAGAGGTGTAGGGAAGCCTGCTGATTAACGCATAAGTCGTACCTGATGCTCATCAAGTAATTAGAACCTGGACCCCTTCCTCTCAACTTGGTGCTCTATAGGTTTCAGCCACCCAATGTTGTTTAGGAATGCTTTGAGAACATTAAAAATTGGCCCTGTAGAAGAGCGAGTGGTCGGCAAAGAGATTTGGGACTAGATTTACTAAAGCTTTATTTCTTTTATAAGTGGTGCAGAGTGACATATTACTATTTACCTTCCAGCGCAAAAGACAGTTAGTGCTGGAAAGTTGCCTTTTGTCAGAGGAAATACTTCTGTTCTACTTTGTGTTGCTTTGTGTCAAGGAGGCGTTATTGGAGTATTAGTATGGTGTGACAGTACAAACGCCCATATATTTTGTTGCAAAGCCCAATCTGCTAAAATAGCCAGACAGGGATTAGTGTAAAAAATAGTGCCTACTTGAGAAGAAGAAATGTTTTCATTTCTCAAATAAACCCATGCATTATATGTGTACCCAAGTGCACAGCGTACATCCATTTTGTGCCATTCTTTTATGTTTGTCTAGACATGTGAATTTGTACTGGGATGGTGTGCTTCCAGTACACATCCTATGCTAGACAGCACACACTGACCTTTGCATGACTGTGTGCCTGATTTTAACTGGCAGTACACGGATATAGAACGTGGAGAACCCCAACTGTTAAAGCGATTGACACGTTATTGTGGAGCCTATGTATCATATTAAAGACATTGGCGATTTTTTAGTTTAGAGGACAAAAAAGTTACGTGGAGAATCTGAACTTCCGGCTGGAAGTGATTGATATTGATGTGCAACTTATCCATCCTGATGATGGTCCCAAGGATTGTATAGACCAACGGGGACCGAAACGTTGACAGTTAAACACTGTTTCGCAAATATAAAGATCATTGTTATGACCTCAAATGGGTTCACTGATATTCAAAATAGAATGTGATATATGGTCTTTTGACTGGTCCATATGAAGGAGCGAAAAGTGTTTTTGTACTGCCGATAATTAAGTGCAAATATTGGAGTAGTATGTACGTTGCCATATTTCAGCTTTTTAAAATTGTGAATAAATAACACGACAAATTGTATTTCCTGCATTTTGTTTATTGAAGATCACTGTTTGGTAACTGAATTGTATTAACTGAAGTATTATGAAACAAATCCTGTGAAGGCACATTTTGTTTTTGTAACTGTGTGTCATCAAGGCAGCCTTTTAGTGATCCAGCGTAAGGAATACTAGCAGTATCAGACCAGTCTTAGTAGATATGACTGCACTGTGCTTTCCATCTTTTGCCTAGCCCTTTCAAAGGATAACATTGGGGACGAGAACGGATTGGTAGGGCGGGCACTCCGGCACTGCTCACTGGGCTGGTATTTGAGTTGCCACTGTTGGCAATTTTTTTAGGCAGAGTGGTACCCAATTTGGGCTGTGTCTGTGCTTTTCAGATGCTGGCAGCAGCCTAGTGGGGGCCTAAGCAACCTTTATGGAAGCAGATGGGCCTCCATTTCCTCCCTGTCATTTCCAGTTTCTTGCTGAGCTGGCCCATTAATGTATGCAGATTGTGCAGGGGCAGGGGGCATGAGCAGAAGTGGCCTTACTTCTATTCAGGTGTGGTTCAATCCAAGTCCTTGCTAGCCTGAATCCTGTGGCAAAGTGAGCACAGTACCCACGTCTGGGCATACCCTTCCCACTTAGGGCGACAAATGAAAAAAGAGCAAATGATGGACGGCATGCTGAACAAATCAAACAATCACCCCCAGTCACAGATCTATAAATTTATTTTTTGATTTGTTCAGCATTCCATTCATCATCTGCTCTTTTTGCTTTTGCTGCCCTACGTACTAAGGGTATGTCCATATGCGGGGTCCATGCATGCTATGCCACCAGATTCAAGCTACCCTGGCTGATGAGTGGTGATACCCTGAAACCGATCACAGAATGCTTGTTTCTGGTCCAGGGAGGACCTGGCTTGGCAGTTTGGGCTGGACTCTTCACCTGGGGAACAAGGTCAAGAATGATTTGCATATGGCTGGGTCCAAAGAGGAATGGTGTGGTGAGCAAACAAACAATGGATTTAACCCAGATTTGTGACTGGGGTGAATATTTGATTTGTTCAGCATTCCACCCATCATCTGTTCTTTTTTCACCTTTAGAAAGGTGACATTTTCCTGCCCCTAGCCATTTGTGCCTGCAGCATATCTTGCCTTAAATGACTGGGTGTAGCTGACAGTTAGATTTAGTGAACTCCTCCCAGACAATCACACAATAGAGGCATTAGGTGTGCCTTAATGGGCCATCTGCTGGACGGATGGGAGGTGGGTAACGAGGCTGAGCACATCCCCACTTTTAACTGAATAGGCTGTGCTCTACCTTCCCCCAAATGGCTGAACACCTACCCATTATCACTGCAGCCAGTTTGGAGCCAGGGCAGGGAGGCAGGAAATTCCATGGACTTCAAAGAACCTTTCTAGAAGTTTCTCCCACTATCCAGAGAAAGGGCACCAGGGTATAAAAATAGGACCTTCAGATCCACTCTTCTGTTCACTCCTGGACCAGTGGAAGCAAATAGCTTCCGATCAGCACCCGGACAACCATCACACATGCCCTCGTTATAAGCAAGCTGGATTACAGGAACACCCTTAGTGCTGGAGCCAACAAAAACTCAACAGAAGGCTGTAGCCCATTCAGGCCTCAATAGCCAGAATCACTCTCAACCTCCCATGCTGCACTCACATCACACCACAACTTAAGGAGCTTCACTTGCTCCCCATACATTAATGATCATATTTCAAATGCCACACCCATGCCTTCAAGGCACTACATAACACTGGCCCATCATTCCTCAACAATCGCATCTGCTTTCACAAACCTTCCAGACACCTCCGTTTGTCTACATTCCTACAAGCACACATCCCAAACACATGGAAAACCAGATCCGTCAGTTGAGCGTCTCCTATATCACTCCTAAAGCTTGGAATGACCTGCCCAACACATAAGAGCTACCTCTTCATTTCTTGAATTCCACAAGAAGCTGAATACCTGGCTTTTGAGTAGTCTCACAGGGGCCTAGGTTTGGATAGACTCACACCTGCTCAGTGCCAAGATAGATACCCTACTAGGTGATAGTGTGCTGTACAAATCTTCATAACATAATAAACAACACTAAAATTAACCTTTTCAAACACATAGTGTACCATTCTGAGTCATATACAACATTGGATTATAAAGGCTCTTTACTGTTCTGAAATGCACATACCAAAGCAGCATTGATATATTTAGGGCTTCCCAAAACCTCTGCTTTATCTTCAAACCAGCATATTACAACATATGTACTTCGTCAACGTGTTGAAGTAAAGTGCACAAGCTAATGTGTAAAGTAAAATGTACATACACAAGTTAACTTGTGCACACACATCTGCCCTTTGGTGCAAAATCTGTTCTTGGGCGGTGTCAAATGAAGCAGATGTAAATTCAATAATATCCCTCATTGACAGGTGAATGCCCTGAAAGGTGATCTTAATGCTCCTTTCATTCATCTGTTGTAGTTTACACTTGGTATAGAAAGCTGTTGTAGGGGGAAATAGCAATGAACACAATGGACTTAAATTACCTGTCTGCATTACAGTACCGGTATTCAACTGCTCGTGAACAGTGGAATAAAGAATTTAGGGCCTGATTTAGAGTTCGCAAGACAGGTTTCTCTCTCACAAACGTGATGAAAATCCAACCTGCAATATTGCAAGTGCATTATATCCAATGACACTTGCAATATGGAATATCTGGCATGTTTGTAATGGAGTAACCTGTCTGCCGACCTCTAAATCAGGCCCTCAATTTCTATCCCCACCTTGAGGGAGGCAATGTAATTCTAATCAATAGCATGTATATCTGCCCATGAATCAAGCCCTTTAAGCCAGCAGCTTATTGCATTGCAATGGGAACTGGTGCTTTGATGATTTAATTGTGAAACATTGGGGCTTTGCAAGTGATAAGGAGGCCATGGTATAAGAAAGGCACATTGATGACCTCCACGCATTTAGAAAGGGTTGCTTGGAAGATCAAAGTAGTCAAATATGGTTTTGGGCCAGTGCTTTAAATGACAGGTTGTGTCCAGTATGGAGTACCTACACTTTCTTAATTTGAAATGGAGAGTACCTTTACCTTTCAGCCATGCTGCAACACATTTAATGGGTATACCTGCACTTCTCAGAAGCGAATGGGTATTCTAAGAAGAAAGCACTTCTGTATTTCCATTTTAAGCACTGGGCCTGACGCAATAATAACGTGACTGCCTAAACCATACCTAAATTCATATTTTCAGGGGGGAGAGAACACAGAATGATGTGATCAAAATGATGAAACTTGTCTACCTTTATTGACAAGCACTTAACACTAGCCGTCTAACAGTAGTAATGTGTTAGGCTTTGTTGTGCTGTGGAAATACTGCCCAAGCATGTAGTTATACCACAAATCTTGACTGTGTTTAAATGGCAAAATATGTGGCAACCATTTTATTGTACATTGTTACTATATGTAGAGTTAACTTAAATGGCCACTTGATATTTTGGGGGAACTTTTGACCCATTCTACAGGAAGTGGGGTACATTGTAAGCATTACCCTAAGATGGAAAACCACAGAGCGAATTTACCAGAAAAAGTGCACTGAGTGCCTGTCAGTTCGTATACGAAATGCTATAAGCAATTTAGATGGGTCTAATTTACAGCAATAACATTTCTTTGAGAGAAAAATATCCCAGCTCCAGCTTTATATTAAAGCAAAAAGCAAAAAGTAAAAGAAAGAATTAATCCAGACTCCAACCCCACCTAAAAATGCAGACAAACAAGACGTGGAGACTAACTGGAGGCCTATCCCAAAGCCTGTGGTGTACGTATGATTTTTTTCTAAAACATTCAACCATCACCCCCAGGTCATTCTCAATATAAGAAGTCATGGGAACATATGAATACTAAAGTCACTGATTAGCGCCCTCAGTGGCAGCTGTCGGGCCCTCCCTACCCAGGCTGGGTGCAGGGTGGAGACCCAGGGTAAGGAATAAAAGACTCTCTTAAGAGCCTTGGCTCCTAGGTCCTGGTCACACCCGGGCACAGAGCTGCCCCGGGACCTACTGCACTCAGCTCTAGCCCTTGCCGGGATGAAGCCCGCATACTCTATGGCCGTAGGCCTGGGTGCCCCTCAGTCGTGAAAGCTGACACCTTCCCTTAGTGACAGCTCTGTGGCTCCTGTACTCACCCACTCCAGCACCTTGATGCAGCCCAGAGTCTCCAGAAGCGGGCTCATGCTCATCTGAACACCCAACATCTTCTTAGTGGCGGCTGCCCATTAATAAAAAATGGTGAGGTAGGAAGGCACTGTTCACCATAAACTCGAGCTGGAGCACGACCCCTGCAGCACTTCTCCCTTCCATAAGCAGAAAAAGGAAGAACGTCCTTCCTGCTTGTGAAACAGAACTCCAACCAATCCTGGAGCTGCTTTCCTGCTGTGGAAGCACCTCCAGGATTGGTGGAAGCAGGCTCAACCAGCTCTCATTTTGTGGCTGGCCTGTGCCAGCAATTCTATGTCAGTCCACGGAGGCGAGGATTATGCTTCTCTTCACTTTACTGACAAATACAGCAGCCAATAAAAACTTTAAACTGGCATGACCCCAGAAGGACAACCCCCTCCAACAGTCTGCACCAATCACTATCAAGTCTAACATATAATTGTCCATGTTTAACCATACGACCTCCTCTTTCTTTGCTGCTGCAGCAGCGAGTTAAGTGCCCTTTACGTTACTAGTTTGTTGTGGTTAATTGTTATAAGGGCGGTGGTTGTTAACGGCGCGTGAGCGTGTCTTTGGACTTATTGTTCCCGTTGTATTACTTATGCCCCTCGCATTTATTTGATGTAACTGTTCCCGTTGTATTGTTTATGCCCCACGCATTTATTTGATCTAACCTTTTGATGGCGCGAGTCGTAGGAGCGCGACACTGAACGGTAGGGGGCGGTGGAGCAGGAGGAGACAGACGCGAGTCTCTCGCGCTCAGGAGGCAGTCAAGTTCGGCCCCACACGCGACGCGCATGCGCAAGCCGACTTTCACTTTTGCATTACCGGCTCCTCGAACATTGCGCGTCTTTGGACTGCATAAATCCTGGTCTCATTGAACGCTTACCGGAGCGTGTCAGGATCAGAGCCAGGCTCTAGGGGAGATTTTGTATGCATAAAGGGGTCTCCTTCCACCTTGATTTTGGCCTCATAGATTGTTGGACATTAGGAGCTGCAGTGTGTGTGTGTGTGTGTGTGTTAGAGGCACCCCATGGCTGCTCCCCCCCTGTAGAAGTTCCTCCACACCTCCCTGCTTTAGAGCTATGGCGTACTACGCCGAGGAGGACAACCAATGGGTAGAATACAACGAATATGAAGAGTATGAGCCACAAGAGGAACAATTGGAGGAAAATTTGGTGGAGGCCCTTGATACCCATGTCCAAGGGTCGGTTAATAAAGCACTGATCAAGGCTCTCAAGCCTTTTACTAAACCCCTTCAGAAATATGGCAAGAGAAAGTTTAAGTCAGCCCGCAAGGGTGATACCTCTACTCACTCCTCGGCCCAGGTGTTGGCACAGATGGCCAGAAATGTCATGAAGGATCATGGCTCAATGGCGAACGATACGTCTGGGGATTCTTCCCCGACCCCACCTGACACCTCTGATTCAGAGGTGGAATCAGTAGCTTCCAGAAAGAAATCTAGGAAGGTGAAACACACCGCTTACAAAGCAGATGATAGTCAGGTGCCAAAGAACCTTCTTTTTGATCCTAATAGTATTGTGCACCTTAGGTCCACAGAATGGGTGCCGTGTCCGGAAGTGGCGCATTATGTGGGTAACAACCTGCAACAAGGTTTCGACAGTGGAGTGAGAGACACACTGCGATCTGAATGCCCCGGACCATCCTTGACAGGAAAGGTAGCGGATACGCCGGACTTGGATCCCACAATGGCGGCGTTTATGAGGAAGTTTGCGAAGGATCCAAAAAAGGGGCTGGATAGAGCATGGCGGGGTTGTCAGGACAAAATGTTGGATGTCGCTGGACCCCTCACGAAGATTCTAGACGCAGCAGTTAAGGCAAAGGATAAAAATGTACCACTGGATGTATCGGAGGTCCTGGGATGGGTATAACGTGCCATGTGCTTCTTGGGGAATGGGAATGTGGCCCTGTCTACGGAGCGGAGACGCTCTTTTCTTATGAGAATCGATTCTCAACTGGCGGAAATGGCCCCTTCCAAACCAGGTTCCCTGGCTAATGGTATGCTTTTTGGGGGCAAGTACGTTGCCACCTTCTCCACGCTGGACAAGGCGCAATCAAACATCAAGAGAGTGTTCCACACTGGTGTTTTTGATAGGGCCGGACGCCCACGAGGTCGAGGGTCCGGCCGAGGTTATGCACAGACCTTGCGTGGAGCAGATCAGAGAGGCAGAGGCAACCAACGCTCCAATTTCTACCTCTCCCGCGATAGAGGAGCTTGAGGCAAAGCGCAGAGAGGAACCTATCGTGGACAGCAGAATAATTCAGGAGACAGCTCCTATTCAGGTACGACTTCTATGTCCGTCAGAACATATGGTGGGAGGCAGACTGTCTCTTTTTCTCCACAGGTGGCGAGTGCTCACAAACGACCCTTGGGTGTTACAGACAGTACAGGGATTTCACATAGAGTTCTATGCCTCCCCAGTACAGCGGCAGATGCCGAATCCCCTTCATTTTCCCCAAACAGAGCAGAGTTTCATCGACGCAGAGATTTGCTCCTTGCTCCAGAAGGGAGTGATTGTGGAATCCACCCCACACGATCTAGGCTTCATAAGCACCGTCTTTGTGGTCCCCAAAAAGGAGCAAGGGAATCGTCTTGTTTTGAACCTCAGAGAGTTCAATGGCTGGGTTGTGTATCGACACTTCAAAAGGGAAGGTATACAGCTCCTGCGCGACATCCTCTTGGAACAGGATTGGATGGTACGCCTGGACTTAAAAGACGCCTACCTGGCAGTGTCCATTTATCCCCCACACCGGCGGTTCCTACAGTTTCAGTGGCGCAACCGGTGGTTCGAGTTTTCCGCCATGCCCTTTGGACTGTCATCCGCCCCATGGTGTTTCACCAAGTTGATGAAACCCATCGTGCAGAGGTTGAGAGAAAGGGGCGTTCGCCTCATTATTTACCTCGACGACATACTGATTTTAGGACAGTAGCCGGAGATGGTGTCACTCCATCTGTCATGGACAATCCAACTCCTTCAGGACTTGGGCTTCCTTCTGAACTTACAGAAGTACATCTTGAGACCTTTTCAAGTGATGGAGTTCCTGGGGTTCCAGGTCGACTCAGTGAAAGCTCAGTTGCTCTTGCCCCTCAAGAAGAGAGTGGCGATCAGGAAGGAGTTGAGGAGAGCGCTTGCCTCTCCGACAATCTCCTTAAGGACTTTGGCGCGCCTGGTAGGGCTTCTAGCTTCTTCGATTCAGGCGATTTTTCCGGGCCCATTACATTACAGGGCCCTGCAGCGGTTGAAAGCGTTGCACTTGCGCAAGGGTCTGACTTATACCCAGCAGGTTTCCCTTTCCGCAGAGGCTCATATGAAGATGAACTGGTGGCTTGAGCATATGGATGCGTGGAATGGCAGAGCCATTTTCGCAGCCACCCCGGAGGTGGTGATAGAGTCGGATGCCAGCTGCTGGGGCTGGGGAGCCCGTTGCGGCTCGGTGGAGACGGGAGGTCGTTGGTCCCGCGAAGAGCTGAGTCTCCACATCAATTGCCTGGAACTCCTGGCGGGTTCCTTTGCGATTCGCACTCTGTCTCCTCAGAAAGTTTCATGCTGCATTCTCCTACGCATGGACAATGTGTCCGCGGTGCGGTATATAAATCGCCTAGGAGGCACCAGGTCAGGTCTCCTGGCGGAGATAGCCAAGGATTTTTGGCATTATTGCCTGGCCCATCAAATTTCGGTGACGGCGGAGTATATACCGGGGTCTGCCAACGTGACGGCGGATTGGAACTCTCGGTATTTGAGGGATACCAGCGATTGGAGGTTGCGTCCCAGGATCTTCGGGGCATTGAACCACAAATGGGGTCCGTGTGTGATGGATCTGTTTGCCTCATGGCTCAACAGACAGTTGCCCCAGTTTTACAGCTGGCGTCCGGATCCCTTGGCGATCAGCTCGGACGCATTTCTTCAGTCATGGACGACGGGCATTCTATATGCGTTTCCTCCATTTATCATGATCCCGAGGGTTCTGGCTCAGGTTCGGAGGCAGAAGGCGGAGATGGTCTTTATCTCCCCGTGTTGGAAAGCACAAGCGTGGTTCCCGGTAGCAATGAGTCTCACCTGTGCATCGCCGGTGCGGATCTCATCGTTTACGGACCTACTTACGGACCCGGTGGGTCTTCGCCACCCGTTGGTCCTTCAGGATCAGTTGTCCCTCATGGCGTGGAGACTTTCCGGCGCCGTTGGCAAGTGCTGGGAGTTTCACAGGACACTCTCTTTTTCTTATCACAGGCATGGGCACCTTCCACCCACAAGCGTTATGAGTCAGCTTGGAGACGATGGGTTGGTTGGTGTAAGGAACGGCAGGGAGATCCTATGGGATCCGATATCACTGTGATAGTGAATTTCTTGTCTGAATTGGCGCGGTCAGGAATGGCTTAAAGATCGGTGAATAATTTCTGGTCAGCTATTTCGGCGGGACATCCGCATGTTGAGGGCAAACCTGTTGGGGAACACCCCCTGGTGTGTAAGGTAGTCAGGGGGATCCATTTAGTGAATCCCCCTCAACCCAAGTACACTGAGCTTTGGGACGTTTCAGTGGTCTTGCGTTTTTTGGCGGCTTGGCCGGCTAATGAGGGTCTGTCTCGCAAACAGCTCTCAGCAAAGCTTACGATTTTGCTCTGTTTGATCTCATGCAGGCGAGTGTTGGATATTCGGGCCTTGGATTTGTCAGGTAGAGTATTCACTCGCATGGGAGTTTCTTTTACGATCTCTAAGCGTACAAAAACACATACAAAATGCATTGCTTATCCTGCATTTCCTCATCACAGTAAATTATGTGTAGTAAAATGTCTGAAAGTATATGAGGATTGTACTAGAGAATTTAGAACTGATTTTGGTCAATTGTTGATTTCATTGCAGAGACCTTTCCGCCCAGTCGCCAGTGCGACTCTGGCCAGGTGGGTTACCTGGTTGTTGAACCTGGCCGGTATTGATACCTCTAAATTTGGAGCTCATTCTGTGAGGGGGGCTATGGCCTCAAAATCTTTTGGTGCCGGTTCTCGGCTTCAGGATATCATGACTGCGGCAGATTGGTCATCTGAATCCACCTTTAAGACGTTTTATCATAAACCTATTGTGGATGTGGCCTCGGTGGTGGTGGAGAAACTTTAAACTAGCATAATCTGGGCCTCCGTGGACTGACATAGAATGAAAATTTGTCTAGCAGACGCGACAAAGAATTTTCAATTCTATTAAGGACACGGAGGCGAGGATTATCCCACCCTGGCTTGCAGAACTGTATTTTCTTGCATTATTGTATGATTATGTAAAGTATTGTACCCACCCGAATGATTGTTATGGCTTGACTGTATTTCCAAGTTTGGGAATGGCCATTACGACATATATTCTTGTTTCAGGTGATCAGCACAAGCAGACTTGAGATGAACAGCCTATGATCTGGGACTGTGTGCAGTTGTGCAGGAGGTGTCTTCCTCGACGATGGATGCGATAGTTGCCACGTTGGCCTCCGGTCTTGTTGGACTGATGGTGTAATCGCAAAGAAAGAGGAGGTCGTATGGTTAAACATGGACAATTATATGTTGGACTTGATAGTGATTGGTGCAGACTGTTGGAGGGGGTGTCCTTCCGGGGTCATGCCAGTTTAAAGTTTTTATTGGCTGCTGTATTTGTCAGTAAAGTGAAGAGAAGCATAATCCTCGCCTCCGTGTCCTTAAAAGAATTGAAAATTCTTTGTCGCGTTTGCTAGACAATTTTTCATCCTCAGGCTGTTTCAAAGCCTTTGGATTGGTGGGTCCACACTGTACATGTCAGATAGGACGACTGTAGACAGCTGGCCAATCTGTCATATCCACTGAAGACGAGTGCTGTAATCCAGCATTAGCAGAATTTAGCCCCGCCCTCACCCTCGCACTATGCACAGCACGAGCCGTGTGGTGGCAAATAAACAAAATGACATTGAAATGCATTTTATTTATTTGTGTTTGCCTGCTGTGCTTGCAGCAGGCGCGGGGGGGGGGGGCAGGGTGGAAGGGGGTGGGAGCTGGGGTGAGGGTGTGTGCGCTCCTCCGTTTCTGAGGTGGAGCCGCCAATGCATCTACTTATTGGTAAATTAACTGCCGATCAGCTAAAGTGATATGTTCCTGCTGCTTTATTGGTAGTCAATAGCAATACAGTTTATTTTACTAAAAGAAGTTCCGTCCAACTACATGTGTGTCAAATTCTGATGCAGTCTTAGGTATGTGAATTTTTTTTTCTAGAAGTGCTGTCCAACTGTGTATGTTTTCCTAACTTGATACCTTCATGGAAACTCTTGCCTTACCTTTCTCCCAGAGGGTATTAAATCACATTGTATATTATCAGTACACATTGCTAGTACTTAAGTGTTATTTTAGAAGAGGAACAAATATATATTGGCCGCAGTCAAATGTAGGCGAAGTAACTGAGCATAATTCAAATCCCTATCCACGCAACAAATACCCATCAAATCCTTAAAGGTGACTTTATTAATTCTGAAGAAAATATGCCTGTTATGAGGAGCAACTCAGCAGACTGCCTTCTTATTACGGCAGCCGGAATGTCATAGCACATCACTTGATTGTATCACGTTCAAAACTCCCATGATATCACTTACTTTGCAAACATGAGAAAAAGGAAATTGATGTGAGACTTCACTTCCGCTACTCCTAGCATGTTGGCGAATCGAAATCTGTGATTGTGTGTGTGTGTGCGTGCGTGCATGCGTGCGTCTGTGTGTATGTTCGTGAAATGCTTCTGTGAGTTTTTAAGTGTCAGTGCATGTATGGCTATATGTGTGTGTGTGCACTAAGCATGGGCGAATTTTGCGGATCTCGCGTTCGCGAATTTTGCGGATTTGCGGATTCGCAATCCGCAAAATCCGCGAATTCCCGCGAATTTGCGGATTTTTTTTTTTTTGTGTTCGCCCGTGTTTCTGCCAGTTCGCGAGGGTTTTTACAATTTCGCAATTTGCGAACTTACCTGTCGGGTCGCAAGTTTCGCGAACTTGTTGTTTCTACGTGTCCAGAATGTTTGGGACACTCTTCTTCATCACTGCCACTCTCTGTCACCACTGCCACTCTCTGACTACTCATGCCACCCTCTGGCCCACCCATGCCACCCTCTGTTTCATCACCACACCCTCTGGTTGTCCAGTGTACATTATTTTCGGCAAAGCAAAGCACACCTTCCCTGCCTCAAGTGACCTGAATTAATTTGGGGCTGATTAATGTGTCACAGAATATTTTTTTAGCTGGCACCTGCTTCCTTAGTGCGCCCTGATTAGTGATCTTTTGCACTTGCTAAGTGCTTTCATTGTTGCAAAATTAGTTACAACACCTGCCCTGCCCCAACTGACAATAATGAATTAGGGGCTAATTAATGTGTCACTGAAAGAATTTAAAGTTCCAGCCTGGCACCTGCTTGTCTGCTCCTTTAGCTGTAAATCAGGACCTTTGTGGCATACAGTTAAGGTCAGAGCAGGGTCACACAAAATAGTTGCAAGCAGGCAACCGAATTCTGGAGGGCCCCCTCAGGAAGCACTACAAAGAATCGTTACAAATCATGAGGTTGACCTTTTGCACCTGCTCATTGCTTTTGCTTTTGCTGAAATCGTTTTTCGGTTTTTTTCGCGCTATTCGCGGGGCGCGGCGTCGTGCGAAACCGACCGCGGAAGCCGCCAATTCGTGCGAATGAGCATTTTATTTTTTTGCGGCTTGTTGTTTCGCGAGTTTTTTTGCAGTATTCGCGAGCCGCTTGCAGCGCAACACGCGAATTTACCCCAAGGTCGAGTACGGGCGCGGCCATTTTGTTTCCGTGACGTATTTCCGTTTCCGCCCGCTATGTATAATCTCGCGCAGTAAGCGCATTGCGAGTAGAGGTTCGCACGAGATCGCGCGGGAAATCTACAGGTTCGCACGAGATCGCGAGGAAAATCTCGCGTGAACTTTCTTTCGCGCTCGTGAACGGGCGCCGGCCATCTTGTTTTTCATTCATTTCCTGTGTCTGGGCATGGTGTTTAATCCTCTTGGTATCTTTGCCATCCTTTGCTTGTTTTCAGTTTTTTTTTTACGATTTTGCTTCTTATCTATCCCTCTCTTTTCCTAGCTGTATATTTTTGTCTTTTCTGCTATTTTTCTTTACTTTTAAACTACTTTTTTAAACTCTTTTCTTTTCTTCTTCCCTATCCTATTCTTTCTTAATTTTCTACTTCTTCCTACCTTACCTGCCCAGACCATGGTCAAGCCAGGCGCCGTGAAGCTGCCCAGGCACTTGAGGGCCGCAGCGGCGGCGGGGAGTAGTGCTGGACCCAGTGGCAGGACAGCATGCGGGAGATTGAGGGGGGAGCAGGTGACGCGACGGGAGATATTCAGCCCGGAGGAAGTGGGCGCGCTGGTCTACTTCGTCCAGCGCCGCCTGCCCAGGACCATCGCGGGAGGCGGCAGGATCGCGGCCGGCGGCTACAACATGCGGGAGCGCCGGAAGCGGTGGGAGAAGGTGTGCTGGGCCATATCCCACCTCTACGGGGTCCAGCGCACCTACAGCCAGGTCACCCATCGCTGGACGGACCTCCTGGACCGCGAGCGCGACCTGCTGGACCAGCTCGGCTTGGAGATCCCCGGGCTTGGTGAGTAGTAGTAGCCATTTAATCACTCACTACTATGATGTTTTCTCCTGCTCTGTGTTGTTGTATTGCAAATATTTGTTTTTTACATGGAGCAAGCCAATAATGCCGCTGATGACGATTACATTGTAGTTAAATTATATTTCAAAATCTTCTGTGCATTTCAGGTGCCTTGCTCTCCTTCTCAGTGGCGTTGCTACTATGCTTATTTGTTTTCTATTTCGTGGTCTCATTGGCCTGAGTAACTATTATGTATGAGTGTACTTTACAGAACTGCGTAATGCTAGACACTAGGGGGCAGATTACATTTACAAGCCCCTTGCGCCACGTTTACGTTGCCTTGCGTGACGCAACAGCGGCGTAAACGTGCCGCATCCCTGCGAGTCATTTACAGCATGACGCATCTAGGGAGATGCGTCACGTTATAAAGCCATGGGCCTGCACCACAATGGGTGCGTTCCTAGTACGCAGGGTGGGCGGTCCAGCGGCTGTGCGCCTCGCAAAATTGCCTGCGTGAAATGTACAAGATTTAACGCAGGCACTTCTGCGACGCTGCTACGTCAATTCAATTCCTTATGTCTGCTCGAAGCAGGCGAAAGGACTGACACAGCATGTTAAGTATTGGGTGGCCCTGAGCATTACTGGAGTTGCATTGCGTTGGCGACGTGACTCCAGCGATGCGCCGCTCTTACGTGACGAGATGCGTCACGCAAGTGCCTACCCTTGCGCCAGGGCGCGCCGCATTGTAAATGAGGCACATCTGCCGTGTCGCAAGGGTAGTTTTGCGTGACGCATTTGATCTGGCGCATCTCTGGAGATGCGCCAGAACGCGTAAGTAAGTATGCCCCTAAGGGGCAGAATTGCAATTACCGTCGCATCCCTGCAAAGTAGCAGGGATGCGCCATTAATTGTGCGGCCCGCTACCACCACCAAACATGGTGCGCCGTATTTGCAATGCGGCGCACCATGGGCCCAAAACGTCACCGAAGCTTTACTGCTGGAGTTGCGTCGCAACGATGGCGCAGCTCCATCAATGCTCTGGGGTACCCTATCTCCCCAATGCTGGGTCAAGCCGTACGTCTGCTTCAAGCAGGTGCAGGGTTTGTGTGACGCATCATTGTCCTAAAGGTGACTGATTGATATTTTGTAGATTTCCCTCAGCCACTATTAGGATGTGTTCCAGCGCCGGAATGCCCTCCCTTGCGCCGGAACGCCCCCTGATGGCGCAGGGCTTTATAACGGGATGCATCTCCCAAATGCGTCACGTTGTTATAATATTATACGCCGCACCATGGCGCCCTTTTTTGTTTAGCTGCTGCGTCACAAAAGTCACGCAAGAACGGCGCAAAAGAGCCGCAAGGGCTTAAATCTGCCCCTTCCTTTGTAACCCTGACAATAAGAAAAATAGTGGCGGTGGATTGATAGTTTGACTATTTAAATGACTGGTAATGTAGCAGGCAACTGTTAGTGTTGTCACTGATCTGACTGAAATCACAATGGAGTTTGTCTGTCACTTTGCGTCTTGCCTGCGGACTGCGGACTGCCAGTCCTAGGTGAACGTTTCAGTACTTTGTTTAGTGAGTTACGTGACTTTCGAAGTCACAGGTCCGCAAATAAATGAAAAGTAACCATAATCAATATAATTTCGCGGAAATATTTTGTTATTGTTCTTTTGAAATGTTTGATTTGGTTGACATTGACAAGCAACAATCATCCATGTTTTCTGTTCTTTCTTTCATGTTGTACGTCAGCTCCCCCCAGGGGCGAGATGAGGACACAGGAGCAGCAGGCGGCGGATGCTGTTCAACAGGGCCAGGATCGGGCAGGCGAGGGCTCCTCTGCTGGCCCCAGTAAGTTTTCATTTTAGACTAGTACCTATTTTTCCTAGCGTTCCTCATTTGACTTTTTTCAAAATTGTCTTTGCTCTTCTTGTAGACTGTATCTAAATTCTTATCCTGCCTCTACTATGACTCCCTGTGGTATTACTAGATTATTCTTATTAGTCTGTCTGTGTAGCTAACTAAGATTGCACGGTTGGCGAAACTCCCATGATTCTAGTCAGCAATAGCTCTATCAACTTAGTGCAGTCCTCTGGGATTGTCCATAATGTCTTTTGAAGTGTTCTATCTGGACTCATGCTTGCAAAAATTGCAAAACCTTTCGCTCAGTCACTCTAGTCTGGACCAAAAAACACAGATTGTATTTAAGTTTAAAAGCTTTATTAAAAGTAAACACATTTATTAAAATGAAGTCATAATAAAACTAAACGTTTAACTGATAATGGAAAAGTGGTTAGTGCTGACGATTAATTGAAGACATTTCTTGTGGTCGAGCCGAGCTCTCACCTGGTTTCAACTTGATCTTGTTGTTAGAAGTCCATCTTCTGTCTGTGTGGAGAAAAATGGTGCGTGTTAAAAAAACAGCCTTCATCAGTTGTGCCAAAAAGTGCAGCAAGACAACCTTCCCTGGAAAAAGGGACATTTTTTTTAACTTTAACGTAGACAGTCACAAATTACATTGTTTTCACATGTCTTCATTCCTAGACCAAATACTAGTGACTAGTGAGTGCTTTATTCTAACATTGTTAAATGTACTTTGTAGGTGGAACATCTGGTGGCGGGGCCAGTGTGGAGGTGGTGGTGCTCGACACGGAGGCGGAGGCCGATTCTTCAGGGGAGGAGGCGGCGGCGGCGGCTGTGAGAGTTGAGACGGTGGTGGTGGCGGCCAGAGGTAAGCTCTTATATATTCCTTACTTATTGAGATTGAAGACTAGCTGGGAAGGCAAGAATATGAGATGCATGGCTGGGTGAATGATGAAGCAATGATGGGTGGAAGGACAACAGCCTGGGTGGGTGACACAGAAACTGTATGTGTCCATATACCTGGATCATGCTACTATCTGACTCTTAGATAGCATATGTGTATCTAGAGCAGGGGTACTCCTAGTACGGCCCGCGGGCCGGTGGTGGCCCAGCAAGCCTTCCTTGGCGGTGCGCAGACCTTGCAGACAATCACTGCTCCCCCGGCCCCCACAGAGCAGAGGCTTTTTTGTATTTCACCTGTTAGCGCCCCTGCATCTCCACTCTGACAATCACTGCTCCCCCGGCCCCCACAGAGCAGAGTGGAGATGCAAGGCCACAAAGAGGTGAAATAGAACAAAGCCTCTGCTCTGTGGGGCCGGGCAAGCAGTGATTGTCAGGGTGGAGAAGCAGGGGCGCTAAAACAAACAAAGCCTCAATAATATGTTAATGGTCTTTTAAAGACCTGTTAAGTACTTTGGTGTTGTTGTCTGTGTGTGCGCGTTGAGGAAGCGGTCTCAACCCGGGCTGAAGGCTGACACAGATAGACACACACACAGTGAGATGACAGAGGGGGAGGGAGAGGGAGGGCAGGAGGGAGAGAGAGATGGAGGGAGGGCAGGAGGGAGAGCAGGAGGGAGAGAGATGTATGTAAATGCTGGGTCTGGTGGCTCAGTGGATGAGGGCATCTGCTGCAGGGACCTGTGTGCAACCTCATGGTCACAAGTTATCGTTTTGCTTTAGCCCCGCCCCCTCTGACTCCGCCCCCACCAGTGCGGCCCTCGGCCCCAAACTACACTGTAAATGTAGCCCCTGAGAGAAAGTTTGTGAGTACCCATGATCTAGAGAGAGTAGACGGTCAGTGGATGAACTAAGTGTAACTTTGAAGAGCATGTAACACTGCACCCGCACGTCCGTTCCAGTGTAGGAAAGGCAAGGAAAAGAACTTTTAATTTTGTCCAAATACTACCATAAATAGTAGCAGTAGTTTGTATTGCAAGCACTGCATAGATCCGGTTATTATGGTGGCCACTCCCTACCTCTCTTAATAAGTTTAGTAGTACTCAGTCATTCATGTGTGGATGTATCACTGGTCACTCAATAAAAAGCAAAGCACCTAAAGTCATCCCATATATAAGCAAAAACATCCCATGTGAAGTGATAGATAATCAGATTATTTATCTTCTTCAATTTTCCATTTCTAGTACTCATTTCCACTGTAGGGTGAAAGTTAAATTAATTAAGCAGTAGCCCTTGAGTTGTAACAGAGTATTCTCAGTGCCACCCGTAATAGAAAAGTAAGAGCTTCACCACCTGCATGTACTGGACGGGTACAGTAACGCAACGGCAACGCAAGTCTAGGTCACTCCTCATGGCGTGCGTCTCTTTTTCTCGGGTGCAAGTTTACTGCGCTGGCATTATGCCGGCTTGCAGAAAATAACGTACCAATTTTCCAAAACAAGAGATAAGAAGAAGAATAAGACTGGTGTACTTTCATAGTCGACTCCAATGGAAGTCCACAGTGCTCGTAGAATTTGTTCCTTAAACTCCCACTAATGTTAGAGCAAGGATGAAGAAGTGTGAGGTTAGATAGATACTGGCCTCAATAGTTATGTAATGCGCTTGCAAGTTGCTAGTTGTACTGCAACACAAATTTCTGCTGAATGATTGAGTTAATCTTAAAGAGCATTGGTTACAGACTATGTCTTTCTTTCTTCATATAGGTTCTCCTTCCAAACGAACAAGGAGGTAGGAGCTGGCTAGAGCGGCCCGGCAACGGAGGATCGAGGCCACTGTTGCGGAATATCGGCGGCTGGTGGCCCTGAAGGACGTGGAAAGTGTGCAGTCGACAACTACGACAACGTCGTCTGCATCGGCCTCCGTGGCCCCACGGGCTGCCACCCAGCACAGTGGTCCACCCAGACTGAGCCGGGCTGCCAAAGGCAAACGCCACCGCCGAGCAGCAAGGCCAACAGCTGCCTCTCACAGGCATTGCACCTGCAAGGCAGTGAAGGCACGCCTGCGCCGCACTACCCTGATGGTGTCCCGCCTTCAGCAGGAGCTCGCCTTGCTCCGCGAGGAGCATGATGCCCTGGCCCAAAAAGTTAACAGCACCCACCGATAGTGTCCCTTGCCCCTTTTTTAGAGACTTTTGGGGGGTGGGAATTGGGAGTTGGGTTTTTGGGGACTTTTGAAGGACAATCGTTGGGGTTAGGGAGGGTCTTGCGGGAGATTATTTTGTTAGGGATATAAATATACTTTTTCAAACTTTATCTGAGCATACCTGTTTTTTACTGCTTGCCTGGTGGGTGGGGGTTTAACGTTGACTGTTTTCCTGAAAGTTTAGTTCCATTTTCTTCCTTTAAGTGTAAATGCCCAAATGTTTTCAACACTAAGTGCCTCTCACAGACTAAGTGAAGTGAATCCAAGAGTCCTAGGACTTTAGTAGTACTACCTTCAGTCTCTCGTCTCTCGTACTAATACTCCATTATACCCCCAAACCACCAAACGCTTATCTTACCTGTAATTTGTGTTTGAAAGTAGGGCTAGACCCAGGGCTGGCTCCACGGGAAACACCGAATAACGTTGGCAATCTTGGTCGGATAAAATTTCCTCATAGCGGTGGTACTAGTGGTGTGACACAGTGGCAGTTGCATGCCTATGAAAAAAAAGAAAATGAAATCTGGTTTGTCCTCCTGAGCAATTCAACGGTACAACTGAGAATATAGCAGGTGACAGAAGTACAGTAGAGCAGTGCCACATTGTAGCCTAACAAATGGTAAAGTATAACTACTAATTCGGTTGAAGTTCTTTCACATTAGCAATGGTTCTTTGTCAAGCAGAGTAAGAATATATCATCGACAACTGTGGAAAGAAAGAATGCGACAGTACAGGGCCTGTGTGGAATTATTGATAACGATATTCAACATAAGGTCTCTGTAGCCAGATACCCGAGAGCCTTGCTGGTCACTATAAATCCATTCACAACAACACTCAATGGGGTTGGTCTGGAAGGTGTCAGGTTTACTCCCCGTGATCCAGTCGATGCAAATATGGTTCCACCTCCAAATGTCACCAACACCCAGAAGTGTAAACACAGGGTGTTCGAGCCATTAGGCGGGGGAGAAAAATAACAAACTAAAATAAAAAATGTGGGATGGGTAAAGGTAGGGTCAGCAGGGAAAGGATACCTGTAACAGAAGACAAGACAGGCATCAGTGAAGTGCTGTCCTAACATACAAGGGTACTCTCATATAGTCTCACTAAATGCCCAAGGAAGTAGACAAGTACCTGAGCACCAAGAAAACATGACCTTGGATAGGAAATACTATAGCCCTCCTGCCACAATCTGTGAGGAAGGCCTAAGAAACACATAAACATATAGTTAACGAACACACTCCTGTCGCACCAAACACACTCGCGTTATACTAAGACATCAAACCCACTACTCACAACATACCACAAACTTGGTAGAGGACTCAATGTACAAAGGGGGTTCCAAATAGTCAAAGCAAATATGTATGGTCCAACAAAAAGGAAGAGGGAAACGGTAGTGTGTAGGAAGCAAGAACTACAACACTGCGCTCTCTAAGTAATGACCCAGTAGAGAATCTTTGGTGAAGGTCAAACAGAAAAACGTAGTTGCGACCACCACTGAATTCTGCCAACAACACACCCCACGGTGCACTACACAAAGAGAACTGGGGTAGCCTGTAGTTACCTCACTACATGCCCAGTTATGGAGGTCCTTTGAAATACACAGTTATACAACGGAGACGCGTAGTTGTCCTTACTACCGCGCTCCGTTTTAATAGTACAAAAACGATCCCCGATGTGAACGCTAACACGTGGTATAGACCGCCACTGTGCTCCGCCACATACAATTCAACCAAACAGGAATTCATCAAAGGTAGAATTCTGTTAGAAAACAGTCACAGAACCTCCCTTAACAATCCGTTCAGGCAGTAATCAGCTGACCGCACGGGCGGCCGAAGAGTTTAGAGCGGCTTTACCTGAAGACGCGTGAAGTCCGTCTACCGCCAAGGACAGAACACGGAAGCGCTCCCCACTGAGCCTCAGGGGGGGGGGGGAAGGTGATAGTCCACAGGAGACACGATGGAAAAGCATGCAGAGCATCCGCTCTCATGCCGGTGCAGAACAGAAACCAGAATAACGCGCAACAGGAAGCGCGTCTGTTCCCCAGATAAACTTCCTGCAAGTCTCCCGCCTACTCATGGGAAATGTAGTTTCATAGTACGGTAGGCGCTTAGGGGCTGCGTAACCTGACAGAAGGTATAGTAGATAGAAAAGGAGAAATTGCTTTTTTTCTAGGTGTCCCCTCACTCACCAGGGTTGCCCCTTGGTGACATGCTTCATCATTGGGGCCATCCCAGTCCTCTACGGCCTGGGGCGTGCTGCGACTTGCGAATTACGTAGGAGCACTTACAAATGACTATGTGTGGTGCAGATGTGATAGTGGAGTGGACTAAGTGATGTGTTAAGGGATCAATTTAGAAGCCTAGAGAGAGCCAAGAAATGCAGTCACAGTCAGAGAAAAAGGCAAGGGATACTGTATCTATGTGGTTGTAGTGGTCCTGTTGGAAGTGGTAAGTAAGTTGCCTGCAGAAAAAAAATCCTCCTATTAGCGGCACTCCTCCATTGCAGCCGACGCTTCGTCCATCGATGTTGGTCACCAGAAGACACCCTGTAAAAAAAAGCACAGCATAGACAAACAATTGAACATAAACAATTCTTTGGGTACAAACCTATCCATCAATCTTTGAAAGTGCATGCACTACTGCATGCATGTCAGTGAAAAGTAAGTAGTACATTCGACAACTGTGGAAGAAAGAATGCAACAGTAAAGGGCCTATGTGTAAATTATTGATAACGATATTCAACATAAGGTCTCTGTAGCCAGATACCCGAGAGCCTTGCTGGTCACTATAAATCCATTCACAACAACACTCAGTGGGGTTGGTCTGGAAGGTATAGTAGATAGAAAAGGAGAAATTGCTTTTTTTCTAGGTGTCCCCTCACTCACCAGGGTTGCCCCTTGGTGACATGCTTCATCATTGGGGCCATCCCAGTCCTCTACGGCCTGGGGCGTGCTGCGACTTGCGAATTACGTAGGAGCACTTACAAATGACTATGTGTGGTGCAGATGTGATAGTGGAGTGGACTAAGTGATGTGTTAAGGGATCAATGTAGAAGCCGAGAGAGAGCCAAGAAATGCAGTCACAGTCAGAGAAAAAGGCAAGGGATACTGTATCTATGTGGTTGTAGTGGTCCTGTTGGAAGTGGTAAGTAAGTTGCCTGCAGAAAAAAAATCCTCCTATTAGCGGCACTCCTCCATTGCAGCCGACGCTTCGTCCATCGATGTTGGTCACCAGAAGACACCCTGTCCACTGCCTGCCTGATGCTGAATTGTGGCTCGCTACTGTGAAGCCTGACTCCATCCTTTTTTCCCCATTGCAGAGACTGAAACCCGGCCTGTAATTATTCAACGAAAAACAGGAAGTGATATAATATTACAACACCACTGATAAATAAATATAAGGTATGTAGGCTGTGGAGTGCAAAAAGTCACAATTTGTTTTTCCTAGTAGACAGTACAATATTTTTGAAAGTGCGTACTCTGAGTCACCTTTTGAAGGATAAATAAGTATGGGCAAATTAATGTAGCGGATCTTGCCCCTCAAGCTAGGTGTACTGTAAACTGTGTTTTAGAACAAAATTAGATCTTCATAGCAGTGCTCCCACCCAGACCCTTATTAAAGCCAGTCGCAAAAATGTAGAAGACCCCCAATCAAATCTCAAAAAACGAGGCCTAGCAGAAAACTGGTGACAAAACTTACTTTGAAAGTAAAAGTAGGCCGAAGTACCCTAATTACCCATTACCCACCGTGGATTGCATTCAAACCACTTGCAAGCAACCAAGCAAAAGTAGCCATAGCCAGCATCGCTCCAAGACTCGAAATCCCCCCCACTCAAACACATGCAATAGAAATACTGCTAACCCTAACGAACCCTAAGTTAAGAATAGTGGCAAAGGCTTTCTTTAACTATGCCAAATCCCCCCTTTCCCACCATGGATTTTCTTCAAATGACTTGCAACCAAAATTACACATTCTCACGAGTGCTCTAAGACCCCAGAACTCAGTTGGAAAAATCTAGAACACCCCGAAACACATGCAATCCTGCTGCTAGGGCTAACCCTAACGAACCCTAAGTTACAAAAAGTGCCAAAACTAAAGGCTTTTCCGCGCGGATTTTGTCCCAACCACTTCTACCCGGTATTAGACCTTCCCAGGAATGCCCCAAGACCCGGCAACCCACCCGCCAAGAAGCGTAACACCCCCAAACAGGCCAAAAGCAAAATCTCATACTTGCAATATTTCTGGGCCTTCGGTCCAAACGCGCTGCGTAGCTAGGCCATAAGTCGGGGTTGGCACGACGGATTTCCTGAAAAGCAAATGCAATCAAGATTAGAGTGTCCCAGCAGTGCTCCCAGACCACGAAACTCACCCGCAAACAGACGGAACCCCCCCTAAGAGCACCTCAAAGGCAAGCAAGTCATCAAAAACACAAAAAAAATTCCGCCTGGGATTTGGTACAAAACACTTTTATCCGGTATTAGAGCTTCCCAGCAATGGCCCCAGAGCCGTCAACCCAGGAGAAAACGAGTAGAAGACCCCCAAACAGCCAAAGAGCAAAAGTACAAAAATGGGGACTTAGTCAATTTTTCACAAATTTCCCAAATCACTCCGCGCGCGCTCTGCAGCTAGGCCCTAAGTCCCCTCTGCCACCATGGATTTGCTTCAAACCTCTTGCAAAGTAAAGTATATATAGCCAGCAGTGCTCCCAGACCACGAAACTCACCCACAAACACCAGGAAGCCCCCCAAACAGGCCCCCGAAAACGCTACATAGAGCAAAATGTCAGAAATAGCCAAAAAAAATCGGCCTGGATTTTGTCCCAACCACTTCTACCCGGTATTAGACCTTCCCAGGAATGCCCCAAGACCCGTCAACCCACCCGCCAAGAAGCATAACACCCCCAAACAGGCCAAAAGCAAAATCTCATACTTGCAATATTTCTGGGCCTTCGGTCCAAACGCGCTGCGTAGCTAGGCCATAAGTCGGGGTTGGCACGACGGATTTCCTGAAAAGCAAATGCAATCAAGATTAGAGTGTCCCAGCAGTGCTCCCAGACCACGAAACTCACCCACAAACACCAGGAAGCCCCCCAAACAGGCCCCCGAAAACGCTACATAGAGCAAAATGTCAGAAATAGCCAAAAAAAAATCGGCCTGGATTTTGTCCCAACCACTTCTACCCGGTATTAGACCTTCCCAGGAATGCCCCAAGACCCGTCAACCCACCCGCCAAGAAGCATAACACCCCCAAACAGGCCAAAAGCAAAATCTCATACTTGCAATATTTCTGGGCCTTCGGTCCAAACGCGCTGCGTAGCTAGGCCATAAGTCGGGGTTGGCACGACGGATTTCCTGAAAAGCAAATGCAATCAAGATTAGAGTGTCCCAGCAGTGCTCCCAGACCACGAAACTCACCCACAAACACCAGGAAGCCCCCCAAACAGGCCCCCGAAAACGCTACATAGAGCAAAATGTCAGAAATAGCCAAAAAAAAAATCGGCCTGGATTTTGTCCCAACCACTTCTACCCGGTATTAGACCTTCCCAGGAATGCCCCAAGACCCGTCAACCCACCCGCCAAGAAGCATAACACCCCCAAACAGGCCAAAAGCAAAATCTCATACTTGCAATATTTCTGGGCCTTCGGTCCAAACGCGCTGCGTAGCTAGGCCATAAGTCGGGGTTGGCACGACGGATTTCCTGAAAAGCAAATGCAATCAAGATTAGAGTGTCCCAGCAGTGCTCCCAGACCACGAAACTCACCCACAAACACCAGGAAGCCCCCCAAACAGGCCCCCGAAAACGCTACATAGAGCAAAATGTCAGAAATAGCCCAAAAAAAATCGGCCTGGATTTTGTCCCAACCACTTCTACCCGGTATTAGACCTTCCCAGGAATGCCCCAAGACCCGTCAACCCACCCGCCAAGAAGCATAACACCCCCAAACAGGCCAAAAGCAAAATCTCATACTTGCAATATTTCTGGGCCTTCGGTCCAAACGCGCTGCGTAGCTAGGCCATAAGTCGGGGTTGGCACGACGGATTTCCTGAAAAGCAAATGCAATCAAGATTAGAGTGTCCCAGCAATGCTCCCAGACCACGAAACTCACCCACAAACAGACGGAACCCCCCCTAAGAGCACCTCAAAGGCAAGCAAGTCATCAAAAACACAAAAAATTTTCCGCCTCGGATTTGGTCCAAACCACTTTTAGTGCTTCCCAGCAATGGCCCCAGACCCGTCAACTCACCTGCAAAGAGGTAGAACAACACCCCCACAAGTGCTGAGTCTTTCTTCATTGGGCGTAAACCAGCCCTCTGCTTTGATGGAAATAGGAGTCTGGAGGAGGAGGATAGAGGAGCATGTTCTTCTGAACTTGTGAACCTGAGGAATGCAGACTGCGGCACCTTCAAATAAATTAGCAAACAAGTGAAGACAGTTCTGCTGATGGGCTTGTTTTTGTGATTATCTGATTAAAGTTTGAATTATATTAACTGTGCACAACAAAGAAAGACAGACACACAGGAATAAAAGTGAATAAGGATGAAAAAGAAAGTTATTGATTCGTTGTCTCATTTTCAGGGCTCGAAGTCGGTATCACGGTCCAGGAATAAGAATAAGGCTTCGTCATCATACTCTGCAAATTCAGGCAGGGTGAGCTCAGTGTCACCTGACAGAGTAGAAATTCCCTCATCTATGTTGCTGGCCACCTCCTCTTCATCCGGCACGCTCTCTCGTACTCTGAAATCTGGTGGTATGAGGTGCTGATTCATCTTGATCATTGTTAACCTCTCCACATTTTTGGGCGAGAGGCGGCTCCGTTTGGGAGTTACAATCGCACCAGCCGCACTGAAAACCCGTTCAGAAGACACGCTTGCGAGTGGGCAAGACAAGTAGTTTAAAGCCAGGTTGGTGAGCTGTGGCCACAATTCTTTTTTCCCATGCCAATACGCCAATGGGTCAGAATTAACATAGACCTCTGTTGAGTCATTCAGATAGTCCTTCACCATCGACTCAAGGTCCTCATCCAAGGTTCCTCCACTTTGCTTAGCTCTTGCTGTGCCTCTGACCTTTTGAGAACCAAACCCACGCAGAGCTAGCCAATCCTCTTCAGCCTCCAATGTTTCTGTTGTCTTTCGTGCAGATGATCCGGTTGCCGGTGTCTTTAACGGCTGAGAGGTCACTTGTGCCACAGCCACAGGTGCAGAAGTGGATTGTTTTGACTGGGGATGGCCTGCTGATGTACTGCCATTTCCTTCAATTTCCAGCCGTTCTGTTTCAAACTTCTTGGCTGACAAGGCTAGCCAACGTTTGTACTTTAGAACATGTTCATCATCAAAAGGAAAGAATGCTTGGCCTGCCAGCGCCTTTTTGTAGCGTGGATCCAGAATAGTAGCACAAATGTAATGCTGTTCTGAGTGGATCTTTTTAAGACGTTCATCACCTTGTAGGAGCTCTAATAATTGCTCGGCCAGAAGCAAAGAGTCTTGGTTTTTATCTTTTCTAAACACAGAACACACCTCCTTCAGTTGGTCCTCCAGCATGTACAACAATGGGATAGCTTTTCCCAAATTAGAGTCCTCCTTGCTGACTGCACGCGTGAAGAACTCAAAAGGACGAAGCATGCGTGTCAGGCTTTCAACTATGTTCCATTGCGGCCCACCCATCCTCAGCTCCTCTGCACCCTCTTTAAGGAAATATTGATCGAGTTCAGTATACTGCTCATACAGACGCTCAAGCATGTAGAAGGTTGAGTTCCAACGTGTTACCACCTCCTGGATGAGTGCTTTCACTGGCATTTGATGTTGATATAGCAGGCTCCTCAGCTGCTTCCGGGCCTTAAAAGAATGGCTGAAATGCTTGCACATTTTTCGGCAGGTGTCCAATACACCATATGCTGCACTGCCTTTATTACCCAAGAATTTTTGGACAACCAGGTTTATACAGTGCGCCAAACACGGCACTCTGAAATAGTAACCGTCCCTCATGGCCTTAACTATATTGGAGCCATTGTCCGTGGAAACATAACCAACCTTGCGTTTTAGTGGGGACAGACAGTTAAGGACCTTTGTGTTAAAGACATCCAAAATGTTTTCTGCTGTGTGACGTTTCTCCAAACCAAACATGGCTAGTGTTGCATGTTTCCGAGCACCTTTAAAAACAATGTTAGTGTCAACACCTGAGTTTAGCTTTGCTTTAGCCCCTGAAAAAGAGACCCAGTGTGCAGTGATGCACATGTAATCAGCGCCTGCGCCACTGGTCCACATGTCTGTTGTCAGATGTATAGTGTGAACAGCACTCTTCTGCAAAGCTGCCCCAATCACCTTCAGAACATCTTCATGTAGTGCTGGAACCGCAACTCGTGCAAAATAGAACCGGCTAGGAACCTTCCATTTAGGGCAGAGCGCTGTCACTAATTCTAGAAAACCAACCCCTTCTACAAAAGAAAAAGGGAGAAGGTCCAGAGCTAGCATTTTAGCCAGCTTAGTGTTATACAGACGGGTCATTGGGTGGTTGCGTTCATATTGCGCTTCTGTAAACAACATCTTTTTAATGTTGCCCTGGACCAAGGATTTACGGGATGATGATGATCTCTTCGACCCAGTTACGCTCGCTGATGAACTTTTCCGCATTGATGTCTCACTCTCTCCCACACTCTTAGTGTGGCTCCCATGGGGTGTGCTGCTGACAGGGGAACTGGGTGTAAGTGAAGTGTTTGAATCGTCTTCTACCTCCTCGTCATCGCCAGATGAAAAACAACGTTTTCATTGCGTGCAATTGCGGCTTCCTTGATCGTGTGTAGGTGCGCAAACCATTGGACATCGTGCGTTCTCCTAAGATGACCTCTCTGGCCTCCGGTACCATAGTTGGAACCCAACTTACCACGACTAACTCGAAGCTTACAAATGCTACAAATGGCTACGTTTTCATTTTTTGGGCAAACACTAAAGAAGTCCCAAACTGGAGACTTGAAATGTCTTCGGGGGCCGGAGGAGGCGGCGATACTGGTGGTGGTGGTCCTGCTGCTAATGCCAGATGAAGTGGAGGATGTGGATTGCCGAACTTCAGTACGTTTTGCACTTTCACCACCATGAATTGAGGTCGAGGACGAGGTGGGTACCTTCTTGCGAAGAAATATGGAAGCGGTAGGTTTTGGTGTACTACTTAACTCCAAATCTAATGATTCCATTTCCATTGCCTCCTCGCCGACATCATCATCACGCTCAGCAGCTTCTCGGGATAGGGTCAAAATGTCTCTTTGCTGCATGCCCGGTGGGGCTGCAGTGACCTTTGTGATGACTGGCTCGTCGTCATCGTGAGAGGCTTCATCACCAGCAGTATCTGTCACTTCTTGTTGAGCCTCATCACACTCCATAGGTTTGAGTTTTTGGACGACCTTCCTTTTACGCTTAGGTACCGGTGTCAGATCATGGTGTGCCTCACTCTCAGGCTGCCGTGGTGGTACCCATTCGTCATCCAGATCATCAGAAGGCGGTGGGCTTGAAGAAGATGTAGACACCCCCCTTGATCTTTTCCTTGCTAGGGATGTGGAAGACAATGAATGATCATCAGGAAGAGTGGCTTCCAATGATACCTCGGCTTCATTGTCGATTTCCTGATGTGCCCCTACTTCGGGCGGAACAACTATTGTGGGCACTTGTGAACCTCCATGCACCTTTGCTTGCGCATCTCCTTTTGCTGCCTCTCCTTCCACATGTACTTGGGCGTGTACTTGCACATGGTGTTGTTGTTGCGGCTGTGTTGATTCAGGGACATTGCTGCTACTTTCTTGCGATGAGCCAACATCACTGGTCGATGGTGATTGGAGAAGTACACTGACTGCCTCTGAAGCACTCAAGGGCTTTGACTTAAGTTGGCGTGGTGGTGGAGGCACTGAACCCAATGGAGCAGGGGTGCTGCTCCCAGCTTGGTCCCCAGCAGAACCTGCTGCAGCAGGCGTACTTTTTTTTTTGCTCCCAAAAAACGTGGCGGGTGGCACACCAGCCTCCTTGGTACCTTGCTTCTTCTGCTCCTTACTAGCAACTTTCTTGCTAGAGGAGCTACGGAGAACTTTCTTTGGGGGCGGGGCCATCTTCTTCAGAGCAGGTCAGACAGCAGGCCGCAGTTGCACGAATTGTAGAGTTGTCTGAGGCCAGACGTGACGTCGCGTGACGTTATGCTGCACACACACACCGCTGCAGGACTTCTTCCTGGCACTGGTGGTTCTCTTGAGTCTTGTGCACCTAAAAAAAATGGAAGACAGAGGAACATCAGTTCAGTTATAGAGCACACAAAAAATCGAAAAACACTGCAAAATCAGCACAATCCCAATCCATCCATGCCCTCCATAATGTTTAAATTCAAGACAACCCACAGAAAGACTAGGCCCATGCAAGACTCACTAGTACCCCTGGGCATAAATAAAGGTTGAAAAGTAGGCAAAATGGTTGGAGGCCTAACAACAAAGCCTGCATTCAAAATGGCCACTTGCCTGCCAGCACATGGCCAGTGCCTGTAGCTGCACTCAAAATGGCCACCAGCCACATGGCATGTCCCTCCCCATGAACACCCCCAAAAATCGAAAAACACTGCAAAATCAGCACAATCCCATTCCATCCATGGCCTCCATGATGTTTAAATTCAAGACAACCCACAGAAAGACTAGGCCCATGCAAGACTCACTACCCCTGGGCATAAATAAAGGTTGAAAAGTAGGCAAAATGGTTGGAGGCCTAACAACAAAGCCTGCATTCAAAATGGCCACTTGCCTGCCAGCACATGGCCAGTGCCTGTAGCTGCACTCAAAATGGCCACCAGCCACATGGCATGTCCCTCCCCATGAACACCCCCAAAAATCGAAAAACACTGCAAAATCAGCACAATCCCATTCCATCCATGCCCTCCATGATGTTTAAATTCAAGACACCCCACAGAAAGACTAGGCCCATGCACCACTCACTACCCCTGGTCAAGGCCCCAACAACAGGTCAAAAATCGAAAAACACAGAAAAATCAGCACAATCCCATTCAATCCATGCCCTCCATGATGTTTAAGTTGAAGACAGCCCACAGAAAGACTAGGCCCATGCTAGACTCAAATACCCCTGGTGAAAAGGCCACAAGTACAGGCCCAAAAAACGAAAATCACTGAAAAATCTGCACAATCCCATTCCATCCATGGCCTCCATGATGTTTAAATTCAAGACAACCCACAGAAAGACTAGGCCCATGCAAGACTCACTACCCCTGGGCATAAATAAAGGTTGAAAAGTAGGCAAAATGGTTGGAGGCCTAACAACAAAGCCTGCATTCAAAATGGCCACTTGCCTGCCAGCACATGGCCAGTGCCTGTAGCTGCACTCAAAATGGCCACCAGCCACATGGCATGTCCCTCCCCATGAACACCCCCAAAAATCGAAAAACACTGCAAAATCAGCACAATCCCATTCCATCCATGGCCTCCATGATGTTTAAATTCAAGACAACCCACAGAAAGACTAGGCCCATGCAAGACTCACTACCCCTGGGCATAAATAAAGGTTGAAAAGTAGGCAAAATGGTTGGAGGCCTAACAACAAAGCCTGCATTCAAAATGGCCACTTGCCTGCCAGCACATGGCCAGTGCCTGTAGCTGCACTCAAAATGGCCACCAGCCACATGGCATGTCCCTCCCCATGAACACCCCCAAAAATCGAAAAACACTGCAAAATCAGCACAATCCCATTCCATCCATGCCCTCCATGATGTTTAAATTCAAGACACCCCACAGAAAGACTAGGCCCATGCACCACTCACTACCCCTGGTCAAGGCCCCAACAACAGGTCAAAAATCGAAAAACACAGAAAAATCAGCACAATCCCATTCAATCCATGCCCTCCATGATGTTTAAGTTGAAGACAGCCCACAGAAAGACTAGGCCCATGCTAGACTCAAATACCCCTGGTGAAAAGGCCACAAGTACAGGCCCAAAAAACGAAAATCACTGAAAAATCTGCACAATCCCATTCCATCCATGGCCTCCATGATGTTTAAATTCAAGACAACCCACAGAAAGACTAGGCCCATGCAAGACTCACTACCCCTGGGCATAAATAAAGGTTGAAAAGTAGGCAAAATGGTTGGAGGCCTAACAACAAAGCCTGCATTCAAAATGGCCACTTGCCTGCCAGCACATGGCCAGTGCCTGTAGCTGCACTCAAAATGGCCACCAGCCACATGGCATGTCCCTCCCCATGAACACCCCCAAAAATCGAAAAACACTGCAAAATCAGCACAATCCCATTCCATCCATGGCCTACATGATGTTTAAATTCAAGACAGCCCACAGAAAGACTAGGCCCATGCACCACTCACTACCCCTGGTCAAGGCCCCAACAACAGGTCAAAAATCGAAAAACACAGAAAAATCAGCACAATCCCATTCCATCCATGCCCTCCATGATGTTTAAATTCAAGACACCCCACAGAAAGACTAGGCCCATGCAACACTCACTACCCCTGGTGAAAAGGCCACAAGTACAGCCCAAAAAAACGAAAATCACTGAAAAATAAGCACAATCCCAAGCCATCCAGCCCCTCCATGATGTTTAAATTCAAGACACCCCACAGAAAGACTCAGTCCACCCACCACTGAGTACCCCTGGGCAAAAGGCCCCAAAACAGCCCAAAAATCGAAAATTCCAAAATTTTAATTGCAGCAACTGTATTGCCCCAAACAAACTTACTTGTAAAATTTCTAATCCAACAGTGATCCAAAGAAAGTCAAAAAGGCCTCAAATCCAAAGATCCAGCAGCATCCACAAAAAGTAATCCTTCCAGCTGCACATCCAAATGAAAAGTGACCAGGAGATGGACAAAGCACTGGGAGGAGCCTGCTGAACAGGAACAGGAAGTTGAAGACTATGGGGCACTTCCTTCCTCCCACCCCCCTGCACCCCTCCCCAAAATGGACTCCTCGCTAAAAAAGTGCAGGCAAATGTCAAACTAAGGAGTTATTCACATAAAAATCATCATTTCTAGAAGGTTTATGCTGCTTGCTGGTGGATTTCTTGTGCAGAATTGCAAATTTATATTTTCGCTCGCCGCATCTCAAATCTCGCAATTGCGAAGTACCGCGAGACGTGATCTCGCCGTACTCGCGTTGACAAACTATCGCTGGCAAGCCGCGATGACGTAATCGCGCTCGCCAATTCCCGCGGGATCACACAGCAAGATCCAAAATGGCGCAGCACTCGCAAACTATCGAAAAAAACAACTCGGCAAACGATGATAAACGCCGCGCGCCGCAAAAATTGTATCACCAACGCCGCGCGCCGCCAAAAAAATCCGCTGCGTGCGAATTTGCGGATTTTGCGGGAAATCCGCAAATCTCGCGGATTGCGGATTTCCCGAAAATCCGCAAAATCCGCGAGCGTAACGGATTTTCCGCCCATGCTTAGTGTGCACATGGAAATCTCTGCAATGTCGTGAGTGTGACAGCAGTATATGTGACAGTTTGTGTGAGTGTATATGTGTGCATGGATGCATTGTAAACAGAGGGGAAGATAATTGTATTTCCCATCATATGTTTAGTATATGGCCACAGGATACCAAAAACTGTCAGGTGTTGGTAGTACGAAGACATACTCTGGCCAACCCTGAACATATGATGCAGATACTTGGTGTCACTGTGCACTGTCTGTCATATGATATGAGTGCCTATGGATACAATAACAATGTCTTCAATGTTATGTGCGTATCAAGGTATAAAATGGCACTAGCAGCCATATAGGTTGATTAGCTGGGAATGAGATGAGAAGTAAAGGTACCAGAGTTTTATCCTGTTTAATTTCGGCAGTAATAGGCCCAGTAAATATAAATGTTAAAATGAATGTTAAATGTCGTATACTTGTAAAGCACACAGCTGGCCCAGCAAAGGGGCGTCCCGGCGCTGTATACTGCTGGGGAACCCATTCTGGCTTTCCCTGTGAGATGGTCCCTCCTGGGCATCTCCAAGGTGAGGCCATTAGTAGAGATTAAGCAAGCTATTGCCCAGAGTTGCTGAGTGGGACCCATGGTTGGAGTAGGCACCGAGGCGAGAATTATCGAGTCCGCTGACCATGGCCCAAGACCCTGCCGCGTCGGGAATCAAACCCTGGTCCCGGGCCGACCTCTGCTTCCAGGTCTGCCGCCTCTAACCAGTGAGCCACACCACTCCACAAGACGTGTGGCTTTTGTCACAGAAGGCCATGGTTAAATTCTGATTCCCAGGGTATCAGATTGTATCTGATGTGATAAATAGCAGCCTAGCCCCAGGGGCACTCACAGTCAGAGCTGTAATGTGGGAGGGGAGAGGGGGGGACTCTGTGGACAGCATCTGTCCCTAACCCTTAAGAGGTACCCTGACGACCTCCACAAGTATAAGGTTATTCTTGTAACCATCAAGAGCCTAGGTCAGAGATGCCTATACAGACATACTGACTACAGAGCTCAAACTGCACATGTCTGCACAAGCCCACTCGTGTCCTAGCTTTAGACTATGGCAAGAAGCTGCCCGAAAAGAGAACCCTGTGTCTGCATTTCACAAAGGGATTTCGAAGAAAAGATCTTCTGTAATATCTCCCTAATAGTTGCCTGTCATCCACAAGTTGAATACGTGCCACCTCCCAGTGGGGTATTTCTCCTTAATGTCGACTACAGAACCATTCATCTACTTAAATATTGTGAACAAAATATTGAGGACCAAATTGGTCCATGAAGTTTTACACACAATATTTTAGTGGGCCTCTTGGGGCCCCTTCCCCTTGTCAAATCAGTTACCACCTCCTTTGAGGTGTCAGTAACTGGTCAATGGTTTGTGACCATATGGTCAAAACCAGCGACGGCTCGTGGAGGGAGTTACGGTGGGGCAGGAGGGCTGGGAGGGGGAGGGGCAGGGCGGAGGTTGCTAAAAACCGGCATATGGATAATTGCAGGTAAGTAAACAATTTAATTAATAAAACGATTTTAGTAGCTCGCACTGCATTGCATTTTGCGATGCAAGGCGCACTACGAAATTCGTTTTATTAATTAAATTGTTTACTTACCTGCAATTATCCATATGCCGGTTTTTAGCAACCTCCGCCCTGCCCCTCCCCCTCCCCGCCCTCCTGCCCCACCGTAGCTCCCTCCACGAGCCGTCGCTGGTCAAAACTATAGGCACATACCATACCGATTCACAATTAGGAAGAAACACATGATTGCATTTTAGTATGGGTTGATAACCCCATTGTGTGAGTTAGCAATGTGGGCCTCATAAAATGGGTTGAGTACCGTGAAAAAAAAATTGCATTTGCAAACAGTGTGATTTTGCAAATCTCAAAGTTTGCAAATGGAAAATTTGAAAATGGTTTCATACATCTGCCACTGAGTTCCATCTAACACATGCGAAACAGACATATGCATTTGTACTATTCTATAAGATACAACCAGAACAGCTACATTGTGAAATCAGTGTGCTTCATCTTTTCTCCTTATATTTATGCAGGCGAAGTTTGTAGCTCACCGTGTTCCTCCCATGGCCCATTACACCAGCTGAAAAAATGGTGCAAAATGTATCTGCATTTTTTTTGGGTAGTGGTACAAAACTTTACCTGGTTTAATTCCCCTGTTCCCATCGGATTTAAAAACATACCTGAATGACCAGATGCAGTGAGCAGGTCCACACACTGTGGCTCTTATTTAGACAGATGTGCACTATCTTGGATAATACTCTTATGTAGCAATAATAATCGTGCTGCGTCTGGAAGATACTATAATACATATGAATCGACCTTGTATTTCCGAAAAGTGTAATAATTAGCGATAATAATGTTAATCATTACTTTTTTTTTATTTCTGAGCATTGTAAATACCACCAGACCTGAAATGGTGGTAACTTCACAACTTTTCTGGGCTATAATGTGGTATAATCACATTTCAATGACGTGGCAATATCTAATTTTTCTGAATCAGCAAAATGGGTAAAAGGTATAGTAGTCTGAATGAAGGCCTGTGTGTGGAGAAGGAGGCTGGCTTTTAAAGACATCTGAGATGTCCTGTAGAAAACTGTTGCAAGTCACCTCGAAGTGGGAATGAAATAATCAACTTTTGGAATAGTAAAATTCAGTCATGGTTTTAGGCCATCCTCAATGAATACAGACAATTTAAAATCATGACTAAAAGAAGAGATTATGGGTCCAATATTCTGAAAAGCTAATTGCATTTTACTATTTCAGTATCTTAAAAGCGCATGCACATGTTGGTATACTCCCTAATAATAATGCAAAAACCATAAGTACGATTTTTTAAAAATAGAAACATTTCGGCACTTCATTATTCTAGCTCCCTATAAGGGAGCTGCTAAAATGTACAACAGTACACTGATTTGTACCTCCTCAGCCCTTCGTTCAAATATTCAGTGGACAAATCCTGTGCTTTACAAATATAGCAGGTTGAGCGTGCTTCAGAACTTTAGAGAATAAGAATAGTTATGGAAATGTGGACAGAGCGAATAAAACCAGTACATTGCAAGCGCTCTTTCCTCGTAAACAATCATTTCTACACAACAGCAGGGTTGTTACAGCTCCCACAAGGCTTATTTCATCTTCAAGTGATAATTGTTCAATGCGTGCTCATTTTGCATGTAATATGTTTTTTCATTTTTGGATTTTGTTGGCTAAAATATGCCACCACGGGGCTACTTTATGGAGCATACAAAGCAGAGTACAGTTGATAAAAAAAATGTGAATAAATAATCGAAATACACAGAATCTGGCACCTTGTTGGATGAAAATCAACCTCTATCTTTAGCAATTTTTATTTAAAAAAAAGAAAGTTACCATTTTCAGTCCTTGCATTTCTTTAGAACTGTCGGTAAAACTCGGGTATAAATTGGTTTACCTCTATTAATTCGCCTGTGGAAAATCCAGTAAGCTTAGAATTTTCCACTAGACTGGCAGCTGTTCTTTTTCCAAAGTGAATTCACCTTGGGAAAGGTCCCTTTAAAGAAAAAAACCTTTAGAGAAACATCTGCCATCGCTAGATATGTTGGGAAAATTCCCCCACAAATATCTGCACTGAAATGTGCCCCTAAAGTAGGAAAACATCGCTAACCACCATACAGTTAGGGGCATATTTATCAAGAGCTTTGCGTCGCCCTTGTGCCACACAGGGGGAGGGTGAAGCCAAACCTATAATGAGATTTGTCAAGCCACACAAAGCCACCTTGCCCTGCATGCCTTAGTAAAGCAGGAGTAATGCAAGGCAGTGCAGGTTTCTGCCTTGTGTTACTCTGCCCCAGGAAGGCATTCCCTGGGTGGATCATGGGTGTTCCCACGCATCCCTCATTGGATCCTGAGGCATTTCCAGATGTACCAATACTGTCTGAGTTGCCAATTGCCGGCTGTTTGTGCGACAGCACAAGTAGGGCACAGGAATGCGCCATATCCTGCCCTCTACCATTCACCACTGCAGTAAGGTGTCTAAATACAAACTTGGCCCTTTGTCTTCTTAACATGTGGAGTGTTGAGTTCTGGCATTGCAGGGATATCATGGCAGCCAACGAAAGTGTTTGATAGCGAAAGAGAGATAGGACTGAACTTGACACATGTAAGGGGCCACACAGGGGAATTGCTGATGTGGTGGAAAGAAGGCTGTTATACCGCAAAAGAGCAGGCTTTCTCTCCTAGGGATGGCCACTACATAGTGTGACAGGTAGGGACAATCCAGGATATTTATAGAGCTCGAAATTGGTATCTGCTGGGGGAATCTCTGCTGAGGAGATGGGGGATGACCTCATTTTTGCTATCACTAATAGATGCATACATACATAGACTACCTAAACTGCATAGTATTGAGTTATTTTACTTCTACAGCCTCCTGTAAATCGGACCTCAAAACTCAGCAATATTGTTGGAATTAATACACATTTAAAAAGCACTAAAATGAAAATAAAAAAAATGTAAGGTAAAATTCATAAAGCGAAATATTTATCAGTTATTAATAGCAAAAACATTTTGGAACATTTGTAACAGGAACTGTGAAGCATTATTCACTGGGAGCTCATGCTTCGGTTTCTTATTACCTGGTTTTAAATCTTTACAGATAAAGCAGCCTGTGATGTCTTGGGGAACATTCGATGGTGTCATATGTTGATGAGGAGACAGCTGTACCTTCAGAGCTTTACCAGACTCCTTCAGTGTGTAGTGAGTCTACACTAAGCATGATTACTACAGACTCTGAGTAGTATGTGAGACCCTCTTCACATCTTGACTGCTGGCCATACAATGTTACTTTGAGTGCTCGTCTCTGAAGCAGTGTTTGTGCTTATCTGCTGTACAAAGTGCATCTGCCAGCCATCTGTCTGTGCCTGTGGACAGTTATCAAACTTTAATTTGCATTCTCCTGATATTCTCCGCTCCTTGAACCTGTAATTTCCTTTTTTTTTTGTTAATACATTTTTATTGAGAATATACTGGTACAAAAAGAAAAGAAAAAATTCAATACATAGATAGTTCATTGTCATATAGTTATACAATTAAACTTAAAACGACAGAGAAAAAAGAAAAGAAAAAGATAAGACTTGAGATCTTGAAATCATACAATATACAAAGAAAATAAGAAGATTAAATGGCAATTCATAGTATAATAGGCCAATCTATGGTACCCTATTTGTACCTCGTTGCATACCATAATTACAGCAATTAGCTTCAATTTTTAAATTAGACTAAATTTATAAATTAGATTAGATTTGTCGGTCCCTCCAATTTTTTAATGGGGTCTACATCTTTAGACCCATCTCCTGTGTTATCCGCCCCTTGCCCTCGTACAGGGAGGATTCAATATTGTGTATACCAAGAAGTCTCGTCAGCCATACTGGCATGGATGGTGCGCATGTGTCCTTCCAGCCTGCAGATATAAGGATCCGAAAAACAGAGATACATAAAAACACAAAATCTTCCACCTCTTTCTGTAGCTTCAGCCTACTGTCACAGCCCAGTATCATTAATGTGGAGGATATTTCAATCTTCTGAGCTAGTAGTTCTTCCCAAAATATCTCAATTTCCCTAAAAACTGGTTTCAGTTTTTCACAGTCGTGAAGCATATACAATAGGTTAACTGGTCCTTGCATGCACCTAGGACATTTATTGCCATCCCTCTTGCCCCACTTAAACAATTTATCTGGTGTGTAATATAAATTGAATAGCGTTTTATGGTGTTGGGCCCTTAGATTTGAGGACCGGAGTATTTTTTTGTCTAGGTGCAATGCCTTATCCAGATCCACATCTGGGTTAACCAATTTCTGCGCCCAGGAGACCTCACATTTCTCAATGTCATCCTGTTGCTCACTCATTAGTATCCCATAAATTATTCTAATCCTGCTACCTCCCTTTAAAAGAAAGTCCACTAGACAGCTTCTAATACCCAGTGATATCCGAGGTCTCATAGCCTTTAATGTCTGGGATACCTGTATATATTTGAACCTCTGATTATCAGTTATACCAAATTTCTGTTGAATTATCTAAAAACTGAAAACTGCATTATCCTGCATAATATCTCCTATAGTTCTAATGCCTGACTGTTCCCATTGTCTCCACATACCATCCCTACTAATTTGTGGAAAGGTCCCAGATTGCCACAACGGTATAAAGTGATTGATTTTAGGAATTACAATAACTTTTGTATCGATTTCCAGACCTCCCATGCACTACATATAACCTTATATCTAGTTTTCCTGCAGTAGGGGCGCCGCTCTGTTTTCCTCAGTAGTAGCCCATACACCTCCCTAACCAGCAATAATTCATATATTGACGGTGGGCTTTGATTCCTTATGGGTATGTCGGCCCCTCCAGTAGATGGATCAAACAGTATCGCCATCTGGGAGATCAAGCACGTCCAATGGTAATGTCTGAGATTGGGGATTCCCAGCCCACCCTGTTCCTGAAGTAGGGACATGTATTTCAGAGCCCTCCTGGTCTTGCCATATTGCCACAGAACTATTGTTTCCATTGATTTTAACATAGCTTCCTCGATAAAAAACGGTATTGCTCAGAGGCTATACAGAATCTTTGAGAACATCGTCATTTTTAAAACATTCGCTCTACCTATAAGGGACAAGTATAGTACATCAATGCTTTTAAGATCAGCAGCGATTGTTTTTAACAGTGGTGTAAAGTTGTCTCCTATAATTGATTCAATAGCTATATTTATTCTAACCCCAAGATAAACTGCAGAATCAACATATCTGGCATTTGGTCCGAACCCCATCCGGGCCAACACTCCCCAGAGATATTCCCATCTTACGCGATCGAATGCCTTTTCGGCGTCAAGGAGGATTATAGCCATCCGTATCCCGTGGCAGCATGGAAATCAAACAGAGTGGTGGCACGTCTTATATGGTCAGTTGTTCCGCGGCCTGGAATGAATCCATGCTGCCAAGGGGAAACAAGACCGCCCACAACCCTCCCCAGCCTCTTGGCCAAGATCGTAGAATAGACCTTAGTGTCAGCGTTTATCAGGGATATCGGTCTGTAAGACCCAGGGTTTTCTTTGGGTTTACCTTTTTTGTGGAATACGACAATATTAGTCTCTTTCCATGTGTCAGGGATACAGCCGGTATATATTATTCCATTAAATAGGTCTAAGAATATTGGGGCTAATTCATTTGAAAGATTTTTATATATTTCCTGTGGTATGCTATCTGGCCCTGCCGCTTTACAATTTACCAGCTCTTGTAATGCCTCACATACCTCATTCATGGACACATCATGCTCTCAAGATTCTTTGTCAACCTCATTGAGTTCAGGGCCTACTTCCTCCCCTTCTCCATTAGATCCCTCTGATACCCCCTCTTCCTGGTAGAGTATCTGAGAAAAGTTTTTAAATACTTTCAGGATATCTGATGGCTCCCCATAGTCACACCTGTTCTCCTGTATGCTGACTATTGTGTTTTTTTTTAGCTCTTTGTCTAGTACGTAGCGCCAAAGCTGTCCCTGCTTGCTCCCCTGTTTCGTACATATTACACCTGTGGGCACGATATTCACTTGCAGACTTTTTTGCCATAAGTTTATTAATCTCTGCCTTAATAGACATAATTTTCTTCGGACTCCCTTTCCCATCCCTTCCGTGTAGGATGTCGCTCCTGTGCTCCTCCTCCGTGGCTGCCAATAAACCCAGCATCCTATCTTTCTCTGACCTTTCCTGTTTCCTCATGCGGGCAGCATAGCTCACTGTTTCCCCTCTCAGGGCAGCCTTAAAGGCGTCCCACACGTAGTTTCTCGATGTGCTATATTGGTTCATATAAAAAAATGCCACTGTCCAATCCCTTATGTGTTCTAAGTACCCATTATCCCCTATCAACTTTCTATCATAAGGACATCTAGATTGCTTTATCGCCATCATACCCTTATCATAACTCAGTATAAGAGGACTATCATCAGAGATCACTTTGGGTAGTTTCCTTATGCTAACTTTCCTCATCTCAGGCAGAGATATTAAAAAATAGTCCAGTTTTGTGTACCTTTGATAGGGACATGAAAAATAGGTGAACCCTGAATTATTAGGCTTTTTATTTCCCCATACGTCCCCTAATCCATGTGAGCTAGTCAGGGAACTCAGCGCTTTAAGGACCCTGGGTTTCCGACCTGTATACCGAGCTTTGCTGACAAGATCGGCCGAGATATTTAGATCCCCACAGATAACAATGGGAGTAGGCCAGTTGGTTAGTGCGATCTCAAGTGTGTTGAAGACCTCGGGTCATCCTGGTTGGAGCCATGGATCCCACAGATAGTGACCCCACAAGAAACCTCTGCCAGAGCCCATCTTCAAGTGAGTCAGCCTTGTCCCGTTTTCTACCCCCTAGTGAGGTTTTGCCCCACTTCTAATTGTCGAGGTCTTGGAGGAACGGGCCAGGATCTCAAACCCTTTGATGTTCAACCAGTTTCTTTTCCCCCATGGTAAATGTGTCTCCTGTAGGCATAAGTTGTCTAGCCTTGTTGATCTTACAAACTGTGCCAGCCTTTGCCTTTTATTCCAGTTGTTTAAACCCCCAACATTAAGGGTACATATATTAAGATTGGCCATTATTCATTATACTTTTACTGATTTGATTATACATTTCCATCATCAAGTATGCAAACTTAAAACATCTTGTATTGGAGGAAATAACCAGGACATAATACCATATATTCTCCTTTTCTTCTGACTTTCTCCCCCCCTGCCCTCCCCCTCTTCCCCTTTCCCCTCCCCCATCTCTCAACACCCCCTGAGAGCGCTCAGACCTCAATCTGTGCATGTGACGGATAGAGCGGTGGTAGACTGGGTCATATTATAACATGTGATATTTTCCCTACCAGAACCCACACATCATTCAATTGAATAGAGTGCACTAAGAATCAAATAAACATTAAGAAAGGTTTGCCCCACCATGTTGCCAGCTTATCTTGGAGTTAAACCAAGCCTGCGAATAGTCCTGAAAAAAAAAAAATTAAACACACTCATAGTGTCCCCAAGAAGTCTTTGATTTCGGAAGAGAAGTATTGGGTCCGGCCATCATGTATCACCTTTAACTGTGCTGGATTAATAAGGTACACCTGAACTTTCTTCTCCAGAAAGGGCCTGATTAGTTGCCTTAACCTCCATCGCCTCTCCACCGTTGCATGGCAAAAGTCAGGGCACACAAAAAATGAGACCCCTCCGCTTGACCTCTTGGATTCGGGTCGATCTCTTACCGCCCGCTTCGGTATCCTCGAGCAGACAGCCCAGAGCCTGTACTGCGGTCTTCGCCTCGGCTGCATGCGGGTATTACACCTTTTTTTCTCCTTTTTTAGCCAGATCGCATTACTGCACTTATCCGTATTATTTAATTAGTACCGGCACAGTAAAACATCCGCCATATGTCACCGTGGGTCCGGGATATAGGAGAGACGTGACCCAGTCTCTCCAGCGCTCCTTAAGACCTTACTGCTCGGTCGCCATCTTGCCCCTCTTGAACCTGTAATTTTCTGTTTATATTTGAAACATTTATGTGAACATCCTTCTTTGTGGATCGCACACACGTTGCTGTTATAACCCTGGAGGCTAGAGGGATTTTATTAATATTCTTAAATGACAAATTTATTTGCTGATATAGTTTGTTTTACACAGAAAATACCATGTGTCTTATTACGATGTTGGGCGTACTTGTGGCCGCCCGACACTATTTCGGTGTTGGAACTGCCCTACCATAGGACCATCTAATTACTAAACATTTCTCTATATCTCTATTTCCACCCGCAGCACAGGCTCACATAGAGAAATGTACCTCACAGTGCCTGCCACAAGGTACAGGGATTTATAGGGGGGGTACCATGAGTGGCCCAGGTCCCCAAACGGAGGCCACAGAGGCATGAGGGCACTGCTAGGGTCCCTCAAAGTAAACTTTTGACAGGCTTTTCATGTCAGAGAGCCCGACATAAAAAGCCTGTGGGAAACCGACATCGTAATCCTAACGGCGGAGACGCCACCCATAAGGGATTACGTGCCGGTTCCGACTGGCCGACAGATTTCATGAGCCCATTGGAAGCCAGCAGGAATGACTGGCAGATTTGACTTTTGACCACCTACATTATTATTAGGCGGTCGGAAGTCAAACCTTGGATCTCGGTTGGAAAGCCTCCGATCTGTGGTCAAGGGCTTTCTGCCCGACATCCAAGTGAGGTCCTAAGTGTAGGTCTTTATTTATAGCATGAAACTCCTATTTTACTGTCTGTTACTAAAGGAGTAATCATTGAGTGTCTTAGGTGTTTAGAAATGGCTAATCCAGTAAATTAAAATAAGGGATTAACATCTGCAAAGGCAAACAAATCTAATGATTTTTTTTAAAATCACTAGATGTTATGGATTTTAACTCCATGCCCGGAATTAACACCAAACTAATATCCTACCAAGCACTGTACTGCATAAATAGCGTTTACAAATGTCTTAGAAACCAGTTGCAAATATATGTTTGCCCAATTTCAAATGACTTATATTTTATGGCAGTTTAAGTTTGCAGATTTATATAGTGGGGTTTATCGCCACTGAGAGCATCCAGGTGTTGTCCTTGGGCATGGGGAGATTACGTGATTTGCCCAGAATCACAGAATGTTGCACTGATGCTGTCTCTAACCCGGATCCACAACTCCCGAGTCGGTGGCTCTGGTTGCTGCACCACATCCTCCAAGTTAACTTGACTTGGTACACGATTGTAACCTGTAATACAGGAGCTTGTGTAAATTCTAAAGCAGCCTTCTCTGTAGTATCTATTTCAAGATATGCAACCAACAGATACCCCCACTGAATTGAGTGAAAGCAAACGAAAATCAACTGCATTGGAAAATTCATCAAGTAGACCCCTCCTGTGAGGAGTGAATATTTGTTGACGTGCTTTGAGATCACGCTCAAAGTGCTTTGTGGCAATGTTGTATTTATAAAGTAAAAGGTCTTACCAACAAAGTTATTTATGTATGTAAGTTCGACTTACACGCATAAATAGCATTTTTACAAGTGTTACACCACTTGATGAATTCATAAAAGTTGCTTTCACACTTGCGAAAGCTTTCACTCATGTGGTTGTAAATCTACTCCTGGGATGAGAATTCGGTGTGGAGTGTGCATTTCTGGGCCAGAATGTTGTGTGCATTTGTACCCAGCCACAAACGTACTCATTTGTGGGTATTTACAGTCTCCTGACCTGCTCATACTCAAAAAGATAAACAAATGTTAGCAAGTACACTCAACTGTTAGTTGCACGCTTGGCACGGTGACAAGCTTGAATCTCAGCAAAGCTGACTAAACTTTCTATGTTTCTGAAGTTAATGAATTGAGCACCATAAAATTACTAATAATACACTTGAGAACAGTGCTTAGTGCTGTGGTGTAAAGAGCTACACAAAAACATGTTAATATTAAGTAAAACAGCAAGGTATTGCTACACTGAAGCCTGTCGCATGAGCAAGTATACATGTGCATATTGATTAACACCAAAATTGGAATTTACCGAATGATCACTGCTACCAGGTACAACCTGACAAACCTTTTCAAATGACAGAATTGAGTAAATCTATATCATGGTGACATTGTAAACCTGCAGGTGATATAACTATTTTTTAGATCGAGCCTATTGCAGCGCGCATGCACTGCAATAGGAAAATGACCTCTTGCAGCTAACCACGACTTTTCACAAGCTTGTGCTTGTTGAATTTTTTTCACCAATATTTCTATTGGTGTTTGCGTGCGTCTTCCTTAAAAGACAACACGCAATTGGGTAAAGGTGGGTGCATGTCCCGCTTTTCCCAGCAAATGTAACTGCCCACGGCCTAGTGCTTGCGGTTTCCAATTTATCGTGCCCGCGTTATGCGTTCGCATTAATTAGAAACAGATTCTCCGGGAGGCAGACAGGTTGGGCTTAAGCAGCCTGGGACCAGCGTGTCAGTCACCAGGCAATTCCATTCACATGCAGGTGCCGGCACGAGCAACAGCCGAGTACAGTAGACAGTGAAACTTGAGAAATGTATTCTGTGTTTCTTACAAACCCATGCCTGCTTGTGTATCTCTCGATCTGAATTATTTTAAAAAAAAGTGAACGGACAGAAACTACAGAAGATCAAACATATAGTTGCCTGTGTTTTAGAATCTATTGCCAATACATTTAAAAATTTGATAAAACGTGGCAGCTACAAAAAAAATGTAGCGACTTGTGTCCTACCCATATTTAGTTCTAAAATTGCCACAGTCACGGAAGACATTTTATTTCAGGGCAAAATTAAATAAACAAGCCTTTGCCGTGTTCCATTTCAGGGCATAATTAAATAAACAAGTCTTTTCTGTGTTCCTTCTCCCACCCAAATATGTAATTATTAAACATGTGTCTTCCATGGTAAACAAAAAATGAATATAGGTCTGAAAATTTTGCTTCTCAATGCAGTGTGCCGTTATTATTTTGGTGCGATTTTTGTGGACAAGCAAAGATAAAATGATTGCAGATATGCAATGTCTTTCAGACGGCTTACGTATAGGGTGCACTTCCGAATTAATATCGAATCATGTTGTACTAATGACTTAAAATGCGTGCAGAGCAGAAAGCACCATGAATTATTCAAATGAGACACACATTCTGCCCCTGCAAGGTCGATGAATGAGAGAAGGGAGGCAGGGTTTTGGAGCCCAGCTCCCGGGCTGTGGGAGCTCTCCAGCAGAGGAAGGCGAGACTGGCTAGTTCAGCGTGAAGCTCTCGTCTAGCCAGTCTAGGGGCGGAGTGCCCACACACGGCCACCGGAGGCACATTTCATTCGATGAGAGCGGAGCCCTACAGCTGCTCTCTCCTGCTCTCACCCTGTGCTTCTGATGCCCTCTGCCTGTCCGGCTCTATGCCACAGCACCCTGCTTGCTCCCTGTCTCTACTCTGTGCCCCCGCCCCTGCTCTCACCCCGTGCTTCTGGTGCCCTCTGCCTGTTTCGCTCTATGTCACAGCACCCTGCTTGCTGTCTCTACTCTCTGCCCCCGTTCCCCCCGCTCTCACCCCATGTTTCCAGTACCTTTTGCCTGCTTAGCTCTATGCCACAGCACCCTGCCTCTACTCTCTGTGCCCCCTGCTCTCACTTTTTAGTTATGTTTTATATTATTGTATGTGAAAGTTTTAACACATTTATTATAACTTTCACGTACAATAATATAAAACCTAACTAAAAACTTAAAAGATTCCGAAGGCGAGACCTATTGGCTATGCCAATGCTTGTTTTCTGAGAATCAGGTCCACTGTGTCTGGAAGGAGGATGTCAAGCTTTGTAAGCTCTCTGTGGACTATCTTCCATCCCCAGAGCCATGTATCTTTCTATCAAGTCATATGGAGAGGCCTTGCTCTTTGGCCATCTGGCATTGGGATTGGTTTACTCTGGCGATGGAGTTCAATGGTCTCATGGAGATAGAGGATTGCCATTTTCAGAATGCTTTCTAGAACAGGAATGTTTTCAACATGCCCAGTGAGTCACTGCTTTTAGGTCCGTTTTCAGGTCATACTGGAAAGGTGCTCCTAGCACCATGATAGTTTTTCTGTGTTTCTTTCTCTTGAATTTGAGCTAAATACTTGACAAAGTGGGGCTGGATCTGAAATTGTTGGCAACTATATGGGAATGGACAGGCTTCTGTAAGAATCCTGTGCCTATCACTCTATACACATTGAAAGTTGTACAAAGTACCCTAAACTTATTTCTTTCCTTCCTTGAGAGCCAGTCAAGAGCCTTTATTGGGGGAATGATAAGAACTGTCATTTTTAGAAATAGTGCTTTAGTTAGTTTGTCGTGTTCTAAGAGGGAGATGAAATTTCTGAGTATCATGATCTGAAGTCTGTGCTGAAATGGCTGGAGAAAGTCAGCTCAGAGTCAAACCAAATACATGCATTCTTTACTCTGAAGACTGGTGTTAGAATTGTTCTCAAAACTTGAGAAAAGAGGAAAGGAGTCACATTCCTGTGTATGTGGATGCCTGAGGTGCAGGCCCAGAATGTTCTCCTTCATCCCAAAGTAGATATTCCTGAAACAGTCATTGATGTTGCCATATTGTAAGGGATTTTTAGCCCAGTTTCGACTGTATCTGAGGGACATCAGCATTTATCTTGATTTGAAATTGTTGCTGTGCAATCAGATATGTCATAGGTCTCAGGTAGATGTTGAATTATAGCAGGCACAATAAGAAAATCTGGCAAACCCCATATGAGAAGCACCTTACTACTGAGAGTGAGAATCCAAGCCTTAACTGTTACTCAGAGTCTGAAAGGTGGAACAGATTTCTTTATGCCCTATGTGCAACCACCATCCATTTTCCAAGCCAAGGTTGAAGTATATGTTGGTCCACTGAGACCACTGACACATATGTGTCAGAATGATCAGAGCAGAAAAGTAACTATAATTAAGCACCTCTTCCCTGACATCTGTCAAAGACCTCTCATTCGCCCTGGACCATCCAGAAGCCAATAGGCAGTTGTAAAGTAGGCTGTGAGCTGATATGTATTCTTGAAGTTGTTTTAGGGTCACAAAACTTTGAAGATCTTGCTGGGATTAGTGCGTTATATAGGCATTTGTTGGATGGTTTTTCTATATTTGCTGAATGTTTCTTTATGTGGGAATGTTGCTATATGATTGTATGCCCAAGAGACAGACTGTTGTATAAATGAAGCATTTTGTAACTCTGCAAGTTCATAAATGAGGGTGTCAGTAGTGTATTTGAGACAGGTAGTTAAGCATATGGCAATATGTAGCTTGACAATAGGTAGAATGACAGTCAAGAATTTGAATTTGAATTTGAAAATCCGAAACCAGATACAGAGCATGTTTTTAGCATTTTACATTGGCTAAATTTTCCAACATGCAGGGCCGTGCAGGAGAAATTCCCGACACACAGCACTGTGTGGCTGAAGAAATTGACACAGTTCCCCCCTCATCCCATGTAACCATTGCACCCCCGACTTCAGTGCGGGCCCGCTGTGGGCCTAAAAGGATCATCGCATCACCAATTAGGGGTTCTGGAAATCCGTGCAGCACCCATAGCGCCTGAATTTTCTCATGCTTCACAACTCTGCGGCAAGTTTTTCCGATGCAACACCCGCAGACCAGAACCGCCTTGGAAGCAATGCATCACTTTGCCGTACAGTCTGATTTAAAACATTACTTCTCATGCTTACAGCGGAACTGTCACATTGCCTCCCCAATAACTCAGGAACTGATGCATTGCTGTGTTTTCTGACACTTCCCTACTTTGTAGCTGTTTTGCCTTGTGGATTTTGATGCAGTTGAGATACTTTGTAAACAAATCACACATCCATAGATTTCTATGGACAGAATTGCTTGAAAGCTTTAAATAGTCATAACTTGAGTTGTGTATGTTGGATTTGTGTAGTTTTTGTCTTGTTTGGTTTAGATAAATATACTTTATTTTTCTTAACTGGGGTGGTGTCCATTTGCAGTGTTTTCTCTGTGCTTACACATTGCCTCTAAGATAGGTCTGACTGCTCGTGCTAAGCTACCAAGGGGGTGAGAAGGGGTTATCATAGGTGTGTAATCATCTTATCCTGACTAGAAGGAAGGGTCTCTACTTGGACAGGGTCTAAACCACTGCCAATTAGAGACCACCATTTCCAAAACCCACCATTACCAGGGACATAGCTGTCAAGAGTTAGCATGTTACGTGTCATACCTTAGGTTAGTCAAAATGCATGGTGGGATTTTTAAGCTGAAACTATAATAGTAAAAAGTGAAATGACAAATCCCAGAATGCAAACTGCTTTGCAAGATATTCAGGACTGGCAGACAATGCCACATGAAATGAGACCGCTTCCAAACCATGTAGGGAGAAATTATCAAAGCCCAGCTCACCTGAGTTTCTGTTCAGTTCTGATGGAGGTTGAAGACAGTCCGACCCCACCCTGAAACTGCTTGTTTGTTTAAGCAAGGTTTCCTCTGTGTGTATCTTCATTGGGCGTACACCTCTGCCCATGTGTAGGCTTCATTAAGCTTGTAGTCAATAGTCCCAAAGAAGATACACACAGAGGAAACCTCATTCGCAAACTCAATCCTCTGAAGAAAGTGGTGTCTCAGACCAGGATACTGACACATCAAGACCATCTGCCAGCTCCTTGCTTAAACAAAAATTGAGTAAACCTAAACAAGGAGGTGTCTCAGCAAACACTGCAAATGCACCCACTGAAAGCATTTCAACTGTGGCTTTTTTAGAGGAAGGCTTGGATCTGACCAAACCACCAGATCCTTCGACGTCAAAACATTCAGACAAAAAACAAGATGCGGGAAAGGAGAAAGAAATCGAAAAAAAGACCGGACTGAGGAGCCAAGGGAAACCCTCCTAATAAACATTTCAATGAAAACGCTAACTGCATTTGAGGAGAAAGTCTTAAATAAAGGTACTTCGTTTGTGAGCACATACCACACAACTGAATTAGAGACTGAAGTCTCTTTTTTCAAATTCATGAGAACTTTGCGTTTGAGGCATTTCTTTACAAATGTTTGTCAAAATGTTGCAACACAAGAACCCACTACAATCTTCAAAACCAAAAGTAAATTCCAAGCACCTGTGTCCCATAAGACTCTGGACAATTTCGAGACATTGGTTAAAACAGATCTGGGCAAATTGAAATACAAAAGACAGTTGAGAAATTTGACACGCGCTGAATACAGCACGTTACAAAAATTATCACAGGACAAATCTATCACTTTCCAGAAGGCTGACAAAGGAGGGGGCCTTGTCATGATGGATGTTGACTTTTATTTAAGAAAAGCCACAGAACATGTCACGGATGAAAACACCTACCTAAAATTAGATCAAGACCCAACTACAGAAATGTCGACAACTCTGGATAAAATACTTGAGCAAGCAGAAAAGCTCAATTGGATTGATGACAAGACAAGAAAATATTTACACCAAACATATCCCAGACGCCCCAGAATTTATTTCCTGCCAAAGATTCATAAACATTTGAACAACCCACCGTTTCGACCGATTGTATCCGGTTGTGGATCAATTTTTGAAACCCCAGGCAGATTCATCGACCATTTTCTACAATCTTTTGTTTGTAAGTGGCCAACCTATATTAAAGACACTTCTGATTTTGTAAGGAGTTTGACAGCAATCTCAGTAAACAACAAAGAGGATTGGATACTATGTACAATCAATGTCGTGGCGTTATACACGTCAATCCCACACCAATCTGGATTGGAAGCAGTTGAATGGGTGCTACTTCAAGATGAAGGGTTAGAAAGCCAAAAATGTATGGTGTTACAACTATTGGAGTTTTGTCTAATGAACAGTTACTTCGAGTGGCAGGATGTATTCTATAACCAAATGAATGGTACATCCATGGGTTTTCCAGGAGCACCCATGTATGGCAATACATTCATGGCGAAATTTGAACATGACCATATACTGACTGATCCTCTTTGGCAAGAAGGCCTTGTGTTTTTTCGACGCTACATAGATGATATCTTTGTAATCTGGCGACACTCTGAAGGTTCTCTGTTGAATATCACTCGCCTTAATCAAGTGGATCCAAGGATGCAGTTCACATTCACGATTAGTCATGATGAAATCTCCTTTTTGGACGCCATGGTACAACTGAAAAATCAGGTCATTGAAACCAGGCTATTCAAAAAATCAACAGACAGAAACAATGTAGCAGTTTTCATCCTAAAAATCTCATTGACAATTTGCCCACATCTCATTTATGAGAATTAAACGTATCTCTTCTAATGAAACTGACTGTACAGAATCACTGCTTGAACAAAAGTCTAGATACATTCAAAGAGGATATCCTGAATTCATACTTAACAGACAAATCTCAATGGTTAACAACATGGCAAGAAGTCTTCTGCTCACAAAAAAAGAAAAAACTAACACCAACAGAATGATATTTGTCTCCAAATATTCTTCAGCATCCAGAGATATCAAAAAGATCATCTTACGTAGATGGGAATTATTGGAAGTGGAACCTGATTTTGGGAACCTGTTCATAGAAAAACCACTATGTGCATATACAGAGCTCAAAACCTGAAAGAATTTCTCACAAAGCCTACAAGAGCAAAACTAAAAGGAGGATCCTTTCGTGGCACTACTAAATGCTGGAACTGCAATAATTGTAATAACGTGATACTGGGGAACACATTATTACATCCCAGGACAGGTGAAAAAATACCACTATACCATACGTCAGATTGTAATACTGAGTTCATTGTATATTCAATCAAATGTCCGTGCGGACTTCTGTATGTAGGGAAAACTACAAGAAAATTCAAAACACGATTATCTGAACATAAAAGCCGCATACGAAATCAAATTTGTACATCACCATTGGCTGTACATTGGATTGAGAAAAGACATACGATTGCGCAAATCAAATGTCAGATCATTGAAGTAGTACCCCGGTATGAAGGCAGAGATAATGATCAGGCACTCCTCCGAAGAGAGGCTTTCTGGATCAAAAAACTACAGACTTTGACCCCATCGGAGTTAAATGACAAATTTGAAATGAGTTGTTTCCTATAACACACTTCAGCAGGCTTGATGACAGCCTTAATAAGCCTCTACGAATCCTATTAAACACACTAGGCAAACACATCTGACTACACACTAGATGTTTATAATTATAATGGACAGGGTTAGTAAATATTGTGTATATTTATGAAAGTCTATCACTGTATATACATTAGGTGTAAATAGCAGGCAGGTAATTCATAATTATTTTGATGTCATCAAAATGAATGTTAAGGTGTAAATAGAAGGCAGGCATTTTAGAATTATCATTTATGCAGTTTTATACACACACAAGATTTAGGTTCGCTGTTTCAATAACCCATTTGGTCGTGTAACCGCAAGACACTCAGTGTTTCTTTAGGCTTTTGTTCGTTGCATAAAGTTATTCGCGGTTGAATCATGACGCTCGGTTTTTAGTGTAGTGGTGGCTTTTTTTGTTGATATTGACATTTGTGGGATTTATAATATCAATTGCACAAAAGTGAGACGTGTTTCTCATATACAATAATAACTGGCGCGTTGCCATAACAATATTTAGAGGTGATAGTACGACTCAGGTGCAGTCTGTTGTCGATTGCGATTCATTACCCGGAAGCAATGCTTATAATCTGAACACGATGACACGGAAGTGCATCGTTGAAACAGCAAGGCGGGTTAGTTTGGAGCTGCTCGGATAGAAAATAGGTAAGCTTTGTTTGTTAGTTGTTTCGCGCTTTGCTTACTAGTCATATCTCCAAAGGTACTGATGTTACCTTTATTTTTGTAGGCACAGAGGATTTTTCGACCTCATGTAGACTGATTATACAGGTTCGTCTAGATAGAGGTGAGCTTTTTTCAAAAATACCGGTTACACGAAATGTCTCACTTGTAACCACGCTGGTACTGACTGCAGATACTTGTTCCCAAACAGAGTCGTCTACACTTAATATTTTTATGGTTGCTGAACCACGACGTTCGTCTTTCCTTTGTTAAGGTGAGCACGTGTTGATTTAACGTGTATACGCAGGTCTGGTTGTTTATATCTATTAGTTATAGTGATTGTCTATTTTGCACTCCCCTTTTTTTAGATAGAGTCCCTCACATCTTGACAAGGTATGTCTTGGTTATACTGTTATCAGTTTAATAGTGAGTTTAGTTCTCGTTTTATGATTATGCACTTCACATCTATTTTTTGCATTGACCATTCATTTATGACTGAGATAACGCCTGTGTTCAATGTGAATTATCATTAAGTCCTGTTGTTGTAAAGAAGAAATTGTAATAACATACTACCTAATATTTGAAATTTGAGAGTGTTGCATAACTGTTGATTTATTGCAAATATGTAGTATGGCATTGTTTTATATTGTTTCCTTGTTCTTTTTAGTTGACAACTGGAACCCCTGACGAAGGGACAAGAACGTCCCGAAATGCATTGGGTGGTGGTTCATGAAATATTTTTAAAAAAAGTATATTGAAAGTTGAACATGAATTGATTCTATGAACATTTGATCCTATCGATGGCCTAAATAAATGAAAATGTATTAAATACATTGTTGATTAATTTGAAAAGTTTTGTTTGAATGTTTATAATTTAAACTCAAGTAGTGTGCACTGTAGTCCTAGCAGCCCATGTGGGGTTAGGCCTTATTTCAAAGTTTAATTGATCCAACAACACAGGTATTAGAGGAAGAGGATATTTATTTTTTATTGTAGCCTTATTTAGTCCTCTATAGTCGATACATGCGCGCAGAGATTTATCCGGCTTCTGGATAAAAAAAGTGGAGATGACACCGAAGATGTGGAATTTCGGATGAACCCAGACTGCAGTAGGTCGTCCAGGTAGGTTCTTAAATATTTGGTCTCTTCGTCAGTCAAAGCATATACTCTGTTATTAGGTAAAGGGGCCCCTGGTACAAGATCTATACGGCCGTCATATGACCGATGTGGGGGCAACACACTAGCTTTCACTGGATCAAAAACGTCTTTAAAGTCAGAATATTCAGGAGGGAGACTTGGTTCGTCTTGTGTAACACTAGCACAGTATATTACTGTGCTCTGTTCTGTACCTGCTCCTTGATAGCAATTGGTTCTAAAGAATGAGGAATCCAAAGTAACTGTTCTGTTCACCCAATCAATTTTTGGGTTATGAGTTGTTAACCAGGGTACCCCGAGAATCAAGCCAAAATTAGGGGTATCTAGTAGATCAAAGCTAATCATCTCTGTGTGCCCGTTTTGACAGACCATGACAAGGGGACTTGTTTGTTTTGTGATTAATCCAGAGGTCAATTCTGACCCATCCACTGCACATACTGCTTCTGGACAAGGCTTTAGGCAAATAGGAAGACCTAATGTGTTAGCTAACTTATTATCCACAAAATGTCCTGTTCTCCTGAGTCCAGTAGGACAGGGAGAGAATGTCTAACTTGGGTAGTAACAATTAAAAAGATCTGAATTATGAAATGTCTAGGTATGTGCGGTACCATGAAGGCTGCAGAATTAGAGGTTTGATTAAGATGTTTTCTCGAACAAGTAACCTCCCCCCTTGTCAAGCTTAATCGTCTCCCGACTCAGTTGAGCAGATAGAGGAAACAGTATCCTTTCGTGAAGTTTTAGGTTTTACTGGACATTCTCTGGCAAAATGTCCTGCCTTGCGACAATATAAACATAGTTGAAGTTTTCTCCTTCTTTCTTTTTCCTCTGACGTGAGTGGACCTCTGAGTGTCCTTATTTGCATAGCCTCAGGTTCAGGGAGTTTATGATCTGTGTCTTTCTTCTCATGTCTAATAAAAGTTAACAGCGATTCCAGTTTGGATTTATCTCCCTTTCTTTCTCCTAGTCTGTGTTCCAATTTCACGACTAAATCTACAAAGTCAGAAAAGTCTTCTGGCAAATCAACGATATGAGCCAGCGCATCTTTTAACTCGTCTCTCTTAGTAAACCTACGGTCAGATTACTTTTTCAACTTTCCACAACTACAGCTATGGAACCCTATTTAAAATATGTCACAAAGCCTTACCATCGCTTTTTGCTCATAAGGTTTAGATTCAATTTGATCCATCTTATTCTTGGCTCGCACACAGAATGGGGTACACCAGAACATTTTCCCCCCTGTACATGTGACTGTTTTTCAACACAGGACACTTTGCACCTGGTCATGTTCTGTGAGCACTATCTGGTGCCGCGGAAAAAATTTCTTGTTCCCATCTTGAAACCTTTGAATTTCGTCCAGGTACGGCCAGCATTACTATACCTCCAGATGTTGAACTCGGTGCCGGTTGCATATGGCGTAGCTTGTTTTTTAGTAGCAGCCGCCAGACAGAATAAACTAAGAGTTGCAGCACCACTAAATCATCAAATCTGACTTCCTGCATAAACTTTGGCGAGAATGTCTTTTATATGCTGATATAGGTGTTCCCCACATCTATCAAACCCCTTTCTTAATGAATGTGCTCTTTTTGTTTTTAGAAGGAGTAGCAATCAATTCTTCTCACCTGTTTAATTGTTTTTTTAATCTGATTCTATGTATCATGTACTGCTTTTATGATTTTAATTAACCGAATAAAGTTTTTTGACTGACAAAAAACTCCTCTCTCAAACCTTTATAAAAAAGGGAGACACACTTTTCTTCTGGCACACTTTTCTTCTCGGTGAGTAAACGATTAAAACTAGTGAGATAGGTCAATAAATCCTTGTTACCTTGTTTAAGATTTAAAAGCTCATTATCACTTGCCTGCATAAAAGTGTGTTTAGCAAAAAGGCTGGTCATAGTACGTTTAAATTGATTCCAATTATGGAGGATGGGATCATCTCTATCCACGAAAGGAATTGACCAATTGGCTGCTGTACCGCCCAAATAAGACAAGAAGAATGCCACTTTCGTAGCATCAGTAGGGAACTGTTGTGGTTTACAAACGAAGTGTAATTGACATTGATTGATAAAAACATGGAATTTGTTACTATCTCCATGAAAACGTTCAGGTGCTGCTAAAGGCACAGCATTAGGAACATTAACAGTAACCTCAACTGAGGGAGGGAAAGTTGCATGTTTTGCTCGTGCCCCTGTCTCCGAGGAGGTTTTAAACAAAGTCGTAAAAGCTGTGTTCCACTGAGATTCCCTAGGTTTATACCTGCTTAAATCCTGTTTTAAAAAGGTGTTTTCCAACTTTAATTTCTCTATTTCCTCATGCATATGTTGCAAGATGTCAGACAGTGATTCATTATGGGCCAAGTCCTCGTTTAGGGCCTGCGCCATATCCGTGGCGTCAATGCCCTCGGTTTCTTCCCCGGCATTCATCGCCCAACAGAACTGAATATTTTAAAGGCTTGTGCTTCTTCTGTCAAAGCCCAGCTCACCTGAGTTTCTGTTCAGTTCTGATGGAGGTTGTAGACAGTCCGACCCCACCCTGAAACTGCTTGTTCCAGCACACTAGTTTTAAACAGTGCACTAAGAACCAGAAGCTCAAGGGAAGGGGGGAAGTGGATAAAATAAAAAAGAGAGACACCGTTCTTGTGTTTCCACTGTAGAAGAGCTGCTAAAATCTGCGGCCCTTTCTGACTTCTGTAGAAACTGGTGCCTAATGAAACATAAAAAAAGAACAGATAAGTGCAACCTATCCCTAAATGTGTTCATGACTAAACCTTAATCTATTAGAAATTCTCTTCTAAAAGTACCTCTTGGATCCTGGTCTCAAGCTTCCAGGTTTGGAATGTGTTACTGTTCTGGGATGTGCTTTCTATTACTGTAAAACTTCTGTAAAATCAAACGAATATCAATATCAGAATTACCAACATTTAACATTCACCTTAATATAATTAAAGCCTAAATTATTAATAGCAAACTCACTTCTCACACATTTCCAGACTTTCTATAAAACAAATACTGTACTTTTACATCAAAATACAGCAGGTAATTTGAGCAAGTCCTTCATTTACTGTTTGCCTTGCTGTCAATGGTTTCCTCTGTTCGATTCTTAAAAAGTTCCATGTAAAACAATGTTTATTTCACAAAGTTTCACAAAGTATTCTTGTAACAAAGGGTTTGAACCGCAAAGTTTTTGGACGATATCTTGTTCCAAATTGTCTTTACATGAATCCAGAAAGCGCCGACAAAGTTCTTTCAGGTAATAAAAGGTTTTGCACTTACTTGTTGCTGAAAAGGGATACTGATCAGTCTAACCTTGACCTCTTTCTCTTTTGCAGGTCGATTGCAGTGGACAGAAGAGGGGCTGAGGCAAGAAGAAGCCGGAAACCGGAAGAAGGAAGAGCCAGCAGCCGCGCCCATTGAAGCCAATGAAGGTCTGGAGAGAGCAGGAATGCCAGCGCCGAAGGATACGTTCTCAGGTAAGTGGGAGGTAGACGAGCACAAGCACTGGGCGAGGCTCAGAGGCTGCCTTGTATAGACAGGGCTGGGTGTGGTTCGAAGAGCTGGGTGTGGTTCGAAGAACTGGGTGTGGTTCTCACAAGCAGGTGTGCAGAGCTTTAGTTATTATGCTAATGAGTTGAAGTAACACATGGCCTAGGGAGGAGTGCTCTAAATAAGCCTTGATAAAAGCAAGGTCCAATGTGCAAACAAGACAGCAATGTCCAAACTTGTGAATACATTGAGCAACATACACAGAGGTCTTAGGGAGGGGCTGAGATAACAAGAAAGGCTTTCAGTAGCTATTCAGAGAGCTATTACAGAGACCACTAGTGCAATGAGAGGGGACATGCTCTTTGCTGTGCACAAACCCCAACAGAAATAGACAAGGATTAGGAAAATAGGGGAGAAACAGAACTCGACTGAGGAAAGATTGTTTCTGTCAAATAAGGAAGCGAGCCAGACAAACAATTTCTAATTCAGATTCAATATAAATACTGGAGAGAAAATGGGCAGCCATAATCATGGATGTGAAATTACTGGATAAGCAAATAGTCCACCCTGTGCAAAAACGAGTGTGCAAAAAAGTATGTTTTTAAGCCTATTGAGTTGAGTGAGTCTTCAAGGGACATTGTTAGCGTAGCGTGCTCCCCAGCCCGGGTTCTTGCCAATGACTACACCACACATGAAGCTCAGCATAACGCGTCTTTATTCTTCTGCGTGTAACCGCAAGCTCAACATTCTAAACCTGCATTCAATTCACTACACGGTAATGCTTAGGTTAAAAGTTCTACAGAGTCCATCAGGAGTCACAAAGGTTCTGTCATTACATGCTCACATGACGCTACTGTTACCTTATAACTCCTTTCATCAAGGACACTATATTTTTTTTAATGGAGTTTTATATAGCGTGAACTTGACCCGGTATCGGGGTATCAGAGAGCTTTACATAGCACCAGTTGCGTTACATGAGGACACCTTCATTTTTGTTAGGCACGGGAGATTAAGTGATATGCTCAGAATCACAGGATGTTCAGCGTCATTGCAGAGACTCAAACCTGGTTCCCCAGATTCAAGGTCAACTGCCCTAGCCGTTAGGGCAACTCCTCTCCCAACTCTTCCCAATATTCTAGGTAGGGATTTCCTTGAACCACCTATCCCATTCTCAGACTTGTAGTCCTGGTTCATGTCAACTAGATTTCTTGAACTCACACACCTGAAAACAAATATTGCAAAATGTTAAGACCAGTTCTGAACTATGGTGTCTCTGACAGGATACTACTTGGGAACTTTGAACGTATCCCAATTGGACTTTGCAGCATATATACATGTGTAGCTCAGGAGACAAAACATCTAATTCCACTCCCATTAATCCGAACAGGTTCATACTAGTGGCTTTACACACACACTGACAGTTTTTGGCCTTGACCTGTCACTGCCACCTTTGTACACCTCTGACCGGCTCTGTAGTTCATGTTATTCTAGTCTAGTGCAGAATGCAGCACAAATCGAAATATGAAGTAATGTTATGCCTCCCCTGAGAAGGCATATCTTTTTGGTGTATTCCCAAGTCTACAACTTTTGGTAAATTTGGAAATGTGTCAAATAGCATGGAAGTTGAGTGGTGTTGCGTTACTCCAGATTTATGAAGCCACTCAGAGCCAACAGAGGTGGAGCCTTGCATGGCTTCATAAATTGCATTTTGGACTTGCATCACTCTTACATCACATTGCATGGTGCAAGAGAGACACAACTCCTCTCATAAGAATTATGCCCCTAGGGAGAGGAGTTGTGTTGCTCAAATAGCTAAAGAGCTGCATGTTTTAGAGGTTGTTGCGAAGCATAACACATGAAATAGTCCCATAAATCATGATCTGACACAGTACATTGGCTTTATGCTCAGAGGCAAATCATGCACTGTCTATAGGGAAATAATGTATCAATTACCCAAACAATCCAGCCTTAATAGAGCCTGTTATTCTTCAGTCTACTGAGTGTTTCCTGGTGTCCTATATGGTGAGACTAGCCCTGTGCCTAAGACTTGTTAAATTTGCAATGATGTTGCCATAGAAAATAAATTGAATCTTGCATTCAGCAGGGTAGATGAGGCATAGACCTTGTCGCACAACATAACTGTGCTACAAAACTCATGAATACAATAAAATGACAAGAGAATAAAGATGCGTACTTCAGTGCCATATAAGCCTTACATCAGGAACAGTTAAATTATACCTAGAACTCCAAACAGCAAGTTGTTGCTATCTCTTCAAAACCATAAGATGTCATCTGAAGTAATAATGCAATATGTGTGCAATAAAGCCAACGGTTCTACTTCTGGGACATGTATAGTATGATGTTATATAGCACGGCCCCACAATAATTGTCTTTAGTCATTAAGTGGTAATTGTTTGTCAACTCAGAGGTACATATTTTATCAACCTGAGCAGGATGACAGGTTTATTTATTTATTTATTTATTTTTGAGATTTTTATTGCGCGAACAAATACCCTGGGGTGTCTCGGCGCATATGTAAACTAGCAGGACCACGGTAATAGAGTTCACTGGTCGAACAGCCATGTCTTTACGAGCCTGCGGAAGCTCATCAGGTTGGGTGCATTTTTGATATTTAGTGGAAGCAGGTTCCAAAGTTTTGGTGCAGCCACTAAAAAGCGACTGTCTCCCCAAGTTGCCGTTCTGGTATGAGGTACAGGTAGAAGGCAAGTGTTAGCAGATCTCAACAGTCTTTTGGGGGTGTAGACCTGGAGTGCCTCAGTCAAGAATTTAGGTCCTATGCCATGCACTGCCTTGTAGGCAATGCAGAGGGCCTTGAACTTAATGCGGCTCTCTACTCTAAGCCAATGAAGCTGGCGGATGGCAAGAGTGGTAGGTTGGCGGCGAGGGATGTTTAGAAGAATTCTGGCAGCCGCGTTCTGTACTGACTGTAGCTTTAACAGCACCTGTTTCTGGGTGTTAAGGAAGAGGGCATTTCCATAATCGATTTTGGAGAATACCAGAGTGGTAACTAAGGTCTTCCCAGCGGAGGTGGGGAGATAAGGCAGCAGTTTCTTTATTTTCTTTAAAGTAAAGAAAGCAGAGGAGACAACCTTGTTGACATGAAGGTTGAATGTTAGTTTGCTGTCAAAGATGACTCCCAAATTTCTCGCTTTTACCACTGGGACGGGTGGAGAGCCCAGTTGGTTGGGCCACCAGATGGGAGACCATTCTGGGGCGAGGTTGCCAAAGGTCATAACCTCGGTTTTGTCCGAGTTAAGCCTTAGGCAATTGGAGGACATCCATGTACTAACAGCAAGCATGGCCTCCTGAAAATTAGCTGCCACTGCTGTGCCGTTCTTGTGGATCGCCAGCACCAGTTGGGTATCGTCTGCATTGGAGGTTAATCGCACCCCATAGGCCTTTATTACCCTCGCTAAGTCCGCTACGTAGATGTTGAATAGCGTGGGACTTAGCGAGGAGCCTTGTGGTACTCCACATGGTAGTGCAGAGACGGGAGAATAGAAGTTGCCCAACTTGACTGTCTGGGTACGGTCGGCCAGGAAGGATGAAATAAGGTCTCTGGCCGAACCATCTATCCCCAGAGCTGTGACACGGTCGACCAAGATAGCATGGTCGACGGTGTCAAATGCTGCGGACAGATCCAGAAGAATTAGGATGGCCACTCCTCCCTGATCCATGATGGTTTTAATTTCGTCAGAGGCTTTTATTAGAGCGGTCTCTGTCCCATGTCCCTTCCTGAAGCCAAATTGCGTTTCGTCTAAGAGTTGGTGAGTGTCAACGTACTCTGAGAGCTGTATATTCATCAGAGCTTCGCAAATTTTGGCCGGGAAGGGGAGACAGGCAATAGGTCTATAACTGACCAAGGCAGAGGGATCCAGGGAGGGCTTCTTCTAAAGAGGCTTAATCACTGCCTTCTTCCACGGGGCTGGATAACAGCCGGTATGAAAGGCAGTGTTGCAGATTTCCATAAGTGGGTGAGAAATCACCTCACTTAAATTAGCCATCACTGAGGGGGGACAAGGGTCCAAAGGGGATCCTGACTTGGTGATGGAGCTAAGTCTGCTGATTTGATCTTCTGAAGTGTCAGCGAAGAAAGAGAAAGGATCATGATTAATATGGAGAGTTTCCTTTCTTCTGACAGTGGATCTGGCCCCTACATCTCCACCAAAGGATGCATAAATATCTGCCACTTTGGTAGTGAAGAAATTAGACAGTGCATTACAGAACAGTTGGGAGGGTTCTGCTCCAAGACCCGACGGAGGTGTAGATAAGGAATTGACCACTAAAAAGAGTTCTCTGGCCGAATTCCTGGCATTGTCGATTTGGGTCGAGAAATAAGTCGTTTTCCGGGTGATGATGGCCCTTTTATATATAGTTAAAGCATCTTTATAAGATTGCTTAGCTAAGGGGCAATAAGATTTCCTCCAACGTCTTTCTAAATTCCGACAGTGTTGTCGGTGGAGTCTAAGCTCTTCTGTATACCATGCCGCTGAGGGCGACCTTCTATTAGGTTGGATGGATTTTTCTGGGGCAACCTGATCAGCGGCGTTCCTGATCCAATCATGGAAATCAGAAGCTGAAGGGACAGGATTGGATCCTGTGGTGGGGGAGGATAATGACAGGATATTTGCCATCTGAGGGATATCAGCATTCTTCCAGGCACGAATTGCTGCCCTACTAGGTGGTCTGGAAGCGGGGAGGTTAACTGGGGAAGTGTCAATAGTGAGTATGATGGCCCTATGGTCAGTCCAGGTAAGGGGTAAGGTATCTAATATCTTGATGACAGAGTTATTGGTAAAGACACTGTCTAGTGTGTGTCCCGCCTGATGAGTAGTTCCCTTTACCAATTGCTGAAGTCCTGGAATGAGGAGATCAGCAATAAGTTGGGAGGTGTTGTGGTTTCCATGTTCTTCCAAAGGGAAGTTGAAATCTCCCAATATTGTGTAGTCAGTAGAGCCTATAATATAATGATTTAGCTCAGATAGGGAACCGAGAAAGGAACTGCGAGGTCCGGGAGGTCGGTAAAGCAGAATGCCTTTAAAAGTTTGTTTACTGTTAAGATTAATTGCAAAGGCAGCAGCTTCACAATTGGTGGATGAGATGGGGTCGAGCGTGGTATGGTACTGATTCTTAAAAATTATGGCGAGTCCTCCCCCTCTTCCTAATTGTCTATCATGTCTCACTACGCTATAGCCATCCGGGGTGGCCTGACAAAAGTCAGGTCCCGAGCCCGCATCTCCCCAGGTTTCTGTGGCGAAAAGAAAGTCAAGATCGTGCGTGGTGATAAACTCGCTAATATCTAGACTATGACATGGTAGAGAGCGTGTGTTGATAAGCGCCGCTCGACATCCCTGAAATGGGGTAATGGCCAAACTAAGAGGGGCGTCGGGAACTAGTGAATAGGATAGAGTTGGCGATGGTAGTTGGTAATTGCAGCCAGGGCACGGGGCGGGAATAATACCTGCAGCAGTTGAAGGAGGCAGGGAAATGCAATGGTGGCTAGGACATCCCGGATTGAGCAGTCTAAGTTGGGTCGAGGTATAGCGCACGAAAGGGCCAGGAGTCATGGCCCTGGGCCGTGTCCGGTCGCGGACGGGCGCAGACGGGCTTGGCTTAGGCGCGGCTTCGGCGCGCATCCGGCGCGCCCGCTGCGCCGTCTGGCCATGACACTACTTATATAGAGGGTGAGGAGGGTGGGAGGCCGGCGCGACTAGAGCGCAGCCCCAGCCCCAGCCACACCTAAGATGGCGCCCGCCGTCGCTTGTAGCCGATTCAATAAAAATGGCTAGGCGAGGCAGGGAACAACAAACAGCAGCGTGTGAGGGGGTGTCAGTGTGCCTCTCGAATTCCCCTTTAGCTACGAGAAATATAGCCCCCCAACTGAGAAATTATTCACACTATTAAAAAAAGTTTAAAAACGATGTCAGCAATGAAATAAAAGTAGTGAGCACTATCAATGGTCCAGCGCTAGCTCGCAGCCCTCGTTGTCTCACCAGGGAGAGGTCAGATAAGCAGAGAAGCAGGTTCCAAAGCCCGGCTAAATAGCTAAGGAGGGCGGGAGGCCGGCGCGACTAGAGCGCAGCCCCAGCCCCAGCCACACCTAAGATGTCGCCCGCCGTCGCTTGTAGCCGATTCAATAAAAACGGCTAGGCGAGGCAGGGAACAACAAACAGCAGCGTGTGAGGGGGTGTCAGTGTGCCTCTCGAATTCCCCTTTAGCTACGAGAATTATAGCCCCCCAACAGAGAAATTATTCACACTATTAAAAAAAGTTTAAAAACGATGTCAGCAATGAAATAAAAGTAGTGAGCACTATCAATGGTCCAGCGCTAGCTCGCAGCCCTCGTTGTCTCACCAGGGAGAGCTCAGATAAGCAGAGAAGCAGGTTCCAAAGCCCGGCTAAATAGCTAAGGAGGGCGGGAGGCCGGCGCGACTAGAGCGCAGCCCCAGCCCCAGCCACACCTAAGATGGCGCCCGCCGTCGCTTGTAGCCGATTCAATAAAAATGGCTAGGCGAGGCAGGGAACAACAAACAGCAGCGTGTGAGGGGGTGTCAGTGTGCCTCTCGAATTCCCCTTTAGCTACGAGAATTATAGCCCCCCAACAGAGAAATTATTCACACTATTAAAAAAAGTTTAAAAACGATGTCAGCAATGAAATAAAAGTAGTGAGCACTATCAATGGTCCAGCGCTAGCTCGCAGCCCTCGTTGTCTCACCAGGGAGAGCTCAGATAAGCAGAGAAGCAGGTTCCAAAGCCCGGCTAAATAGCTAAGGAGGGCGGGAGGCCGGCGCGACTAGAGCGCAGCCCCAGCCCCAGCCACACCTAAGATGGCGCCCGCCGTCGCTTGTAGCCGATTCAATAAAAACGGCTAGGCGAGGCAGGGAACAACAAACAGCAACGTGTGAGGGGGTGTCAGTGTGCCTCTCGAATTCCCCTTTAGCTACGAGAATTATAGCCCCCCAACAGAGAAATTATTAAGGTGGAATTCAAAACATTTGACCATCGGGTCCCACTCATCCTTCCTATCGTATTTCCCAAAATATTCTTTCTAAAAGACTGCATCTCATCACTGTCCATTATTGTTAATATAATTAGTCACTATACCGACACCATTAACTCATCTGTAAATTTGCTTTAACTCTATTTCCCATCCTAAAATTATCTCTTTCTCTGATACGGATATTATTGCGAGACCCACTCTTATCCTTTACCCTAACCTTAATCCGAACGTTGACCCTTAGTTTCACCCTAATGCTTTTACTCAACATTAGCCTAAGCTTGCATTTCAAACTAACCCAACATCACTTCTCACCTTACACTAAGGGCCTGATTCTGATGCGGTTAGGAAAGCATTCCCACCTAGGGTCTGATTCTAATGCGGGTAGGAAGGCCTCCTAACGGCATTTGCCCCTTCCAAATCGGATCGGGAACACGTCTTACCGACCAATGGCCCAATTATAATGAGGTTAGGACATATGCTCCCATTGAAGTCAATGGGAGTCCAACCAAATCGTATCGGGAAGCATCTGGCTGCATCCTACTTTGTCGGTCGGACTCTCCCGATCCAAGTGGGTTGGAAACCATTTCCAAACTGATTCGGTCGGGAAGCTTTCCAAACAGCATCTGAATCGGGCCCTAAGCCTGAGTTTTATTTTAAACCATTAACCTTATTTTTAAACCTGAACCGAATCCTAAAACTAACTTTAATCCTAACTCTATGTCTAAAAGTATAATTTAACATTGCCTGCGTGGTGGTATGTAGGTACCATGGATACGCTCTGGTGTCATGTAATATTGCAGTAGCTTGTGGTTCAAGGGAAACGCTGGTGCAGTGAATGAATCGATCACTGCTGAGATACGCAGTGATATGCAGTGATTTGCAAGCTCGACTTGTGCAATGACCAACTCCGTCTTCCAGCCTTCCGAAGTACTAATTCAGTACCATTAAATTGGGTAATGGGTAATAATGCCATTCATTATTTACAGCATTTATAAATGGCAGAATTATGTACTGTATGATGATATTACTATTATTATTATTAGCGCTGTAGAGCTTCTAACATCGCTACATCGCCAATGGAGTCTTTATAATGTTAATCAATATTACATTGTGCAAGGAGTTTCATCTATGTGGCACTAAGAAAATAAGACCAATGTAACTCTTAAGGCGAAAAGTGCTTTGCATATATATAACTGTGGTTGCAAGAGACTTTGTAAGCGCTGTAAATAACACTGGACACTTACAGCACTCAGAAGTAGCAGAAGTGTGATCTTAAGGCTGTATAAAAACAAGATGCTATTATTATTATTACTAGCAGCCCGTCCCGACCTTGTCCGGGAGCTTTCAGGCTTCCCCCTACCCACGCCTGCCCCGACATTGCCTTTTGTCCATTCCCCGCCTGCAGCCCCTGCCCCCGCCCGCCCCATCCCCCGCCTGCCGCCTGGCCCGACCCTCGCGTGGCCTGAGTCAATCCCCGTCCCCCGCCTTCCCCGACCCCCGCATGCCCCGACATTGCCTTTTGGCTGTTCCCCGCCTGGCCCGACACCAGCCTGCTTACCATTTCCGCCGCTCCTGAGTTCACAGCTCCTCGCCGCTCTGCTCCTCATCGCTTGTCCGCCACCGCTCCTTCCTCACGCCATGTCCGCCTCTCCGGGCTGCTCGTCATGTGATCGCTCCTCCCCCGCGCCATGGCCGGAGCTCCTCTGACGCCGCTCCTCGACGTTAGCATGCACGTCGCGGCCAGCACTACTTTGGGGGGGACTACTTTTTTTTAAATATTAATTTTTTAAATAAGGTTTATTTTTAAACTTTATATAGCCTATAACCATCTACACACCCTGACGATTTCTACGGTGTATCGGGTGTGTAGCTTGGCGCAGTGGTTCAGGAGTTTACCCGCCTCAAAGCCTGAAACTTTCTCCTTTATTATAGTAGTATAGATTGTTGGCATTATTAGTAATAATATGATTAGTTGTAGTGGTAGTAGTAGCTGTAGTAGTAATACTGGTAGTGTGATGCACCTAGTATTTCTTCACCCTTGTTACATTGATACCTACACAAGTTAAATTACTTTAGATTGTAATAGGTTTCATTCATGTGGCCCCAAGACTATAAAACCATTTAATCTGTTGAATTAAAAGTGCTTTGCATTAATCTCTTTGTGATGCTATGAGACAATTTGGCTAGACCGAGTAGCGGAAGGTGCTTCCCCGATGGGATCCCTCGGTGCTTTTGAAGAGAGACTCGGAGTCTCATATTTACTCGCATATTCCTGGGAGCTTGTAGCTTAAAACCTTTAACCTTTTATGAGGTGTTCACGTAACCGGCAGCGCATTGTTTGGTGCACGCGTTGACTGCCGGCGTTTGCTGTGTTATTTTGCCAGCACCTGGAAAACGTGCTTGGACGCCTCGCTGCATTACCCCGGTGCCGCTGACAGGTATTGAGCTTTCCCTTGGAGAGTGGAAGACTGCGCCTGGAGGTGCTCTCCTCTCAGGGATTAGCTTTAATTTCTATATTACTTACTCTTTGCAGTGGGTGCTGGTACTTGTATGCTATGGTGGCCCATGTTAGCATTTTCTAACTTTTTTAATCTAATCAGAAGCGTATCGTTCTTGTAACAGGAGGTCTCCTTTTGAATGCCATCAATTCTATGGAGATGATAACGATATTGGTGTGATTTAACAACACGACAAGAGATATTTTGGTCTCGTGACATTCGAGCCTAAGTGCTGCATTTCTATACAAAGTTCTGGGGTATGACTATCTGCTAATAACCTCCTGACTTTAGAGGCACAAGGATAATCGGGCTTCTCCAAGGAGGATCACAAACAGAGTCTGATTGAACTGACTGTTGCCACACTTGCCACGGACTGTTGTTACACTTGCCACGGAGTGCCACTGCTGTTTGCCGCCAGAGGAGGAAAAGGAGGACTTCAGCCCACGACTCGCCGCACCCGCTGCGCGGGTGCCGCTTCGTCATTACAAACTCCGGGAAGGCCCCGATTATATGAGAACACAGAGAGCAGTGTTCGATGTTTCTTTTGTCCTGGGCTAACAGAGGTGCTTAGAAGGACTGCGAGAGAAACTGCAGGGACTCCGTTTACCAGGAGCCCCTGCTTTACCTTTCTCACCAGGTGTGCGTTGCCTGGACAGCCCCGCCCCCTGCACCGAGTGTGTTCATAAAACTGTTCCGGGTTACCGCTGCGCGGGAGCGCGCTGGAGCGTCGCCGGGCTAAGCCCAGGCAAAGGGCGGGCCGTCCACGGCCGTCAAAGGCCGACACAGGCCGGGCTGGGCCACCCCCCTAACATTCTTGATGAGACATTGACAGACTGTGCAACCTGGGTACGAACTAACTAAGGTGACACTATACTGTTATTGTGATTGTTTATTATCCAACGCTAATCTCCTTACTTAAGGGCTGTATAACAGGCACTTAGCGTTAGATCACAAACTGTGGTAGAAACGATAAGCCCCGGGAAGAAAACTTCGACGGGAGGGTCTGTCCAAGGGACCTTGGATTTATTCATAAGCAGGGCGGCGAGTGCCTTGGAACGGGAAATAGCCCTCACGGAAAGCCGCTTATCCATTGAGCTCTTGTATAACAAGCGCTCGTCCCTAGGCCTTACATATCACACTATCACTCCCCCGAACACACTTATAGAAACGGACTCCTTGGGAGATATCGGTATTCCTCCAAAACTACTAGACCATAGTGCTCCTATCAACACCAGTAGGGTGTCTGTTAGTGATGATTCGTAGGTTGAAAGCCCTATGCTTACTAATACTAATACCGACACACACCCCAAGTCAACCACTATGCCTAGTACTCAAAATTCACCAGGCCCCATACAAACAAATAAAAGGAAGAGAGGGGGAAACCGGCAAAAGGGCAGGTGCGCCAAGTCTTCAAAAAAGGCTCCTACAGCTATAAGCCCTCTTAAAGGTTCCGCCACTAATTTACCCCAGCCAAAATGCCATGCCCCCCCCCACTGATGTTCATTCAAAATTACTCGGAAATATTGAATAATTAATTAGATCTCTTATATTACCCCTACTGGAGCGGGTCAAAAATATGAACGAACAGCTGGGGAGTATGGAGGAGGAAATCAAACTAAACACAAAAGCTCTACATGAATTGGCAACTACTAAAGTAAAACCTACCTCAAAAAAGCCAATTTCTGATGGGCAAAACATTAATCAGGGAGCAGGCAATGGCATTATACCACAGACTCAGCTAGTCCACACCCCTCCCCCCCTAAACCAACCAGTACACACACAAAAGATGGGGAAGGGAGGGAAGGAGGACAAAAAAAGCCGATTAATTGTGCCCCAGACAGTAAACTTGGGAAACCTGTTAGATCCCCAGATAGGGACAAGCAAGGCATCTTTCATAGAGTAGACTTACCACCTGAATCAGCTGCCTACGTTATAGTCCTTACTGGAGTCTCAAAACTACCAGATGGAATGAAAGAAGGGCACCGTGAACTTAAAAACAAGGTTGTCCATTGGCTCACACATAACAGGCCTTTACCGCCCAACATAAATGGAGAGATTTTACATGTCAGGAGATTGGGTTGGGTGGGCCAGAGGCCAAAAGATGTACAAGGGGATGTGATTGTTTTAAATTTCAGGGATCGTAGGGCTATCGCGTACTTAAAAGACTGGTACTTGGAGAGCGGAAGGGGAGGAATATCTGCCAAGGACTTAACATACTTCTACCCCCAATATCAGATGATCAACACACAAGTCCCAAGGCCTCATCCCGAAAGGGGGTACGAGTCCCAAGATTTGACATTTTGACATCAAACCGCTTTGCTTCACTGTCCGGACTAGAAGGGGTGGATTGACATACAAATAGGATAGCTGGTAAACAACAAGTGCCTGGAGGATCTGACTTATCAATAATGATCAAGGGAATTCATGACCGGGCCAATAAAACCCCTAGAAATGACAGAACAGGGGGAAATGGGAACGGAACTGATGCACAACACAGTACGACACAAGTAGACACTGGGAGGGCTTTAGGTACAGATAATAATTCTAGAATAGAATATAGAACAAACTATTCTGCATCCACTAGGACGAAAGCCCTTTCCAGGAATGCCCACATAGGGAGGTATCCACAAACTAATGAGTCCTCTAGAAACAATGAATCCGCCCAACTATTGGTGTCCTGGAACATAGCAGGACTAAAGAATAAAATGGTATCCCCGGAGTGGTCAACCTTTATTGAGAAGTATACCGTAATAATACTCCAGGAGACCTGGCAGATGACACCCCAGTTTAGGCAGGGTTATTTGAATTTCTTTATACCTGCAACACAAAACAAAAGAGGCAGGCCCATGGGTGGCCTGACCACTTGGATAAAGCAGGATCGAAGGTATAAAATCAAACAAATAAAATCAAATTTCAGTGACATCCTTATTGTAAAACTAGAATCTCCTGATTCTAGAGATTTAATTGTTTTTAACGTCTATGCCCGGGGCAAACCAGGAGGCAAACTGTCCTAGACAGTCACTCAGTTGGACCTACACCTGGACACATTCAATGGCAAGGCAAACCTATTGGTAGCCGGTGATTTTAATTGTTCGTTTGAGCCCCTGGATCAATTTGATATTGAACTAACCAAGGCAGAAGACCGTAGTTGGCAGATCCCTGAATGAACTATCCCCCCAATAAAAAAGTGGACACAGGCTGCTCTTCAGCTTAAAGCCCTAAGTCTCGAACAGGGCCTCAGAGCAGTAAATGGCAGGTCAAATGCAGATAAAGAGGGAAGACCTACCTTTCACAATGGATTGAGTACCAGTCGGATAGACTATATCCTAGTTAATTTAGAATTTTGGCCATCTATACGTGACATGACTATTATAAAAAGGATAGAGAGTGATCACAACCCTCTCAGTTTAGAGCTAGTACTATCCAAAGCCAAGGTAGACATACCCTGTCCGGTTAATATCGATATTTTTCCCACAAATTACACTAGAAGATTAAAATGGGCTGAGTGCCTTCTAAAACAGGAATATATCACCGAAAAAGGACAAGCTAGTAGCAAGTGCATCTGCAGATCTTGAGGGATGTACATCTGATGAAGATTTTATGTCCAAGGTTGTTCCAATTCACATCACACTTTTTTCAAATCTTAGTAAATATTTTATTGAAGAAGTAACTGGACCACAACGTCAGGATAGAAATAGGCCAGAATCTTGGTATGGAAAAAGCTGCAGGGCTGCATATAAGACACTAGCTGCAGCGATCACGTCGAAAAATAGAGATTCTATACAACAGGCTAGACGAAATTACAAAATGACCCAGCAGAAAGCTAAAAAATCCTGGGATGAAAAATATTGGGAAGAACTTCTCGAAGCCAGTAAAATGAGAAACATGGCAAGTTTTTGGGACCTAGTAAAATGGGGCAACGGGTGTCAAAGGGCCCACCCGCAAAATTATGTTGCTCCTGAAGTGAGGGTATCGCACTTCAGGACTCAGTTTGCACACACTGACTGGGAAAAAGGGGCTAGTAGAAATATCTCCCCCAACTGTGTAATTGTCACCCCACTGCAATTTAGCCTGAAAGAAGTTGAGTATGCTCTAACTACTATCCCCAAAGGAAGAGCGCCGGGGCCAGACATGATCCCAGCGGATCTCTTCCTGCATGGTAGAGAGGTTTGGGCACCATATATTCAGCTACTAGCAAATGCCATTGCTAAAGGCTCCCCAATTCCAGATATCTGGAAGGGAGCCGAAATAATCCCAATTTTTAAAAAGGGAGACCGTGCAGACCCTCCAAACTATAGGCCAATTAGCCTGATAGCCTGCATTCAGAAGGTGGTTGCCAGGCTTGTGCTTTTTAGGATTCAGAGTTGGATAGAAAATATGGAGGTCATGTCGCCATTGCAAGCCGGTTTTCGCCCATTTACGAGCACTGTGGACCAGGTCTTCAGACTTGCCACTATTCACTGGAAATGGGTAGTTCTAGGGGGAGGCACACTCTATGCAGCCTTTGTCAACTTGAAATCGGCTTTCGACTTAGTGCCACACACCAGGCTGTGGAGAGTTCTCCAGGAGCAAGGCATGCCACCGGAACTTCTTGCCCTCTTAGTAAAATTCCACGAAAATAACTATGCACAGGTCAGATGGGGGGAGTCAGGCCAGGTCACTGACAAATTTCCTACTGAGAGAGGAGTAAGACAAGGGTGTGTCTTGGCACCGACATTGTTCACACTCTACATCAACAGGGTCATTGAATACTTCAAAGACTCACCTACTGATTCCCCTAAGTTAAATGGATTCCCAATACCCCCGCTGATGTTTGCCGACGACACCCTTTTAATTTCCAAAACACAACAAGGGCTCCAGAGATCAATAGGGTGTTTCGAGGCTTTCTGTACAGATTATGGCTTAACCATTAATGTTTGTAAAACAAAATCTATGGTTATGCATAGACACAAGACCGTGAAAGGAAGAGTGTTAATGAACGGAGAGCTCCTTGAACAGACCCAGTGTTTTAGTTATCTTGGATTTACTTTGGGGTCTAGACTGGACAGTTGGCAGGAGTGCTCCTAAGAGAATTACGATCCTCGGCCACACAACCAATAGCTCCGGCCCTAAAAATATATGACACCAAAATAAGGGCCTCTGTGCTATATGGGGCAGAATTATGGGGGGTGTTTAACATCTCGGCCCTGACAAAAGCTCAGAATAAGTTCATGAGCGGCCTGGCAAGGCTCCCCCTATCCACACCGTTGATACCTCTTTACTTAGACCTGGGCTGTCAGAAAATTCAGGATGTTGCACATTTCAGATCGATCGCATATTGGCGGAGGATCTGGGTTACCCCTGAACTTTCTCATTATGCTCAAGCCCTACTAGAAACCAGAGACTTGGACAAAGGGAATAGAATACCCTGGTTCAGAGAAGTGAGGCTGACTTATAAAGCAATGGGACTGGGGGATCTTTGGGACAATCCATTACAAAATCCATTCCCATCACGCAAAACCCTAAAAGAGCTTTACTGGGCCATGGTAATTCAAAGAAACTTCCAAAAATGTACTGCCCCATCAATAACAAGGGATTTTCTGGAGCACAAACATACACCGGTCTATGAACTATACGGGGATGTTATCACTATCCCAGAAGACAGGAAATTGTTCCATCAGTACAGGGTGGGAAGTCTCCCAATTAACACATTTACCAGTAAATGGACAACTAACAACAATGATGTCCTGTGCCCTTTCTGCACTACACAATCCGAAAGTATAGCCCATGTCCTCTTTATATACCCTGAGTACAAATTTCCACGCTCCAAATGGTTGAGGCCAATATGCATTCAGAAAGGCATCAAAAGAGGTACCGAAGCGCTTAGGATACTAAGAACAGACGGTTCTGAAAGCCTGGTAATCGTTGTGGCCAAATTCTTAAAATGGATGTGGGTAATTCGCAGGAACAAACTAAAATTACTGAACACTCCATGAGTTTAATCTGGTTTTAAATTCTGACTGTAAATAATTGCAAATGTAATGAAATAGTGTGTTTTTAATCCTGATTTTATAATATTTATTCTTTTAACTAAAAGTGTATGGAACAATCAATGGACTGAATCAACGAAGTAGTATAAATGAGGAAATCACTTAGATCTTGTAAAACTAACAGATGAAATAATCATCCCCTGTTCCACTATGGTTTTGATGCTCTGATTTTAATTTTAATTTTATTCTTGCTGTGTTTATTTTATATATATATGTTGTCTTTTTTGACTTTTAGTCGAAATAAAGACTTATTTGAATTGAATTAAATTGAATTGCTATGAGACCTATCGGAAATAGAAATTAAATATTTTCATAGAGGGTAAATCATAACTAGTTTATAAAGTCATACATGAAAGCAATTTGCAAATATAAATATCTATTGAGTGTTTGTATTTTTCAGTAGCAATGAATGTAATCAGGCTGTATTACAAGTCTTCATTAAATGACATATAATAAAGTGCACTAGAGCTAGTTATTACTGCTACTCCTAATTTTTAACACAACAATTAGTCTGCATTTTCTGAGATAAATGTTGACAAAATAATGTTAACATGTTCTGTTATAAATGCATATTATTGGTGGCAATTTACTGTGTTGCATCAGGAAATACATACATATATGTATCGACAATTGCTAAAGTGTTCGGTAGTAGTATTTATATATTTACGAAGGCTTTTCAAAAAGTGAAAAACACACTTCTATCCATGGACTTTAGAACTATGTTTACAATCATTAAAGAGGCACAAAAAAGGCAGGTGGTTATCACTTGTAGGTCCCCAGTAAGGCCCTCATCCTGTGTTCCCAGTGCTTATTCAAAGAAAAACAGAAGTTTCGATCGAACAGACTTATGAAAATGTCTCGAGTGTTTTTGGAACAATCCTAATGCATAAAGTTAAATCCTAAGCCTCCAGCACAGCCTTCTCTGAGCCTTCTGTTATTGAGACGTCCTAAACCACAGCGCATGAAAGACTTGTGCAATGAATATCTGCTGGGTGGGTGGTGGAAGGCACCAGTAAATGCCTCAAACACATCGTCTTGATGACACAAAGTAACACTTTTTTATTTAGAGGAATCTAAACAAAGCATCTGAAAAATCAACTTCAAAATGTTATTTTGAAGAATTTCCGGAGGAGAAGAGAGTAGCCCGTCCAACCAACAATTGATTCTATTCCACAAACCTTTTTCTCTCATTTAGGAATATGTTTTGTTACTTCTTTAACAAGAGTGCGATTTTTCCATTATGGAAAACTCTCTCCTTATTTGAGAAGTGATCCTTTGTTAACCACAGCTCACTCCCTTGGCTTAGAGTAATTAATACTCAAATTAAAAAAATAAAAAAACATTTTGGCTATTAAATTTGGTTATGAACACTTGGGGCCAAAGTTCTTAATCATCTCTGTCAGAGGTATTTTGTTGAATTGTTGGTTCATTTATGGGATTAAAATTCTTGACAGAATAAGTGATAATGCTGATAAATATTATTCAAAGTCATTTCGAGACCATCATATTTCTCTAAGGAGGCGGCTGGGAATATCAAAACAGTATACATCACTTGTGGTCAGAGTAGGGGAGGATTCATCTTGTGGGCAATCAAGCTAGATCAACCTAGGCATTAGGCATATTTTGAGTTCCTTACATTTAGTCATTCAGAACATTTATATCTTAAGTACTGATTTCATATATTTAATATTAAATGCAGACTTTAGTTATGTTCTTTGCTTCTAAGATAGAAGCCAAAATGGTGAATGTGTGGTAAATCTTTTCCAAGCCAAGATGTCATCCACATAGTGAGAATCACATTTCAAACAAGAACAAAGATGAGCCGGCATTTTCTGGTCATCTTTGAACTCTAGTATATCAAAACACCTTCCCTGGAGAACCTTGCTTCCCAAGGCCTGTTTTGTTTCAGTTTGAAAACTGACTTGCTATCATCATCTCTGGATAAACCTCTTCATTGTTCAAGCTGAAATTCTTCAAAACAACTAATAGTTGTTAGGGTGCCTATCTGTGTTTTTATGGAGCTGAACATTTCCTATGGTGATATTTGTTCATGACTGAGCCTACTTAACTAAGTTATATTTCCATCCGTGGAGTACCACTCTCCCATGCCTTTTAAAGACTTTGAACCACATACTTGATTTGGTTTTCTCAACATCCTGTTAACTGCATACAGTATTATTCAAGATAGTACAAGGATAAGATTCTGCATGCGCATATCAACACAACGCAGAAGAGTTACACTTTAGACTAACAATTCATATTATATGTTGCAGGAGAACCATTTGTGTTCACGAGCACACATTACTGGAGAATGCTAGCTAACTGTAAAAGGTATATCATACACAGCATTTTAGATAGTTTGGCTCAGGAGACTATATACTGAATGTTGCTTGTTGACTCTCTTTAGGACTCAAACACATCAATATCAGGTCCATTAGAGAGAACTGCTTAGTGGCCATTGTCTTTCTCAACTCCCCTTTCTCTTTGTATTCTTGGGTGTGGATTATTAGACTCTTCAGAGTACAAGGTGGGCAAGATGGATCAGCATCAATGTCCAGACATCCCTGCAGTGTAAACATGAGTCTGAGAAAGGCATAATGCTTTCTCTTACCTAACCTGGGTAGTTCTCCCACCCTGCTGAAATATGTTATTAGATAATTAAATCTAATAAATAAGTCTTTATCAATATAACATAGAGATGCTGTAACAAGAGCAGCGCTTGTGCATTTGTGCAAGTGTAACCAAGGTTTAATAGTCTCACAATAGATAGCAAAAAGTGCCTCCAGGTTTCAAATTACTTTCTTAATTCTTTTGAATAAGTGGCCATATTTCAATTTGCCCATTTCCAGTGACTTTCTCGATATCTACATCACTAGTCAGCTTATTGCTCGATTAGTTATCATCCCTTGGATTATTCTTAATCAGGAGCACCATGGTATTGGATTTATTCATTTACAACCCAAGATTCATGAATTATTTTTAATCATTGAGAACACTAATTTTGAATTTCTCCTCATTGTGTGCTCGAAAGAGTGCAGCATAGTTGGCATACATATTCATTTCATTTCCCCAGTTTTCAGTTCCATATCCGGTAATATAAACTGAGATTAGGGTTTGATACAGATGGCAAATAATAAGTGGGGCAAGGAGAGGCCAAGTCTGGTTCCACATTCTATTGCAGGGATTTCCATTAGTGCACGGTCTAATACAAATTCTACTTTTTCTCCCTGATATAGTGAAATGATCATCATGTTGAAATTGGAGAAGAAACCCAATTTTATCCAATGGAATCTAAATATAAAATCAGTAAACCAGGTCAAATATTTATGCATCTAAAAACCATACTGCTAGTGGTTTCATCCTTGTCTGTGCAAAATCTTTAACTAGGATTAAGTTAGGTGCCAGTAGTCATCCGGGAACTAAACCTGTTTGATTAATCCATTCTTTGCACTTACACTTTATCTTCTGGATTTAAAATTTAATAAATTCAGTCATATTTTTCCCAATGGATAATAGAGTGTTTTTCCTGAAATTATCTTTTAAGCACTGAATAGTTTGAGCTTATGCTGCCCCGATTTCTAGTGTTCCTGCTGTGATTACTTTTGCATATTGTCCAGTTTGATTAATATCTGAAAGCCTATTGATTACACCAGAACCTCCAGACAAAGAAATGTCATAATAATTTTAGAATCTGTATTTAATAAGATTATTGACAAATATGACCCGTAGGCCTAGTTTAGGAAAACAATTGAATTTAAACAGGTTGTAGTGGTTCAGTACTTTAAGAACTTGTGTTAAATATCTTACACTGTGATACCAGGCACTCTTAGATCTTGTACATTTGATGTAGGAAGCCATCTGGCCATTGGATTTTAACTTTTAGTAGAGACCTGAAGGCCAGTTCAACTAAGCTATATATGTATGGACTCTTGGTGTTCCATAAAGATGTTGATTAACTTTTAATGCTTAAATCTCACTTTCTTGGGTCATAAAATATTTTGAATTCGACCATAGTAAAATGTAATTTTTAATACGGTAGAAACTTTTCAAGTCTTGAGTTTCCAGACAACAATGTGCTCACCTAATTGTCTTTCTCAAACTCCTTTTGGTATGGAGGCTACCGATTTATTGATACCTGATGTAGCCTCAACTTTCTAATAATCTTCCGTTTGGATTCCAGGACATTACTATTAGGGGTAGACTCGAGTCGCTAACCAATCCTGAGCACTTGTTTATCTAGGAATTCTCTATGTAATATTTAGTTCTTATTTTCTTGAATGGAAATCAAGATCCCCTGAAAAAATACCTTCAATTTATTGTAAATCATACCCTTACTAGTGGAGCATGCATTAAGCTAAAAAAAATTCTACTTGTATTACAACACTGTTTTGGGTTCTGTAAACAGGGACATATCTACTCTCCAGCTAAATCTGTTTAAGGGTACTCTATCATCTCCTAAGCCAGGCATGATATCAAATGGATCATGAGTTGAAAGGAGAGAGGAGAGAATGTCTGTCTTCACACATTTCAAAACCTTAGACTGTAGGAGAAATTAAATATATATTTGACATTTGAATTGGTGACTAAAGTATATATATATATATTCACCATGGTTGCAGAACCTGCCAAATAGCTACTGGACTAAAACTTTGTTGTATGGGCCTCATTGTTTATTCCCTTTAAACAATGTTGGAAATTGTGTTACTGTTAGTAGGGGGGGGGGGGGGGGGGAATGAAGCCATTCTTGAGCAACAACCACAATTCTACTCAGGGTAAAGCAACATGCAACCCCAAATTAACCTGCACCTAACCCTCTGGTAGCTTGGCAAAAAAGCAGTCAGGCTTGACTTATAGGAAATGTGTAAAGTATGCATGCAGGGCTTCAAACAAGCAAAATTCAAAACATTATTTTAGATCAAAATGACAAAACTCTAATCAGTGGAACCGGAGTTATGAATTTTTAAAGTTTACGGTAAACAAATAGTGTCTAAATGATCAAAGCACCGATAGTAGGCATCTAGTCGCGTGAGACTAGCCAAAGTTGCAAAATATGGGCGACCGTGAAAGAGCACGCTTGTGATACAAAAAGTGGATTGGTCCCGGTTGGCGCTTGCCTTCAGACTTAGAAGAAAGTTTGACAAAAAGTCTCTTAGAAGGTAGAAGTTCAGTGGGGCAAGGCTTCAGGTAGTGTCTGAGGAGGAGGAGGCACAGTTGGGGAGCCACTGGACAAATTCATGGTGAAGATTCCTTCAGTTGGACTTAATCTCTTTTTGGAAGTCAAAAATCTCCAGCGGGACAAGGCTAGAGGCTTTTGTTGAACAGAGTTCCAAAAGGCCAGCTACCCCTCTGGCAAAGAAGCTCTGAACAGGATTTGCTGCTGATAAATGAGGTCGTTGGTCAAGGTCTTACCTCAGAGCAGTTTATAGACAAAAAATTCTGAATCCCAAGTTTTGGCCTTTAGCTATCTAGGAAGCTTCAGCTCCAGGACAGTAGGGCCCCCACTTGAAGGGTTAGACTCACTGGGCCAGGTGCAAGTTGGAGCCTTTCTGTCCATGAGGCTCTGATCAAGATGCCAGCCAACAAGCTCTTGTAGTCCTGGGTTTAAGCAGTGGAAAGGGGCTCAAGCAGCAGGACAGGCCTCTGAGGGTTCCAGATCATTTGAGAGTCCTTCTAGAGGTCCAGAAAGTGAATTGAAAAGTGGGTCTGATGGTACTATTTTTATAACTGGTGCCTTCTTTGAAGTAGGAGAAGTTTACAGGAAATTCCCATTGAAGTGCTTGGAAATTCCTGCTTCTCCCACCCTGCCTCCTGGCTGTCTGCATGAACAATGCAGGAGTGACAAATCCCTTGTTTAAGGCAGAGCACAGCCCAGTCAGTTGCAAGTCGGGCTCTACCATCTCCAGCCTCACATCCTTCCAGTTGATGGCGAATCCAGACACACATAATCCCTTTAATATGTGGCTGTCTGGGAGGAATACGCAAAATCCAACTGCTTTGAATTGATAGAAGAGGCCCCTGCAGCAGTGGATTAGGCTATATACCCTTGACCACAGCTTAGAGCTGAAGAGCTAGATGGAAGACATGTCATAACACTGTACTTCCGGAAAGATGGTGCCCGGAGAACCTAGAAAAAGCGACTAGAGGCAACCACGAACCGCAAATTAGCACTATGACTATAAGTGACACGCCTGGTGGGAGGGCAGGGCGGGGGGCTAGTTGTGGGGGGGATTATAGTTCTGGAATTAAAAGTATTAACGGATGCAAAATCATTGAATACAGAATTGTATGCTATTGTTAGGCTACGGGGGAAATGGGAGAAGATTAGTCTAACTAAATGTTCTTCCTTCTCAATTAACAGCCTAAGTGGACTTGTTAACTAAAACTCCTAATTAATGATAATTGTGATACATGAATGGTGCATAAACCCTTTGTAAAACTCAATAAAGTTTGTTTTAAAAAAAAATCAAATGTTAGCACTTATTAAATGTAACTAGGTAATCCAATCTTTTTCTATGGGAAAAGGCCTCACATTAGTGAAAAACAAATGTAGGGGTTTTTCACTACCAGGATATGTCAAATTTAAAGGTGAATGTCTAACCTTTAAATTACATTGCACTCTGCCCTATAGACTACCTAGGGCCACCTTCAGGATGTCTCTAATGCAATGGAAGGTTGTTTAAAGGCTTGGTAAGAGGGTTAGTTTGCTAAATTGAATTGGAAGTGCAAAACTGCATTCAGGCTGCAACAGCTGACCTGGAACATTAAGGAGCTACTTAAGTGGGTGGCACACTAAATGTTGCAGGCCCACTAGTAGAATTAAATTTACAGGCCTTGGGTATATTGTATACCATTCTACAAGGGACTTAAAAGTACATTAAAACCCAATATTACAATGTTTATGGAAGAGAGCACAAGCACATTTGCACTGTTTTGCAGTGGCAAAGTGCACAGAGTCCTGAGCCAACAAAAACAAATTTCAGCAAAAATGTGGAGGCTAAAGGCGTTAATTTTGGGGGTGACCCTGAGAGAGGGCAAATTCCAACAAACAATACTAATAACTGTAATCTATTCCACTAGAAAGTCTCTCTTTCTCGCTCATTGCAACATTGAAATCCTCCCCAGACTCACAGCTAATGTTAGCAGAAAACCTTTGAGAGGATAAGGCTCATCTATTATTATAGCCTTATAGCCCGCCGTAGAGGGCTATACCGGCTATTAAAGGCCCGCTGAATCGTTAAAGGCCCGAGCCGAAGGCGAGGGACCTTAACGAAACAGCGGGACTTTAATAGCCGTATAGCCCTGCTACGAAGGGCTATAAGGCTATTAGAACATTCTGCCTCTAGAGGGCAGAATGTTCTAACAAATTAAACAAAGGGTTCTCGAAGCTCGAGGGGATATAAATCCCCTCGAACTTCGAGAAGCCTTTGTAGAACATTGGAATGTTTCTCTGCAGGCCTTTACCGGCTTGTAGAAGCAGGGAGCACTCCATTGTCTGCAATAGAGCTCCCAACATTCCAATGTTCTAATGTACCATAATAACTGCCACAGTCATGTATTCCTGATTTTCATAGTATCTTTCACATAACCCATTCACACAAGAATATTTTACTAGAAGGTCCTGGTTATTCCCAGTAAAACAGCTTTTCTGAAACAAAATAAAATCAGCTTTAGTGTCCTCCAAAACCATCTCAGGAATGTTGTGTTTGCTCCAGGGTAACAGTCCATTCATATTTACTGGTAAAATATAATTTGTTTCTTGACCTTTGGTTATTCTAATGTCTCTGCTATTTCTTTTCAGCTTACATTTTTTAATTTTACCTACTCTCTCACTTTCACAACGCCCTATCACTATTCCCAGTTCTCATCCCCAGTGTGCTACACCCAGTGTCCATGGAAACTGCAAAGTAGCCCCACCAGCTACCATGATAAATGTGCTAGTTGAGACTATACAGAGGGCATGAGACTAACAGAGACATGGCTGCACCCCCTATGACTTGGGGTATAGAAATTAAGAAAATAATGCCAAAAGCAGGAGGAGGACAGCTATTCACAAACGTAGATGCATATATTACTACCTAAAACTTTATGCTACTATCTTTAGAAGGGCTGGGCTTCAGATACCTCTTTGTGGATTTCTAACACTTCTACCCAAAGTGCTCCCTAGTTGGACAATCGAACAATCTGCCACCGTGAGCCACAGAAATTAAATTCAATGGCCTTATTCCTTTTCCTCTTTGAGCAGTCACAGGAAAGATGTCTGACAACACCCAAGAGGAAAATTCTGCTGCAGCCTTAATGGATCTGGCTGCTAATGCCTTTCAAGAATTAACTGAACGTAAGCTATAATCTTGCATGCAGCCTCTTGTACATGGTTTTCGAAAGAGGGTCTGTCAAGCCTTGTTCCCTAGCAATATCATCATGATTTACTAGAGAAGATTCATTAATCAAGTTTATAAAAAAAGTCATAAACTTTGTGATTGTTATATGAATTCTCTGTAGCCTGTGGAAAGTGTTATCCATCACCATCTTATGTTTGTTACAAGTTTCCTATGCATGCTTGAACCTCTATTAAACAGCTTTAACTTTCAAGAGCACCTTTCCATTCTTTTATCCACTTTGACCTTCATCTCTCGAACTCTGTTTAACTCTCTTTTGTAATATATTTATGTTTTAGCTCTGTACTAGCATATTTCTAAACAGTCCCACAAAGTTTTGTAATCGGCTTCTGGGGGCTACATCAACTGAAAAATCTTCGTTATTTGTCCTAATTTTGAATCTGGTTATAGATTTAGTCACTGATCTCTGGTACAAATTTGAGACCATTTCAGAGGGACAGTGATAATAAAAGATGATAATGTATCAAACTCGATTTTGGAGTCCTTTTCTGATTGAAGGCTTAACTCCTTGGCAAATTAAAGATCCACGAGAGGGAGAATTTGCCATATTCAGCTTCCTGTTTCTTTTCATTGATTAATAGGGTTTATCAATTTTACAGTATAACTTATGAGTAGTGAAGTAGTGTGGCTCACTGGTTAGAGGCGGCAGACCCGAGAGCAGAGGACGGCCCAGGACCAGGGTTCGATTCCCGGCGCGGCAGGTTTCTGGACCAGGGTCAGCGGACTCGATAATTCTCTTGCCTCGGTGCCCACTCTGATCAGCGATCACACTCGGCAACTCTGGGCATTAGCTTGCCTCATCTTCACTAACGGCCCCACCAGACCGCCGGGGATGCCTGGTCTCACCCTGGAGATACCCATTAAGGGACCATCTCTCAGGGAAGCCAGGAAGGGTTTCGCAGCGGTCGAAGCGCCTTGGGACCCTACGGGTAAGTAGTGCGCTATATAAATGCCAATACAATACATGAGGTATAATATTTAGTCTAGAACTACGTTATCTGAGCTGCAGCAATTGATGATCTCAATTATCTTCTTGCACCTCAATGGAGTTTGAGTTTCTTGTGTGGTTCCTGTTTGTTTGAAGCTATGTCCCTTAGGAAGAGCTTTGCCTCAGTCAGAGCAGGCTTAGTGCCCCCTCTCAAAATCTGCTTCAGTGGTGGTCCAAGAATTGCCTCCACGTACCTTTTTTAGTCATGCAGTCTGAGTCAACAACAGACACCTCCTCTGCTCCAATACGTATTTCTAACACTTCACTTGAGCCCTGAGGGACAACCTCCCCTTTGGCCAGTTCCTCAGGGTTCACAGAAACTGCACTGACAAAGCTGATTTCAGGCAAGAGGCGAGTCTCCTACAACATAAGCTACAAGATAGAGGGTATCCATCTAAGCTTGTTTACAGCTCATGCAAACGGGCCTTAAATAACCCCAGAGAGGCACTACTGGAAACACGCCCCAAAGAACAATCAGAAATGATAACCTGTGTCACTAGCTTCACGAAAAACTCAGCATACATCAAGGGGTGTATAAACAAACACTGGAGCATCATCAATACTGGAGATCTGAACATTCCCAACCCTCGTTTTGCTTTTAAACGAACATCGAATTTGAAGGATGCTCTAATTCACACACGGCCCAGGAAAGAACACACTAGCACAAGACATAGCTAAAAACAAAGTCTGGGTCTCATGTTTCAGATGCAATGTCTCATAGGGACCCTAATCAAGCCAACATGTTTTGTCCTGCATTAAAAGCTCACATGGGTCTAGGGCCTTCGTCAGGGTTAGGGGTGTACTAACTTGGCTAGGCAAACGTATCATGCAGTAACGGGGCCTAAAGCTCTCACCTTCCCGAAGAGATTTTCCTCGGAAACCATAAATCTGGTTGGATTGGGTATCATGCAAATATGGCGGGAGATTTCCTCCCATAGTCACACATTTGTTAAGGATGGAAACCTGTGAGGCAACCTATAACCCCTGCTGCAGACCGCCACCAAACTGTTAGGGTTTCTGAGGAAAATCTCTGCGGTAAGGTGAGAGCTTTTGGCCTCATTACTGCATAGTTTGGGCTCTCAAGAATGCTATTGAAAAATGTTCATTAACTGAATCTTGAAGTTGCTACATGTGTGGGTAGGTAGTAGAATTTTATTCTAGTTATATAGAGTAGAATTTGTAATACTTTTTTGACCATTAATAATCTATTATCTCCAAAAGGCTTAACGAGAGGTGCTGTTTAAGTTAAAAGCATGCTTTGAATTCAGTGTTTGTTCTCTACAGCTTCTAAACAGTTTGATGGATCAACGTTGTTGAGGACAGTGACCTATGTATGTGTAGTCATATTTTTGACTCCCCAGGGGCCCCAGGTCTTGGGTCTGATGATGGTGCTGGGCCATAAGAGTAACTACCCTGCCCCTTCATTAAAAGGCAGTGAAGTTGAATACATCAGACCCATAGTTGCAGAGGTGACTCTACCCCACAATAGTCATGACGGATTACCAAGTAAGATAATGATAACATATAATGCAGTAAACCCCAAAAGGGGTACAGGCAGAATAATCATAGCAGTTCATTAAAATATAACATAAATCATGTTCACTTCACATAGGGGCAAGATCATGAGAAATGGGGAGAATCATCTCTATTGAAACTGCCCTAACTCTGCATGCATCTGTATACAGTCATGTCAGAGAACCTGCAAGAAATCAACATATATACACCGCACAGAGTTTCAGAACTATGAAAGGAAATGTTATACAAAGACTTTGGAATAAAAGGACACATGAAATGTTTGCAATAACTGGCGTTCTGCAGCGAGTAACATACACAACATACAAGTAGGTACAATAAACTTGTGCTTATGGAACAGAAATATACATTTGGTTACTAATCTAATGGGTCCACCTGTGACTTAGAGTAATTTTAAGAGCACAATATCAAATTAGCTTTTAAGTATGTCTCTCCAAAAGATTGACACTGAAGAGTCACGATAATCTCAGGAATATTAGGGTTTTTGAGTCCTCACACACTTTACTTCCTTTCAAAAACAAATGGTTGCAAATGCCTAAGTGCTTTACTGGCCTTACTGGGTGGAAGGCCTCTCCTTTTCTATTAGTCCCACCCCTCATGTCCTCAGTGACAAATTCTGCAGGCCGGTGACAGAAAGGTAAACGGTCTCGTCTTTTTATTAGCTCATAGTCGATGGGCGTATCCGTGCAGTTTCGATTCTGCTCTAGGCAGAACCTCCCAATCGCATGGTGCTTTAGCTCCCACATGTTTCTTTTAGAAGCACCCAAAGATTGAACTTAAACTCTGTTTACAGTAATACATTTGAAATTGTATATAGAACCTTGAGTCACCATAAAACCATATGCAGAAATTTTAACCGCTTCATGGGCTGCTGAACATAGTTGGGCCATTGGCCACAATTTATGCTATACACACTGACTTCCTAGCACCTTCTCACTCTCAAGACAACCAAGATGTCTTCTGTTCCACTTGGAAGTAATGGTGCAGAGAAGGTTGCAAAATCTCACTGGATGAAATTCCAGATCCTTGGCGCACAGTAGAAGAAGGCCAGAAAGTATGTTTTCTCTTTGATAAATTTCTGTTTTGAGCTTGGGGATGCTGCTGCTGTGGGTGCTGTCTAAATCACCATAGATTTAAACGTTCTAGACAGGTAAGCAAGTTGCTTTCATTTCCCAACTTTGCAGATGATGAACCAGGCTTTAAGGATGACTTTAAGAATGATGTGTCAAGCAGGTAGAGCCAGGAGAGTGTAGGGATGGACACCCTCTATTTTATTAGACCTTTAATCAACAGATTGCATCATAGAGAACACACTTAAAGGTTACAATGCGGTAGTCTGTGAAATCCGCGGAGAAGGCATTGCCACCAATGAGATGTAACCAGATAATGTGATATGTGTTGTAAAACTGAAGTTTGGATCTGTGTGGAAGACCAGGGAATTAGCACTGGCAATAAATTGTGAAGGAATGCCTTTGAAATGTATAGAAGTAATGACATTTGCAGTTGTGTGCTGTTATGGGTGATTAGTATACATTTATCATAGAGAGGATGGTGTTGGAAATGAATTAGTAATCACTGTTACTAAGATCCATGGAGCAAAGGAAAGGGTAAAGTTGGTTTCCTTCTTTATTTTAGTAGTAACAAGAAAACAGGTACAAACAAGTGCCCACTAAACGGTTCAGTGCCCTAATATAACGAGCGCCTATTTATACATGCATCTGCTATTCAAGGAATGACAACCCGCGAGCCCCCTACTAACATCTAGCTTCAACGAGCAGCAGCTTGGCCCTCGGGCGCGCGTCTCTAAACCCACTTTATAAATCAACAATCTATTAAAGTGAGCCACACATACACACACACACACACACAAGACTGCACGAGAATACCTAGATACCTCGCGCGCGCTCGCGTATGTAACAGATGGGATTTGAGGGAAGGTTTTCAGTGGGAATAAAATGTAGTGTATTAGAGTTCTTTTGTGTTTAAATTAGAAGTTAATTCTCTTTTAGTACAGCGAATTCTTTAGTTCAAAAATACCTGTTCTTTATTTCAAAAACGAATTCTACAACGATGCATGAAATATAATTAATATAATTAATAGTTTCTCATCACATCACATTTGCTTGTTTTCCTGCATGAGATTTACCTCATAACAATGAGAATGGATATAAAAATTCCCCCCATCGTTTTCCATTAGATGGTCGAGCAATGTGTACAGGAAGTGGGCCACCTTGTGAAACCGAGGCGGTGTTTTGTAAGCATGGGCGGAAAATCCGTTTCGCTCGCGGATTTTGCGGATTTTCGGTAAATTCGCAATCCGCGAGATTTGCGAATCTCCCGCAAATCCGCGAGCAGCGGATTTTGCTTGCACTGTTCGCACTGTTCGCGCGAGTTCGCGCCCCGCGAATAAGTGCAAAATTGCAGAAATACGATCTTAGCAAAACTGAAACTACTTACCAGGTTCAAAAGTTCAGGCTCATCATTAGTAGCCATTTCCTGTAGTGCTTCCTGAGGGGCCCCTCCAGAGTTCAGTTGCCAGTTGCAACTATTATGGGACCCTGCTCTGAACCTCAGAATAGTTACACATATGCCACAAAGGTCCTGAATTACAGCTAAGGGAGACAAGCAGGAGCCAGGCTGGAAGTTCAAATCCATTAATCAGCCCCTAATTCATTATTGTCAGTTGGGGCAGGGCAGGTGTTGTAACTAATTTTGCAACAATGAAAGCACTTAGCAAGTGCAAAAAATCACTAATCAGGAAGCACTAAGGAAGCAGGCGCCAGCTAAAAAAATATTCTGTGACACATTAATCAGCCCCAAATTAATTCAGGTCACTTGAGGCAGGGAAGGTGTGCTTGTGTTGCCATAATAATGTACACTGACTGGACAACCAGAGGGTGCTGTGATGAAACAGAGGGTGGCATGGGTGGGCCAGAGGGTGGCATGAGTAGTCAGAGAGTGGCAGTGGTGACAGAGAGTGGCAGTGATGAAGAAGAGTGTCCCAAACAGGCTGGACACGTAGAAACAACAAGTTCGCGAAACTTGCGACCCGACAGGTAAGTTCGCAATTTGCGACATTGTACAAAACCCTCGCGAACTGGCAGAAACCCGCGCAAACACACAAAAAAAAAAAACGCAAATTCGCGAGAATTCGCGGATTTTGCGGATTGCGAGTTCGCAAATCCGCAAAATTCCCGAACGCGAGATTCGCAAAATTCGCCCATGCTTAGTGTTTTGCTCCAGAGGCTGCATTTTGTCCTAGTACTTTCAGCTACCTCCGCCTGCCTCAGCTTTCACACGTTCTCAGTATGGATTTTTAGCTTCTTCCTTTCTCGGTGTCTGCTCTTTATCTGTCAGTCTGTGCCGTTTATTATCTGTAACCCGGTAACAATTACTGCAGGATACAAGAACAAAAGAATTCGTACCACGAGGAAGTTCCGTGCTGGAATCAGATACCAACTCTGCAGAGCCTGCCACATAAATAGATACATAAATAGATATAAAGGGTATAATGTAGATTTTTCTAGTATTCATGACGGAAAATCTTAATTTTATTAAAGACACGGAGGGGATTATTATGCTTTCTAATCTTGCATTTAATTGCACAGCAGCCAAGATAAGCAAAAAACTACAGTTCCCAGAGGGCCAGAGAACAAACTGGGCCATGGGAATGAGAAAAAACGAGAGTGAAGTAACCAATCACGGAGGACCTAACAGATAAAGACCCTAACTGACTGCGCAGCTTCCTCTTTTCGCTGGCGAGCAGATCATGGAAAGTCATTAAACAAAGGAAAAATGAACAAAATTAAGGACAGAGCCAAAGTCCAGGAACATAAGTCTTGCATCATAGGAATCCAAGGAAGAAGACCAAACAGGACTCCAGAAGGAGGATCCAGGAGCACCGGAGCTGGAGAACGTGGAGGTGAGGACCTTAGGAGCCGAAGGGTAGATCTCCTAAGACGAAGCCGGTGGCAGGGCTGGATTCGCTGTAGGGAGGGAGAACAAATGTTAGTAATGTTGCAGCGGGATAATACTCGCCTCCGTGTCTTTAATAAAATTAAGATTTTCCGTCATGAATACTAGAAAAATCTACATTTTATGGCAAGACCGGAGGCTCCTATTATGCTTGTTTAAAGCATATTAACAACATCAGAAGCCACAGTATGAACAGGTTTACAATAGAACATGCGAAAAATACTGTCATTGGACCAGTCTGCTGATCTCAGAATGTCTTCCAAACGAGAGCCAGACCAAAAGGCTGTAGAAGCCATGGCTCCCCTGGCCGAATGAGCCCCGAAAATGGAGACATCAATTCCGGCAAGAGACATGACCCAACGGACCCAACGGGCAAGGGTAGGAGAGGAGACAGGAAGATGGGGTTTACGAAAGGAAATAAGGAGTTGAGAATGAGAGGGCGCTCTGAGATCAGCGGTCCGTTGTTCGTACACTTTTAAACACTGTCCAACACACAATTTGGGATGAGCTGGAAAATAAGGATAAAACACTGAATCCAAGTTAGTCTTAGTTCGTCTGCGTATCTGAAATAGGACACCTGTAGGAGAGAATTGGCGAGCAGAAACATCTAGAGCCTTAACATCAGAAACTCTCTTAATGGAAACTAGACACAGTAACATGGTAAGTTTGGCAGATAGCATCTTGAGTGAAAGAACAGAATTGTCTGGCCAATTTGTAAACAATTTAAAAACTACTGTAACATCCCATAAAGAAGTATACTTAGCCAACGGCGGTTTCGCACATCGAACTCCTTTCAATAGACGACAAATCAGAGGGTGAGCACCAACCGGTTTGCCATCAATCTGGGAATGGTAGAGAGAAATGGCTGAACGATAGAGATTGACAGTGCGATAGGCCTTACCTGCGCTGGCCTGTGAACCGAGGAAATTAATGATAAAATTCAGAGAGGCTGAAATGGGATTGAGGTCCCTTTCCAAACACCAGCTTGTCCAAAGAGACCAGGCGGATTTGTATGCCTTGGAGGTTCCAGGGGCCCAGGCCTGGCTGATAAAGATCGAAGCCTCTCGTGAAATGAGGACGTCAGAAGTGGAAGGTCGGAAACTTTCCAGGCCGATAGCGTCAGGGAGTTGTCGAGAATGAGACTGTGTTGTTCGCCCAGTGGATTGAGTAGAAGATCCCCGAAGGAGGGAAGAAGGACTGGGAAGTCCACTGCCATTTCAAGAAGAGACGGAAACCACACCTGCGCCTGCCAGAAAGGGGCTACAAGAACCAGAGACGAAGACTGGCGGCGAATTTGAGAGAGAACCCTGTTGATCATCAGAAATAGGGGAAAGGCATAATGTAGATGACGAGACCAATCCTGCAGGAAAGCGTCTGTTGCCAAAGCCATTGGGTCCGGTCGCCAAATGTAGAACCGGGGCAATTGGGAATTGAGCCGGGATGCAAAAAGATCGATAGAGAAAGGGCCCCAAAGTTGGGAGAGAGAAAGGAAGACGGATGGACAGAGCTTCCAATCGCTGGAATCTCGAAGAAACCTCGAGTGCCAATCCGCCACACTGTTGAGATCTCCTGGGAGATACTCCGCTGACAAGGAAAGGTGATGGGCGAGGCAGTATTCCCACAGACTTTTCGCTAAGTCTGCCAGAGGCTTGGACCTGGTTCTGCCAAGATGGTTGATATAGCGGACCGCAGAAACATTGTCCATACGGAGGAGAATTAAACAGTGAATTCTGTTTTTTGAAAGGCTTTTGATCGCAAAGGAACCTGCAAGCATCTCTAAACAGTTGATGTGCAACTTGGACTCCTCGGCGGACCATGAACCTCCAGTTGAGATTGGTCCACATTGGGCGCCCCACCCGACAGGCTTGCATCGGATTCTAAGACAAGATCTGGGGCAGTAGCGAAGATAGTGCGGCCGTTCCACGCATCTAAATGGTCTATCCACCATTGAAGCTCGGTGCGGGACTCGGGGTCTAGGGCAACGAGATCCGAATAAGCGAGACCTTGTCTTAGGTGTCTTATTTTTAGGCGCTGAAGAGCGCGATAATGGAGAGGGCCAGGGAAGATGGCTTGAATGGAGGAGGAGAGGAGACCGACGATCCTCGCCAGGGACCGGAGTGACAAAAAAGAGGACTGAAGAACGGAAACAATCTCCGCTTTGATCTTGGAAACTTTGGAGAGAGGAAGGCTAAGGGACGCTGCTGCAGAGTCCACCAGGAAACCCAAGAATTCCATGTTCTGAGACGGGACTAGAGATGACTTGTCTGTATTGATGAGGAAACCCAGGTCCAAAAGAAGAGATTGTGTCAAGAGCAGGTCGGAGAGAAGATTCTGCTTGTCGGAATTCATGAGGAGGATGTCGTCCAAGTAAATTATTAGTCGTATGCCAAGGGATCGAAGATAGGTGACCACTGGTTTTAAGAGTTTTGTGAAGTACCAGGGCGCGGAAGATAAGCCAAAGGGAAGAGAGGTGAAACAATAGTTGACACCTGCCCATTGGAATTGAAGAAACTTCCATTGGGAGTGATGAATGGGTACCGTGAGGTAAGCATCCTGTAGGTCCAAACGGACCATCCAGTCGTTGGGGCGAAGGGTGTCTCTTAGATGTAAAATAGTCTCCATTTTGAAATGGCGGTAAACCACAAACTGGTTGAACCACTTCAGGTTGATGACAGTGCGGAGCTTTTTGTTTTTCTTTTGAACTTTAAAAAAAGAGCTTAGAAAGCCTGAGGAGTCGAAGGGAAAAATTTGTATTGCTCGTTTTAGGAGAAGAGCTTCGATTTCGCTTGAAATCTGAGAGGCCATGAGAGTTGAGAAGACAAGGAGAGGAGGAAAGGAAGTTTGAACGGGAGGGGAAAGAAATTCGATTAGGTAGCCTTGCACGGTGTTTAAGACCCAAGGGTCTGAACTGAGAGCGCACCATTTTTGAAGGAACAGCTTTAAACGACCCCCCACAGGAGGGGAAAAAGAAAGGCTTACCTTGCTGGTTGGAGTTGTTGTGACGATAGTTTCTTTGACCTTTGCCTCTGAAGCCACGGCCACGCTGGGGGTAAAATTGGGGCTTGTAGTCCTGGTTGTTACTGGACGACCCTCTGGAGCCTTGATTGTAGGGACGGCCGGAAGAGCGGCCCCTGCCTCGGCCGGCCCGTCCAAAAACCAGAGGGGCGAAAACCTTTTTAACTGTTTGCTGGGCTTTATCCAATGAAGCAAAAGTAGAAACAAATCTGCTGAGGTCGCGAACTAAATTTTCTCCGAACAGGAGACCATTTGCCTTGGGGCCAGGATCCATGGGAGCGAGATTTGAGAGTTTAGGATCCAATTTAATCAGGAGACCTTTGCGACGCTCATGAGTAATTGCAGAATTCGCATTCCCTAGGAGACAAAAGGCGCGTTGTGCCCACGTGGAGACTTCTTCTGCAGAGAGTTCCGTACCCTCTAAGCGGGCGGCTTCCGCCAAGTCAAAAATACGGGCTAGAGGACCCACAATGTCTAACAAATTGTCCTGACAAGTAGACCAAGCCTTGTCCACCCCTCTGCGGGGGTCCTTGCCAAACTTGGAAAAGAAGGTGAGGAGAGGTTGGTCGATGGAAGGAACTAAAGTGATTTTGTCAGGAAGAGCTGGTTTAGGGCACTCAGATTTGAGCTGGATCTCACTGCGGCCTCCAGAGGGAGACGCAATCTGGCTGAAATATATTCTCCGACATGATGGGAAGGAAGCCATTCGGTAGAATTTGGGTGTCGAATAGTAGAGGGATCAAACATGGGAAAACCCTCGGAGTCAAAGACTGGCACGAAAGAAAAGGAATCTATTTTAGCAGATTTGGGAGGGGGGGGGGGGTCAGCAGTGTCAAACATGTCAAATAACTGATCAGCGTCATCCAAATCAGCATCATCATCATCTGTGTCCATTATGGTGGAAATTACCAATTTTCTCCTAGGAGACTCTGCATGTTTGTCTTTTTGTTTGCGTTTGCCCTCGGAACCAACAAACCCCTCCTTAGTAGGAGGCCTGGGAGGTACTAAGTCCTCAGTCAAGAGCGAAGAAGACTCGCCATTCAATGACGCTTTTTTAGAGACACGAGCCTGAGCAGAGTGGTCCACCTTTCTTTTTCTGCTTTCCCCCGCAGATTGGGCCAATACTTTGGACATGATGCCTAACATGGAGTTCTCCATATTTTTGGACATTCTTTTCATGGAGACTTCCACAGCTGTTTCAACAGAAATATTAATAAATTTACTCAAGTCCTTTTTGAAGGTTTGGGAGTCCTGAGCAGGGACTTCTTCCGAGGAACTATTGAGTTCCATATCCAGGCAATAACAGCAATCACAACAGAAAGGCAGGGGAGGCAGGCGAGTGTTAAAATTTCGAGCAGGGGCATGTTTGGGAGGCAGGCCGAGCAGAGGGCGTCAGCCAGCTTCACAAGGAAACAGAGAGAACTGGAAGCGATGACACGCTGAGGAGCCGGGGACCGGAGAAGCCTCAGGGAGGTGAGAGGATCACAGGGAAGACGCGCAAAGCAGCGCGAGCCAGAGAGCTACCAAGCGCCCGAAAGGGGAGGGGGGGAGCGAGGAAAAAATGCACCGAAGCCTAAGGAAGACACGCGCAGAGCGTGAAAGCAGCAGCGCGAGGTTGCGCTTTACAAAGAGATAATAAACACCTTGAAAACGGGCATAATTCATACAAATTCAACCAAATAGTATTGTGAGCAAAGATAAAGACACTTATCTGACTGCGAGCAGCAAGAAAAGAGGAAGCTGCGCAGTCAGTTAGGGTCTTTATCTGTTAGGTCCTCCGTGATTGGTTACTTCACTCTCGTTTTTTCTCATTCCTATGGCCCAGTTTGTTCTCTGGCCCTCTGGGAACTGTAGTTTTTTGCTTATCTTGGCTGCTGTGCAATTAAATGCAAGATTAGAAAGCATAATAGGAGCCTCCGGTCTTGCCATAAAATAGGAAGAGTCCTCACCTATGATGGGACTTTGGTGCAATCAGGCAAGGAGAAGCTTGATGAATCTGGAATGAAAGTACGACTATGACAATTAAATTACACAGCATTTTTTTAAATGTATTTAATTTTTTTAATGTAAACGTTGGTATAATGCACATAACTGAACCTTGTGTGCACCAATACTCTATAAAAATCTCTTACTCTTACCTCAATCTCCCGGTTCATACCTGGCCACCAGAAAAATTGCTTCTAACTTCTCTTCATAATTTTCTTACCCAGAGGTCCCTCATGCTCAATCTTAACCAATCTTCTTCTAAATTGTCTTGGTGGTACAATATGGTCTCACCACAATATCTAATCCGCACAAATACTCAATTTATCTCTTACATGATGTGAGGATTATGGTATATTATGTGGTATGGGTGTGCGATCTTACTGCATAATACACTCACAAGTGGATCATGAGATTCACACTCCTATGGTGCACATAAACAGTTTGGAAAGTATTCATAAAATATATTAAACATGATATGTTGCCACAATTGTGATTACTGTAACAAATGTGACTTGGTTAACATCCCTTGACCATAGTTTTCGCCTGTAACTTGTATATGATATCCAGGTTCAGCTGAAGTGTATGAATACACTATAGTAAAAAAGGTGAACTAGACCATCACTATTTTTTAATTAAGATTTTATTCAGGTGGTCGTAGAAGTGTGAGAACAGATATTTAGAAATATAAGTGGGTACCATGGTTAGTAGTATACACCATGTATAGGACCTTGGTGTCAACAACATTAATGTTCTATATTTTTTTTAATGTACCTATGTTCCATTTTGACAGATAGGATTTCTATTTAAAAAGATGACAAAACTAACAGATACCATTGTTAAAAAGTATAAAAGCATAAATACCTTGCAACATGTTGGCCAAAAAGAATGGGGCTGATTTAGAGTTTGGTGGATGGGCCAGTCTGTCACACATGTTACAGATATCCTGTTTGCCTTATTACACTGCCTTATATCCAAATATTATTATTATTGAATCAATTAATCAAATAACTAGGTCTTAAGAAAACGGCAGGAAGAAGGTAGAAACAATCAGAAAAAGGCAAAACAGAGGGCAGAAAAACAGCTGAGGAAAAAAAACAAATCAGCATCCAGAAAAACGAGCAGAGAAGCCAAAACAGAGCAGAAGAGGGCAAAACAAAGGGCAGAAAAACAAGCAGAAAAAGGCAAATCAGAGCAAGAAATGATCAGAGTAGGCACAAATAGAGGGCAACAGATAGACAGGCATCAGAGGGTAGTGGACTGCGGGCAAGATGGACAGGAGAACTCTCGCAGGGGGAGCTGGTATGAGGACCTGATCCCTATTATTAGAGTCTGACATAGTGCTCGGCAACCCACATTGGGTTTCCCAGCGCTTTGGCAACGGGTTGGGTCTGACAAGGCCCCATTGACTATATCCTATGGCACTTGTAATAAGGCAAATAGGATATTTGTCACTTTTTAATGAAGTAAGCAGTTTGCAACTCGAGCAACCAATGTTATAGGTCTGCCAAACTCAAAATCAGGCCCTGTGTCAGAAATGTGAGTTAGGCAATGTTTTAGAGTTTGACAGACACATTACTCCATCACAAATGTAACAGATATTTCACCTGCCTTATAACAAGTGGTAGCTAACATAATGCGCTTGTAATAATGCAGACAGACGATCCTTGACATTTCTGAAGGAGCAATTGGTATTCCAAAATCACAATCAGGACCTTTATGACTTGTGTGCTATATATTAAGACTAGTATGGTAACAATGTTTATGTTTGACCCTCATTGATGTGTTGTGTAAATTTTTTTAATTAGACTCTGTAGTATGTAACTGATGTGTGCTTTCAGCTTCCTCCACGGAAATTGAAGGAGATGTTGGCCAGACTCCCAGAGACATTCAGGAGAGCCACTGGAAGTTGGGAAGTGGAGCTTCTAACACAGAGGGACTCAGTGGCCCAGAAGGTGATGATGCCGGCCAGGAGGCCACTACAAAATCTGAATCAGAGGCCTTTGGCTTGAGTCAGTTCCTTGTGGTGGTAAGCAAATGAACACAGTATGTGCACTCTGATCCTGTTTCCCCCACCACCATCACTACAACCATCTGCACCCTCACTCTTCCCCTCACAAAAAGAGCCAACACCCATCTGGAAATAGGCTGGGGATTCATTTGTCCTAAGCACCACTCCCCCTGCCGGATCCCACCTGCACTGGTGTCAGTGAAGTCCCATAAGTTCTTAAGAACATCTCTGTGGCGCAGACTGCATTGTTCCATGCAATCCAGGTTGTCTATCCCTAACTCTCACAAGACTTAAACATCCAACATGGCTTGTGTTCTGCCCTGTTTGGCTTACAGAGTTCTCTTTCTCTTAGTGCCTTAGCTAACATCAGTGCTTCCAGCACTCCTTTCCCAATTCATTCTTCAACCCCCATTCCCCTGACACATTCAAACTACCTCGAATCATTGAAAGCCCTGAGCTAAATCCACAGCCCAGCCAATTTATTCCTCAGACCCAATCCCTCATCGTCCCTCTACCAGTTCACCTGCCCCAACTACAAGCAAACCCCCAAAATATCCCTATGCCCACAACATTACCATACCCCAAAACTTCACCTTTCCATCGCCACTACCCAGAATCACCTGCCCCCCTAAATCAAATTCCACTCCCACCCCTTTCCAAGAACTAGGTGCATGGAAAAACATCAAATCCAGGTGGATGGAGAGCCCCCTAAGGACAACACTGGTGCAAATGGTGAAAAGGCAACACAAATGCATGGAGGTAGAAATGTACAAGACTGTGATAAGACATCATTTTTTATAACCCATTCCTGCACTTAAATTTTTTATTTGTTTTGCATAATACACTACAGTACCCAGAAGAGTGAAACATTTGTTGTCCTTGTTAATCGAAAGAATCGAATTTCAACCTTTTGTGCTTTTTTTACTGGAAGATATATTGGGACAGATGTAGGTAATCCCATTTTACCGATTCTAAAATACAGATTTTTACTGAATCTGTATTTTAGAATCGGAAAACGGGATGTAGGTAAAAAATCTGAAAAATATACCGAGTCCGTAAAATTCGGAAACTCCGATTCGGTATTTACCGAATCGGTAAATACCGAATCGGTAAAATCCGAATCGGTAATACCCATTCATCCCTTTGGGCCTTCAGGCCCATAGGAATTAATGGGATTTACTAAATTGATATTTACTGAGCAACTGGCTGCCCTGAGCTGAGCTGAAATGCACAATGGATTCCCAGGAGTCACAGAGGGAAGGAGCAGAGCGCAAGAGAAAACTGAAATTCAGCACAGCTGAACTGCGGGTGCTGATGGAGGAGGTTGTGAGACACCACACCCAGCTATTTGGTAAGCAATCTCTGCATGTTGCAGAGTCTGTGACAAGAAACACCTGGTTGGGGATCCAGTCAAAGGTTAATGCCATCGGGGTCACAACCAGGGAAATTGATGACCTCAAAAAATGGTGGTATGATCTTAGGATCATAACCAAAAAAAACCTGGCAGCACAGAAAAAAAAGCCAGTGCCACAGGGGGAGGAAGGAGCAGGGCACCTGCCCTAACAGACCTGGAGCAGCTGGTGGAGTCCACCCTGGAGCCAGAGAGTGTCCATGGGATAGGGGATGCTGACAGCTCAGCCAGAGCTGCATCAAAACAAGGTAAGTTGAATGGACAGCAATCCTCCCCCCTTCCCTGTCCCCCTTCCCCAATGTGGTTGTGTGTCTCACACTCCAGTACAGGTATTAGGATTTTCCTGCAATGCATCATGTGAGACGTAGTCATAGAAACATACATTACTACATACATCACAGAAAACAGCAAGGCATGCCACACACTACATCCATAAGCAGTTGAGGTCTTTGCAATTGTGTGACATGAATGTGATTTAATAATGACACACAGGTACACAGCACTACTGAGCCAATGTCCATATCTGTCCACAGGAGAGTCATCGCGCAGGACAGCGCCAGAAAGGGAGAAGAGGGCACCCCAAACCGAAAGGAGTGAGGACGCAGGCACAAGTGCAGGGCAAAGCAGTGAGCTGCAACCCGCACCCACAGCACAGGCAGCATCGACACCAGAGCAACCCACCACAGCACTGCCTTGTTCACCTCTGCTGTACGACTCTCCACAGCAGGACCCACGAGCACTCTCTCCAACACCAACTACTGATTCCTCCAAAGCGGTAAGGCCAAGGAGGCATGGTGTGCCCCTTCTCAGAATCTTGGAGACATCCGATGAAGATGAGAGGGAGGGTGACACCCAAACGGCTACACTAGAGCCAAACAATGCTGGGCAGCAGTCCGCATCTGAAGGTGTGCGTACTGGTGCCACACGCCGTTGGGTATGGGAGAGGAGCACATTTCAGGATGGAGAGGGGGTCTTCTGTGGGCTGGGGTCCACAATTGTCAAAGTGCAGCACCTGCAGCAAAGGGAATATTATCTGTTCAGAGACAGGTGCGCCAGTTAAATACAAAGATTGGCAACATAGACCGGGAAATTAGCTCCATGGCAGAGAGCATGAAAGAAATGCCAGAAAGAATAAGGGACATGTCGCAGGCCATGATTGCTCCCAGTGAAAATGTAAAGTCAGGCCGCACACAGAGGTGCCGGGAGAGGCAGTGTATGCAGCAAAATACAAAGGCAATGAACCGTCTTGCAACAGCCACCTCCCTGCGATGTCGGCGCTCTGTGGCCATGCAAGAGGGCCTTGTGCACTGCTGCACAGATGTGTCTAGGGGATGGGGAAAGTGACGTCTGCAATAGAACTGCTACTCACAAACCAGTCAGCTAACGCTTGTGCCCTAGGTGAGAGGGACACAGATGACACCATCAGCAGGAGCAGCAGTAGCACTCCCATACCAGACATCAGAAGAAGCAGCAACACCAATCTGCTGACCCTGGCTCTACAGCCTCTGTTGAGACCCAGCCTCGGGCATCCCGCACTGTTGTGCGTGGGCGCAAACAATAATGCTGCCCGAACTCCAAAGGACATGTCAGGGTGAAGTAACCTGTGACCGCCCAGTGAGGTAGTCAGACATTTAAGTACCATGGTGTGCCAATAGTAATGTGCTGTAGTGACCGTTAAACTACGCCATTCACATGCAAAGCCTGGCTGTGTCTCCTTACTTACTTAGAAATAGCTGCATGTGATCTCTGCCCGTCTCAGTCTCCCATCTGTTGCTGGCGCTGCTCCTGCTGCATAGGGCTCTGGCTGTTCAGTTCCATCATCAATGTCCTCATGAGGTGTTATTTCCACTTCTGTGCCTTTCTTGGTGGCAAGGTTGGGCAGCATGGCACAGGTTGCAATGATTTTACAACAGATGATAGGAGTGTACTGCTGTGCACCTCCGCTCTTGTGGAGGCAGCAGAACCTGCTTTTTAGAAGTCCAAATGTCCATTCAACAACATTCCGTGTAGCTCTGTGTGTCACATTGTAACTCCTCTCACTCCTAGTAGATGGATTCAGGTAGGGGGTGAGGACAAAGAACCGCACAGCATAAGCACTATCGCCTGGGTGGAAAAGAGTGTGCCATAAGTTACATAATACAAAAGAATTCATCTGCAGTAACTATCAGGGTGTGTCACAGTTATTTACCTAGCAGGTATCCTTCCCCAAATTCTCCAGCAGCAAGGCGTGTGTAGATCCCACTGTTTTAGAATATGTAGGAGTCTTGGGTGCTCCCAGGGAATTTAGCCACAATGTCTGTTATGATGTTGCCAGTGTTGCATATCACCTGCACATTGATTGAGTGGGTTGACTTTTGGTTCATGTATATGTATTCTGTGTATGCAGGTGGGCAGATAGGGATGTGGGTGCCATCTATACAGCCTATGACGTGAGGAAAGTGTGCCAGTTGATAGAACTCAGTTTTGGTCTTCAGCAGTTCTGTATGTGTGTCAGGGAAGCACATGTAATGATGCATTATCTGCATCATGGCATCCAGGAACTTCCTGAAGAAACGAGACAGGCAGCTCTGAGACACCCTATCTACCGCAGCAATCACACTCTGGTAACTCCCAGATGCAAGCAGGTGTAGGCTACACAGCACCTGCACATGGGATGGGATGGCGTGCACCCTTGGTGTTGGGTGCTCCAGGAGTGGGTGCAAATCCCTGATCAAGTCCAGGATGGTTTGGGGGTGCAGCCTGTACCTTTGCAATGTCTCTGCCTCAGTGAGTTTGAAGAGCGTAATCCTCTGCCTGCAGACTGGCTCCTCCCTTCTCCAGACCCTCTCTCCTGCTGCCTGTAGCCGTAGCCGCCTTGCAATGACGTAGAATGTCGCCATTCTGGTCACACTGTTGCATTTTGTGGCCTTTTTTATAGCCTGCACCTGATAACCACCTGCTTTCACTCCATGGTAAATACCAACTCTTAAATACCGAATTTCATGAAATTCTGTATTTTTGAGGTTTCCTACACCTCAAAAGTAATTTTTTACCGATTCGGTACAAATATGAATTCGGTAAATAAGAATTCGGTAAATAAGAATTCGGTACATTCCGAATCGGTAAATTACCGACTCTTATTTACTGAATCAGTCTATTTTAACCTCCTACATCTCAAAAGCCAAATACCTGTCGGAAATGGCCAAAATTCTGTATTTTTCGGCCGTTAACCAACCGGTATTTGGCTACCTACATCTGGCCCATTGTGTTTTAAACATGTAAAACTATTTTCTGTAGGTGATTACCAGTTCAAATTTATTGCATTGGGTAACTGTTTACTTCCATTTCCAAGTCTTGCGATTTGCCATGTGCTGTTTATGGGGTAAGTAGTTCATTCTCTTTCCCATATGTGTTAAAGGAAGTGGTAGTATTGTTGAATGGCCTAGTGTGAGTGACATTCAGAGTGCTAATGTACGTGAGTACAATTAAAGGTAATATTTTTGTAAGTAAATGTCAGAATAGCTTGAGATATTGTGCTTCATAAATAGTCCATGCCATATATTATGTATGCCTACATCTAGATTAAAGATATGCATGCAGTGTCTAGCATGTGAGTGAATGTCCAGCCCTTGCTAATGTGGCAAACTTTCAGATGTAACATATCAGTGACTGGGTAGTGGAAACCTGTAGTTGGGCTGCATGGTTGATTCATATGATTATGGAGTGTGTGGTAACTGGGTAAAATGGGATAAAGTTTAGACTCTCAATAGTTTTTCATTTCCTGTTAAGCACTCCAACAGGCACATGCATCAAGAAAATCTTCTGCGAGTCCTTAATTGATATTATTAAGGAATCGCAATTAAGGACTCTCAAAAGCCTATGTATGTAGGAATCGCTATTAAATAGCAATTCCTAAACATTCTTTAATTGCGACTCGCAAATTGTGAATTGCAATTAAGGAATGGCTTCCCATTCATTCCTGTGGGCCTACTGGCCCATAGGAATGAATGGGAAATTGCATGCACAATTTGCGAGTTCCACTAGGTACACGCAAATTGTGCATGCAATTTCAAGGGTGCAATGTGGTCAAAATGACACCCTGTTGCACCCCTAAAATTGAGATCTGCACCATGTTGTACATACACATGCCCCAAGGGCATGTGTTTGTGTAACCTGAAACCTTGAAAAATGTACTTTAGTGCATTTTTCAAGATTTTTGCAAAATACAGACCAGAGTAATTTCTCTGTATTTTGCGACCCTAAATAGCAAATTTGTTATTTCTAAGGGGTACATGCAATGCATTTAAGGAATCACAAATTGTGATTCCTTATATGCTTTCGCAATTTAAAAAATCACAATAAATTGTGATTTCTTAAATTGCGAGTGCCTTACACCTTGATGCATTGCAAAAACCCTTTTTGCGGGCGCAGATGACCAATTTTTGCGAATTACACCATTTGCGCTCGCCAAAAAGGTTGATGCATGTGTGTCTAAATGTTAAATAAACATGGCTGGGACAATTTCTCGGAAGAAGTTGGGGGTTTGTGGGGTTTGGGGGGGGGAGGAAGGGAGGGGAGTTGGGGTGCCGAATGGGGGGTGGGAAGAGGGGGAGTTGGGGAGTTGGGGGACGAGGGGGTTGGGAGTTGGGTAGGGGAGGGGAGGGTACAGTCCGCTCAGTGTTCTTGAGCTTTCCACGATGGCCCGATGGGGAGTCACGGGCAGTTGAGGCCCACAGGCCCACTCCAGGTACACAGGATTCACTGCATGTTTCATTCTGTCTTGACTCTGGATGGCAACCCTTAAGGTAGTGACCCTTAATGTTAAGGGACTTAATAACCCTGTCAAAAGAAGAGCAGTTCTGTCCTTGCTAGAGAACACACAGGCTGACATTTGTCTTCTACAGGAGACTCACTTGCTTCCGCGAGACTGCCATAGATTAAGATCCCGTACATTTCCCACGCAGTTCTTTTCCTCGTCCAGCACCAAGACGGCGGGGGTGGCGATCTTAGTTATAAGGATTAGAAAGATGACAGTTCTAGGTGGTTATGGCGCTTTACACTATATAAGCAAAACTTGTCCAATGCACTTATAATTATTTGGGTCGTTGGATGCCTAGGTATGGGTTGTCATCCTTACCCACCACTAATCCGCAGATTTAAGTATATATGTACAATCCTATCTCACCTCCCAATTTTGGAATCCTTTGGACAGTATTTTCGCTCCGTATTTAGCGCGTTCTTCCGTATTTTGAAAGTCCGCGTCCCTAACCCGGAAGTATATGTACCTCGGGTTCCTCTTCCTGTATGCGCGCTAAAGCCTATCTGGTTATTCATGTCGTCTCCGTCAGCCATTTTGGAACGGTGTCTATTACATGAATACACCGTCGTATTAGATGTTTTGAGAATTATTGGTGCTCTTAATTCTAATTAAATCGGGTGTGAGGCTCACACCCGATTTAATTAGAATTAAGAGCACCAATAATTCTTCCAGGTTAGGGACGCGGACTTTCAAAATACGGAAGAACGCGCTAAATACGGAGCGAGAATACTGCCCCAGGACTCCAAAATTGGGAGGTGAGATTCAGACCTGCAACGAACCTTTATGGGATAAACTAAATACTATTCAATTACGGAACATTACCTGACTTCCGTACAAATAATAAGTTCTTTACTCTTATTTTCGACAGCGGGGGTGAGATTCATTCCTTCAAAAATATTACTGGAGGAACACCGATTTTACAAACTCAAAATTGGAATTTGATAATAATTTCTGATCACGACGGAGATCATACACTTGGCTTATTAGAAGGTAAGCTCGTTACCTTTAACAGTTTATAGCAATAAGATGTAGTAAATGCTCATTTAAACGATAGATTATTACAAGACATATATCTTCTTATGTACATTTATAGAGCCCTAAAGATATAAAGACTGGGGTCGAATAAGAGATAATCACCCATGCCACGTGAGGCTGGGTCGGAAGTATAACCAGCCAGAAGGTACGTCGCTGAGCTGGTATACTGTTTTACATTATTAATTTTGTATCGAAATGTTGACTTTGTGACCCAATACAACACTCAATATTATATTATAACTTGATTATTTCAGGCATAAAAGTTTACAAGTTTCTAATATCAGGTAAGCCTGAGTATACATACTCAGCTTCTAAATGAACTAGACAGACCACCTATTTATTTATAAATATCGACACCCGCGACAAAGTAGACCCGGCACTGGCACTTATAAAACTCACGGAATGAAGCACAAAAGCGGTAAGAAAATGCTGGGGAGAGCACCACGCCGTCGAATTATTGAAGTAAGCACAACCAATATAATTGAGAACTTCACAGACTGTGGGGCATACTGTTATCTCTCTGAAATGAGATATTTTCACCCTTTTTTCTATGGGAGATTATTCACATTCTCCCACCTCCTTTTTCTCTCCGGACGCACTTATCAAATGACCAGAGATATACATGGCGATCTTAGTGTCAAACTCTTTTAGAGGGGAGGTCCTCCACAAATTTGCGGAACAAAAGGGGCGACTATTAGCGCACAGATTCAAATTAGGGGCTCTGACATTTACCATTGGTTCGATTTACTGTCCGAATGAACATCAGGATAGCTTTTTTCAGTCTGCATTAGTGGACATAACAGCATCCCCGGACAGGCACATTATTTTGGGTGGGGATTTAAATATGGTGGTAGACTCAGCTATAGATAGATCGGCACAGCGCTCACCACAGACAGGGGAAATGTCACAAGCAGTTAAATCCCAACTGGTGGACCTAGATCTTCATGACCTTTGGCGCCACCTACACCCCACGGATCGAGATTACTCCTTTTACTCTCACGCACACAAAACCTACGCGAGGCTGGATCACCTCATAGTTACCTGGCCGGTCCGGGATTTAGCTACGACGTCGGAGGTGGGGGTCTTATCTTTATTGGATCACGCAACGGTCTCGGGGAGCTTTTCTCTGCCGGCTGACCGGGCCCCCCGGGGGGTCTGGCGCCTCAGAGACGCTCTGTTACACAAGAAAACTGTCGTGCAAAAGGTTACGGAGGTGATCAGGGACTTCCAAACGCATAATGATAACGCAGATACCTCGGTGGCGACGCAGTGGGCCGCACTTAAAGCAGTGGTCAGAGGGGAATTTATTGCGATTTCTTCGGCGGAGAACAGGGAACGGAGGCAGAAGCGGGACGAGCTCACCCAAAAAGTTAGGGAATTGGAAGAGGTGCACCGCCGTACGGGGGCCCCCAGGATTTGGAAACAGCTGAAGGCAGCGAGAAAGCTCCTGTCATCCCTGGACATGGACAGGGCAGTATACGCAGCACTTCGACTGAAACACGCTTACTACACGGGGGAGACAGGTTTGGCCGCCTTTTGGCGAATAAACTCAGGGTGGCCAATGAACGTCATCGGGTGAAGGAGATTGCGACAGGGAATGACGGACTGGTCACGGGGGACGACCAGATAGCTGAGGCCTTCTGCTGATTTTATGCGGACCTATACACCAGGGAGAGTCTGCGGGAGCAGGAGTCGGAAGACTACCTGGACTCAGTCACACTCCCATCCCTAGAACCATCTCAAACAAAGTATCTTGAGAGGGAGATACGGGTCGAGGAAGTGATTGCTGCCATCTCCAGGCTTAAACATGGGAAGGCCCCCGGCCCGGATGGCTACACAGCACTCTTCTATAGGACATTCAGTGTCACGTTGGCCCCTAAACTAGCTAAATTGTTTAACTCCTTCTCCGAGCCGGCGGCAATCCCTCCGGATCTCCTACAGGCCTCGATCTTGGTTATCCCTAAACCAGGGAAGGACCGGACCCAATGCAGCTCGTACCGCACGATCTCTCTTCTGAACGTGGACTTGAAACTGTACACAGGTATTTTGGCGGCGCGCTTAGCGCTTCACTTACCGGGGCCTGGTGGAGCCGGACCAGGCTGGCTTTGTCCCAGGGAGGCAGACGGTGGGCAACACCAAGAGGGTGGGGCATGTTCTGGAGAAGGCCTCCCGGATTCCTGGAGAGAGAATGCTCCTTTCGGTAGATGCTGAAAAGGCGTTTGACCGAGTGCACTGGCCCTATTTGGAACGGGCTATGACGAGGATGGGCATAGGTGAGAAATATCGCACCCTGGTTTTTAACTGTTACCGGTTCCCGTCGGCGGTGGTGCGGGTGAATGGCTGCGGCTCTCGGAGGTTTGGCATCGAACGCGGCACCAGACAGGGCTGCCACCTGTCCCCACTCCTTTTCGCTATATATATGGAGCCACTCGCGCAGAGGCTCCGGCAGAATCCGGACGCCACTGGAGTGAAGATGGGGGGATATGTTCATACGGTCAGCCTCTATTCGGACGATGTGATTCTGACCTTGGGGCACTGCCTGCGTGTATCAGCGAATTGGAGGCTTTCTCACGGGTGGCTGGATTCAAAATGAATATGGGCAAATCGACAGCACTGGACATCTCCCTGACTCCTGCAACATGGCGGGAGTTGCAGGGCCTTTTCCCCATGCATTGGTCGGCTCACCAGGTCCAGTACTTGGGTATCCTGTAGGCACCTACATTGCAGGCTATGGTGACAGACAATTATACGGCTTTGACTGGAAAGATTAAAGAGGAACTGGGGAGGTGGAGCAAAGGTTTGATATCGTGGCTCGGGAGAGTGGCAGCGGTTAAAATGACGGTTCTCCCTCAGATACTATATCTATTTCGGGCCCTGCCGCTACACCCGCCTAAGGGCTGGTTTCAGCAGAGTGTAACGTTATAAAGAGAAAGGAGGACCCCATGCAGACTTATAAGGGACTGGGGGGAAAATTGTTTTAAAAGAAAGACGTCCCCAACAGAATGGACAAAGTAAGGGTATGTCCAATTTCAATGAGTATTACTCGGGGTGAACCTATTATCTGTAGAACTGCATGCCATCAATTGGGCGGGAAAGGCAAAGGTACAAGGTGGTGTGTTCAGGTTATAACAGTCTCTTCAAATTGAGCAATAATGAGTTATCATAATATACTACTGTATTGGTTAATTCCAAAATTAAAATTAAAAAAGAGAGATGATCCCCACACTATATGTTTGGTAAAACTCTGTTTAGATTTATTCTGATACGAAAATTACTTCATTATTCATTTTCACAATTTTAAAAATAACATGTTATACATTTTATTAAAAATTTACATTTAAAAACACAAAGAATAAAAAGGTCGACGCGGCGAACCTTTTGAATACCGAAACGCACCACCTTGTACCTTTGCCTTTCCCGCCCAATTGATGGCATGCTGTTCTACGGATAATAGGTTCACCCCGAGTAATACTCATTGAAATTGGACATACCCTTACTTTGTCCATTCTGTTGGGGACTTCTTTCTTTTAAAACTGGTCTCAGCAGACACAATCGATCCTATCCCGTTTTATTTGGCAAGGCCGCAAGCCGCGGATGAGGAGAGTTCTCTCCACGTTGGCACCGGAATCTGGGGGGCTGGGAGTCCCAGACTTAATCAAGTGTTTTCAAGCGGCGCAGCTTCGATATCTGGTTGAATGGAGCCGATGGGAGTCGGACAAGCATTGGTTATTCCAAGATCAGTCGGTAGCGGGCCGCCCTTTACAAGAGGTGCCCTTTTTGCGCAGGGCTCACCGCCCTCCGAATCACTACGCGTCTTATGTAACGCGGGTCCCGCTGAGGGTGTGGGACACTACTAGCACTGCACATGAGCTTACCACGTTCCCCTCCCCGTTTACACCTATTGCAGACAACCCGGATTTCACACCAGGGGTTGCCCAGAGGGCTTTCGCACACTGGCGGGCTGCTGGTTGTAGGTCGCTTTTCCATGTGCACGGGCCGGACGGAGTTCTCCCTTTCCAGACGTTTAAGGAAGAGTATGGTTTAGCTGAGACAGATAGGATGCGCTACTGGCAGGTGCAACACTGGGCCTTGCAACCACAGGTGTGTGAGCTAGCAGATAGGAAACTATTACCGTATGAGAGGTGGCTAGTGACGCGGTCTTCGGACGCTAAGCTCATCACAGATCTTTATAAACTATTACAGCCTCCCCCCTCACACTTTCATAATCCAGGTAGGGAACGCTGGAACAGAGAGCTGGGAAGAACGTTGAGCCATAAGGAGTGGGATCAGATTTCATATCGCACATGACACTCTGCATACCATGTAGGGCTTACTGAAACTTTCACTAAGGTGTCTACGTACTGGTACTACACCCCGGAGCGGTTACACGAGATGGATAGACATATCGATAATACTTGCTGGCCAGAATGTGGGCATCTGGGCACATTGGCACATGTCCTGTGGGAGTGCCCGGTGTTCAGCCTTTATTGGAAGGAGGTGCTAGATGAGATTGACACTCGATTTGAGATAGAGTTGCCCCGCTTTCCAGCATATGTCCTGCTGGGCTTGCCCAACGGGCTGATGTACCCATTGAAATCTCGTAGGGGCAGACAAATTGCAATAGCACTGGGCTCCGCCGTTCAGAACATTCTAATACATTGGCGGACCACCACTGTTCCATCTATCACGGGCTGGTTACATAGGCTGTGGCATGTCCTGGGCATGGAAAAACTATCACTGATGATGGCCGGGGAGGTAGAGCAGTTTGGGGAGTTGTGGCAGCCCTTCCATGCATTACTGGCCACCGAATTTAGGGAGCTGACCTGTCCGAAGTACTTGAGGCTCTTGAGATTGACACCACCGCTAGACTTCACTGCTCAATAATCACGGGTTAGATAGAGTTTGGAGATAGTGGGGGGGGCTGAGCTCAGTAGGTTTAGCTAAGACAGGACACTGGACTGGGGTACTGGGAGGGGGTTGGGGAACATGAAGGGGGTGGGGGGAGTTGGGGGGAACTGTTTCTTTAAAAAGGGGAAGGGCACGGACACTTTATTTCTATCTCAGGGTGTTATCTAATGTAATGTTGATGGACGAGGAGCCCACGCAGCCTCTACTGCACTTGCTGGACATGCAGCATTTTCTTGAAGATGGGCTCCCGGGATTGCAGCACAATGCCATTGCTTGAATGTCTATCTTTTTGTTCTGTGTACCCGTTCAATAAAATACTTTAAACATAAATGTTAAATAATATAATATACAATTATTTTTTAGAATATTTAAAACAGCTTAGTTATGGAGTGTTCTCATTATAAGTTAGTGTGACCATGTACATTTGTAACAAGCATTGGAAATGCAATAGGTCTCGGATTTATTTGAGTTACAGCTAATGGCATTGTAAATGCCAATGTCTTTTAGCCATGTGTTATGGAGTGTATGCATGTGGTATGTAGTGGAATTATGTGGGTTGGATAGGAATTTTAGCAATGGTGGCATGCTGCGCTTCAGATGAATATGTTTAAAAGTAAAGTGCACCATACTGTGATTGCTACAATAGTTAATTGTGGGTGCGTTAACAATTGATGTGTGCACTGATGGCTGGTGGTGTGTGTGCCTGTAGAAATTGTGCCCTGATGACTGGTGGTGTGTGTGCTTGATGGAAGTGTGCACTGCTGCTGGAGGTGTCTGTGCCTGGTGGAAGCGTGCACTGACGGCTGGTGGTGTGTGTGCCTGGTAAAAGCGTGGACAGACGGCTGGTGGTGTGTGTGCCCGGTGAAAGTGTGCACTGATGCCTGGTGGTGTGTGTGTGTTTGGTAAAAGCGTGCTCTGATGTCTGGTGTTGTGTGCCTGGTGGAAGCCTGCACTGACGGCTGGTGGAGTTTGTGCCCGGTGAAAGCGTGCACTGACGGCTTGTGGTGTTTGTGCCTTGTGAAAGCATGCACTGACGGCTGTGGTGTGTTCGTGTGGTTGTGTGTGTGGTTGCGTATGTGGTGGTGAGTGTGTGGTGGTGAGTGTGTGGTGGTGTGTGTGGTGGTGAGTGTGTGGTGGTGAGGGTGTGGTGGTGAGAGTGTGGTGTGTGTGGTGTGTGTGTGGTGTGTGTGTGGTGTATGTGTAGTCTTATGTGTGTGATTTTATGTGTGTGGTCTTATGTGTGTGGTCCTATGTGTGTGTGTGTGTGTGTGTGGTAGACTTAGTTTGAGTAATCATACCCTGCACACTCACACACTACCCCTACACACTCACACACTGCTCACCCTACACACTCACAAAATGTTCATCCTGCACACACACACACTGCTCACCCTGCACACTCACACACTGCTCACCCTATACACTCACACACTGCTCACCCTACACACCCACATACTGCTCACCCTACACACTCACACACTGCTCACACTACACACTCACACTCAGTGCTCACCCTACACGCTCACACAATGTTCACCCTGCATGCTCACACACTGTTAACCCTGCATGCTCACACACTGTTAACCCTGCATACTCACACACTGCTCACCCTGCATGCTCACACACAGCTCACTCTGCACACTCACACACTGCTCACCCTACACACTCAAACACTGCTCACCATATGTAATGCGAAAAGACCTAGCTCTGCCCTTTGGCCTGTGTTGTAAACGTACAGTAGGTTGCGAGTTGTTGTGCTTGATTGGTTGGGGCGTTCCCTCCTTGCTGCTCCCCTCACAGAGGGCCGGCTGCCTCAATGAAGCTCCCAAGACACGTGTTCAGCTGTTCTTTGTTTTAGCTCCTGTGTGTCAGTGCACCGTGTAAGTGCACAAGCATACCCTGCTCTCTCTGGAACACTCACACTGCTGAGTCACTCTCACTCTGCAGTCACTCTCACTCTGCAGTCACTCTCACTCTGCAGTCACTATCACTCTGCAGTCCCTCGCCCTCTGCAGTCACTCTGCAGTCACTCTCACTCTGCAATCACTCTCACTCTGCAGTCACTCTGCAGTCACTCTCACTCTGCAGTCACTATGCAGTCACTCTCACTCTGCAGTCACTATGCAGTCACTCTCACTCTGCAGTCACTCTCACTCTGCAGTCACTATGCAGTCACTCTCACTCTGCAGTCACTCTGCAGCCACTCTTACTCTGCAGTCACTCTCACTCTGCAGTCGCTCACACTCTGCAGTCACTCACACTCTGCAGTCACTCACACTCTGCACTCACACTCTGCACTCACAGTCTGCACTGCACTCACACTGCACTGCACTCACACTCTGCACTCATACTCTGTGCTCACTCTGCAGTCACACTCACTCTGCACTCACACTCTGCAATCACTCTCACTCTGCAGTCACTCTGCAGTCACTCTCACTCTGCAGTCACTATGCAGTCACTCTCACTCTGCAGTCACTATGCAGTCACTCTCACTCTGCAGTCACTCTGCAGTCACTCTCACTCTGCAGTCACTATGCAGTCACTCTCACTCTGCAGTCACTCTGCAGTCACTCTTACTCTGCAGTCACCCTCACTCTGCAGTCACTCACACTCTGCAGTCACTCACACTCTGCACTCACACTCTGCATGCACACTCTGCACTCACACTCTGCACTGCACTCACACTGCACTGCACTCACATTCTACACTCATACTCTGTGCTCACTCTGCAGTCACACTCACTCTGCACTCACACTCTGCACTCACACTCTGCAGTCACACTCACTCTGCACTCACACTCACTCTGCACTCATTCTGCAGTCACACTCACTCTGCACTCACACTCACGCTACACTCACACTCACTCTGAACTCACACTCTCTGCACTCGCACTCACTCTGCAGTCACTCTGCAGTCACTCTGCACTCACTCTGCACTCCCTCTGCACTCTGCACTCACACTCACTCTGCACTCACACTGCAGTCACACTCACTCTGCACTCACTCTGCAGTCACACTCACTCTGCACTCACTCTGCAGTCACACTCACTCTGCAGTCACTCTGCACCCACACTGCAGTCACACTCACTCTGCACTCACTCTGCAGGCACAGTCACTCTGCACTCACACTCACACTCAATCTGCACTTACACTCACTCTGCACTCACACTGCAGTCACACTCACTCTGCACTCACTCTGCACACACACTGCAGCCACACTCACTCTGCACTCACTCTGCATGTACCTGTTTGGAGAAGAAAATTCTTCTTTTTAGTCCGCTCACTCACCAGAGGTTGCCCTTAGGTGACATGCTTCATCATTGGGGCTTCCCAAGCATCTACTGCTTGGGGCGTGCTGCGACTTGCGAAGGATACGTAGGAGAACTCTTTGTGAAACTATGTGTAGTGTGGTGTATGGTGGAGTGGTGTTTTAAGTGTGAGTTAAAAATACCTAACTAGTAAGCCTACACATTTAATCTTGCTTCTAGTTGGTATTGTAAAAAGGGGGTTAGATGTAGGAATCAGATCCTCAATGTGGTCTAAAACCTATCTATCTCGTCGACATGTTTCAAGGTGTCCCCTACACCTTTTCTTCAGGACAACATGAGGACCAGCCTCATGTTTGCCACTCCGATTCTGAACCTGTAATGTGGTTTTACAAATAAATGTAAAGACACACCTATTATGTGTATCTAACTTGTATACATACGGTTAAAGATGAATCCGTAGTATCTGTATTAGGGAAGAAATAATACCATTAGTACATGGTGCCTGCCCACAGGGGCAGGCCAAATCCCATTTTTTTGAAAGTTGTTCCTCATGGACTGTGCTTAGAAAGTGAAGTATAACATTTAGTGCTTACAGAGGTGTTCCTGAACAAAGGTGAAATGGTGGGTGATCCTCCATTCACATCCGTGCTTAGTATATCTGTTCAGAGGGTTAAAAATATATGAATATATATATATATATATATATATATATATATATATATATCTCACTATTTACACTTATATGTACACTTTGAGCACACTCGTTCTGGAAGCACACTTACAAACAGACAAAACATGACATGAAACATATAATTTCGCCCCCCCCCCCAACCAACTAGAAGCAAGAATAAATGTGTAGGGTTACTAATTAGGTATTTTTAACTCACACTTAAAACACCACTCCACCATACACCACACTACACATAATTTCACAAATAGGGCTCCTACGTATCCTTCGCAAGTCGCAGCACGCCCCAAGCAGTAGATGCTTGGGAAGCCCCAATGATGAAGCATGTCACCTAAGGGCAACCTCTGGTGAGTGAGGGGACTAAAGAAACAAATTTTCTTTTCCAAACAGGTACATCCAATTAGTAAGACCAGATCCTTTTCTTTCTGACAGGCTAGCTTCTCACTATCCATGGAGTATGGGTTATAGTCTGATACTATTTAATTGGATAAACACTAGCTGTGGTAGTAATTATCTTATAAGACCATCTGTACCTATATTTGGTTTAGGTGATCGGAACTTAAGTTGAATATCTGTCAACATTATTTTTTATTTACTCTACCATTAACAAACATGTACTAATATTATATTAGTTTTGTATATCATATTTATTAAGCTTGTGTAGGAAAAGGAACCGGATAGGGAAATTTACACATATGGGGCCTGATGTCGAAATCAGTTTTGAAGTTTCAAAGGCTGCAAGTCACGAAGCCACACTTTGCAGTCCTTAAAAGAATGTTTTTCTAAGTGAAAAAAAATAATTTCTGAGGTGGACAAGTGTTTCCAACTTGCAAAAGGGGTTTTGCTACCCATTAGAAATCACACATTGGAGATAGCATGAAATGTCAACTTTATTTTGCAACTGTTATTGTAGTCACAAACCACTACTTTGGCCCGGACACCGGACATGGGTGTTGTATCTGATTCAGATAGGGAATTGTTGCTGCTGGCTTCTGGAGCAGACAGTAGTCCAGGGGATCACTTATGCTCCACAATGTCATTTCTGGCAGAAAACCCTTTTTCTATAGCTGCATATTCACCTTAAATGGGCATCCACTGCATTTAATAATATATTTCTCTTTCAGAAATGGATGTCTGCTGTCCCTTAAAGGCTTCCGTTCCTGCTCAAGACATTCACAGGGAGTGGCACAATTCATCCTTCCTAATTAATATTCATTAGGTAAGACATTTCGCGACCTCCAGCAAATCCTAAATTTGTGTTGTGAATGTTTAGTACAAAAATCATTGAAAAATGCTAGGCAGGTCCAGAAAAAATCAGTGCACAATTTACATCTACTCTGTCACCTGTCTAATGATTCCTCACGAGCATAACATAATACTAATACTACCTTTGAATAATGTTGTGTTACATTACATTTTTCTCACAATTGTTTATTTTGTACATTATTGATATTAATTTTCTTGTATGTAGAAGGCAAGTTAGTAGCGAATAAAACGCAAAGTAGATGCAAGGTGCTAACGGTAAAGTTTTGGATTGTAAATGGTTGGAATAATCCTACAAAAAGAAGGAAGGTGTTGGGTAAACTACAGAAGCTAACTAGTTAATGGTAGTAGATTGGCAGAAAACAAATTGACACTAGTGATAAAATGTAAACAAAGTTACTGAAAATTGGAAATTGTTATCTCTAATATTTTGGGCTACATAAAATGTAAGGAAAAGTTGGCACTTCTGCGAACATTCTATAGATTTGTAGTACTTTGTGGGTTCAATGCCCAGCTCACTAGTTTTCAGAGTTTCAAAAAATGTTTAGGGACATATTGTGTTTGAGGAAAAAAATCAAAGACGTCAGACAAACATTCCAAACTCCAACATCTAACAAAGGCTTTGATTTGCTAAACATTACAACATATTTATGGCACAAAAAGTTTCAGAAAGTTCAGCGTATCAGAAGGGGGCTCAGAAGTTCCCAGTCGAGTCACTTTGAGAACAACTGCCAAATGGAGTTTCATCATAGTCCTTTCTTTTAAGACAACTATACAGAAATGTTGGGGCACAAATCCCTAGTTCGATAGCAATCAAGAAGGTATTGCACATTTGTTTGGTAAACACATTCTAAGTAAAGGATGATATTCTCAAATGTTGCATAAAAGTGAAATCCAAATTGGAGGTAAAACAGAATTCTGGAAAGCATGTGCAAATAGAAATCTACTTGGGGACTCTATTGTCCAGAATTATTACCTGCCAAGAGGCAGACGAAACCAGCAGCGCCAGACGGGGTGTATAAAAACAGCTCTTGCCGCCTGCACGGCAGGATGTAAACCGGCACATGCCCAGGTGAAGACTGGGCCAAGAGCAGATCCATCACTGCCTGATGCGGCTGGGCCCCTCTCTTAGCAAGTCCTCAATCACCCTAGTACAGCCTGAGCATGGGAAAAAGGAAGTCAAATGCCATCCAGAAAGTGGTGCAGATAAAATGCATAGGTCAATAGTGTATTTGTTAGCTAATGCTATGGGTGTCATCGATAAAGAGATACTAAATTCTGAGGGGAGATTGGAATCCGCCCAATGTGCAATTGTGGAGTCATTTGCAGGACCAATTTCTACCGTTTCAATTGATTTCCCGGGTGATGGAAAGGCTGATAAGTATGGGAGGGGGCACACAGAACTTAGACAGACAAAACATCCAAAATGTTTGTGTATCCAATGAGCCTTTAACAGTAAAAATCCTGGAAAGGCCTAACAAAGTCATGATGGAAGCTACTCCTCAGTCAAAGAAAAAAGGAAATTAATGGTCAAATCTTTAGACAAAGGACCAAGGTATGTAACTACAGAAGGCCATAAAGGGGTTGCACAACCGGTTAATGATACTTCTTATACATTTCAGTTTACCCCAGAATCTGTGGCAGGAGATTTTATTGGTGCTTTACGGGGATTAAATAATTGGGTATAAACTACAATGGATTTACTTTAGTATAGACTCCAGGCACTTGAGGATATCTCAAGTAGCTGTTTGGGTTCAATCGAAGAGGTAAAAACAATGATAAAAAAAACAAGTAACGTCATAGGTGTCCAACCAAGATGAAAACATTGTGCCAACCCTGAAGGAGATGCAAGATATTACTGAGGTCTGTGATACATGGTCTGGCACACAAAGTGAAGGTCCAGAGACAAGCAGCTCTAACTGTGGGCCAAAGAACAACAGTATATTAATTAGTGTGCCTGGTCATAGAAGGCAAGAAATCTTGAACTTCTCCAACAGCAAACCCCTACACAATTTTTCTGACAAAGGTCCCCTTTTGAGGAATGGTCAGCGAGAATTTTGGGAAAGTTTGAAAAATCCACTGGGTGTAGGCTTTACAAATCAATTATTTGAAGATGTTATGTTTCACAGAGTAAAATGGGTGGGGAGAGGAACTAAGGTTGATCAAGGGGATTGTATATGATCCTTTGAACACCTGGACTGGGTAAAATGATCCTCATAGCTTCGGCCCTTGCCGACAAAGAACTCAAGAATTATGGCAGTCCCCCCTCTGATATTTTTACAAACGTATGGACTGCAGAGGACTACCTAGTAGCCGGTTTCAGGAGAGCATTATCCACATGACCTTTCCAAGAACCGATTCTCTGTGCTTGGGTCACTGAATGAGAATGAATGACTAACAGTCAAACTGCCTGCACCTTCTGCGTCCTCATCATTAGCGCCATATAGTAATGAGCAGCCTCATTTTAGCAACATCTTAATACACAGGGATGGCCAACTGCTGCCAAAAGACCAAATGGTGAAAAGCATGGTGATATCTAAACCACAGATGAACACAATATCTTGGGTTAAAATAAAACAGTAGACAACTTTGGGGAAATATATAAGAATAGTCTTGTGGTCTGGAATGTTTCAGGTCTTGCAAGGAAAATGCAAAACATGGATTGGTATGCATTCATTACCGAGCACATGATAATTTGTTTACAGGAAACCTTTACTGTGAACTGGCCCAACATAAATGGCTATATGACATATTCCACCCCAGCACTACCCTCAGCTGTGGGGAGAGCCATGGGGGTGGATGGCTAGTAACATATGTCTCAATGTTGTTCCCTGATACTATGACAAGGGGTGGACAGTAAACTCCACTCCTCCAGTGGAGTTCGCAGAGCTTTGCCACTCCATGTTCTGCTTGGAGCACGGAGTTCGGCAAAAAACTCATGACGTTTACGGGTGGTGTCTACCCCTAGCATTCATAGTTGTTTAACTTCTAAGCTGAGAGGCAGAGTCCTAAGGTGCTGAGCTTCTTGTATATCTAACCCTGGAGTTGGTCACTGAACTGGAGCCTTACTCCGATTGGGCAGACTTCGCCTCATTTGTCCCCTCTGATTGGTCTGCCATATCCCCTATGACTCTGTGCTAGGCTAGGCCCACCTGTAGGACCGCGAGTTTGAGCACCACTGCTGATGAAAAATCGTTAAAAGTGCTTTGTTAGCATTGGGTAGAACTTATCCCAGGGCTCGGTGGACGTCATCAAATATGGGACTCTCAATCTTCATCTGTCTCCCATTGCCACCTGGAGATCTTCACAGGGGCATCTGAGGGGCCTGGTATTGATAATGGGGGTTTCTACTTCACTGCCTCAGCAAGGATGGCATCTTCGTGGAACGGGTCTTCCAGAGGAGGGGAGCCCCACCACTGTAGCTTCCCCAAATTTGTGAGTACTCTGAAGTCTGAACTTGGTGGAAGTTGGGGGAGTTGGGTTGGGCTACAGCATTTGATTGATTAGGAGGGTGGCGTGCATGTACCTTTTTGAATGATTGAAGTGTGCCTGCTTTGCTGTCATTGAAGAGGAGTGGTGTGTACCTTTGGTATTGGGAGTGCTTTCCATTTTATTAGTGATGCATGCCCCTCCAAAAGCCTCTTCTCCCCGCCCCACCAGAAAAATAAAATCAGGAAAAATGTGAAACAAAATAGTCTGCTTGGGTTGTATAAGAGTGGGGGCAGCACCACACTTGCACTCCTGTCTAGAAGTCTGAGTGTGCACTGCACTGTCCTGCCACTCGTGCTCCTCCGCTAGAGTTTACAGCACCGGTTAAGTCTGACTCGTCTGACTCGGCCCAGCCCTGCCGTACCATGAGAGGACTGGTCTGATGAAACTGACTCTATGCCAGCCCTCGTGAAGCATCAGCCTGACAAGCAGGGGCGGACCAGCCATAGCGGGCACTGTGCGTTTCCCCGGTCGGCTTCCAGGGTGGGGCCAGTTTTGGGCCCATGGGGGTGCTGTGTTTGTTACCTGGGCCAGCAATATCAGCCCCCTGTAACAAAATCAGCCGAAACCAGACCTAGCAAACAGCTCGGCTGTACCCATTGCACCCCCCACCAAGCAGTTTGCCAGGGCCGATGTTGGTTCCCAGTCCGGCCCTGCTGACAAGTGTCTGACTCTGCCCTGTACTACCTTGAGAGGGACTGGCCTGATGCAACAGACTCTGCCCCAGCCTTTCAGAGGAATCAGCCTGATGTACCTTACTCTTATGTAGCATTGACCTGACCAGTACCTGACACCATCCCAGGCCTTCAGTGGGACACCCTGACATGACGGCCTTTGTCCCATGCTTTCAGAGATACAGCCTGTTTTGATTGACTCTGATCAACCTTTACCAGCCGGGCTGATCTGTTGGGCTTTCATAATCAAAGGGTTTCACAATACTGGGCCTTCTCAGCTCCACGCCTCGGAATGGGAGATCAGATGAAAGCACCAGTTGCAGAAATAAATTTGTAAGCAAAAGATTACGGGTTTGAAGGTCTGCCATGGCCATCTCAGCTTTTCATCTTCCTAATGAAGATAATATTAGTAAGGTGAGAACACTGGTTATTGTCAGTGCTCTGAATGCGCAGGCTGTCACAGTGGCTGCCACGTTATGTAGACAAGTGCTGTATTTTCAACGTCAGGCAGGGGAGTCTCTTCCCTGTCACATGTCAAAGCTTCAATGGTTTTACAAGCACTTAGCTCTGCTTCACTGCAGCACACAGCCAAGCTCTTCTGTCACAGACACATGCAGGGGCCACCATATTTGGTTGTTTGTCTAGTGCGATGACCCAGTGCAATGCAGACCGTTACTTCAACAGGCAGTCAGGCCGCTTGGTCATTGTGCTATGTTACAGAGGGTGACACTGAAACAAATGGGCCTGTTGAATGACCACAGTCACTACTGCTGCTACCCTCACTACTGACTTCTGGTACCCAAAGAATAGGTGCCATAGTGCCTAATGATATCATGTACACACAAACTCATATACACCATACTGTACCATTATGCATGGTGCCATGCCATAACACAAAGTAATGTGAGATAACATAAACTTGCATCATAATACAGTATAAGGTAGCCTAGCACAACGTATACAACTCATGGGTACTACTGTAAACCGGAATTCCTCCGATCGTGGAACTCTGCGGATTCTCGCTGAGTTTTTAGACATCTCAGTGGAATTCCACCAAGTAAAACTGTGAGTTGAGCCCACCTCTAACTGTGACGTATCAGAGCTTGGATTCCCAATATTTTCAGGTTATTGGTTTTAAAGTGCAAAGGAATAGTCAAATGTACTTAATTATTATTATAATAACGATTTCACTACAGATGAACTCTCTTGATAGTTATTAAACTAATTCACACTGAAAAACATGGACCTATGTAGGTCTAAATGTAACATGGTATTTGCTAATGAGGTGAACATTCCATATGACCCTTTGAACATACCTTTAGGCGGAGAGGCTTCAAAACCACAATTGATTATTTGTTAATTACAAATAATTTGGGACACTTGGTGCGTAATTTTAGGATGGACCTAATTTGGATAAGTGACTATAATGCTCAAAGTAGGGATGTTATTTCTTTTAGTTGTCACAGAAAGCCCAATAATATAGAAATTCTGTAAATGGCATTTCCTTGAAGTGGAGCAAAGTTAGTCCTAAAAACCTCTTAAGAAAACTGAATTGGAACAATTACATGCAGTTTAATATCTGTCTTGAGGAAACTGCCTGGGGTGAGGAAGTTACAAGTGCTTTTAAAGCCATTTCTTCTACAATTAAAGAACAGTTAAAGATACCTACACAGTGGCATAGCTAGCCCATGTGCTCCCCGTAGCGGTCCCTGCATAAGAGCGGGGGGGGGGGGGGGGGGTTGTTACCGACTCCGGCAATGACCGCAGGTAAGAGCTGGAGGCATCTGGTGGTGCTGGCGATTCCTGTGATGATCACAAGTAAGGGGGCGCTCCGCCACCCCCCATACCTTCCCAAAATATAAAGGATACAAGTAAAGATTGTTTTGATACATGATGAACAGAGGCCGTTAAATCTCCAAAGATGGAACTAAATCGATCAATGAGAAATTGAGAGGAGGTACAGGCCTTTAGGAGGCAATATCAGGCCGCTCTAGAGTCAAGGACAAAATGAGTAAGAAATGAATCCTGGCAAGCATTAATTGCTGCCAGCAGTTAAATGAGAGCTCTTTATGTCGGAAGATAGTTAATAACCTTTTCTGTAAGGACATGTCTAGCCTGAGGATTGAGGTTGTCATACACCTGGAAGAATGGATGGATCATTATGGGAAAATGTATTATTAATATTTTTTTTAAACTTTATTTATGATGTTTTCCAGAAACATACAATAATACATAACAATACAGCTTGACATCCACAAAATCGCTTGGAAGAGATAATGACAACACTGTTCCACAGTCCCCATGAGTGCATCAAAATGTCCTGGTCAGACTATTGGTTTTCTAGGCGGCAACAATTTATCTACAAACTAAGTGCATCAATTGACAGTAATATTGGCACATTAACAGGGGGATAAGCAAGAACATATCAATCCCAAGACCCACTGTCCTTCATACAAGCCCATCGGTGATCAATAATAGTGCATACGTAGATCCCAAAGCCCCCAACAGCTGACAATCAAAAGTGACCTTACAGGAGTCACAAGCCATTCTCCACAGAGGAATCGGATCCCTCCTCCCCCTCACGAGCGAGGTATGCGTGAAGTGGCACCCATATATCCCTTGGTCTAGAGGTGACCCGCTGTGTTTCCGCATATACAGATGCTTGTTCCTGGCAATAGCAACATCACACATCCATTCCTTGATCTTTGGTGCCGGCCCCCTACCCCACCGACAGGGGACCCTGCATTTGGCTAAAGAAGGGTAATATCAAGAAACTTTCTATACTGCTTGGGTATTTGTGCTGTATATCCCATTACCCTAACTGACGGGTCCTTCGCCAGTTCAATATCTAGCATGTGCTCAAGAGCTGTGTGTACCTGTGTCCAATAGTCCCATACCCTCGGGCACTCCCACGCTAGATGCAGGCAGCCTGCTCCCGGTCTCCCACACCGATCACATCTATCACTGTCCAACAGCTGAAACCTGAACTTCTTGGCAGGCGTGTAACATACTTGCTGCAGGAATTTGCAGGGTATTACCTTAAACCGACAACTAGCTGATATATGTTCCGTTAGTCTGCAGCAGTAACACCATTGCTCATCCATCACTTCTACTCCCAAATCCTCACTCCAGTGTAGGCGGACCGTGCCCTCTATACCATGTCTATGCAGACGTATGCACCTATACAACCCCAACACCATATGCTTTCCATCCGGAGAGGTAAGCATATAATGTAGCGGACCGAAAAGCTCCGGTTCACGGGAGAAGTCTAGAAGAATCCCCTTCATCCCTTGTCTCAGTCGCACATACAAAAAGACATCTAGAGGCATGGGTTGCACCTCTCGGAACATGTGTTGCATGGAACGAAACATACCATCCTGGAACAGGTCACCCCAAGTATAGATATGAAGCCGCTTGCACATAGTCCGATAAACCCGCTTCCTGTAGCAAAACCATATTTGGATGATATGTTAATGGAAGCTGTGGAGAATATAATAATTAGGACCCCAAGAGATTCGCCATACGTCTCCATGCATCTACCGTGCTAGTGACCGTCGTGAATGGTGTCTCTGTGGCACTCACAGGTCCATGAAAGAGACCACTCAGTGGAAGAGGATGTGCCAGCCAGTCCTCGGTATCTAATTGTAGAATGTAGGGTGTGGGTCGCATCCAATGATAAGCATAGTGTGCCTGCGCACTTACATAATATACTTCAAAGTCTGGAAGATCAATCCACCCCTATCATATGGTTGTGTGAGGATGGACCATTGAAGTCGTGGTTGTTTCACCCCCATAGTAGACGGGTCAATTCGGCAGGTAGTGTTTTAAAGAAGAACTTTCCGGGATAGGAATGGATACGTGTTTTGCTCCTGAAGATTGTGCTTTGCTGATAACATAGCTCACCTGAGGCGGGAAGCCGGGTGATAATTTGCCTGCTGCTTTTTTAAACATATTGTTTTCATTTTATTCTTTGTTTGCGCTGTGTCATGCTGTTTTTAAAATCTACAAATCTTGTCTGACTCGCATTCCCTTTGCCCGCACTGTCCCCTCCGCTTGCCGCAGACGATTAGGTGCTGTGATCGGAGACGCCTCATCCGTTTACACGGCAGATCTTTGCAAAGAACTACAAGCCCCAGCGCTCTTGCGATGTGCACGGGACTACAAAGGGAGGGGTGATCGCTGGCTTGCGAGAACTCCTTGCTCACCTGGGGCGGTCAGCCTGGTGAAAGACTACGTGTGTTGCTCCTGAAGATTGTGCTTTGCTAATAACATATTTACAACAAGGGGTGGTGAGGGACAGAGTCTCTGAATTAAGCAGAAAGCTCTCACCCAGTCAAGAGATTAGGGCTAGATCCAACACCGTTTTTTAGCTCACTGCACCATCCCAGTTTCAGAACCTGGCTGTATGCAAATTAGTCTGTTCCTGTCCCAGTGCATGATGGGAACAGGGCAAACCAAACTACAAAAGCCAATTCTTACACTGGGAAGGAAACAAGCTCCCGGGGACCGGTTTCTGGCATTACAGCCGTCTTCGGCCCGGTTTGCTTGAATCCTGATGGTGCAATGAGCAAGGGTCTCACATCTGAGAATACCCTTCCACGCTTAGGGTGGACAAAAATATTTACAACAAGGGGTGGTGAGGGACAGAGTCTCTGAATTAAGCAGAAAGCTCTCACCCAGTCAAGAGATCAGGGCTAGATCCAACACCGTTTTTTAGCTCACTGCACCATCCCAGTTTCAGAACCTGGCTGTATGCAAATAAGTCTGTTCCTGTCCCAGTGCATGATGGGAACAGGGCAAACCAAACTACAAAAGCCAATTCTTACACTGGGAAGGAAACAAGCTCCCGGGGACCGGTTTCTGGCATTACAGCCGTCTTCGGCCCGGTTTGCTTGAATCCTGATGGTGCAATGAGCAAGGGTCTCACATCTGAGAATACCCTTCCACGCTTAGGGTGGACAAAAATATTTACAACAAGGGGTGGTGAGGGACAGAGTCTCTGAATTAAGCAGAAAGCTCTCACCCAGTCAAGAGATCAGGGCTAGATCCAACACCGTTTTTTAGCTCACTGCACCATCCCAGTTTCAGAACCTGGCTGTATGCAAATTAGTCTGTTCCTGTCCCAGTGCATGATGGGAACAGGGCAAACCAAACTACAAAAGCCAATTCTTACACTGGGAAGGAAACAAGCTCCCGGGGACCGGTTTCTGGCATTACAGCCGTCTTCGGCCCGGTTTGCTTGAATCCTGATGGTGCAATGAGCAAGGGTCTCACATCTGAGAATACCCTTCCACGCTTAGGGTGGACAAAAATATTTACAACAAGGGGTGGTGAGGGACAGAGTCTCTGAATTAAGCAGAAAGCTCTCACCCAGTCAAGAGATCAGGGCTAGATCCAACACCGTTTTTTAGCTCACTGCACCATCCCAGTTTCAGAACCTGGCTGTATGCAAATTAGTCTGTTCCTGTCCCAGTGCATGATGGGAACAGGGCAAACCAAACTACAAAAGCCAATTCTTACACTGGGAAGGAAACAAGCTCCCGGGGACCGGTTTCTGGCATTACAGCCGTCTTCAGCCCGGTTTGCTTGAATCCTGATGGTGCAATGAGCAAGGGTCTCACATCTGAGAATACCCTTCCACGCTTAGGGTGGACAAAAATATTTACAACAAGGGGTGGTGAGGGACAGAGTCTCTGAATTAAGCAGAAAGCTCTCACCCAGTCAAGAGATCAGGGCTAGATCCAACACCGTTTTTAGCTCACTGCACCATCCCAGTTTCAGAACCTGGCTGTATGCAAATTAGTCTGTTCCTGTCCCAGTGCATGATGGGAACAGGGCAAACCAAACTACAAAAGCCAATTCTTACACTGGGAAGGAAACAAGCTCCCTGGGACCGGTTTCTGGCATTACAGCCGTCTTCGGCCCGGTTTGCTTGAATCCTGATGGTGCAATGAGCAAGGGTCTCACATCTGAGAATACCCTTCCACGCTTAGGGTGGACAAAAATATTAACAACAAGGGGTGGTGAGGGACAGAGTCTCTGAATTAAGCAGAAAGCTCTCACCCAGTCAAGAGATCAGGGCTGGATCCAACACCGTTTTTTAGCTCACTGCACCATCCCAGTTTCAGAACCTGGCTGTATGCAAATTAGTCTGTTCCTGTCCCAGTGCATGATGGGAACAGGGCAAACCAAACTACAAAAGCCAATTCTTACACTGGGAAGGAAGCAAGCTCCCGGGGACCGGTTTCTGGCATTACAGCCGTCTTCGGCCCGGTTTGCTTGAATCCTGATGGTGCAATGAGCAAGGGTCTCACATCTGAGAATACCCTTCCACGCTTAGGGTGGACAAAAATATTTACAACAAGGGGTGGTGAGGGACAGAGTCTCTGAATTAAGCAGAAAGCTCTCACCCAGTCAAGAGATCAGGGCTAGATCCAACACCGTTTTTTAGCTCACTGCACCATCCCAGTTTCAGAACCTGGCTGTATGCAAATTAGTCTGTTCCTGTCACGATTCTGGAAACCTCAGGATCAGGGTGATGCCAAAAGGGGTCCACCTCCTGATTTCCCCACACTCTGACTGCACATATAACACAGAGCGTAAAGGTAATCAAGCGAGGGATAAATCAGGGAAGGTAAGGAAAGGGTCTGGAACGGATGGGATAGCTGAAACGACAAGAAAGAGAAGGTTATCACATCAATCCTAACTACTCTCATTCAAGTCTCGCTAGTAGAATGGTACATACCAATATATCAGGAGGGGGACCTCTTTCCTCTAAAATCATAGATACTTCTCTATACCAGAGGACTCCCTGTGAAGAAACCACTTGTCAATAAAGATTCAACAGTTATCAACATAACACAAAAGGCCTAGCATTCCCCACACATACCATATATGCTTCCCTTGATTAGCGAATAGTTTTCTCCAGTAACCCAGTTGAATATAGGTAGCGAAACGGCCATAGAACCAAAATCAAGTAATTCAACAAGTCGTGAGTTTTGACTTCAAGAGCACCTCCAGTTCAGTTCAGGACAAAAAGAGTTCAATTTAGTATTCCTAGCTGGGCCCAACTAAATAATGGAATACTAACAAAAAATAAAACCAAGCAATTCTTCCTCGTCCGAGGCTTACCAGTTCCAGGTTGTGGGGGATTGATCAAAGCACCATCCAAGGCTTACCAATCCACTCTTTAATCGTGAATGTCACAAAACAGGTTGCACGATTCTTATCTTTCTCTCGCAACCCAAACACTACAGTGCCAGATACTGTTGCCTCGCGGAATAGCCTCGCGATATAAATCACAGCACTGTCAGGGATAGGAAGCACCCTCCAGTCTTCCCGGATGATTGGCAACACAAATCAGCGTCCTTGCAGAACCCACAGGCGCTGGAATCTTCCCTCGCGGCAGCCGCTCGCGAACGGGAAACCCTGCTGTCAGCACACAATCCTTTTCTTAGCCGCCGTAACACCAAACCCGGCGTCTAATGTTGAAACAGGGACCCACGTCTCTCCCTGCGCGGCAGCCGCTCGCGACCAGGTAGAGAAACGGAGGGAAAGCCTTTTCTCCCTTCAACTTGGCAGATGCGAGTGGACCTCGCCAAACAGACCTGAAGACGATCCAAATTACAAATCCAAATCCTGGAGCAAGCTCCCAAACACAGGGAACGCGACCACACTCTCTTCAAACACGATTCCAAGGAGTAATCATTTACAGCGCCATCTAGTGTTCACCACAATATATAGCCTCTGTTACTTGTTGTCATTATGGGATTTGTAGTCCTGCAGGCGCAATTACTCGAATCCTGACAGTATGCCCTCCTCACCGGCGCCTTCTAGCACCAGGCTTCCCCGGATTCTGGGCATAGAACCGTCGAACTGCCAGAGGGGCATGTACTTCATTACAGGGTTCCCAGGAGTCATCCTCTGAGTCGTATCCTTTCCAGGATATGAGGTACCACAGCTTCCCTCGTTGGTATTTAGCATCCACTATACTACGCACCTCATATTCCAACTGGCCATCTCTCATCACTGGAGGGACCGCTTGCCGCCTCCCCGTTCTCGCGGGCTTCAACAGACTGCAATGGAAAACCGGATGGATCCGTAAGGAAGCTGGCAACTTCAGTTTGTAGGCTACAGGATTCACTACCCGCAGTACTTCATAAGGTCCAATGAACCTAGGATGGAAGATACTGCGGTAGCGAAAACGAATGTTTTTGGTCGACAGCCAAACCTTATCCCCCACTTGGTATTCAGGACCCTTCTGACGACGACGATCTTCCCATTTCTTATACGTGGTTTTTGCCCTTTCCAGGTGCAGTTGTACCCGTCTATGGATCTTCAGCAATGCCTTCATCCTAGATGCAACAGTGGGATGGTTATGCACCTCGCTAGGGATAGTTACTGGCAAGAGGTCCGCATGGTAACCTGTATTGGCCCGAAAAGGTGATTCCCCCGTAGAACTATGCCAAGCGTTGTTATAGGACAGTTCGGCCAACCATAACAAAGAGACCCAGGAATCCTTAGCCTCTTCGGCGTAGCACCGCAAGTATTTCTTAAGCGTTTGGTTAAGTCTCTCGGTTTGACCATCCGACTGGGGATGAAAGCTCGTAGACAATGCATCCGTTACCTGTAGCGCCTTACACCAGGTATGCCAGAACCTGGCGACAAACTGCGGTCCACGATCCGAGACGATGACTTTGGGTATTCCATGCAACCGTACCACCTCCGTCAACAGCAACTGCGCGGTTTGGGCAGCCGTAGGAAGATTGCGACAGGGGATAAAATGTCCCATCTTGGTCAGGCTATCCACCACTACCAGAATAGCGTCGCATCCCTTGTCCATTGGCAGTCCCAGCACGAAATCCAGGCTTATCGTCTGCCAAGGTCTAGAGGGGGTAGGAAGAGGCATCAACAACCCCTTACTCCTGGTCTGTTCACTTTTAGCTCTCGCACAGATTTCACACTGCTCAATCCAGGACTTTACATCTGTCACCATTCCTTCCCACCAGAAGTGTCTTTGTATCGCCTGTATTGTTTTCGTGTGTCCCGGATGACCCGCCACCATGGCGTTATGACACCAGTTGAAGGCCATTAGACGTAACTCATGTGAGGGAAGAAACAAAGCATTGTTTCGCATTGGTAGTCCATGTTTCAATGTTCGGTGTTTTTCTTTACCCGCCCAAACCTGCCACTGTGATGCGGAACGTTGTTTACGTACTGCTTCCAGGAACGTCTCCACAGTAATGGCACACACCACTCTCTCCGGTGGTAGAATCGACAACTGTTCCCCCTTGGGTGATGCTCCGGGATCCAATTGGCGGGACAAGGAGTCTGCCTTTCGATTATCAGCACCGGGACGAAAGGTGATAGTAAAATCGTATTCTGCGAAGAATAACATCCACCGCATTTGACGTTGCGACAGGTGCCTAGCAGTCTTCATAAATTGCAGGTTGCGGTGATCAGAGAACACCGTAACAGGATGTTGACCCCCCCACAAATAAGGCCTCCACTCCTCAAAAGCCCTTTTTACTGCCAACAGTTCTTTTTCTGCCACTGTGTAGTTCACCTCCGCAGGATTCAGCTTCTTGGACAAAAAAGCAACAGGGTGTAGTTGACCTGTGGTTTTATCCCTTTGTGAGAGCACCGCTCCAATAGCAATGTCCGAGGCATCAGCTTCTACAACGAAGGGAACATCCGTTTGAGGATGTCGCAAGATAGGGGCGGAACAGAAAGCCTTTTTCATCTGCTCAAAAGCCTCTCCGGCCTCCAAAGTCCAACAGAAGGTAACACCCTTTCTTAACAACCGGGTTACTGGAGAGGCTAGCTGTGAAAAATGAGCTATGAATCTCCGATAATAATTGGAGAAGCCTAGGAAGCACTGCACATCCTTCACACTCCTAGGAACAGGCCATTCTTGTACTGCCTTCACTTTTCGATCAGCCATCCTAAACCCCTGAGGATTCAAGATCACCCCCAGAAACTCCACTTCAGTCACTCCAAACTCACACTTACTTAATTTACAGTATAAGCAGTGTTCCTGTAACTTCTGGAGGATCAAGACAACCTGGCTAACATGCTGAGCTGGATCATCAGAGTAAATCAGAATATCATCAATATAAATGACAACAAACTGATCGATGTATTCCTTCATGATGTCGTTCAGAAAAAACTGAAACGCCGCAGGGGCGTTGCAGAGCCCAAACGGCATCACGAGATACTCAAATAGGCCAAAGCGTGTTTTGAATGCCGTCTTCCACTCATCACCGGCCTGAATCCGCACCAGATGATACGCCCCACGAAGATCCAACCGGGTGTATATGGTGGCCTCCTTCACCTGGTCTAACAGAACAGGGATGAGTGGAAGAGGGTAGCGATTTTTAATCGTGATCTTATTCAACTGTCTAAAGTCTATGCAAGCACGCAGCTCACCATTGGCCTTAGAGATGAAGAAAAGAGGCGAGGCTGCTGGGGAACGTGATGGTCTTATAAACCCCAAAGAACACAGATGTTCCAAGTACTCTTTCAAATATTTTGTCTCTGAATCAGACAGCGCATAAACTCTACACGTAGGGATCTTGGAACCTTCCACCAAATCTATTCGACAGTCATAGTCGCGATGAGGTGGAAGCTTTTCAGCCTCCACTTTACTAAACACTGCCTGGTACTGATGGTATTCTCTTGGCAGAGTCACCTCTTTCTCGGCTGCAGTGGCTACTCTGTAGCTCTGGGCCAGAGATAGAGTATGTGATCCCTCATTATCCTGTAAGCATTCGGCAACACAAAGCTCCGAAGTGAACTGGATAGTTTTCCCTTTCCAATCCATCAAAGGATTGTGTTTCCACAACCACGGCATCCCCAATATGATTTCGTATTGGGGAGCCTCAATCATGTTCAGAACAATGGATTCCACATGATCCCACGGCTGTCCACAAAGAGTCAACTCTAACGCTTCGGTATGTTCTACAATGGGACCTGACTTAAGAGGGGTGCCATCCACTGCCAACACCAACTCTGGGACTTGAGTGGGAACTTTCTTCAATCCTAGCTTCTGTACCAACCCATAGTCAATAAAATTTCCCGTGGCCCCGGAATCCACCATTGTATTTACCGATACCTTTTTCTGTCCTGACCCCAGATACATGGGCAATATCACATGTGACACAGCTTCCATTCTGTCCACTACTCCCAAGGATGGAATCCTCCATTCCCTAGGAGAGGTAGGCCTACTCTCAGTCCCCTCTTCTGCTTCTTGTAACGCATAGGAGTTTTCTGCAACTACTGCAACCATCTTTTTGGGAGGAAAGAACAAGCCTCTTTTTTGGGGTTTTGACGGACATTCCCTCACGTAGTGCCCCTTCTTTCCGCAATACATGCATAGACCAAGGGCACGTCTGTTCTCTCTTTCTGCCTTGGTTAATGGTGGCCGTACAGCTCCTACTTCCATAGCCTCAGGACCTGAATCCCTCTTCTGATTAACGCTCTCCACCTCATACCCACTCCATGTTCGCCCGCCTCTCTTCCGCTCACCTCCCCTCTCAGACAGACGGTGATCCAAACGCAGGGTCAGATTAATCAATGCTAAACAGCTCGTGGGCTGGGGATCAATTTGGGCCAGGACGTCTTTCATGTCTTCGTTCAACCCCTGATAATACAATGCCATTCTTTTTTCTTCAGGCCATGCCGTTTCTCCCACCAGGCGATTGAAAGTTGTCATATAAGTTATCAAATCCTTTCTTCCTTGACGCAACCCCAACAAGTCACGATCCGCACTAAGGGTGGTAGCCCTTCTATCAAACACCCTCTCAAACTCTCTACGAAAGGCATTCCAGTCAGTCAACAAAGGATCGTCTTTGCGCACCAAAGGGACTGCCCAGTCTGCCGCCTCCCCAGTCATGTAAGATATCGCAAAAGCCACCCTGGAATGGTTGGTAGGGAAGGACGCTGGCCTACACGAAAAATGCAAAGTAATCTGAGTCAAGAATGTTTGGATCCTAAGAGGGTCCCCTGCATATCTCTCAGGACTAGCCAAGGGTATCGGCGGGGGCACTGTAACCTGTATTTGCGGTGCTCCTGCAGAAGCATCAAAAGGGTTTCTAGCCTGTCTATCAAGCCTTTCCTTTAGAGCAGCAGTTTCTGCCCGGGAATTCACCAACTCCTGCTGAACTATAACCAATGCCTGCATGACTTCTTCTAATGTGGTCATCTTTCAGCACACCCTGACCGGGAGGTTTACTATTTTCTTGGGTAAATGATTCTGTCACGATTCTGGAAACCTCAGGATCAGGGTGATGCCAAAAGGGGTCCACCTCCTGATTTCCCCACACTCTGACTGCACATATAACACAGAGCGTAAAGGTAATCAAGCGAGGGATAAATCAGGGAAGGTAAGGAAAGGGTCTGGAACGGATGGGATAGCTGAAACGACAAGAAAGAGAAGGTTATCACATCAATCCTAACTACTCTCATTCAAGTCTCGCTAGTAGAATGGTACATACCAATATATCAGGAGGGGGACCTCTTTCCTCTAAAATCATAGATACTTCTCTATACCAGAGGACTCCCTGTGAAGAAACCACTTGTCAATAAAGATTCAACAGTTATCAACATAACACAAAAGGCCTAGCATTCCCCACACATACCATATATGCTTCCCTTGATTAGCGAATAGTTTTCTCCAGTAACCCAGTTGAATATAGGTAGCGAAACGGCCATAGAACCAAAATCAAGTAATTCAACAAGTCGTGAGTTTTGACTTCAAGAGCACCTCCAGTTCAGTTCAGGACAAAAAGAGTTCAATTTAGTATTCCTAGCTGGGCCCAACTAAATAATGGAATACTAACAAAAAATAAAACCAAGCAATTCTTCCTCGTCCGAGGCTTACCAGTTCCAGGTTGTGGGGGATTGATCAAAGCACCATCCAAGGCTTACCAATCCACTCTTTAATCGTGAATGTCACAAAACAGGTTGCACGATTCTTATCTTTCTCTCGCAACCCAAACACTACAGTGCCAGATACTGTTGCCTCGCGGAATAGCCTCGCGATATAAATCACAGCACTGTCAGGGATAGGAAGCACCCTCCAGTCTTCCCGGATGATTGGCAACACAAATCAGCGTCCTTGCAGAACCCACAGGCGCTGGAATCTTCCCTCGCGGCAGCCGCTCGCGAACGGGAAACCCTGCTGTCAGCACACAATCCTTTTCTTAGCCGCCGTAACACCAAACCCGGCGTCTAATGTTGAAACAGGGACCCACGTCTCTCCCTGCGCGGCAGCCGCTCGCGACCAGGTAGAGAAACGGAGGGAAAGCCTTTTCTCCCTTCAACTTGGCAGATGCGAGTGGACCTCGCCAAACAGACCTGAAGACGATCCAAATTACAAATCCAAATCCTGGAGCAAGCTCCCAAACACAGGGAACGCGACCACACTCTCTTCAAACACGATTCCAAGGAGTAATCATTTACAGCGCCATCTAGTGTTCACCACAATATATAGCCTCTGTTACTTGTTGTCATTATGGGATTTGTAGTCCTGCAGGCGCAATTACTCGAATCCTGACAGTTCCTGTCCCAGTGCATGATGGGAACAGGGCAAACCAAACTACAAAAGCCAATTCTTACACTGGGAAGGAAACAAGCTCCCGGGGACCGGTTTCTGGCATTACAGCCGTCTTCGGCCCGGTTTGCTTGAATCCTGATGGTGCAATGAGCAAGGGTCTCACATCTGAGAATACCCTTCCACGCTTAGGGTGGACAAAAATATTTACAACAAGGGGTGGTGAGTCTGCCCTGTTCCCATGATGCACTGGGCCAGGGACAGACTGATTTGCATATAGCCAGGTTCTGAGCTGGGATGGGGCAGTGAGATAAATAACGGTGATGGATCAAGCCCTGATCTTTGGACTGGGTAAGAGTGGTCTGTTTAACTCAGACACTCTGTTCATCACCACCCCCTTTTTGTAAATCGTTTTTGGCCACTATAGGTGTGGCAGGGTATACTCAGACATGAGTCCCTTTCTCACTGCTCCATCAGGATTCAAGCAAGCCGGGCCGAAGAAGGCTGAAATGCCATAAACCGGTCCCCGGTAGCTTGTCTCCTTTCTGGTGAAGAATTGGCTTGGTAGTTTAGTCTGCCCTGTTCCCATGATGCACTGGGCCAGGGACAGACTGATTTGCATATAGCCAGGTTCTGAGCTGGGATGGGGCAGTGAGATAAATAACGGTGATGGATCAAGCCCTGATCTTTGGACTGGGTAAGAGTGGTCTGTTTAACTCAGACACTCTGTTCATCACCACCCCCTTTTTGTAAATCGTTTTTGGCCACTATAGGTGTGGCAGGGTATACTCAGACATGAGTCCCTTTCTCACTGCTCCATCAGGATTCAAGCAAGCCGGGCCGAAGAAGGCTGAAATGCCAGAAACCGGTCCCCGGTAGCTTGTCTCCTTTCTGGTGAAGAATTGGCTTGGTAGTTCAGTCTGCCCTGTTCCCATGATGCACTGGGCCAGGGACAGACTGATTTGCATATAGCCAGGTTCTGAGCTGGGATGGGGCAGTGAGATAAATAACGGTGATGGATCAAGCCCTGATCTTTGGACTGGGTAAGAGTGGTCTGTTTAACTCAGACACTCTGTTCATCACCACCCCCTTTTTGTAAATCGTTTTTGGCCACTATAGGTGTAGCAGGGTATACTCAGACATGAGTCCCTTTCTCACTGCTCCATCAGGATTCAAGCAACCCGGGCCGAAGAAGGCTGAAATGCCAGAAACCGGTCCCCGGTAGCTTGTCTCCTTTCTGGTGAAGAATTGGCTTGGTAGTTTAGTCTGCCCTGTTCCCATGATGCACTGGGCCAGGGACAGACTGATTTGCATATAGCCAGGTTCTGAGCTGGGATGGGGCAGTGAGATAAATAACGGTGATGGATCAAGCCCTGATCTTTGGACTGGGTAAGAGTGGTCTGTTTAACTCAGACACTCTGTTCATCACCACCCCCTTTTTGTAAATCGTTTTTGGCCACAATAGGTGTGGCAGGGTACACTCAGACATGAGTCCCTTTCTCACTGCTCCATCAGGATTCAAGCAAGCCGGGCCGAAGAAGGCTGAAATGCCAGAAACCGGTCCCCGGTAGCTTGTCTCCTTTCTGGGGAAGAATTGGCTTGGTAGTTTAGTCTGCCCTGTTCCCATGATGCACTGGGCCAGGGACAGACTGATTTGCATATAGCCAGGTTCTGAGCTGGGATGGGGCAGTGAGATAAATAACGGTGATGGATCAAGCCCTGATCTTTGGACTGGGAAAGAGTGGTCTGTTTAACTCAGACACTCTGTTCATCACCACCCCCTTTTTGTAAATCGTTTTTGGCCACTATAGGTGTGGCAGGGTATACTCAGACATGAGTCCCTTTCTCACTGCTCCATCAGGATTCAAGCAAGCCGGGCCGAAGAAGGCTGAAATGCCAGAAACCGGTCCCCGGTAGCTTGTCTCCTTTCTGGTGAAGAATTGGCTTGGTAGTTCAGTCTGCCCTGTTCCCATGATGCACTGGGCCAGGGACAGACTGATTTGCATATAGCCAGGTTCTGAGCTGGGATGGGGCAGTGAGATAAATAACGGTGATGGATCAAGCCCTGATCTTTGGACTGGGTAAGAGTGGTCTGTTTAACTCAGACACTCTGTTCATCACCACCCCCTTTTTGTAAATCGTTTTTGGCCACTATAGGTGTGGCAGGGTATACTCAGACATGAGTCCCTTTCTCACTGCTCCATCAGGATTCAAGCAAGCCGGGCCGAAGAAGGCTGAAATGCCAGAAACCGGTCCCCGGTAGCTTGTCTCCTTTCTGGTGAAGAATTGGCTTGGTAGTTTAGTCTGCCCTGTTCCCATGATGCACTGGGCCAGGGACAGACTGATTTGCATATAGCCAGGTTCTGAGCTGGGATGGGGCAGTGAGATAAATAACGGTGATGGATCAAGCCCTGATCTTTGGACTGGGTAAGAGTGGTCTGTTTAACTCAGACACTCTGTTCATCACCACCCCCTTTTTGTAAATTGCTAATAACATAGCTCACCTGAGGTGGAAAGCCGAGTGATAATTTGCCTGCTGCTTTTTAAAAAATATTGTTTTAATTTTATTCTTTGTTTGCGCCGTGTCATGCTGTTTTTAAAATCTACAAATCTTGTCTGACTCACATTCCCTTTGCCCGCACTGTCCCCTTCGCTTGCCGCCGACGATTAGGTGCTGTGGCCGGAGACGCCTCATCCGTTTACACGGCAGACCTTTGCAAAGAACTACAAGTCCCAGCGCTCTTGCGCTGTACACGGGACTACAAAGGGAGATGGCTACTTCTCAGCGCAGCGGACGCGTGCAGCGGGCGCGCTGCTGTCGCGCCGAAGTCGAGCCTAAGTCCAGCCCGTCTGCGCCCGTCCGCGCCAGGCCGGGTCCAGGGGCCACCTACTCTATTCAGGAAGAACGTACCTTGGGTTACAACGGTACTGCTATTAACTATACTGTAGGTGAATTAAATTTGTTTAGATATTTGCCATGTACACATTGTTCAACCTGTATACTTCCTGTTCATGGCTTTAACTGCAATAACTGTGGGTTCTCGTTGGGCAGGATGAACTGGTGTAAACTGTGGAAACGTCCTTTTAAGTATGGCAAATCAAGTGCTATTAGACCATCTTCTACTTCTCCCAAACTCCAGTTCTGGAGTATAAACTGTAGGTCTCTTCCTAAGCACAAAAATCATATCTATGATTTTCTAGTCGATGAAAGACCGGATGCCGTGTTTCTGACGGAAACCTGGCTCCGCGCAAGCTCTGGACCTGACATTGCTTTTGCAATTCCTACTGACTACGTCATGGTCAAGAAGGATAGAGACACTGGCAAGGGAGGGGGTATTGCTATAATTTTTAAATCTATTTACAGCTGTAAGTTTGAAGCCTTTCCCCTTCAAGGATGCAAGGCTGCTCAATTCAAACTAGCAATTAGTGCTCAGATGACTTTATCTGGTCTACTAATATACCGCCCCCCTGGGAATTCCAACGTATGGACGACATCCTTTTCTGAAATTATTGCCCTGTTGATCTTGAAGCCTGCCAATTTCACCATTCTGGGAGATCTGAACCTACATCTGAAAGACCATCAATGTACCGTTAGTAAAACTTTCTTAGCTGATTTAGAAGCGCTTAATATTCTGTTGCGCAATTCAGGGCCTACGCATTCTGCAGGACATTTATTGGATCCTGTCCTCTCGAACCTTCCGTACGTTTGTGAACCTGACGCCCGCCCTTTGGAATGGTCTGATCATTTTGCAGTTCAGTTTTATCTCTCTTGCACTAAGACTATAGCAATTGATGTTGTTGATACAGGAGAGAGTATACGTGGCTGGGGCAAGCTTAACATTACTGATCTTAACTCGCTCCTGTTTGATACTTTAACGGATGTTGACTCGTCTCTGTTGGTGCTGGAGGCTGCAGTTTCCAAATGGTTGAGTGCTGCTGTTGACAAACTTGTTCCACTGGTACCTAGGCATCTTCTGCCCCACCGTCACCCTGCGGCATGGTTCTCGGAAAATTTAAAAACCATGAAATCTCAATGTAAGGCCCTCGAGAGGAAATGGAGACGCTCATACTCTCCGTCTCGCAAGGTGGCATATAAGGAAGCTCTTAGAGACTATCATTAACAATGTAAAATGGCTAGAGCGACCTATATTGTCAATACCATAACACACACCCAGAACTGTCCTCGCACACTTTTCTCTGTGGCAAAAAAACTGACAATTGCAGACTCTACTCCTGCCCCTCCTGTTTTGAATGAGGCACAATGTAATTCCATCGCTGAGTTTTTCATTACTAAGGTGGAATGCATCTATGAGTCCCTGAATCCTTTACCTTTGAACGAGAAATTATCTATGCCAGTGCCTGTCCATAACAGTCAGCCCTCCCTGACAGTCAAACTTACTGACTGGCCACTTTTTGATGATGTCTCTTTTGCTCACTGCCTAGAGAGCATTAAATCTGGCTCCCCCGCGACCCTTTACCAGTCAAGATCCTTAAACAACTATATTTGGACTCTGGTCGCGTTGTTATGAAACTCCTCATCTCCTCGTTGATGGAGTCTCATGTTCCACAGGAGTGGAAACATGCGATGATTATTCCTCTGCTCAAAAAGGCTGGAGCTGATGTCTCTAACTTATCCAACATCAGGCCTATTTCGTTGTTGCCCATTTTTTCTAAGATCTTGGAAAGGCACATCAACTCACAGCTGACTCTCTTGGTAGAGAGTTCGGGCTTCCTGCATCCATCGCAATCTGGCTTTAGAGCACACCATTCCACTGAGACCATACCTCTTGGAGTTACTGAGAGTTTACGGCATGGTATCGAACGCGGGGAAACATCTGCACTTATCCTTTTGGATTTAAGTGCGGCGTTCGATTCCGTGTCCCATTCCATCCTCCTCGCAACTCTTCAATCCTTGGGAGTTGAGGGCTCTGCTCTGGCTTGGATAGCCTCTTTTTTAAGTGGCCGTACTTTTCAAGTCTTCTCAGCTAAAGCATTCTCTAAAATTTGTTCATTGGCGTACGCGTTCCCCAGGGGTCTATCCTTAGTCCATTATTATTTAACATCTATTTTAGACCCCTGGCCACTTTTGTGGAGGAAGCCGGTCTTACTTTATTTTCTTACGCCGATGATACGCAAATTATTTTCTCCCTCTCTAATACGAAAGGTAATAGCATCTCTGCTCTTAAGCAGGGTTTCACCGAGTTTCGGAGTGGATGCAAGGTAATTTCCTCAAGCTAAATGGGGATAAGACCGAGGTTGTGATCCGAGGCAAGGGTAAAGATCTATGGGGTCCTCAACATTGGCCCGAGAGTATGGGTCCTACCCCTCAACCCGTTGCTCAGGTTCGCAATCTCAGATTCCTCATTGATGAAAAGCTTACAATGTGGCAACAGGCTGTTAGAGTGGCCTCCATCTGTTTTGCCACCTTAAGATGGCTTCAAAAAATCTTGTGGATGCTCCCCACCTCTACACAGCGGACCGTGGTCCAGGCATTGGTAGTCTCTCGCCTGGACTACGATAATGTTCTCTACCTCAGTGCTGATTCAACAACAGTGAATAAACTCCAGGTCGTCCAAAATGCGGCCGCACGGCTTCTACGTAATGTTCCCGACAGAACATCTGCTCTTCAAGCCCTTCGCGACCTGCATTGGCTGAGAATAATGAGTAGAATTAAATTCAAAGCCTTATGCCACATTTTTAAGATAAAACAGGGCTCAGCCCCGAGGTACCTACAGGATCTCATTCAGGCTTATAAACCCAGCTGCTGTTTGAGATCATTGGGAAAAGGCGATTTAATTGTTCCTAGATGTAGGTTGGTGAAGATGGGCGGCCGCTCTTTTTCTCACCTAGGCACTAAGTCTTGGAATGCCTTGCCCGTGACTCTGAAGTTGGAGACGGATCTTCTTCGCTTCTGCAGGGGTTTAAAGACCTGGCTTTTTCAGCAGTGATCAGAGCAGTCTTCTTTGGTGGTCTTCATTGATGGTTTGCTTGGTAGTTCATTCTTTCTTTAGTCTGTCCCTTGGCGCCGGGAAACCTATTGCGGGTAGCTGTGCGCCATATAAGTTTAAATAAATAAATAAAATAAATAAGATAGTGAGGGACATTTAAAAATAAATAAAGAAATTGAGGGAGGACAACCATTTTTATGAGTGAAGCTCTCCCTGCAAGCGACAGGGGCAACGAGATCCAACGGGTGACACTATTGGTCGATCTTGTTATTGCTGTACCATAGTTCAGCCGAATCGTTTCCTCCCTATCCCTGGACACCTGTATTCCCAAATATCGGAGATCAGAGTCACACCGTTCAAGAGGAAAGTCTAACTGAAACTTATTGATCGCAGGCATAAGCAGAAAAAATTGTGATTTTCCCCAATTTATATTAACGCCCGATAGATGACCGAACACTAAAAACTCCCGCAATAAAGGGTTAATATTCTGTTGCAGATCCCTAATGTATAATGTGACATCATCCGCGTATAATGAAATCAGGACCTGCTGCTGGAAACACTGGAACGCCCTGTCCCGATGGAGCTGACGCAGCCTAGAGGCCAACGGCTCAATCGCCATGCCAAAAAGTAGCGGGGACAGTGGGCATCCCTGCCGTGTACCACGCGATATGGATAGAGCAGGGGAAATCTGACTGTTTATCAATACCCTAGCCGAGGGCTGATTATACAACAATTGCACCCACGAGATAAAGAGCTTAGGGAATCCCATTCTCTGCAGGACACCTAATAGATATCCCCACTTTACAGAATCAAATGGCTAAGAGGCGTCTAAAAAAGCAGCAGCGAGTGGAAATTCTGGTGACACAGTCTGTATCAGAGAGTATAAAGTATGTAAATTGTGTGTAGTAGCCCTACCAGGGACGAACCCAGACTGATCGGGAAGAATGATTTTATCATAAGCAGAGTCAATCGCGTAGCCAGCACCTTAGCTAAGATTTTTGTATCACAATTGATGAGCGACAACAGTCTGTAAGAGTCACAAACCTTGGGGGTTTACTGAGCTTTAATAGGGATAATATTATCACTTCTCTCAAGGAGGGAGGGAGTATACCCACTTCAACATACTCTTCAAAAACTTCCTTTAGGACAGGCGTTATTACATCTATATAGCATTTATAGAACTCAGCCGGTATTCCATCTAAGACGGCACTTTTCCATTTTTCAATGCCATAATGGCCTCTCTGATTTCATCAATTTCAAAAGGAGAACTAAGAAACTTCCTATGAACATCGCTTAACCAGCACAACGCTACATCCCCCATAAATGCATCAAAATCCACCTCCCCTTGCGTGGTATATAATGCAGCATAATGTGAAGGGAAGGTTTCAAGAATACCCACAGTGTCCCGACAGATCCCTCCCCCCGTTGTCTTTATCTCCAATACTTGAGTGCTGAAGCGCGAGCACCGAGTTATCTCGGCCAAAGCCCTCCCCGGACGTTCACCTTCCCCATACCTACGCGCCACCCAGTATTGCCCTCTAAATTTAACCTCCCTGCCTCTTCCTCACATTAAGATAATTTGGCCCTAAACTCCTTCTGAACTTGTCCTGTTTCCCCACCCAGCACCCAACCTTCAAGCCTCTTCAGGTCTTGTTCCATCTTCCTCCGTTTGCGCTGTATGGCTCTCAGCACGCCAAAGCTTTTAGAAATACAATATCCCCGTACCATGACTTTAAAAGCCTTCCAAATAATATCCACCCTGTCCACTGATCCTTTATTCCGCACAAAAAAATCTTTTATTTCCTCCCCAAGTTCTGTTTGAAATACTGTGTCCAACAATGCATTCGGTTGCATTCGCCAAGTGGGCCTAGGCAGATCAAAACCAGGTACAGTGAGCGTAATTCGTAGGGGGCAATGATACGAATACGTCCTAGCAAGATGCATAGCATTCCCCATACCAGGGCCCAACCCCTTAGAAATCAGGCAATAATCCAGCCTTGCCCATGTCCAGGAGTGTGACGTGAAGTGGGTTCCCTCCCTTGTTATCGGATGCAGGTACCCCCAACTATCTAGCAGACACCCCTCCTCCACTATGCCCTCCAGCACCTCTCGGGATCTGTTATTATAATGGGCGGCAGAATCAGATCTGTCCTGAGCAGGAATCAGGGCTACATTAAATTGCCCCCCCCAGATAATATGTGTAGATCCCAAATCCAGTATCTTACCCCACGTAAAAAATTCAGGCATATCCACATTGGGGGCGTAACAGCTCACAATCGTAATAGTATCCCTACCCAGTCTTCCCCACACAATAGTATACCTCCTTTGAGGATCCACCACTGTACCAGCATATGCAAAGTGCGTCCGTTGTTTAACCAAAATGGCCGTGCCCCTTGCATGAGAGGGGTATGATGAAAAAACTCGTACACTCGCCCACTTACAAGGTGATATTAGATTTCGGATGGATATGCGACTCCTGCAGCAGTACTACCTGCAACTGCTGCCACTCCAGATAACTCAGAACATGTCTGCATTTCCTGGCGTCATTCAACCCTTCGAACATTCTAGGACATCACCCTCACCTCTGAATCACCCCCTTCGTTGCCATAGTTCCTTATATCATCATATTGACAAACCTGCAACATGAAATAGGAGTGCGCACCATCTCCAAGAATAACATGCAACGCACCCACAGAGCATATAGGACCGCCAAAGCTGTGAACATCCCTTCCCCTACCTCCCCCAGCCCACTGAAGCATCCCAATCATGCCAGCATCTTGTAATCCCTCTCCCCCCCCAACAACCCCCCAAAAAAATACATCAGGGGTACTCCCGTTAGGGGTACTACCACTAGGTGGCCCACGGGTACCTCTCTCCTATTCAGGAATTCCACACCAACTGCAAAGTCCACGCACAGGCAGCAAGCGTGTCCGGCTCTCTATAACCACCTCTTTCCGCCCTGCTACAGCAGTATCAGCATGAAGTCCATAGCACATTACAAAGGATAACCCTATGTATCACTTAATCATCATTAAATTGGATATAAAAAAAAACAACGGCAGCACTGAGAACTTACAACTAATGCATAAACAAAACAAAAAACAACAACAACAAAGACATCACAAACTGTTGAGGAATTCATTCTACATCCGAGATGTGCGTCTCCGATACTTCGTCATTCTCTAGAGTCGTAGCCTTTCGTCGTTTAAGTTTCTTGAGGAAGTCTCCCACTTTTTGTGGGTTTGTGTATATATTTTGAGTGCCCTGGTAGGTAACTCACAGTCTCGCCGGGTATAATAAGGCATAGTCCACTTGAGCTTGTCTCAGTTTTTGTCTGACTGTATTGAATTTGCACCTTTCCTCCTGGACATGTGCCGTAAAATCATGAAACACCGTGAAGGAGACACCATCGTAGCTCAGTTGTTTTTTTGCTGGTGCCACTCTGAGTACAGTGTCCCTAACTCTGTAATTTAAAAAGCGCGCTATGGATCTGGGGGCACTGCCAGGAGGAGGTTGCAGGCCGAGGGAGCGATGGGCTTTCTCCACAACAAACTGGGGGGATAGAGCATCCGCACCAATCACCGCTGTCATCATTTTTTCAACATATCCCTCCAGCCTGCCCGCATTCGTGCTTTGAGGCACTCCCAAAATGCAAACATTATTACGCGTACTTCTGGCTTCGATGTCCTCATTCTTTGCGTTGATAATTTTCACCAGTTTATTCATCTGAGTTACTTTTTATTTAGTTGTGTCGTGACATCCTCTGTATTCGATATTCTTTGCTCCGCTTCCTTTAGGCATGAGTCATGCCCTTCTACTTTACAGACTATGGCATCCATGCACGTGTTTAGAGTGTCCATCTTGTCTGCCATCGTGGCGAACCCCTGGCGCACTTCCGATAGAATGGATTGCATATCTGTACTCAGTCCATCACCATTCCCAGGGGGTTGCCCCTCCGCTCCATTCTTCACCTCTGCACCCTGTTGGCATGCGCTCTATTTGGAGTCAAAAGTGAGCCTTAGTTGATATGCATCCACCCGCCCCATCTCAAAGCACCCGAGCCACCCAAGGCCCAGTTCAAGTACCTTGTGTAATAAAATTAGTAGTAGGCCCCTCTGCACCACACAACGATCACCCTCGCAATCTCGCGACTCCTCAGATGACACAGGTCCCTTCTTGTCCCAATTACCACAGCGCAATGCCCCTCAAGGCCTACTCCATGTCAGACGCCTCCGCTTGAGGCCCCATCTGATGTTTATAGCTGGTTCTGAGAGCATATATGTCCGGCACTCCCAGCCGACAGAGACTAGTCAACTATGCCCAGCTGTGGTG